>NC_082672.1:32210000-32835000 GCF_025265405.1 Mesoplodon densirostris | reverse complement strand
TGAATTAATCCTAAAATGACTTTTTAAGCAGGACATAGTCCTCAACTATTTTATGAGAAGGAATTACTCTCTGAGATCACAGGTCCAGCAGGGGAGCTATGATGGTGACAAGTGTCTCCGTCAACCAAGGCTTAAGGATTTTACCACTGAATTCTGTGTTCTGCTTGGGGATTGCTGACAGAAAGTGATACTACTTGGGTCTAAATCTCCAGTCTGACTTCATGCAGGTCCACTTGTGGCTTATCTTCCTTCTGTTTTCTCTGCTGGAAATTCCTCTCTGCCTCTCTGCTTTCCCTCCTCCCTTCTTTTAAGACTGCTTAAGGGTCACCTTCTTAATGAAACCTCTCCTGTTCATTCCCTCCCCCACCCCAAGGTCATTATCTCCTTTTGACCTTCTTTGTGCCCCATGAATACTCCCGTCATTGTGCCTAGAACAATTCTTAGTACTTGCTTGTCCCCCTGCTCTAGGCGCTCAGCCCAATAAGAGCACAGAGGATGTCAGATTCACTTCGGAGCTTTGGACATAGTCGGTGTTCAACTGGAAGAATTAGGAGTTATTTGATTACTTAATTACTTGATTTCATTATCTTATGCAGATTTTAGGAAGAAAGGATAGTCCTCTTTATCATTCAAAAAGTAATACAAAAATAATCCAGACTCCCTATAAATATATGGTTTAAAGCAAAGGATATTGAAGCCTTAATAAGCTGAGTGATTACTTCAATTCTCTATACCATTTTCATTTTGAAAACACAGCCAGTTCTTCAGGAGGTAGTGTCATGGTTACAGAAATTGTATAGTCAGAACTGGAGTTGGAAATCTTGTAAGATAGTTACTTACCTACAAATTGCATGTCTTCTTGAACTCTTAGCTCATTGGTATGAGGGGGATGTTGATAACTACTTTTCATAGTTATTGTGAGGATTTAATGAGCCAATATGAGAAAAAGCCAGCAAATGTTTGGTTAAACTCCAAAAGGATAAAAATAAAATCTGTGGTACAGCATGTAACTACAGCCAATCAAAAAAAAAATAGAGTACAGAAGCAAAAATTTACCACTATAACCCTACTAGTATTTGATTTTGATGGAAAAAAAATCAAGATTGAAGGCATTTTAAAACTCAGATTGAAGTCATGTGAATTTATAGGAAAGCTCACCCTTGGCATAAACTCATCTTAAATAAGCCCCAGGGTTGTTAATGCCTTGAAGAAAAGTTCAATGTAAATATACCTTCTTTAGGTTCAGATTAAGCAGGGAAAAGGCACGTATGAGGTAATCCTTGAGTGCAAGGGTGGTTTCCTTCCTGCCCCTCCATCCAGCTCCTGCCATAAGGCCCTGACCAGACATACCCTCACACTGGGATGACTCATGGGTCTCTGTAGACACTGGGCTATGCTACAAACAAAGGATGAAACAGGGTAAATGGAGGGGACAGAACAGAGATTTCACTGCAGAGCATGAAAATTAAATAAAATTCAGTCTTGCTCCATCATCTTTACGAGGAGATAAATATAAATCAGGTTAAGTGGAAGACCACTTCCCGGAGCCCCAGCCCAGTTTCCCCCTCATAATGAATCTGAAGATCTCTGTCCAGACTTGGTGGCTGCATGCTTTATGAGAATAATAATTTTGAAGTTGCCAGATAATCTCCATAAGAAATCCATTTGCATAACTGAATCAAAGTTGGAAGGTGAGAGTAACCAAAGGCTCTCAGCAAGGACTGAGATTTGGGGAAAGAAATCAAGCCACACCCCCTCTGAAAGCCAGAAGGGAGTTGTGTGAATAGATCAAGATGACCCGGGCACAGAGAAAGCTGATCAATCCTGATAAAAGATTTGCTTTACAATATACAGCATTATCCTTGAGCATGTTCTAGATTATAAATTGTTTAAAGGCAGGTACCAATTCTTAATTCATGCTTTATGTTGCCTTGCACCCAGTAAATGCAAGCGTTGCCCGGGTAGGTAAGAATTGTTTTCTGTGCCTCAAGATTATGATGTACCATAAGTAAATATTTCATTCCTGAATTTCTGGTTTAGTCTGGTTAGTGATTTTCACCACTTCCTATTTTTTTCAAGTTCTGCATTTTTGCCTCGAAGGCTACATTACACCTGTTTTTAAATTAGCAAGTCCACCGAATTATTCAAATGTCTATCGGATTGGTCTACTTTTTAATCTTATTTGATAAGTTACAGCATCCTGTTTTCTGCTCTGTATTTGATTAGAGTCCCAAAATGGAAATGAAATAAAAGCAGTGCACGCTCCTTACAAAAACGTGTATAATTTGGATATGTAGAAAGTGAGCGTTCTGTTAGGTATCCCCTGCAATCCCACTCTTCAAACATAAGCACCGTTAACAGTGAGGTTGCCTCCTGCGTTACTTCAGTGCATATTCAAACACGTCTGTGTGTTTGACATCAACAGGCCTGGACTCTTATTTCTGTTGTTAAATCTCAAAAATATGATGTGAAAAATTTTCTTTATTGGTCTATATCAATCATTTTTGATATCTGCATAATATTCTATTATACAGATGCAGCACAATCTTCTGTTGATGAACCTTTAAGTTATTTCCAATCTGTTGCCATTACTGTAGCACTGAATGCATGATTTTATGTGTACTTCTGCAAGTCTTTCTAAATGATGTCTTCATAGAAGTGAAATGGGGGGTGTGGCAAGAGGAATGGACAGTTAAACTTTGAAGTCATTCCCAAATTAACCTCAAAAAAGTACCAATTTGTCCTCTCATTGCCAGCTTATTAGAGTTTATTTTTTTACACTTCGCCAATAAGGGGCATAATCAATCCCTCTTTTTTTCATTTTTGTCAATTAGTAAGTGAAGTTATAACTTTACTTTTGATATTGTTTTAGTTTGCATTTCTCTGCTTGCTACTGAGTTGCCCTTTTCATTTGTTAGCTGGACATTTGTATTTTTTCTTCTGTGAATTGACTATTAATGTCTTTTGTCCATTTTTCTCTTGGATTGCTATCTCTCACAGGAAATTACCAATGAAGCAAACCATTCTAAAGTATAACTGATATTTGAAGCTAAAAATATCTCAGGCATGATCCCCAAATACCCTACCCTTGTAGAAAGTCGTAATGTGCCTGTATAATGTTTTTAGAAACACAGTTTTATCCCCTGTTGATGTTAGGTTAGGTCTCTCTTGAATCATTTTTACTGCTAAGCATTCTTTCCAGTCTTTTTCATATTGCTGACATTTCATACAGTCTATCATTCTTCTCAACTTTTCCCTTTTAGCTAATATATTTAGAGTCAGGATTTGTAGAAGATTCAGTAATCCCAGCAACCCCAGGAGGACAATTCCTGTCCTTATATAAATGTTTCTTTAAAAGAAGAGATGAAAAGAAGTAAGGACCTTTAAGGAAGTATATAGGAGTTGTTCATGCTTTCAGATAATTAATGTTTGCACTAATAATCCATAATTTTCTCCCCCAATACTTTTCTCCATCTTGTCCTCCACTTTTCCCACCTTTCCCTCTTCCTTCTTTTCTGCCCTTTGCCCATTTTCTCTGTCTTCCTCTCCCTCAGCAGCTCTGCATCAGTTAATTTTGTCTCCTGGAATTCTAGGTTAAAAGTCTCAGTTAAAACAGGCATTGATTGGTACTTTTTCTTGGGTGAAACAGTAGGCATTCCCATTCAGTAGGAGCGAGGCAAGGATGTCCACGTCATTCCTGTTGTGTACTTGTTTACCTTTGCTCTCTGGGTAGAGGGGGATGGTTAGATAATAGCAATTGTAGGTTTAAAATTGGGAAAGGGGAGGCAAAAATATATCTGGATGACATAATTATATTTCTAGAACTAAGCAAATGAACTGAAAAGTTTTTTATTTAAGTGAGCGAGTTCAGTAAAGTAGCTTAGTACTAAATTAATGTACAAAAATCAGTAGCCTTCCTACATCCAAACAACAATCACTCAAAGATAGAAATGATACTGACAGAAAACACACCAATGTGCAATAGAAACCCAGTGACAAAATGCCCAAGAAATAAAAAGTAACAAAAATTAAGAAAGACCTATGTTTAAAAAAACTATAACATAAAATTAAACTCTTTAGATAAAATGCTACTGTGGTACAACTCCAAGTTTCCCTATAGTTATGTAGAAATTTAGCATGATCCCAATAAAAATACTAACCGGATTTTAAAAAATCAAATTCTAAAGTTCGTAGGCAACATAAAATGTGTAACAAGAGACAAGAAACTTTTGGCAAAGGAGAAAGAGAATGGGCTAATCTTATCAGATATTCAAATATGTATTTTAATACAAATGGTAATTAAATCAGTTTGGTTCTGGCAAACTAATAGACTGATTAATGGAACAGAATGGTAAGTCTATTTTTTTTAGAATTTTATTTTATTTATTTTTTTATATAGCAGGTTCTTATTATTTATCCATTTTATACATATTTGTGTATATATGTCATTCTCTTAATATTGATCCATATGCACATGAGATTTGGTATATAGTACTGATATATGAAAGTAATACGTAATGGAAGTAGCATTTCAAACCGAGAAAGGAGTGACTGATTACCTGTGAACAAAGTAGATCCCTATCTCAGTTCTTACACAAAAAGGAATTCCAGATACATCAGAAAATTAAAATGGAAGATAATTGGCATATAAAATTATTAGAAGAAAACATGGGAAAATTTTTAATATAATCTAACATTGAAGAAGGTCTTTCTAATGATTATATGAGGCCATCAATCAACATACTGATAAGGTTAACCACATACAATTGGAATCTTCTGTTTGGTTAAAGATACAATGAAAAAAAGTAAAACTATAAATTGAATATGTTTGCCAGGCATATCACTACCAGAGAGCTGATTTCTTCAGTATATGAACAGCTTGTATAAATCAATTGTGAAAAACCAAATGAGAAAATATTCTCCCCCCTCTCTGGAAATAGCTAGGAGAAATCCAACACTGTGCTTACCTCTGGGAAGGGGAACTAGAGAAAACAGGAGTGGGAGAGACTTCTTCACTTTATACTGTTGGGTTTTTACCTTGAGCACAAGTAATTCCCAAATAGAGAAGATAAGAGAAACACAGACTGGCCAACAAATACTTTTTTTTTAAACTGGAAGCCTAAAAATATGTTTTCCTCAATTCCCCTTGCTGCCACTAACCTGTACAAATAGGAGAAGAGAGGGAAGAAAATGAAAATAAAAATAGTTACATGCATCCCCACTGCCTCCTGTATTTTTTTTTCAATACGTTTACCAATAGTAGAGTTTCTCTAAAGGACCTGTGGCATATGTCCCCTAAATGCTAAAGGACATTTGTATTCCCAAGTTTAATAGATTCTTTTTTAGTGTGAGTTGTGGACTTTGGTCTTGCCATCCCTCACAAGGCCTCTCTTCATACCACTTTCCATTTTGCCTGAAAGGCAATCCTGCTCAGATTTTACTTAAGGGGAAAAAAAGTAAATTCTCTAGATGGACTTTGAACTATTTCCTAATGTTTTTCTAGGGTTTTAAAAATGCTATGTAGCTTAGAGCTACTGTCAGTTGGAAAACTTTATAAGAAATTTGATGTACTACCGTACTGTTACCGTGGATTAAAAGATGACGTGGCTCACTGCTAATTCAGATGGTGTTTTTGCTCTGGTGAGAGGTGGTTCCTTCTTTACAGTAGAGAAGAAGGTAAGACCCTTTGCATCCTTAACGGTATTGGCACAGCTGTGTTCCATGCAAAACTGACAGACGTATACAAGATATTGGCTAGAAAGTGGAGCAACTGGGATTGAAACTTCCTACTGCCCTCCAGCTTTCCCCCTTGTCCTATAGGAATGTCAGCGTGTGTTTAGATTTTTCCAGACATTTAAAAATCACTGGAAAGGACATTACTACTTTTTAGAGTCTCACTTTCCAATATTGTCTTCAAAAACATGGTCACCCTACCTGTAAGTGAAGTTACAAAATACGCTCTCCTACAGAGGAGAGATCTTTATAAAAAGTCCAATTTGTGATTTTAAATACTTCAGCTCTTTATGCAGGAATATTTCAGCTAATTTCCTGCATCTTAGTAAATTTATGACTTCTTTAGTGATAGCTTCTTTACACCAATTTCAAGTCGACTTCCTGTCAGGAAACAAAGTGAACAGGGAGTGTGACAATCCTTCTAAGGACTTGTCCAGATTTGAAGAATGGGGATCCAGGGCGGGGAGTATATTTCTACTTTGGAGAAAGAGGTTCTGATTTCTTCTGTTCCTGTGGAAAATGTCTCCCACTGGCTCTCAGCAGAGTTTTATCTAACAGCTCATTATGGATCTGTTATTTGGCCTCCTGAAGACTTTTGCATTCCATGGGCTTCCTGGCTTTTAGCCCTTGGAAAGAAATTGTTCCACGTCATTGTTACACAGCTCATAATTGGTTTAAGCCCATATTTTAAAGTTTGTCAGGCTGGCAGGTTATGAAAGCGTCAGCAACAAAGAACATATATAGATTTCCAAGTGCATTTTCCATTCCTAGCATTTTCTGCATGTTTAAGAGGTACTTGACCATAGAATGATATTTTATCTTTAATGACTGGGTATCATGCTGCTAATTATCAAAAAATTCTGTATTTCCCTTTAGTTCTAGCATTCATGTGGAAGTAGAGCTATACTAACTATTAAGAAACCGTTCTCTCTATGGTAGGCCAGCAAAGGTCTTCAGAATGTACATAAAATCATAGATTAAACTTTTTGTCACAAAATTCACATTTTGTAAATTTTCACTTTATGTCACCCTTTCAGCATCTTCTCTAGTTCTCATATCCCCAACCCATATTCTTCATTTTCAATCTGTTTTATGTCCAGGTGTCCCAATGGAAACAAAATGGTGCTTGCAGAATTCATCAGATTACTCAGGCATATGATTTAATTGCATCACTAAGTAAAAACATCAGATGAACTGGTTTGGGGTTTTCTACCTTGTTTTTATTATTGCTATTATTTTTTGACAGGGACAAGTCTCCAAATCTCAACAAATAGAATGAATTGAAAAGAAAATCATGCTTTATTCTTTCTGTAACATATTTCCCACCTGTCTCTCTCTTACATACACTCAACTCTTCTTTGCAACCACCAAATTATTAACGCTTCTGCCACTAAAATACACAGACGCCACTCAGATAGTTTTTGACTCTAAATTCCGGGACAAACTTGCAGTCATAATTTCCTTCCCATATACAGTGACCCATCATTAATTATTTAACTCAATATATTAAAATACATTTTTAGTTTGCCTACCTGAACAATGAAAGGGTTAATAATAATAAACAGTGAAGGGTTAATAGCTATTGTTTATTGAGAAATTACTGTAATCAGCACTATAGTGAACACTTTATATGCTTCATTTTATCCTCAAGAAGACCTTAAAATCAGACACAGCTGACATCACTGATGTAGACCTTAGTTCCCAGACACTGAGCTGTGCTTTGCATTTATCATTTCCTTTGCTTTACAACAACCTTATTGGTACTATCCTCATTTTACAGGTGAGGAAACTGAGGCTCCAAAGGTTGAGCCAGTTTTTCAAGGATGGCTATTAAGTGGTGTGTAGGGATTCAAGTCCCCCCAGGTCTTCTGCCCCAGTGTACTGTATCCTCTGTATTAAAGATGGGTTTTGCCATTTTATACATGAAGGAACTGAGAGGAGGAAAGTTTAAAACAGCATGCCCAAGGTTGCATGGCTATCAAGTGATGAAGCTAGGGTGTGAACCCCTGTCTTTCTGATTTCAAGGCCCATGTGCAAAACCATTATGCTACACATTAAAAAATGATTTCTACTCTATTCTTATTTTTTAAACTTTAATATGATTGAGCTATCTGTCACCCATAGGCATTTTCTCTTTCAACTCTGGTAAAGATATAGATTAGAAATCCTCCTCTAAAAGTTTAAAATGTCTCTACAGGCAAGAAGGTCCTAAAACTGTTCTAGGTTGAACAGAAAATATTTCCATCTGACACATCTGTGGATACCACATGGGGTTTTAATATAATGCTTTTGTTTGGTCCTGAAGGCATAGATTAATTTTCACTTCCTTTTGGCAGATAGCCTCACTGTCTGGCAACTTTTTAAACCTCAAGATTAGAATAAAAATTCAAAGTATACGTAAGACAATATCAAATATATTTAAAATAATAGGCACACTTCAGCTGAGAAGAGGAAGAAAAACTGTAGGGCGAGGACTCTTGTGAAACAGTGAGGAACGAGAATGACTTAGAATCTGCATGGCAAACTCCTACTGATGCACCAGGTCTCCATGACCTGCTGCTGTTTCTTGGAAGCTTCTCTTGATTCCTCCAGATAGTGTGGAAGAGCATTCTCTAGTATAGCTCCATCAGAGCAATTCATTCATTCTACTTTAAATGTGTACTTTGACTGCTTTCCCACTGGACCCCATACTTTTTGAAATCAAGAATCGGGTGTTATTATCTTTGTGTCCCTAGTTACTAGCATATTTCAGTCATAGTCAAGCCTTCATCAAGGCAGTTCACAGTCAACAAATAAACTTGCTGAGCACTTAACTACACCCCAGGCACTGAGCGAGGCATTGGAAGATAGCATGAAAAATAATACAAAGAGGAATATCTAACCAAGAATGAACATTGGCCTGGGAGTCTGAAAACTTAAATTCCAATCCTATTCTTTCTGCTAATTCATTGTTAGATCTTAGACAACATTCCTGTTTCTAGCTGGCTAAAAGGAATGTCTGGATTCAAAGTCTTCTAAAACTTTCAACTCTGCAAGTCTATTTACTTACCATTACCTTAGATATGAGCATGTGAATGCATTTAGAATCACATCTGGTGTACAACAGGCTCACGTGTGGTCAGAACAGTAGGTCAGTGTGGTCAGAAGAAGACTTAAGTGTACAAGAATAAACTTCCATGGGGCTGTGAATACTAAAAACTTGTATGGATTAGGGCTGTGAAAAGTGAATTCCAGAATGTGCTTAAACTTGTAAAAAGGGTAAAGGAAAACAATAAGGCTTTTAGAAGTATAATGAGAGCAAGAATAGGAGAGGGTAAACCTGACAGTTAGACGGGATGGTGTAGTGTTGATACGTGATACACAGGCAGAAATCCTCCTAGTCAAGGAGAAAGAGCTTTCAGCTGAAAGGTGTACAATAAACATGGTCCAGAGGGGAGATGAGCCCAAGGTAGACGAGTAGATGTTAAGTGTGCTTGAAAGAATGCAAGAGTCTGCGTCTGTAGTGAGAAAGGTAGCAAATGAAATTGAATTCCTACTGATGACTTCTGAGCTCTATGATGAGTGAGTATGATGGCAAAGGCCTGGAGATAGCCCAACAGGATCCTGGTTTGCACAGGGAAGAAGCAGGTGTGTTGTGCGAAATTTAAGCTGCTGATCTTTATAGCTGTTGCTAGAAAAATTGTAGCTGATTTATGAACACTGAGAATGAAAAACAGGACGATTGATATGTAGCTAAAAGTTAACCCGAACTAATTTTTTTTTTTGTTTTGTGTTCTTAACAGAAGAATATCTGTCTTTTAGCTTGGTATTTGACAAAATCGTGATATCTCTGGAGAATATGGGAACACAGAGTGTAGCTGACCCTCTTTTTAGGCTAGTTGAATGACCCCCTCAAAAAAATAGCTGCTAATCATTATATTCTTTAGGCCAGGACACATATTTTGAGCCCTATATCTACTACAGTACCAGATATCAGTTTTTACTGATTACATGAATTAACTATGTCCACCTAGGACGAGGTCTCTAGGGGAATACCACAGGGCTTTCTTCAATGTTCAGGAGTTTGGATGAAGCCTTGGATCCAGAGAGACTGATAAACAAAAACTCTGTGCCCAAGTTGACAAAATGAAATTCAGTGTAGAAAAATTCTTCACTTGGATTTTTGAGGAAATAAGCCCCAGCCCTACCCTATCCAGGATGGCAGAGTAGGGAGGGGAGTCGGGGTGGAGGGTGGTCTCTTCTGAGTCTGCTCCTTCATATGCTGAAGGTGATCTAGACAGATGTGAGAGGCCAGTGCTCACCCAAGGATGGGTCTTCACCCTCATCTGCTCCCCAGGAAATGGAAATGGAAGTCAGTTGGTTCATAGTCACAGTTTTAAAGGCACAAAGCATTCTTTAGGGTCTGGTGTTCGGGCAGAAACAGGAATCAAAATTAGAAAACGGACAGGGAAAGAAGACCTCAAGGAAAACCAAATTCAGAGCAAATTCAGAGGTCCATCCCCTTCTCAAATTCTGTAAGAGCATACGCTCTGGAGCCACCTCTGAGCTGTGTGACCTTAGGCAAGTCACCTAAACTCTCTGAGCCTCAGCTTTCTCATCTGCAAAATAGAGATCATAATGATCATAATGGTTGTGTCCACCTCCAGAATTGATGTGAGAATAAATATGTTCTTATACCTAAAACCCTTCGAGTGGTGCCTGACTACGAGCACTGTGTGTTAGCCATTATTACAGTTATTGTTATTGTTATTATTAAAACTTAGAAGGATGCTATGATTTGTTACAATAAGAAAACTGTAGTTAATGGGGTCCCTATGCTCCAATCCCTTCACCACCAGCAAAAAAAGAAAAGTCATACAAGTGTAGGATGGAAGAGATGTGGCTTTGCAGCATAAATAAAGAAGTAGACTTAAGCTGTTTTTGCATATACTGAGCACATTGGACCAAGCTGACATGGCAGTTTGAAGATGCTGAGGCCTGTGCATTCACTGCCTCTAGGTTTTATAGTTTCATTAAGTTTCTTATTGCAAAGCTGCCTTTAGCATCCTCATGTTATTTCCCAATATCAGTCCCTCATTACGGCTTTCGTTTACAAGTTGAGATTCATTTTCCTAAGATGACAACAACTGTGTTTTGCATCTTCCTCCAACTCCATTGAGCGTGAGTGTAGCATTCAAGCATTCGGGAATAACTCTTGCTCCCTCCCAAGACCTGGCCCTCCCCCTCCCTCTCTAGCCTTGCCTGGTTCCCTCCCTCAGTGCTGCACTGGGTGCCAAAGGCTGGGCAGAGCTCTGTTCCCCAGACTTTCTTTTTCTTGACCTTACCCGAAGTACCATTCACTTGATTTTTTTTTACTGTGATAAATGTTAGAATGCTCTTGCCTGCATGAAGCCTGCTGTCAAGGTCCTCCCTGATTGAAACTTTTATTCTAGGTGTTACCACGTTATGTTTTATGTAGGTGTATGAGCCCCTTCGTTAGCTTTCAAGCTCTTTGAAGCAGGGACTGAGTTTGCGCACTTTTGCTTTGCTAACTCAGGGTCAGTTTGGGGTCCTGAATCCCAAGAGAGGCTCACTTAGTGTTGAATTGCCTTGATTGGAATTGAGGGAGGACACTGACACCCACCCTGAGCTTGCCGATCCTTGGGCGTGTTGGTGCCCCTGTCCGGCTGGCCAGGGCGGACTGGCTGAAGAAGCTGTGTGAGCCTCCGTCTCCCCCTCATTCTCATCTCGATTTATAAACTCCTCCAGGAATCTTTCCTCCCTTCATTCACACTCTTAAACGGCCCTTGCTTTTTCTTCCTGTCTCTTCTGACTGACTTTGCTTGCTCACAAAACAGCCCAGTCACTCACTGCACTTTTCCACCTTCTCTCCTCATCTATATTTCTCAAACTATTTTTTTTCTCTTCCAGCCCCTTTTCTTCTATCAGCTTCAGGAATAGAAAATGGCATCACTAGCAGAAAATGTTTTCCCAAGTTGGGGAGGACTGGGAATGTGTATGGAATGGGAATTCACCGAGGTTGCTTTTAAACCAGATGCGAGTCTTTTGCCCTTGCTTTCATTCTATTCAGAAAGAGTTTAGACAAAATCCTTATCCTGCCATTATGGAAATAATTGAGTTAGATGGCTCCTATGTAATCTAAGCATTTTTTACAGAGCTTGAAACTGTTTTTGGTTCAAGAAAACATAGGTTGACACTAAGCTTTGTTTTAGCCAAGGTTTGGGAAAGGTTCTAAGCTATGGTATGTATACTTTGATAAATTTAGAGCTATGGGTTATAATATGCTTTGTTCTTCCAATATTCAACTACTTTAATCTAACTTACAATTCCAACGAAGGCTGGATTTACTCACCAGCCAGTTCAGCTAGCTAAAATTCTAGATACCATCCATGACCCTGTTATTTAAGGACAATTCAAAAATCATAAATAGAAATTCAAAAGGAGAGCTTGATTTTGCAAGACAGAATTCGATGCCATGAAGCAACCCTCTCAGAAATTTGCCAGAGACCTTGTGGGTCTTAAAATATTCTCTGTTTCCTACCAGCCAGATTTGGCAGCTTGAGATCTATTCATCACAAATAATGACAAATATTTTACCAAGTCACAAAATGTTGCTTTTTATTTTGGTATTAAATTTGTTCAAATTTTTAACTAGGAAAGTTAATATAGTAATATTTTGATTATATAGCAAATCTCAGGAAAAGTATTACTCCCTTACTAAGCATTTTAGCAAATATCTCTTGACACTAGCTATGTGTAAGTTATGATATTAAATATTTCTGATAATAAAAATGTGGATTGAACTTAACGTTTGACCACAAGAAGTGGAAGAACAAAGACATTATAATATGGTGAGTGCCATAGAACACTTGCTAAAATGCTCTGAGGAATGAACTCGTGTGGGAGTTTGCTTAGTGAGTCACAAAAGGCTTTATAAAGGAAGTGGAATATCAGCTTCAGTGATTAGCCAGCTGATAATATGTGAGATATGTGAAAAGGGGGATCTAGACAGATGAAACATTATTAACGGAGTCTCAGAAATAGTATAGTATGGAGTACAGGCAATATGGTTGTGTTTTAGTTTTTGTAAATGAAAGAGAGCAGTTGGAGATGAAGCTAAATTCAGTAGTTGAATTCATGGGTTTGAAATCTCAGATTAAAACTTTGGTAAGTAGTGGAGAATATTTTATCCATTCTTCCACTCTTTAAACAACTTCAGAACTGTATTTTAGGATAACTAATCTGCCCTCAGTGCATAAGCTTGATTGTGGAGGAAGAGAAATGGAGTTTGGAAGACCAGTTAGGAAGTTATTATAATGGTCTAGTAAGAGTTCATAAGACCTGCACTAGGCTGGGAAAAGCAGGATTGGAATGAAGGGGTAGAATTGAGAGACATTCTATAGTGAACATTTCTAGGAGTTAGAACCTGATTGGAAGACGAGAGGAAGAAGGAAGGGAGGAGTTAAAGATAACTATGGAGAGTCAAGCCTGAGAACTGAGAGCATTGAAAAAGTCAGACAAGTCAAGTAGTATGGGTAGAAGATGAGTCCAGCTCTGTGTGTTGTGGGATGGAAGGTGAGTTCAGCTTTGCTAGAGGAGCACGAATGTACGTATATATGTCCCCAATGGAGAGCTGGAAATGTGAAATTGAAACTCAGGCTACAGTTTGAAATACAGACTTGGGACTCATTAGCTTAAAGGAAATGGTGGAAAGTGTGGGAGGGAAAATGAATACCAAGGGGGAGCATAAAGAGAAGATGGCCAAGGACAGGACACTGGAGGGAAGGTGGTCTACTTTTAGGCAAGAGAGGATGAGCCAAAATCGAAATAGTCAGTGAAGTCAGGGAAGAGCCAGAAGACAGTATCATAAATAGCTGGACAAGAGAGAGTTTCAAGAAAGGAAGGGTCATGTAATATCCATGGAAAGAGAGAAGTGAGGAAGATGAGAATTGAGCAGGAGAAATTAAACGTGGTAGGTAAGAGTTCATTGGTGACTTTCACAAGAATGGTCTTAGAACTGTGAGTTGCTGGAATGTATTCTATTTGTAAATCTAGAGTTTGTTTGGGGCCTATTAAGTGTTCTGGATTTTTCTGTTTCTTTAAAATAACAGATAATGAAGGATGATGTATGTGTGTGTGTGTGAGAGAGAGAGAGACAGAGACAGAGAATATGTGTATCTTGTGACCAAGGAACTGTTTTATATAATAAGTGATAAAATTATTTAAGTAAAATATACCTTGAGCTCACATTTCATTAATAATAGAAACACTAATTCAGCCAAAAAAGGAAATCTCCAGAATTTTACATTAGTCAATAAACAAAACTTCTACCCAAATTAAAGACTTATTCCTCGGCCCCATTGCATTACATGAAACAATAACAACAACAATATACAGGTTAGCCAAAATGTTCGTTCAGGTTTTTCCACAACATCTTATATAAACAATTGCTGAACTGCTGTGCATACCTCAGAACATACTTAGATTGTCGTCTTTTTCTCTTCTTTTCAGAATAAAAGACTGAACTATGATAGCAACTGGTGGAGTGATAACTGGCCTGGCCGCCTTGAAGAGGCAAGACTCTGCCAGATCGCAGCATCATGTCAACCTCAGCCCGTCACCTGCTGCCCAGGAGAAGAAACCGGTCAGGCGTCGACCTCGGGCCGACGTCGTGGTTGTTCGTGGCAAAATCCGGCTTTATTCCCCATCTGGTTTCTTCCTCATTTTAGGAGTCCTTATCTCCATTGTAGGAATCGCAATGGCAGTCCTTGGATATTGGCCTCAAAAAGAACGTTTTCTCGATGCTGAGACAACATTGTCAACAAACGAAACTCAGGTCATCCGGAGCCAAGGTGGTGTGGTAGTTCGCTTCTTTGAGCAGCATTTGCATTCTGATAACATGAAAATGCTTGGACCTTTCACAATGGGGATTGGCATTTTCATTTTCATCTGTGCTAATGCCATTCTTCACGAGAACCGTGACAAAGAAACAAAAGTCATACATATGAGGGATATCTATTCCACAGTCATCGACATCCACACGCTAAGAATCAAGGAGCAAAAGCATATGAATGGCATCTACCCTGGTTTAATGGGGGAAACGGAAGTCAAACAGAATGGGAACTCCTGTGCCTCGAGACTGGCAGCAAATACCATTGCTTCTTTTTCAGGTTTTAGGAGCAGTTTTCGGATGGACAGCTCTGTTGAGGAGGACGAGCTGGTGAGAAATGAAAGTAAGAGTTTTGGACATCTTATGCCACCTTTGCTCTCTGCCAGCTCTAACTCTGTTTGTGGCCTCTATCCACCTCCTTCCCAGACAACTGATGATAAGACCAGTGGCCCTAAGAAATGTGAAACCAAGTCAATTGTGTCATCGTCCATCAGTACTTTTACATTGCCTGTGATCAAACTTAATAATTGCGTTATTGATGAGCCCAGTATAGATAACATCACTGAGGATGCTGATAACCTCAAAAGTCGGTCGAGGAATTTGTCAATGGACTCCCTTATGGTCCCTTTGCCCAATACTAGTCAGTCCTTCCAGCCAGTCAGTATGATGCTCCCAAGGAATAATTCCGTTGGGGAGTCACTGTCAAGTCAGTACAAGTCCTCTGTGGCCCTTGGACCTGGGGCTGGACAGCTCTTGTCTCCTGGGGATGCTAGAAGACAATTTGGGTCCAACACATCCTTGCATTTGCTCTCATCACACTCAAAATCCTTAGACTTAGACCGGGGTCGCTCCACCTTAACCGTTCAGGCAGAACAACGGAAACATCCAAGTTGGCCTCGGTTGGATCGAAGCAACAGCAAAGGATACATGAAACTAGAGAACAAAGAGGACCCGATGGAGAGGCTGCTTGTACCCCAAGCTGCAATCAAGAAAGACTTTACCAATAAGGAGAAGCTTCTTATGATTTCAAGATCTCACAATAATTTGAGTTTTGAACATGATGAGTTTTTGAGTAACAACTTGAAGCGGGGAACTTCTGAAACAAGGTTTTAATGTTGAAAAAATATCTTATTTTACAAGGCTATATATTCTAAGCCTATTTTCACCAGTGTTCCCTTGTTAAAGCCTTGATTGTAAGCCTTTTTAATCAAATGGTTTGTGGTGTATTAGACCTGGCTGCTTAATTCTGTAATGGAGATGGTTATATGTTTGGATTACTTAGGATTGCAGTACTCTATATTACTAGATATGAAGTTATTTTTTTCTGTTCCCTTGAAAGCATGGGCTCTTTCATTAATCTGAATACAAAATACTTCCATCCAAATAAAAGTTCCTATTCTTTACTTTAAAGTTCTTTCACTGATGGTCATATTCATAGAGCAAAGTGTCCAGTTTAGAAAAGGCAGGGTACCAAAGTGTAGACTAGAAGTGCCAAATTCAATGAAAATCTTAGGTGTCATTTTCTGAAAAATTGCTTTTATATAGGATTGGTTAAATTATTTAAAAGGAAAAAGGTCTAGCTTCTGTGCAAGCTAAATAATGTGAATTGGTTAAATTGGCTTAGTTCTGAGTAGCTAATTGACAAGAATTGGTTGAGTTTGGTTGTGACTAGTACTCTGAGCTCTAGGTAGGTACTATTTTTTTCAATATCAGTTCTATTTTAGTGATATTCTATTAAGAAACCATGTATTCAAGAGCCATGGCTGAGAATGCCAGATATTCTTAGGGGTAAATATCAAAATGATCAGCTATAACTTTAGATATTCAGAATCAAAATTTCTTTGCAACTGACTTGAAAAATGAATGAACCAATTTAGTGTTTAGAAGTGCTATCTTGAAATAATTATATATATGAAGAAAAGATTGACTAATGAATAAAAATACATACTAGTTAATGCTAACTAGTTTCAGTACCTTTTCCTAGCTGTCTCTCTTATCATCTAATATGCACTCACTCCCACATCCTTTTCCCCCAATATTTTTTAGATCCTGTTATTTGGAAGATAATCAGCTAACCTTGACATTTCTTTTATCGTTGCATATCACTAAGTTGGTGGTTGAAGAAAATTTAGTCCTTGATACATTGCCTTGAAATTTACCTTATGCTAGAAAGCCTTATGATAACTCCAAAGACTTTCTTACGGTGTAATAAATATTTTCGATTGTGGTTCTCAGTTATTGAAGATAATAAATATTAAAATGGATTTTCCATCAGAAAATTTTCATGTTTTCCATTAAGGTAACCTAATTTTAAAAAATTGTTTAACGGAATACTCAGGAAATTTTACAAGTTTTTCCCAATGCATACACATTTCTGAACATCAGTATTGCAGTTGTTATGGAAGAGGAGAAGGAAGATATCTTTGTATTTGTAGCTCCCCACAATTCCACCTTGTATTAGCATCACGAGCTTCCTTGGACTGAGGCACAGTGTTACTTATTAGAACATCAAGCCTGTGTATTGTAATGGAGTGGGCTTAATATTTTATGATAAAGCATTTAATAAACCTCCAGTCTTAATATAAGTGTGTGTTCTTCATACATTTCTATTATTTTTTGAGTAAAATATATTTCTGTTCAAAGTACCATTTTTCAAACTTTCAGATACATTCTACTGAAGGTGCTTGATACCCTAGCATCTGCATTGGGTGCTCTGGATTTTTTATTTTGCTTCTATTAGGTTAAAGAACTAGGTCAATCCACCTGTTGTATTAAGCTATTTTCATACTTTGTTATTTGGATGTGATGGTTAATTTTATGTGTCAAGTTGACTGGGCTAAGGGATGTCCAGATTTCTAGGTGGGTCTGTTAGGGTGTCTCCCGAAGAGACTAGAATTTCAATTGGTAGACTGAGTAAAGATAATTGCCCTCACCGATGCAGGTGGATCTAATCCAATCTACTGAAGGACTGAACAGGACAAAAAGGCAGAGGAAGGATGAATTCCCTCCCTCTACTTGAGCTGGGGCATCCATTTTCTCCTGCCCTAGGACATCAGTGCTCCTGGTCCACAGGCCTTTGGACTCAGACTGGGACTTAACGCCATTGGCTCCCTTGGTTTTTTGGTCTTTGAGTTTGGGCTAGAACTACCACTTGCTTTCCTGGGCCTCTCTAGCTTGCAGGCAGATGGCAGATAGTAGGATTTCTTGGCTCCAGAGCCAATCCTTCAAAATAAATATGTGTGTGTGTGTGTGTCTGTGTGTATATATATATATATATATATATATATATATATATATATATATATCTGATCTTCTATTGGTTTAGTTTCTCTGGAGAACCCTGACTAATACACTTAGGATGATTTTCACTTAAAATTTCATTGACTTTCAGGAAAATAACCAGATACATAGCATCCAGCAAATGTCAGTGATACTCCCAGATCTGAAAACAATGGCTCACAACACCCCTGATGCGACAAATGACTAAAGCCATATAATTTGTTCAGCTCACCCCTGAAAGAGCTCTAGCAATTTGAAGAGGATTAAACAGCATGGGTCTTGAAGATTTGAATAAAGGAATTGGGAGCTCAAAGCAGAGATTTCTGTTCAGCCTCCACTCCATCAAAAAGCCTGAGTTTTTACTTACCAGACAAATCAACTTTATTAAACAATAAATAATTTTCTTATTTTAAATTAATCAAAGACGTGTTGCTAAGTAAAATTTTAGATGAATATGAAATAGCTGATGTCGCCATATTGACTTCATGTAATTCCACCCCAAAGCAATGGAACCTGGAATTTTAGTTAGACTGTATTTTGTACATTTCCCTTAGACTTTTATAAATATTGCAGATTACTTATAAACTCCATTTCTTCCTCTGGGAAACCCCAGGAATCTGGACAATGAACTAGCTGCCTCTAGTCCAAAGAGTTTCTAAGGCCTGTGGTCTATCTGGGGTATATTAGTTTGCTCAGGCTACCATACAAAATACCACAGATTGGGTGGCTTAAACAATAGAAATTTATTTTCTCACAGGTCTGAAGTGCAAGATCAAGGTATTTGGTTTGTCCTGAGGCCTGTCTCCTTGGCTTGCAGAAGCTACTCTCTCACTGTGTGTCTCTGGTATATATTTGCCTTATGACCACACCAGTCATGTTGGATTCAGGACCTACCCTAGAGGCCTTATTTCACCTTAATTACCTTTTAAGAGGCACTATCTCCAAATAGGGTTACATCCTGAGGTACAGGGGGTTAGGATTTAAACAACGAATTTGAGGTTGTGTCCATCACATGAGGTATGCCCTTGAGAAGCAGGAAAGCTGCGTGTTCTTAGCCTGGATTAGGTGACAAGAGCACAGTATGCCCCCAATGGCTTTGCCACCCTAGCTGTGTAGCCTTGAATAAATCACTTCATCTCTGCATTTCAATTAATTCAATTTCAATTAATTTCTTAATTTCAAGCCTTCGTTCCTCAAGTGGGAAATGAGATGAGTAAGAACATAAATTATAAAGTCCTTTCTAACTCTAAAACCCCGGGTTCTTGGTGCCCTGGGATGAAGATCCATTGCTATAGATTAAATGGTTTGATGCTCATAGGGGATCAAGGATGGTGCCTGTGTGGACCCATAGCGAACACTCAACATATGTGAGCTATTACTGTCTGAAAGTGTCACTTAAGAGCTCTTCAAGCTTCACACTGCCCCCACCCTACCCCCCAAGTGTACCCCCTAGGTAGGGTGAATAAAATACTCTAAAAGTGTCCATGTCCCATATGCCAAAATGGACTTGCAACTCTAAGTTAAAGATCTTAAAGTGCGGGGAGATTATCCTGGATTATTCAGGTGGGCCCAGTGTAATCACAAAAGTCCTTGTAAGAAGGAAGCAGAGGAGACGATGATGTGACCCAAGCAGCTAGAGAATGGAAGGCCAAGATCCTGGCTTTAAAGATGGAGGGAGGAGCCATGAGCCGAGAAATACAAGGAAGGAAGCTCTAGAAGCTGGTAAAACCAAGGAAATGGATTCTGCCCTCAGTGCCTCTCTAGGAACCAACCCTGCTGGTTGACCTTGACTTTAGCACAGTGAAAATGATTTTGGACTTGTGACCTCTGGAACTGTAAGAGAAGAAATACATGTCGTTTTAATCCACTATTTTTGTGTAATTTGTTACAGCAGTCATAATGAACTAATATTTTCCCCCAGCCCAGATGAACTGCTTCAGACCCATGAGCCAGTAGTCAGCAGACTCATAAGCAGGGTCAAAAGTGTCTATACTAAGTGATGGCAGGTGGCCCAAAGCAGAATGTATGGTCAATTTTAGATTTACGTGAACACTGATAATCTTAAAGTAAGTACAATCATTTAAACAAAAGTGGTAGAGTTTTTTGAAGCAGGAAATACTGATTTTGATACATAATAAAAAATAGAAAACCGTATAGTTGGCTTAGAAGTAACCATTGATTATAAAAGCTTTCAGGCTGAACTTAGTGTTTCCATGTATATAATTTTAGAAGAAACAGTGGTAATCAGTAAAAATCATTAAAAAAAAACATTTTTAGCACAACTTTTTATCAAAGTGGATATTATGCCAGCATTTAACAATTTACTAGATGAAGATAAGTTTTTAGCTACTTGTTTTAGCAGTTCAAATTTAACCCTTTTTAATCATTACAGGAACACACCATGAATAACTAAAAGAAGTAAAATAGGTTCTTAAAAAAATCTGCCAGTTTACCAAAATTTTACTTATAACATTTTAAATATTAAAATGTTGGCCTGCCCGGTGGTATATATTCAACTGCTATGGTATTTAGATTGTTCAAAGATCTTAATCATTTGTTCCTTAAGCAGGAACCGTAAGAGCCATACACAGATTGTTCTGTCTCTTACTTTCAATGAATTGCCCTGTTACCCTTCCCCCACCTTATATGTAATCCTGTTTTAGACCTTATGTCAATAATAGGGTACATAAACTTGATATAGGATCCCCATCTGGTGATTTAAGTCCTTTGTGATCTGAATTCAAACTGAAATAATTCAGTTGGTTTCTCTCTATATGCTCTTTCTCCCAGGATGATGGCACCAGGGAAAAAAGGCCTACTTCACTGAAGTGCCTTTTACTCAATAGTTGATGTCATCTTGAAATAGTCATTTAAAAATCAAAGAATGAAATATTGCCATTTGCAGCAACATGGATGAACCTAGAGAATATCATACTAAGTGAAGTAAGTCAGAGAAAGGCAAATGTTATATGATATCACTTATATGTGAAATCTATTAATTTATTTACAAAAGAGAAACAGACACACAGACATAGAAAACAAACTTATGGTTACCAAAGGGGAAGGCAGGGAGGACAAATTAGGGGTTTGGGATTAACAGATACACACTACTATATATAAAATAAACAAGGACCTACTGTATAACACTGGGAACTATATTCAATATCTTGTAATAACCTATAATGGAAAAGAATCTGAAAAAATATATATATATATCTGAATCACTTTGCTGTACACCTGAAACTAACACAATATTGTAAATGAACTATACTTCAATTAAAAATTTTTTAATAATAAAAATCAGGTCTACCCAAGAATTAGGCTCATTAACATGACAGAATTAGGTCACTCAACCTTTATATGTTAATATAAGTCAATTCCTATTCTTGAAACACATCTCTGGTAAACTTATTTACATTTATGTTTGTTATTTGCTGACAGTATAAGAAAAGAGAAAATAAGTCATAAAGAAGATATAGGAAACCTCTGCACTTAGGATCTTGTCATTCTCACGTCAGTTTGGCTATCCCCACAGTCTTAAACTTTATGTATACTCTTTCTATTGTTTCCCTCTGCTACTGGTTGATCCAGCACTTGTTTTATACCAGAAATGATTAAGAAAATTACCTTTATTTTTGTCTCTTCCCCTATTAATTCACCATTTAATAGTTTGAGACTTCTAATAATTCTCTAGTTCTTTCACATCACTGAAGAGTATAGACTGTGTCTCCAGGATCATGTATACTCTACAAATTAAATGTAGAGATTTTGTTGGCAGTGCAATGGTTTACAATCTAGACAAGGTCACAATATTTGTGGTACAAATGATAGAATACTTGCTAATAGAAACATGACAATCTGGAATCAAGAAGCAATGAGGACATACGAGCTGACACACAGTGGAACACACAAGGTCATGGCAGAGGCAAGACTTGAATCCAGGACTGTTGATTCCCAGTATCACCATCAATTTAAACCAAACCAAACTTTTTGAAAAAAATTTTTTAAAAAACATACATTCAAAATCCAATGAATAGATTTTGGGTTTACTAGGACTGGTAAAGAGAAAAGTATCTAAAATTTCAGGCAGAAAGTGTAGTTTGAATGCTTCATCACATCTTAGAAGTGCATGTGAGGTCATGGGGTGATATACTAGGAGCTGACGTTAGAGAAGGCACAGAGTTTGGAACAAGAATTTTCAATACTTATTTTATAGCTTGATTTCCTGTGTTTGATTTATTAACTATGCAACTCTGCCATGAAAATTATACCAGTATGCCCTTCTGAGCCATTATATTATCTTTGAACAAGATCTATGGAAGTAAAATTAGTCATTTGCACCCATATCCAATAAACCACATGTACTAGATGGAAGGCAGGAAGGCAAGGAGGAGGGAAGGAAGAAGTGTGGGATTTGAGAGCAAGAGAAGAGAATGCCATATGGTTTTTCTGCTTTATTTTGTTTTTTTCTCTGCTTACTGAAAACGCATGCCCAGCAAAAGGCATTCCATTTATACTTTATTTTGGAATAAAACCAAGCTTATAATTTTTTTTTTTTTTTTTTTTTGGTGGTACGTGGGCCTCTCACTGTTGTGGCCTCTCCCGTTGTGGAGCACAGGCTCTGGACGCACAGGGTCAGCAGCCATGGCTCATGGACCCAGCCTCTCCGCAGCATGTGGGATATTCCCAGACCGGGGCACGAACCCGTGTCCCCTGCATCGGCAGGCAGACTCTCAACCACTGTGCCACCAGGGAAGCCCCAAGCTTATAATTTTTAATCACCAAAGCAGTGAGAACATATTCTTAGTTGATTTTAAATACATTTTCGTAGACATTAACAGTGTTTATTATACAGCTCATTTGAATCAGTCACCCTCAGGTTTAGGGAATTAATCATTAACTTGAGGTTGTCAACTAATGAATCATCAATAATTCAAAGCTGTTGGGAGATTATTATTTTTAAAAATGAAATCACTCTTTTTTGCCCTCAGATATTTTGTGTTCATTAGGTATATATTTTTCCCTAAAGCATTTCCAAATTCCAAATGTGTTACCTTGTGTTATCAGTTACAATGTTAATAATCTGAGAAGTCACATTAACTTTCCAGCCAGTTAGTTGAAGAGTTAAGGAAATGTCTTTCAAAGGCTCTTGCATTTTATGAGTTCGCTATTATAGTCTATTACTATGTCAGGGCATTAAGAGGGCATATGAGCAAAAAATATGGAAGACATTTAGAACCTGGATAATATTCAATATAGGCTATAAATAATTGTCCTGTACAGTGTAGCATGCTCCTTATCATTTAACAGAGAGGGAAAAAAATTATGAAGTAATCTAAGTGAAATATATTCACTTTGGTGTGTGAATACTACATTGTATTTTATATTGGCTAAGAAAATATTCAGCAGCTTACAAAATAAATTTAATGTAAACCATTCTTTTCTTACTCTAGAGTTCTGGCAATATATACACTAAGAAATTCTGACACAAATTTATTGTATATTTATAAAATTATACCAAAAGGGTCTAGTCCTACAAGTATAGCCTGCTTTCAAGTATTTAATTATTTAGTGTTTAATCTGTGGATTATTCATACTCTTCTCTTTCAACTTTTTAAATTTATTTGTATATTTTATAATTTACTTTCATTAACACAATGTTATGGTTATGTTCTCTTTGGGTGATGGGTTAAAGGAGAGGTAACATTGAGTACTGACCATTCTGCAACATAATGATAACACTGCCATGGGTTCACAGTGGAAGCAAAGGAAGAAAATCTGAGAAGGTGCTACAGTGGGGTATTCAAATTATGTATTTTACATTTTTTATTTTTGTTCTTTCACTTCTGTTGCCACAGTCTACCAAGAGTTGACTCTTGGTCAGAATGGAGGTTATTGTCAATTCAGGTATGTCATTGAATTATTTGTATATTGGAAGGTTCAGGAAATTCTGGAACTGATTTTAACAAATTCTTTGTAGACTCTTTTCTCAATATTTCTATTCTTCTAGACTTCAGAGTTTATTCATCAAGATGCATCAGAGTCTTGCACAATGCGGGTACATACTGGGCTCCCAGTGGATACTGAGAGAATTAATTTACTTTTTGTTCATGGTGAAAAATACAGGCTGTATTTCATTGCCCTACACTTATGGATGGGTCAGTTCCCAAAAGACCTTATGATAAGAAAGGGAGAACGTATGTGGCTGGTTATAAAATTTTAAGTTTTACTAGAATGTAAGGCATGGACTGGCCTATAAACCAATTGCTGGAAGATAAAGAAGGAATTAATGCAGTGGTACTCTTGGTCTTTTGATCCTAGAATGAATAAGGAAAGTAATTTCAAAAGCTGTGTATATATTTTTTAAAACATGGAACATATCAATAGAAAACTATTTTTGTAATGCAAAAGCAATTCAGTACCTGTAGATTTGGTCAGTGGCCTTTCTGAAACATTAACTTTGTATTATCTTTGTGTCCCATATACCTGCCTTTTAATTTTAATGCCCAAGCCCTATTTGAAATAAAGCAGTTATTTCCATTTCATCAATGAAGCTGTTACCCAGGTATACATAATGTTTCAATTTCATGAATTTATCTGTCAAAATGATCATCTGCGGCTAGTGTTTCTAGAGAGTCGGAGGTTACAATCCATTTACCAAGGTCTTGTGATTGGTATAGCACATTTTCCTCATTCTCCAGTCTCCCAGGAATTCCAACATTACCTGAGCATGCAAATTGCCTTCATTTCATAGATGTAAACCTGAAATAGAAACTTGCTCTTAATGAAATTTTATACCTATGAGCTAACAGCAGATACCAGAAGAGAGGGAAAATAGAAATTTAAGATGTAAATATCCACTCTTCCAAGTTGAGAAGGAATCCAGATGTTATTCATTTTATTAAATAGATAAAGAAATAGATTTTTAAAAGACACTTAAGACTTTTATACACACTCATGGGATGCTGTTGATGGCATTGGGAACAAGCTATGAGAGTTGAACTATCCTTAACACCCTGAAGGAATATCAAAAAGAAGGTAATGCTCTCTGGGAAGAAACAACTTGAGGTATACTTTGAAGGATTTGTATGAATCAAGGAAATAGTTCAAGGGCAACCTTTTAGAGGGAAATACCTCCAAGGTTAAGACCCAGAACCAGGGAGAAGTAAAGCCTGCAAGACACGTGGCCTGTCTGGAGCACTGAGTTTAAAATGGAGAGAACAGAAGGTAAGTTGCAAAGGAACACAGAGTTCACATTCACAGTAACTTCAAAAGCCAGGCCAGAAACTGGTTCCTAGACTCATGGTAAGACTTCCTAAGCATAAGAGGAATACATCAAGGGAGGTTTTCTAGATATATATGTTTAATGGTGATCTTCAGAGTGGTTTGGGAAATATTGGAAGGAAGGAAAGAGTAGTTGGGACCTGGATCAAGGTAGTAACAAGGAAAATGGGGAAATATTGATTCTCAGTCATTGTCTTACTAATTTACCAGCCTCATTTGTCTGTTTTTCTCTCCCTCATCTTTGGTTTCTTGGACAACATATCCTCCTGATTTTTTTTTTTCTGCTTTGCTAGTCCCTTCTTCTCAGTCTCCATGGCTGGTCTTTCCCTTTCTTCACTAACATGGGAGTGTTCTAGGCCCATTCCTTGGTTTTCCTCTCTTCTGGATCTGCCCTCACTCACTTGGTGATCAGATGGCTTTTTAAACCATCTCATGCCCATGACTTCCAAACTCTCCCTTTTATTCAGACTCTTGTCTTTTCCACTTGGCTGTCTACTAGACAAATGAAATTTAACATATCAAAATTGAACTCCCATCTTTCTCTCTAAACCTGGTCTATCTGTAGTCATCCCCTTCTCAGTTGATGGTGACTCCCTCATTCCATTTGCTTAGCCCCAAAACCTTAACATCATCATTGACTCTAGTTTTTATTTCATTACACACACCCAATATTTCAGCAAATGCTGTAGGCTCTGCCCTCAACATATAAAATCCAAATATTTCTTACCCATCTCCACTGTTTACTTCATCATCTTATCTTATCTGGAATTCTGAAATACCCACATAACTGGTCTTCCTACTTCCATCCTGGAGTGTAGTCTATTCTCAACATGGCAGCTGGATTAGTCATGTCACTTGTCTTCTCATGCCCTGCCATGGCTTCCCAGCCCTGGCAGGACCTACATAATCTGTCCCTTGTTACACCTCCAGTCTCATCTATTACTACCTGCCTCACTCAGCTCCACCCACTCACTTTCCTTCCTGATCATTGAACACAACAAGCATTTGCCCATCTCAAGGCTTTCCACGGTGTGTGCCTTTTGCCTAGAATGCTATTCCTTCAATAACTGCCCCTGCCAGAGATCAAGTGGCATGACATGCCTGGGGCTTCCTTGAGCCACTTCTTCATTTCAGAGCCTGAGTTAAGTATTTATGGTTTACTCTTTTCTCATGCTCTCTTTCTTCCCCCGTCCCCACTAGGCATAGCTTGAATTTGCATCTGGGTCCTGACTCATTTGGACAATGGATGCTGATTCCTACCAGAGCTGTCTTCCGCATCTCTCTCTCTCTTACTCTTCTTGCCAGTTACTGTATTCCCTGTTTATTTAGTCTCTCATTCGTGTCTAGGTTTTTCCTTTTGATTTGACACCCCAAGCTACTGCTTCACCTTTGCTTTCAGGACTTTCTTCAACTATTATTCATACATTTAAAATTATTTGCATGGCATTACTGGTTATGGAAAGAATCTGCAGTCATTATTTTTAAAAAAACACACACATTCCAACAAAATGGAACTGTAAAACTTAGAAAGTGAAATATCTCCCATGATTGTACTCTTGGATAGCCACAGTAACAATCACTTCTAGAGAGCCCAGGGTGCACTAGGCATTGTGTTAAGTGCTATAAAAACAAAGCAAAATAAGACATTGCCTGTCCTTCAAGGAGTTTACAAGCTCAAATAACCAAGTTCCCCTTTACTGCATGGGAATAGCCACTGTGCTATAACCTTTAGCCCACACCTTGCTCTGGGCACTACCAGATGGTATCTACCACCCACTCTGTAGATACCCGTGCTAGTCCTGCAGATACACAGAACCGCCTGCTGACAGCAAGAGGGATGAGGAGGTGGAAACAATGGGCTTAGGGTGAAGAGGCTGGATGAGGCCAGGAAGACCAAAGGCAAACAGTTTTGAAAAGACTGTTTCTGAGGGCTTCCCTGGTAGTGCAGTGGTTGAGAGTCCACCTGCCGATGCAGGGGACACGGGTTCATGCCCCGGTCCAGGAAGATCCCGCATGCCATGGAGCGGCTGGGCCCATGAGCCATGGCTGCTGACCCTGTGCATCCAGAGCCTGTGCTCTGCAACGGGAGAGGCCACAACAGTGAGAGGCCCACGTACCGCAAAAAAAAAAAAAAAAAAAAAAAGACTGTTTCTGAGATGATCCAGAAACTGAAAAATTATTGTCAAGTCACCTATATTTGAATGGATTTGAGTATATTTTAAGTTTCTTTCTTTCTCAGTGACAGATCTTCTCAGAACTTTAAAAATCATTATTTAAAAAAAAGTCCCTTAAGCCGAAACAAAGTCTTCTCAAAACAGAAATAGACTCACAGACTTAGAGAACGAACTTATGGTAAGGAGTTGAGGATTGACACGTGTGCACTGCTATGCTTAGAGTGGATAACCAACAAGGACCAACTACTGTATGGCACAGGGAACCCTGCTCGATATTATGTAACAACCTAAATGGGAGGAGAATTTGAAAAAGAATAGTTACTTGTATATGTATAACTGAATCACTTTGCTGTATATCAGCATTGTTAATCAACTATACTCCAATATAAAATAAAAAGTTAAAAAAAAAACAACCTGAGGAGCAGAGAGGCACATAGTCTTAACTACACTTGAAAAAGCATCCAGGCGGGCTTCCCTGGTGGCGCAGTGGTTGGGAGTCCGCCTGCCGATGCAGGGGACACGGGTTCGTGCCCCGGTCCCGGAGGATCCCACATGCCGTGGAGCGGCTGGGCCCGCGAGCCATGGCCGCGGAGCCTGTGTGTCCGGAGCCTGTGCTCCGCAACGGGAGAGGCCACAGCAGTGAGAGGCCCGCGTACAGCAAAAAAAAAAAAAAAAAAAAAAAAAAAAAGCATCCCGGCAAGGAGGGGTACTTGACCCAACCCAAAGGGGTCCTAGGAAATTTTTAACAAACATATGTCTGTTTGCAAGTCAGCCTTTGCTACTCTCCTCTTCCTACCTCTACACGTGGCTCTTTAGAACAACATCCTCCATCCTCTGTGCTTCCAAGAGGAAAAGATCTAAAATGATAATTCATGCTCATTAACTGATTAATTGATTACACTTTGATTTTTAGCCTTTTTATCTCTAACTGCGGAATGAATGTCTTTGTTCTCCAGTAAATTATCCCAGTCTTTGCAAGAAGTTGGGGAGGAGGGAAATAATACTTCTGCAGGCTCTACTCTTCTTGAAACTTCTTTCTCAAGAAGGGAAAACCAGGGCTGGCTTAGCTGCCAGAGAACTTTTCCAGGAATTGCTGGGAATGGAGGAGCTGAAGTCCCAGATCACCTGTTTTTCTAGGACCTAGAACCAGTCTTCATTCCCTCCATACCAGCCCCTCCCCCAACTCCTCCTCATCTCTTCTCTGCCTGAATTTGGATTCCATTCTATCTTCTTATCCCTTTGCCTTATTTTCTCCTCCAACTTCCTACCTCTCTATTCCAAGTCTCCTGAGCATATGATTTATGGTTTTCATTACCACTACAGACTGATCGAAGCCAATGTGGGCACAAATAACCATGAAGTTCTGGGTCTGAAAATTAAACTGACAAAGGCAGATTAACAGGAGAAAAACATAGAAATTTTATTAAATTTTTACATGTACATGGGAACCTTCCCAAGAGAATGAAGACTCCTGAAGAAGTGACCAGAGCAGGACGATTTTATAGCCCTTTTAGACAAAGAAACAATAAATATGAGAAGAATTGACAAGACAAAGGGGTTTGGGCTGGGGATAGTAAATGATGAAGTAACAAAGTTTGTTCATACAGCCTTCTCAGCCCTACGCTCCCTATCCATGGGGACAGGTAGGGAACGTAAGAATGTCCCTATCCTTCCAGATACAGAGAGGGTGCCTTTCGCATGGGACATTTATCTCCTGCTTTCAGGGAAAAAAATATGAGTGGAGGGTATCAGAGTGACCTTCCTGCTTCTGCCGTTTTCTAAATTTCTTAATCTTAAGATATTCAATATGCCGAGGTGCCATATTTTGGGGTAGCGTGTCCTGAACCCCCTCAATATTCTCCATGACAGTTTCACTCAAGGTAGACATGACAACAATCTAAATAAGGGGTTCTCAAACTTTTGGGGCTCAGGAACCTTTATATTCTTAAAATTTATTGAAGACTGCAAAGAGATTTTGTTTATGTATCTTATATCTATGGGTATTTATTGCATTGGAAGATAAAACTGAAAACTTAAAAAAATATAAACACACCTTCCTCTAGCTGCCAGAGCAATGATGTTTTCACATATCATGGAGACTCTGGAAAACTCCACTGTATACCCATCAAGGAATGAGAGTGAGAAAAGCAAACAGAACATTTTTATTAAAAAAATAATTCTGACCTCATGCACCTCTTTCAAGCCTTCTGGGCCCCCAGACGTCCCTGAACCGTACTTTCAGAATCACTCTTCTACAGTCACGATCCAGTTATTCAAAAAGGAACAGATGCAACCAGACTCTTCTGAACCTATATCTTGGATGTAGGGCAATTTAAGAATAAAATCCTCAGGCACCATCCCTATGGGTAAAAGATGAAGAATGAAATAAAACAGATCTCAGGACTTTAAAACCTGTTCATAAATGTGTAGGAATAACTCCAAAACATTTCAGCCAATCCACTTGTCTTGAATACCACAGATTTCACAAGCAGAAGCCCATCTCTCACAGTCATTTTGCTTTTAGAAAGCCACTGATTTTAACAATGGAAACTCAGTTCTAACATCATAATACTAATTAGCAAAGTCTCTGTTGCTGAGTGATTGAAAAAACAAAAAGGTAAAGGTCTCACCCCAACTACCGCTACCTCTGAATTATCTTGGAGCAAGTCCCAGACATACCATTTCTTCTGTAAAGGCTTCAGCATTTAGCCCTAAAGGAGTCTTCTCTCATCTTAATTTAATCACAACATCATTATCACGCCAAAGAGTGTAACAAGAATTTCTTAATATTATCAAATACTCACTTGGTATTAAAATTTCTCCAACTGTTTCATACTTTTTTTTCCCTGTCAGTTTCTTCATATCAGGATTCAAATAAAGTCCACACCTTACCATTGATTAATATATCTTAAGTCTCTTTTAATTTTTAGATTTCTCCTCCTTTTTTTTCCTCTTGCAATTTCTTTGTTGAAGGAAACAAAGTATTTTTCCTATATCATTTTCCACATTCTGGATTTAGCTGATTGCATCCCTCTGGTGTTATTTGACATGTTTCACTGCCCCATATGTCCTGTGTATGGGTTGCCTGATCAGTGAGGTTTTTTGCAGAACATTTTATAGATGGTATTGTGTACTTTCCACTGGATCCCCTTAAGGAGGCACATGAAATCCATGGACTCTTTTTGTAAATTGAAATAACAGGAAATATCTGTAAATGGTCTCTGCTCCCAGTTCCTGGCACAGGGCTCCTGAAACACTTGTTATTTCCTAAGTAATAAGAACACTTACGAGCATCTTTTGTTCTAATGAGGCATCTCTGGGTGGGCTCATGTATGACTCCTGTGTGGGGACTGGTCACCAGAAAGACCAAGCCATGATTAGAAGCTTGGAACTTTCAGCCCCAATCCCTATCCTCCAGAGAGGAAAGAAGGAGCTGAAAATGGACTTAATAATTGATCATGCATACATGAGGAAGCCTCCATAAAATCCCAGTCGTAGGGGGTTCAGAGCTTCCATGTTGGTTGAACACATCCACACCAGGAAGGTGACATGCCCCAACTCCAGAGGGACAGAAGCACCTGAGCTCAGGACCCTCCCAGACCTCTTCCTATGTATCTCTTCATCTGGCTGTTCATCTATGTCTTTTATCATATCCTTTAAAAAGCTGGTAAGCTTGAGTGTTTCCCTGAGTTCTGTGAGCCACTCTAGCAAATTAATCAAACCCAGGGAGGGTCTTTGGAACCCTTGATCTATAGCTGGTTGGTCAGAAGCACAGGTGAACCTGAGCTTGTGACTGGCATCTGAAGTGTGTGTGTGCAGGGGCAGGGGGTCTTGTAGGACTGAGCCATTACCTGTAGGATCTATCTCCAGGTAGATACCATCAGAATTGACTTAAATTGTAGGACACCCAGCTGAGGTTGCAGACAATTGCTTGTCATGGGGAAAAACCTTCACATATTTGGTGACCAGAAGTGAAGTGTTTGTGTGAGTAGTAATGGTAGACTCTCAGGGGAGAGAAACACAGTAGGGAAGAACTGGGTTTTTCCTTACACAGAAAGGAAAAAAAGCTGAGTTTTTCCAAACTAGCAATGTTACAATTAAGTGGGCTGTTAAAATTGGATTGTGTAGGAATTGAGAAATAATCTTTATTGAATTAAACCTCTGCAATTTCTCAGATTTTCTGCTACAGAAACCATGTTATTCCTCAATATTAATACACCTAAGGTAATATCACTTCATCCAGGAGGAAGTATTATAAATTATAAACATCTCAACAATCACCTTTGACATTATCAATTTTTAATAATATTCTAATAATGTAACCCTCTTTACGTGAAAAACACAACTATTTCTATAATTATTTCTCTCTCTGATACTTAAATTTCTAAGAGAAATATGTAACTGAAACAATATCTTTGTTGATAATGACTTTATGGTCTTTTAAAACCAGGACAGTCTAATCTTCAACCAACCATGCCTGGTGACAAAGATTTTTTTATTGTCTTGACATTCCGTTAAGAACTCTTTTGTGTACACAATAATAATTTCTCCCTGTCCAATAATGGACTTTCTTGATAACATCTTAGTGTATTTGATGGTTTTGGCAAAGCTCTCTCAAACAGGGCAATCTCTGTAAAAGCCACAAACTTTTAAAACCTCAAAGATCATAATAATCTAGATTCACCTGATTCTCAAAAGATGAGGATGCATAGCAAAAAGAAAAAAATAATAGGAAAAAAATGCTTGAGAGTTTTCCTGTATGAGGTGGACTTTCTTTTCTGCACCCGGACTGAGTCATTCAACACCCCCTACATTTGAATGAGAAAAAAGTTTTTCAGTAAATTGAAATATAACTGTTTACCAGGAGACTTCTCTACTCACAGAGAACAAAACTTGATAATACTTACATGGTCTGAAAAAGAGGATTTGGGCTCATGGGCCTTTATAAAAGTGTTTGCTGCTCTTTATTTGATCATGATTAATTTGACCAGAAATGATGTGATTGTAGCCTCCACTGTTAGCCCTATGGGTATTAGTCATCTCCAAGGTGATCTCAGTTTCCATGACAACTGCAATATTTATTTTTTCACTATAGCACTAGCTGGTCTCCAGTGGTTGGAAGGGCAGAGTAATCCTGAAACGTTAAGTCTCAGTCATAAGTTTCTCATTGCTCATATTAGAAAGCCAGTTCACTTCCAAGTATTATTACTAATCTGAATTCAGATAAGTGAATTACAAAGGTGTTCTGAGACAACTCTGTCCTTCAGTTCCACGTTATCAGGCTTTAAGGTCCAAAGGGTTTTTGCTGACTAAAGAAGCTCCTGGTATTTGCATCCAAATTTTCATGATAACTTTAAACACACATAATGTATCACTCTCATATATATATGGAAGTAGACTGAGGAGGTCTAGGTATAACTCTCTGAAGGAAAAAGAAAATAAATATTAAGTATAACTTGATATATTCTTCAAAACAGAGATATCAATAAAGCCCAACGGACATTGAATTAAAGTTTCTGAATTTTGTTAAAATTAATAAAATTCAAGAGTGAATTGTAAATGAGAAAAATTCTCCGATCTTTCCTGTCTTCTCCAGAAGTCATAAATATTGTATCAGTTATCAAAATTTTCCTAGAAAGAGTTTCCAGAACAATGAAATTGAGCAGGCTGTCTTACACCTAGGTGGACTCAAAGGTGGAAGAAAGTCTTTTCTGAAAGATGGCCTGGGGCAAAATTATATATTCTTGGTCCCTTGAATTAACAGTGTCGGTATTCCTGTCACATTTCTTCAAGTTCTTTTCATCCTGTGTGTCTCCTAAAATAGATGACTAATCTGTTAGACTAATACATTTTAAAATGATAGTTCTCCTAGGATTTTTAAAAAATCATGCCATGGAAGCATCTTCCACCATGATCATGCACAAAATTGGCCCCATCTTTTTCCCTGCCAAAGATTAGAATGGTACTGCAGAATGGCACACTGCCCTCTTAGAAACCTGTTTTATCGTCTCTGGGATAGGAGGTGGGGAAAACTGCAGCGGGGGCAGAGAGGGGTAAGTGTAAGGACAGAGAGTGAAGTCATTAAGATTCAGTCACTTTATGGGGTCTCATTGCTGTGTGCACTGGGACTCCTATCCTGTCCTCTAACGAGCTCTGTCTCTGCTAAGTTCAGAAGTGTCCATGCCTGGTGCCTGGTGGCTGCTCCCAGAGGAGACGAGGGTTAGGGAAAGTGAGCACCCAGAAGAGGGTCTTTACACAACACGTGCTCAGAGGACAGGCTGCAATAAAATGGAAGGAAAAACTTTAGTCCAGCCAAAGGGCACAACTTTAAACAAAGAGCTCTTAAATTGGGAGATTGGGGTTGACATATACACGCTACTATATATAAAATAGATAACTAATAAGAACCTACTGTATAGCACAAGAACTCTACTCAGTACTCTGTAATGACCTATATGGGGAAAGAATCTTAAAAAAGAGTGGATAGAACTTCACTGGTGGTGCAGTGGTTAAGAATCTGCCTGCCAATGCAGGGGACACACGTTCGAGCCCTGGTCTGGGAAGGTTCCAACTGCCGCAGAGCAACTAAGCCCATGTGCCACAACTACTGAGCCTGCGCGCTAGAGCCCACAAGCCACAACTACTGAGCCCAAGTGCCACAACTACTGAAGCCTGTGTGCCTAGAGCCCATGCTCTGCAACAAGAGAAGCCACTGCAATGAGCAGACTGCGCACCGCAATGAAGAGTAGTCCCTGCTCTCCACAACTAGAGAAAGCCCGTGCACAGCAACAAAGACCCAAAGCAGCCAAAAATAAATAAATAAATAAATTTTTAAAAAGAGTGGATATATGCATATGTATAACTGATTCACTTTTCAGAGCACAACATTGTAAATCAACTATACTGCCATAAAAAAATTTTTAAAAGAAAAGTGACCACAAACAACTAGCTTAAAAAACAAAACAAAAGAAAAAACTCAAAACAAACAAACAGAAAGAAATAGTGAACAATCTCAAAATTCAAACTTTTGAACTTTTTCTACTGTATTCCTTAACTCAGACACAGTGGACATCTCCAAATATGAAAATAGGACCATGCAAAATGAATCCCATCCCGAGTCCCTGCTCCTTCCTCCAAAATTGGAAACTCAACAATTAAGTGATTCTATCTCTCTTTCAGTGCTTCCAATATAAGTGGGGGGGGGCAATAAAATACTGCCAGCATTGGGACACAGTAATTAGGTCTGCTTCTCTGTGATGTTTTTATGCTCCTATTACGGAAAATCCCTGTAGAATCTCAGACTGATTTCAAAGTCTGCTGTCATCATGATAAAAAGAATCATTTGAATTAGACATGAATGTAATTAGCTCAGTTCTCTTACAGGGAACACTGTACCTTTGAAGTGGCTATTCAGAGAGTGGACACTCCCGGAGGGAAGTCTTTGCAGTAGGCAAGATTGATGTGATTCTTTAAAAGCACATTATTTTATGAAACCAACTCCAGAGTCTGGGTTCCTAGTGGTGGCTGCTTTCTATTGGATGCAAGGAAATTGGGGCTTCCTGAAATCGCTCTTTCAGGATGTGTGTGCGTGTGTGCAGAAAACGAGTCACTTCCTGTGTGGAAGCCAAGTTCTGCCTCCTTTATTTCTCTTCCACTTTGAGCATTTTTCTCCTTGTGTAACTGGCAGGTCTCTGTCCCAAACATGGAAGCACAAATATACTTAACTGATGTTGGAGTGAAGAGCTCACACAGCACAGGACACAAGGGCCTTGGAATGAAAGCTCACCCTCCCCACTGACTGGCACTTTGCACAGGAAAACAGGTGTTAGTGGCTCACTTAGATTCATATCCTCCCCAATGATAATTGTAAGTGCACCAACCTGAAGTGGCAAGAGACCCTGAAGTAAATACTAGAAAAGCCCTCAATTGCAGCATTTTGGATTTGCAGGTGGCTTACAGCCTGAAGCAAGATAAGAAGGAGCAATCATTGGGTGGCCCTGTTCCTTGGCAGCTCTGTCTGTGGCCTCAGACCAGTGCTGGCCCTCTCGGGGTGTGTCTTACTGTAAAGGCACAATATGTTTTGAAGACAAATATAGCTCAGTTTTAGGTTCTGATTGACATTCCCTACATGACCTGAGGAGATGGAATTTGGGGGACGGCAAGCAGTATACCAGGTAATACAGTGTGCCAGCAACTGGAAAAGTCACATTGGCTTAGGTCCTGCCTCTCAAGGTACCAGTTTTCCAGACCAGGTGAGACGGGAGAGCAAACACAAAGGAAGTAAAAGATGACAGAATCATGGAGGCACAAAATAGAACAATATAGATAAATCCTAATGTTAATACACTTGATCGGACATTAAAATCCTACTGTCTGATCCGATACCACGTGTTCCCTCTCTGGCTCGTGTTTGAAATACAGCCAAGCTTGCTGACACTTCTCTCCGGGCACTCAGCTCTGACAGCCGCCTCCCTTTCAGCCCTCACCTCTCTCCCACACGGTGACCAGTGACTGACAGCCTCCTCTGGGGTCTCTGCAGAGCTCTAGAGACTCAGCCTTCCCTGCGGGGACGCAAAGCTAGAAAATTCACTTGGGACCATCCTCCTCGCCTCCCTTTTATTTTTAAGTGAGTGAATTCAGACGAAAGAGAATGTCTTAGAGGGGAAAAGAAGGCACAGAAGGGAGTATCCAGCAGAAGGGTGGAGCATAGAAAAATAAATCGGATGCCTCTGAACTTGGTCAAGGGCTCCAGCCCACGTGGGCAGCAGCCTCTTGCGCCACGGTCTCTGAGATGCCCGGTCTTGCTGACTCCATCTGCATTCCTCCTGTCTCCATCTCACCCCCGGGACCACTCTGATCCTTCATCCCACCACCCACCTCTATCTTGGCAGGCAGATATGATGCAGATAACATAGAACCCAAATTGTAAACCAAATCAAAAGCCATGCTCGATCTATAGAAGCCTGTGAACCTCTGTCCCCTAGAGGGTGTTTTCTAAGTCCAATTCTTTGGAATCTAGGCAGCCCATCCTGCAGGAGTAAGAGCATGGGTTTGAGAAGAGAGGTCTGCATGTAGGCCATGGTTCTACCTCTAAACTGGAGTTTTCTCATCTGCCAAGGGGAATAATAAGAGTGTCTGCCTCCTAGGGCTGTTGAGAAGATTAAACGCGATAACGCCCATTAAATACGTAGTAAATGCATTACAAATGTTAGCTGTGGTTATTGGCAGAGTTAGCCGTAAGCAAAAATGGAAGGCAGGCTCTGTTAATTTTTAGAGTCTTTTTGTTCTACTTTCAGTTCTCCCACATCTTAGTGGGCAGCTTCCATCTTCCAAAGCCCAGAGGAATGTCTGTAGACACATTCCCTGTAATCACCACAGCCAGGACTCATAACGTAAGCCCCTTTCCAAGTTAACCAGGAACATAGCACACAGCCCCCCATGAATCAAAGAATGTTAAGACTGAGGTTGCCTCCACAAAAGTATCTTAAGAGATTGTCTAGCTAAAAAAAAAATTAATTTTTATTCAAAACTCAGAAAACATCTCATCCCTCATCTAGATATAAATGTCTATTTACCTCCCTCTATGCACTATGCTAAAACTAAGTGGGGGCTTCCCTGGTGGCGCAGTGGTTGAGAGTCCGCCTGTCGATGCAGGGGACACGGGTTCGTGCCCGGGTCCAGGAGGATCCCACATGCCGCGGAGCGGCTGGGCCTGTGAGCCATGGCCACTGAGCCTGCGCGTCCAGAGCCTGTGCTCTGCAATGGAAGAGGCCACAACAGTGAGAGGCCCACGTACCGCAAAAAAAAAACAAAAAAAAAAAACCACTAACTGGTACTAAGTTTTAAAGAGTTTTGTCTACCAGGTAATATGTTTGCATAGTAACAGAGGATTTCCTCACCCAAACTTACATAAACGTCCAGTGGTAGGATTTGCAGGCTTTGCTGACCAACTAGAGAAGAAGGGACATTGATTAGTGTAGTAAGGAATGTCAGAGCCAGGTACATGACTGCATTTTATTTTGGAAAATATTATGTTAAGGGACTCTGCAAGGGTTAGTTATGATATCAACAAGCCCTCACCTTGAGACATGGACATGTTTTCTTAAACAAAATTCTGTATTTAAAGGAAATTCATTAAAATGGTTTTACTTATGGCCCATGTATTATTGAATTATCAAAACAAATCCCTATTTCAAATATTAGTGAAGACGATGGTTTGCAAATTTCATGTATATAAGAATTTCTTAGGACACTCATCAAACATACACATGCTTCCATCCCAGTGATTCTGGAATGGTCTCTGGGACTCTGTATTTTAATGAGCACACCAGGTGTTTCTGATGCAGGTAAGTTAGAAAAATGTCTTGGGAAAAACTGCTGTCGACACATTCTATGTACAGTCATTCTCCATTGGAGGTGAATTTGGCCCCAGGGAACATTTGACAAGGTCTAGAGATATTTTTGATTGTCACATCTTGGTGGGGTGGGGAGCAGAGCTACCGGCATCTAGTGAGTGCAGGTCAAAGATGCTACCACATATGCTACAGTGCACAGGACCACTCTCTGCAACAAAGAATTATCTGATTCAAAATGATAATGGTGCTGAGGTTGAGAAAACCTGCCCTATAACCACACTGACCTTGGCAGACTTGGGTCCCAAACTCTGAATATTCTGCCTTTAGTTCCAGGTTCCCCACACGTCAAGCCTGGTATTGGTGACTGCTCACCACTCACCCCCTCCCTTGTCCGCTCAGTCTCAGGAGTTTACTATAGAGCATTTTGACAACCTGGGTACCAAGATTTAGGATGGAAAATGCCGACTCGTCTCTGACCCTTTGGAGGCAATTAGACTCGGAGGCTTGAAGGACGATGGGCTTGCTCTGTGGCCACTCCTGAGTCATCACTGCAGTTGTCAGACACAGTCACGCTGGAGAGATTTCTCTGTGAATTTCAACTCCGATTACAGTTCGGAAACAGTGGAGTTGGAATCAAAGTAGATGATCGAAAAGCATGGTTAAGCTAGAAAGCTGTGGAGGCTTTGCTGACCAGTTACGTCCGTCTCATTTCAGCTCAACAATTCAACAAAGGGTTCTGTGCCAGGCAAAGTGTAAGACAGAGGGAAAGATTGAAAATTGGATAAGACCGTCCCTTCCTCAAGGGGTCACAGCCTCAGCGCCCTCTGCCTTTCTTCTCTCTGCTGTGTACTTTCTCCCTCACCCACCTGAAAAGCCCTTCCTTATGACTGACTTCAACTTATTGGCTGCTTAGGATCTAAGAAGCTAAAAGGACCTGCAGAGACCAATCTAGAAGTCCCAGAAAAGGCAACAGAACAATATCCCTCTTTGTAGAAAGGTTCTGGTAATTTATCATTTACAAAGAAACAGCCTTCAATGGGGCTATGAAATACTGAGGCTCTCTATATAAGAACTATCTCAGTTAATGCCTCTAATTTGTAGACAGTGACTGTTTGCAAGTGAGGTTACTCTGCTTGCTTAGGTGGAATAGCCATAGGACTTGAGTTTCGCTGGGAAAAAGATGCAAAAGACATTAAACTGTAACATACTGGAGTCAGAGTAAGAACAATAACACCTGCCAGCCCACTCAGACCTTACCAATATACCCAGGAACCACCCAGCTGGCTATGCAGAAGATACAAAAACTCCATGACATTTTCTTCAGAAAGAAAAGTTGTTCAAGGAAACCCTATCCACTCCCCTTTCACTCACATCATTTACTCTCCTTTGCTGTCTTTTGAAAAGCTTAGCTACCTCTTATTGCTGGGCTCTAAGTTCAGGATAGAGGCTTACTTCCCAGGGCAAGAGAGGCAGTCCATGGAAGACACCCACGGAGTTTCAACAGTAGATAATATCCTTTTCCTTGAGCTGGGGGGTGGATATTTGATGTAGTGTAATGCATCAATCTTAAAATATTTGTGACCTGTATTCCTTGAGATATGTAAACTATTTCACTGTAATGAAAAAAAAATTTCTAAGGTAATTCTTACAATCGTCCAGATGTACATTCTGTATTGTTTCTCCAATTTTCATCACTCTTCTCTGCTTCTTCCAAACTCCTATTCCTCTGAACTCCTATTCCCTCCTGAATTCTCTGTCTGTCTTTCTCAATCCTGTATCTCCACCTGCCACTTCCTCCCACTGCCTCCTCTTCCCGTCTGGCTCCATGTCCCATTTCTGCAAAACCTCCTACTCTTTCTTCCCACAGCCTGGACATCTGTGAGGAGGGATGGGCTGGTGTGAGCAGGCAGTCAGGTTAATTCTAGACCAAAATCTTCACTTTGAGATTGCCCACATGGTCCCCCAATCCTCAGATGTTTTCATAGCTATACTTCTTTAAAAGTGTTCATTATTTAACTTTCTGCACCAAGGATTTGAGATTAATTACCAAAATACATAGACTATAGAAAGATTGAATAAACAGTTGAGAGAATCGGAACAAAGTTCCCACCACTTTTTCACGCTGGGTTTGTATTACATTGTTCTGTTATCATCTTAATTAAGCCGCAACTGTATTTCTTAGAATCCCCATCCTTAGATGGTTCCAGGTTAGAACTGGCCAAAAGAGAACCTTGTATAAGATAACAGGAGGCAGGATGTAGCAGCAGCCTCCCTCTCTGGATGTTGTATGGTCAGAGGTGCCAGTTGGTTCTAGTTTCAACTCACTCTCCTCTGCTTCTCTGTCAACCATCCTTCCTGACTTCTCACCATTGGCCAACAGTAACCCAAGCCTATCTCCAGACACCTGCTGTGTCTAGACTTCTCTGCTGGCTCTGTCTGTGCCTGCTTGGCTTCTCAAATTAACTGGTCAGGCACTGTGTAGATCCTTCAGCTCCCCCGTGAGACCATCACTTCCCCAGCACCCTCTCCCTCCCCACAATTGTGAAAGGTCTAATTCCTGTAGTAAATCTATTGTCCCCTAATTCTTAGAGGTTCGGCTCCTTGGATAGACACAGTGAGAACAGTGATCAGGATCAAAAAGATGATACAGATCAGACATTATCTGTGAAGCATTGACTGTGGCACAGTAGAGGTAATCTAGTCCACTAATCTCATTTACAGATGAGAATATGAAACCCTGAGACATTAAATTACAATCATCATCCATCGAGGTCACAGCTATACTGGCAGACATGGCAATAGGACCCAGCTACTGACTTGTAGAGTTTCAATATTTTTTAACAGTGACTACTGTCATATTTTAAATTACTGACTATTAAATCAGTTTGCTTAAAAAAAAAAAAAAAGGAGAAATGATGTGTCAAAGCAGGAATTAGGAGACTTCCCTGGTGGTCCAGTTGTTAAGACTTCGCCTTCCAGTGCAGAGGGTGCAAGTTCGATCCCTGGTTGGGGAGCTAAGATCTCACATGCCTCACGGCCAAAAACCAAAACATAAAACAGAAGCAATATTGTAACGAATTCAATAAAGACTTTAAAAATGGTCCACATCAAAAAAAAATTCTAAAAAGAAAAAGCAGGAATTAGTACTTTGACACTGCTTGGATCATTCTTTTAGAAAATAGAGAACTGTTATGATGATTTTGTTTAATAACTAACAGGAAGCTAGACGGTATATCATACAGATGCTGAATTTCATTTCTTAAAAAAATCAATAAAAGAGTTTTTAGAATGAAAAAGATTCTGAGCATATGAGAACCTCAAAGTTGATCCTGAATCTACAATTACTATGGCAACATTACTTAGAAAAATTGTATGTATTAATTTTGTAGTTCATTGAAGATATTAGCATCTTTAATATTTAAAAATACAGTCTCGGGCCTCCCTGGTGGCGCAGTGGTTGAGAGTCCGCCTGCCGATGCAGGGGATACGGGTTCGTGCCCCGGTCTGGGAGGATCCCATATGCCGCGGAGCAGCTGGGCCCGTGAGCCATGGCCGCTGGGCCTGCGCATCCGGAGCCTGTGCTCCGCAACGGGAGAGGCCACAACAGTGAGAGGCCCACATACCGCAAAAAGGAAAAAAAAAATAAAATACAGTCTCAAGATGTTCCTGTTTATATATTTATATATATATTATATATATATATATATATATTATATATGGCTGTGAAGCCATCTAGTCCTGGACTTTTGTTTTTTGGAAGATTTTTAATCACAATTTCAATTTCATTACTTGTGATTTGTCTGTTCATATTTTCTATTTCTTCCTGGTTCAGTCTTGGAAGGTTATACCTTTCTAAGAATTTGTCCATTTCTTCCAGGTTGTCCATTTTATTGGCATAGAGTTGCTTGTAGTAGTCTCTTAGGATGCTTTGTATTTCTGCCGTGTCTGTTGTAACTTCTCCTTTTTCATTTCTAATTTTATTGATTTGAATCCTCTCCCTCTTTTTCTTTATGAGTCTGGCTAATGGTTTATCAATTTTCTTTATCTTCTCAAAGAACCAGCTTTTAGTTTTATTGATCTTTGCTATTGTTTTCATTGTTTCTATTTCATTTATTTCTTCTCTGATCTTTATGATTTCTTTCCTTCTGCTAACTTTGGGTTTTGTTTGTTCTTCTTTCTCTAGTTCCTTTAGGTGTAAGGTTAGATTGTTTATTTGAGATTTTTCTTGTTTCTTGAGGTAGGCTTGTATTGCTATAAACTTCCCTCTTAGAACTGCTTTTGCTGCATCCCATACTGTTTATATTTTTAACAAATAGATATGTAGTCTATGGAGTATATTTTTGCTGTCATTAAGATAGACACACAAACACTGGAATCTCCTCAGTTCCATGTTCAAAATTTTCCCTCCTAAAATCGAATTTACATTGATGAAAATATAAACATAATATGCATTGATTGAAACAGCAGTAGTTGCATGAAATTATTTTCCAGGTATGAAAGAAAAGAAAGACAGAGATAGTGTAAACCACTCTTTCTACAGCTCCCGGGTAAGATGTGGAGCCCAACAGTCCTACATGCTGGTTAATGGGGCTGATCTTCAGGTGGCTCACGGTGGGAGAAGGGGCTCTGGCTACCAGTCCCTCTGTGTCACTCACTAACTGAGTAACCCTGGGAAAATCACATCATCACCACTCTAATCTGTTTCCTCATCTGCAAAAAAAGAGAGGACATCTGTATAATCTTTGAAGCACCCTTCTCTCTGTAAGTCTCATTTTTGTGTTGTGCCAAGACATAGAATGGTGGTATAACTGAATTTTTTTTAATTGAAGTATAGTTTACAATGTAATGTTAGTTTCAGGTGTACAACACACTGATTCATATATATATATATATATATATATATATATATATATATGCATATGTATATATATACATATATATATATATGTTCTTTTTCAGATTATTTTCTCTTATAGGTTATTACAGAATATTAAGTAGAGCTCCCTGTGCTATACAGTAGGTCCTTGCTGTTTATCTGTTTTATATATAGTAGGGTGTATATGTTAATCTCAAACTCCTAATTTTCCTTCCCTCACCTTTCCACTTTGGTAACCATAAGTTTCTTTTCTATGTCTGTGAGTCTCCTTCTGTTTTGTAAATAAGTTTTTGTATCTTTTCTTCTTTTAAATTCCACATACAAATGATATCGTATGATATTTGTCTTGCTCTGTCTGATTTACTTCACTTAGTATGATAATCTCTAGGTCCATCCATGTTGCTGCAAGTGGCATTATTTCATTCTGAAATTTTATTAGGGCTATTGTACTGGTATAGATACACTCTTTGCTAATTCATATAATTATAATTCTGACAAATTTCTAGATACTTTGGCAATCATTATCAAAAATTGACTTTTTCCAGGCATCTATGATGGAGGCAGGATTGACCACCAGATCAGCCTTTGGTCTAAGAAAAACTTAGCTCCATCTCAGATAATATAGATTTTTTTCAACTCAAGTACCTAAAATTCCCTCTAAAGCACTTCTGGAGCATGCTGATGCCCATGCTATGGCTTGGCTACCCAGAGCCATTCACAACTCCTGCCCCTTCCTTTTTTCCTCTACCACGAGAATCCAGAAAGCCACAACACCCACCTGTCCAGGCTTTCTTATGTCTGAACTGACAGTATGATCTAGTTCTGGCCGGTGAAATTCGGACAGAAATCACTGAGAAGAGCTTTCAAAACACATTAGAGAAGAGACAGGCAAGCTGGCATTCTCCTCTGTCCGTTGGCTTACCAGCCTCCCACCTGAGATCTGGACCCAAAACTGAGAGGTGCAGTAGTCTTCCCGCCACCATGAGGCCAAGGCCACATGCTAAGGAAGGGGAAGCAGTCAGTAAGAATCTGAGCCTTGATGGCACCTTTGAGCTGTTATCTGAATTAATGCACCCCAGACTCCTTTTTGGGGAGAACAAAGTCCTGATTTGTAGAAGCTTTCACTGTGCTGTTGCTTGTAGCCAAACACAGTCTAACTAGTACACATGGACTCTGTTAAAACAGGGTCTAACTTGCATGGCTTAAAGTGGAGAAAGGTGACCAATAAGTTTGGACCACTACACCTCAGTGTCATCATCCACAGCCACAGATTTTTACATATATGTAGTGAGAGCAAGAAGAGTCACAAACAGAACTGCAGAGAGAATACCGCTGCTTTGTAGAGAAGATGAGGAGCAAAGCCATAAGAGAACTGGAGGGAAACAATGATAAGGGTCATCCTGAGAGAGGTGAGGAAGTTAGTCCTGCTCTTCCTTCTCTTCCGTGAGGACTTGCACCTAAAACAGCAGAGCAACTGGAGGAATGTCTGTTTTTGAATTGTTAAAAGGAAATACAAGTTTTTAAAACTTTGATAATAATAATTCCTATCTATTCATCACTACTCCTGGGTTGTGTAGGACAATTCTCATTTCTCCACATTCTCAACAACACAGATGATTCCCAATCTTTGTGATATTTTCCAACCAGGAGACTGGATTTACAACACATTGGATTTTTACTGACTATGACAGGCTAAATAACGGTGCTTCAAAGATGTCCACATCGTAACCCTTACAACCTGTGAATATGTTACTTAGTAAAAGGAACTTTGCCCATATGACTAAGTTAAGGATCTTGGATGAAGGATCTTGAGATGGGTTACTTCCTACACAGATTATCTGAATGAGCTTAATGTAATCACAAGGGCCATTATAAGAGACAGACAAGAGGTTCAGAGTCAGAAAAAGGCCACGTGATGACAGAAGCAGAGAAAGAGATTGGAAAATGCTATGCTGCTGGTTTTGAAGATGAAGGATTGGGCCATGAGCCAAGGAATGCAGGCATCCTTACCAAGCTAGAAAAGGCAAAGAAAGAGCCTCCAGAAAAAACAGAGCCCTGCCAACATCTTGATTTGACTACTTCTGACCTCAGGTACTATAAGATGATAAATTTGTGTTGTTTCAAGCCATTAAATTTGTAGGAATTTGTTACAGTAGCAGTAGGCAACTAATACACAGAATTTTTGCACCTAAGAAGAATCTACCTTGACCATGCCAAGCTGGCAATACCAAGCTAAGTCCAGGGTGAAGCTCAGACAGTTTTTTTGTTTGGGGATTGAGAAATGCTTAATATATAATTTGGGTATTTTCTTTGTTTACCAGCATTTGAGATATTATTGACATATAACATATATAAGTATAAGGTGTATATTGTGATTATTGGATATATGTATATATTACAAAATGATTATCACAATCAAGTTAGTTAACACCACTATCCCCTCACATAATTACAATTTGTGTGTGTGTGTGTACGTGTGTGCGATGATAAATGTAAGATCTATTCTCTTAACAGCTTTCAAGTATATAATACAGTATTGCTAATTATAATCATCATGCTGTGCATTGGATCCTCAGATTCTATGTATCTTATAGCTGGGTGTTTGTACCGTTTGACCTTCATCACCCCATTTCTCCCACCCCCAGCCCCCGGCAACCATCTTCTCTACCAGTTCAACTTTTATTAGATTCCACATATAAGTGAGAACATATAATATTTTCACTTTCTCTGTCTGACTTATTTCAGTTAGCATAATGCCTCAAGGTCCATCCATGTTGTCATAGAAGACAGGATTTCCTTCTTTTTTATGGTTGAATAATATTCCACCATATACATTTTCTTTATACATTCATCCATTGATGGACACTTAGGTTGTTTCCATGTCTTGGCTACTGTGAATAATCAGACAGTTTTAAAGTAAGAACTGGGTGGGCTTGTTTCAGAGGTCTTTCTTTACCTATATGTTATCCTTTCTCTCCACAGGTGCCCCAGGTCTCCTTGTCCTGTCTCTCTTACTCTGTGAGTCCCAGGCCTCTTCTTCTACTTTCCTAACATATGTTCTCTGACCTATTTCCTCAGGAAGATGGGCTGCCTTTTGTCCACCCAAGGTCATAAACAAACTCATCAATATAAAGTAAGGTTTAGGAGTCCCAGCTTTGGAGTTGGACTGCTAGGATTTGATTTACTAGCCCTGTGGTCTTGTGCAAATTCACCTAGGCAAAGTAATAATTTTCTTCATTTATGAAATAGGGGTAAGAGCAAATATCTTATAGGGATAGGGTGGAGATTTGAATATTTGTGATGTGTTTAGTATGGGCACATAGTAACACTCAGTAAACATTAACAATGAATGCTGATGATTTGGTGTTATTTCATTCAAGTCATTTGGAGTTTTAAAAAGGCTTTTTCAAAATATCACCTTAACACCAATCACTTCATTTCTTATTACAGAATTTCCCTTGTTGTGACACATTAGTTTGGATGATGTCGGGGAAGGAAGACATTCTCTGGCCCATCATATCTATCAGTCAATCTATAACCATTCATTAGGCATCTTCAATGTGCTTGGTGGTGCAATAAGCCGTGTGTGTGTGTGTGTGTGTGTGTGTGTGTGTGTGTGTGTGTGTAGTGAGGAAGCACAGATGAATAAGAACGTCCCTCTAGGAGTTCACTGTGTCACAGGCCATCTGGGCTTCTTCCTCTAGGGTCATCCTGCCCCCATAGATCATCTAGTGCCCTGGCAGGCGGAGGATGAACATTCTGGCTGCAATGAGGCTATCAGGGAAGTTAACCTGCTGCATTTGGGAACTCGATGGCAGGAACAGAACTGGCTCTGCTTTGTGCAAGTCAACTTTATTATCTACCTACTGTGGGACCACAAAGGACACCTCAGATGCTCCCACAAAAGGAGATAGTTTTCTGAAGTCCACAGCATAATTACCTGTGTTCTTAGCCTCTGACGGTCTCTTTCCACTATTAGGGCGATTTTCCACATTTTCTAGATTTTAGTCTAACCAATTTAACTGCCCATAGTGGGTAGGTTGGAGATGGAATGAGAGACTATGAATCAAAAGTAGGACCATTTCCACTGATATCAAACAAGAGTGCCAAACAGGTAATTAAGCCTAGCATGTTTCTAATTAAAACTCTGATTGCATCAAGCTTTTCTAACCCAAATAGCTAAGGGACAATTCCTACTGCTTAATGAAAGCAAAATTCTTACCAATCGATGCTCTAGCCTAATGCTCATTCATTTATACAAAGGTCAATTGCCACATAATATCCACTGCTGATTGCCACCCACAGAAACAATAGTAGGAGGGAAAAAATTCATGCGATATTCGTTACTTTTGCCTAGTTTTCCAGCTTTTAAAAATACCTGTGTCTGTGTGATGACTACACCAGGAGGTCTTGATTGCAGCCATTTTTATATAACAGAAGGGACTGTGCTTTTTATCTGTTCTAATATAATATTGGCTTGTACCTACAGGACAGCGAGTCCTTTTGTTTGGTGTCGTTATCACGGTTAGTCATAGAGAGCATCCAGCACAGTTTCTTAAAATGTCTCCATTGCTCATTGGAAAAGCATTGTCAGACATGATTCATGTTCCCACCTGTCAAATTTCAATCCAATTTTCAAACACTTATGGAGCAAGATAACATAGTATAACCAAATCAGAAAAACACTAAGATCTCAAAGGAGCTGGCAGCCGAATCATGAAGCAAAACACTTCTCTCCAGATGCTTACCTGATTTTCATGCTAGAAATTGTAACTGCTCTGCTAATTAGCTGATGCCGAATGGCAAAGCAATATCCCACAACTCAACTGAGGATGGGAAAATCTTATAGAGTATAATGTAAGGAGCCACTTTTTTTTTTTAATCAGGGAAAAAGTTATTGGTGAGTCAAGTTGAGCAGTGAGAGGTCGTACTTTTGTTTCTGAGGCAAATTCCAAACATCAAAGAAAATTTACTGGAAAGTACTCTTCTGAAAAGCAGAAGGGAAGCCATACAAGTGGGTTTATTTGTCCTGCAAACAAAGATAATATTCTAGAATGGAGTGAGAGGATTCAGAGGTTTCTCTAAGATACTTAAATCATTCGCATGGAAGCATGCCATCCTGCGATACAGTTGACAGATGCGTGTTTCACTTTTCACCTGGTTCTCTGGGGACACTTGTTTCCTCTCCTATCTGGAGTCCATTGTCAGGGCTACCCGGGTCTCACTTCGAATACCTATGGGCTCTTGTCTCATTGCCTACCTGTTCATGGTTTCACACTACAAAACACCTTGGACCTTTCTTCACCCAAAACTTACCTCTTCTGTTCAATTTTTCTCTCAACAAATGCTCTTATTCTCCAAACCCCAATGAACCTATTTCACCTAAAGTGTGCATGGTCCTCTGTGGTTTCACTGTGTTGTTACACCCCCATTGTCCCCCTACCCCCCATGACCACCAGGCACTGGACTTGCAGTTAGAAAGGAACTTTCTCAAATTAATACCTTAATGTCACCATATCTTAAAATAGAACCTGTGGATACAAATTGTCCTGTGAGCAAGCACTTCCCCCCCACCCCAGAGCTCCACACCAGTCTCAGGTGGAGCTTCTGGAGTGACTGCAAATACCACCACTGAATGTACCCACGGTGTGAGGGAGGATTCTGTAGCTGGGATGGTCATGGCCAGTCACGGCTAACATCTTTTAGCTGCAGGTGGACTGAGGTAGGGGAACAGGGACTGGAGGAGTTCTAATAGCTGTGGGCTGACAAAGATTTCCAATCCCTCCTGGGATGCAGCCTCTTGTGGTGAAGATTTTCATATATACATAAATGAGCTAATTTTCCTTTCATGCCCCTTTACATATTGTAAAGAACCTTTAAACTGGTATTGTTGCTCTTTGTTAAAGACTGGAATGTCTTTCAAAAATGCAAATCTCATCATGTCACTATGTGTTCTAAAACTTTTCAAAGTCTTTCTGTTCTCTTTTAATAGAGACCAAAATTTTTAACTTGGCCTAAGAGCCTCTGCCTGATCTGGCCTGTCTGCCTCCCCAACTTCTTTCCCCTCTGCTTCTTCCTACTGTTAAAAATGATTCAAGAAGACAATTTAGGTGATACAAACAAACTTTATTTAATACTCCACCAAGTAGGGAATCTCTATCCCCAAGGGTTCAGAGAACTGCAAAATGGGGCGGAAGGCAGGAGGCTTTTACGGGAGAAAGAATGAGGAAGAAGGAAGAGAAAAACAGAAAATGAATAAGGAATAAGGAAATAATTATATAGCCCAGAGCTGGCCTGGTGCTTGGGGATTGGCTGGATAGGCTGCGTTTCTGGTCAAGCAGAGCATTTACAGGGACACAGAAGTTATCTAAGCTTTGGTTTGCTGACATGACACCCCGTGCAGGAGAGGTTCCATCTTGGGCTTAAAATTTTATTTCAACAGCCCTCACTCATCTTTCCCCAACTCCTTGCTCTCCTTCCTGTTAAGGAAAAAAAAAATCTAATACTTGTTAAAATGGTAAGGAATGCTTTTTTCAGGACTATTGCAGTCGTTGTCAAGGCTATTGGGATAGGGAAGCTGGCCCAACTCTGAATACAACAAGGACAGTGGGAATTTATAGCCAAGGGGCTGAGTGAGGAGATGTGTGGATAGAAAACTACTAAGAGGGGATATCAGGGTAGGGGGATTCTTGCTAAATTGACTTAGCAGAATTCTTTCCAAAACTGGGTTAGGCAGATCAAAGACAGGGCTGGGGAGGGTGGAGCCAGGGGCATGGTCAAGGCCTATTCAAGGAGAGGGCTCAGCAGAGCTTGACTAAAATTTGGTCAAGGAGAGGGTCATTGTCACTTCCCAGCCTCCCAACCAGCCTCCCTTCAGGTCCTCCTCTTTCCTGTTCTCCCTCCTCATAAGGAGTATTCTTCACTGCTTCCTCTCTCCCAGCACCTACTCATCACTAAGATGTCAGCTCATGGGTCCCCTGCTCTTGGAAGTCTTCCTTGATCTTGCAGACCCCAGGCTAGGCCTTTGTAACTAAAGATCACCTAGAGACCTTTAGACTGTCTCCTTCATTAGCAAAGTATAGGATGGGGTCTCTTTATTACAATCTGAGCCTGTAGTCACAAAGGCATCACCCACCACCAGAGGTTCTGTGAGCAGAGCATAAGTACAGAAGACGCTGTAAAATTCCTGGAAGCCTGCTTGGGTATTTGTTTAAATGTCTTAAGTTAATGAAAATTATTTGTTATACTATTTTGCAATTTAAAGATAAGGCAGTAAAAAATTATATAGAGGCCTCAATTTTTTGATAAAATTCAAAACCAAGTTAATGTGCTGCTTTGAACTCCTAGTTCTTTATCTAGCTCTATGACTACACCAAAAACTGCACTAATTGAAAAAGTACTCACGGATCGTTTGCCTAATTTCTTGTAGAATACAGTTTTTTTTTGTTAATAAGAAATAATAAAATTAATTTTAAGGAAAAATGTAATTTTTTCTGCACTGTTTGATGGTATTTTCATCAGCATTTAATGACATTATCTGAGGTGACCATGCTTTTCAGGATTATAAACTTCTAAGGCATCTGCCAAGGAAACGTTTGTAGCCTTTTAAATTTTTTAATTAAAAAAAACTTTTTTCTAGCCAACCTACTTTATTTGGTGGGAAGCCTGGAGGCACCAGGAAGGAAGAGGGAAAGTGAGACAAAGAATGGAAGTCAGCCAATTAAAGGGTGTGTTACCAAGCACATTACCACTGGGGTACCTGGTGCTTAATACCCCTGGGAACTGTGGAGGCCAGTACAGAACACACACTTTAGCATCAGCTTGTTCAAGGGATGAGAGAGCTGGGGAATTTATACCTCAGCCCATCAGTCACGGCATGAGCGCGCCTCCTGGGGTGTCAATTCCTTGGCACTTGCAGCTGCCTCTGATGCAGGCAGCCAGAGGAGGCCCAGGGCAAAGGGTCACAAGAGACAGAGTGGGGTCTACTGGAAAGGGAATGTGTGGGGTGAAAGGGCACTGATAGCACCCAAGTAACAAACCCTTATTTCCCCACTCAAAAGATCTAAAGGATGTGTGACCTAATTGAATATATGATCTTTTTTTAAGTGGATGAAATAGTGAAATATCTATTTATTACAATTAACTTACTTGCCATCCATGCCTACAATCACAGGTTACAAGTAATGATATGTTAATTTAGAAGAGTTGCTTTCTTCACCCTCAGTCCATGACTCAATTTCTTGCCACCTCTTCCAACACATCTGTGGGCTCAGGGTTTCTGTCATCATCAAAGCCGCCTTTTGAGTCATCTGAGTTTTCTAAGCACATCTTCCCTCCCCTCTTGGTTCTCAGCGATACAGCATATTTGGAAGCTGTAGGATCTTATAGCTTTTTTAAAAGAGAGGTGATTGAGTGTAGTCTCCAAATTTATCTTTAGATGTTGACTCAATTTCTGAGCCTCCTTTCCTAGTAATTATAACTGAAAAACCAGAAAAGTCCCATTTTGGGTGCTTCTAGGCTCATAATTATTTTACTATAGATGATTTTTTACTAAGTTACAGTGGGTGTTTGACATCATAATTTGTCCTTTTGTTACATAACCCCCATTTAAGATCACTGAGTTAGAAACATTGAAATCTTTTCTCTTGTGTGGACTCAACAAGTCATGTGACTCGTTTGACATGTTTCCTATAAGATGATATATTGGTGGTCACAGTTGAACAATTTAAAGTTTTGAAGTGTCTATTCACCTGATTTGCTGAACTATCAGTTAAAGTATCCTTTATATCTCTTTCAGTGTGAAAATACTCCAATTCTGAACCCACAGTGATGCCTAGAAACGCACAGAGTCAACTCACAAGTTACTCACATAGCACTATCTTATTACATCCTCCCTTCTGGGCCACCGTTTCATTTATTCTTGAAGCCCATATGCCATGTCATAGAAAATGTGGAGTGTTTATTACTATAATCATTATTGAGAAGACATGATCTTAAATTGGCCATGAAGTAAAAAATGGATTATTTACTGAACCAGCTGGTTGTGAATATTGCAAGAGTTGACAGTCTTGCTCACAAGGAGGTAATCATAATCATAAAAACACCTAACATTTATTGCACATATATCATGGGACAGTTACTATGGCTTAACTCTTAAATATATTTCTAGTATAATCCACTAGGGCTATAATTATCAGCCAATGGAGAGATTCTGTCAGGGCTATTAGAGTTTTAAAAAGCATAATCAATACTATAATTACTTTGATTTCTTTATTCATCATGATAATTCATTTCTGTTGCTTGCTTTTGTTTTAAAATAAAACACCATTTAATTCTCAACTTTAGGAAGAAGGCATATCATTTAACTCTCAACTTTAGGAAGAAGGCATCTTTGTCAATTTTTGCTGTTTGCAAGTTCACACAGTATCTCAAACTTGGATTACTGGATAAGAATGATGTATAATTACCCCCTCACTTATTTATTCTGTAAATGTGTACTTCAGCCATGATAATTCCTTTTTTTTGAAATCCCCAAAACATTAAAATAAGCATATTGGATTTTTTTTTCCAAAAGGGAGCATGGATTAAAGAAATTAAGACAGATTATTCTGAAGGAACAAATAATTATAACACAAAGCAGAATAAGATAAATGTCATGAAAGATGCATGAACAGAAGGTCTCATCTGGCTCAAGAAGGCGTCAGAAAAAAAATCTTAATGAGAGAGGTTTCCGATGAGTGAGGTTTTGCATGGCAGGTGGCTTTTATTTTTTCACAAAAATGGCATAAAAATTGGCATAAATCAAGAAGGGAAAGTAATTGATGTAGAAGAAACAGTAGAGTTATGGAGGCAAGAAAGTGATGGGGGTTCAATGAACGGGAAGTATATTGAGTCTGGGGGATACTTGGAGGAGAGTTAAATGAGAAGTGAGAGAAGATTCTGGAAGAGGAAGTTAGGAGAGTGCTGTGAAGCAGACTGAGGAGGTTGGGTTTAATCTGTTAAGTAGCGGGGCTACATTAAAGCTCCTGAGCAGACATGTGACATGGTCAGCACAGTGCTTAAGGAAAATGAATCTTGCAGGGGTATTTTGAAGGCCAGTCCAGAAGGGGACTGATATGGAGGAAACCAGTAAGAGGGCTATTACTACGGTCCAGGTGAGAGGTAATGAGGACCTGAGCCAAGGTGTTGGCAGCAATAATGAGGAGTGGGGAAAGAATGAGCCCTCCTGTGGCTGAAGACACTGCACCCTGGCCAGTATCAGCCCTTCCGTTAATGGGTGAATGACACAGAATGTTCTCACAAGCTGTGAAGACTCCTCATGATTTTACGTTTCATTCAGCAGATCACTTCCCATTTTCAGTCCTGGGTGAAACTCTTCCTGGTTGCTTACTGGAAGTTGCTTAATGGAAATCATTGACATTTTTCTAAGTCATAAAACAATAAGAATTCACATTAGAAGAAAATACAAAGACATTTTTAGTTGATTTCTCCGAGGATTAAGAGAATGGGCCATGTGTGAGGTCCAAGCTTAAGTGAAGGCTGCGGGCACAAAAGCCTTTTATATGGTTCGTGTGTGACTGTGTGTGCCACGGATCACAGAGAGTTGTGCTATATTTAACTTTCAGGAAAAAATATAGTTAAGAGGAGACAATTGTTACTAGAGTGTCCCTTTGTTGAAAATAGCACAATTGATTTTGAGTCATCAAAATGCACAAACAAGAAAATTGAAGTTTCTCAGCAGGCCTGTAACCGCAGGTAAGTCCAGGCCCTGCAACATGATTAATTCATATTGCAATTGTGTTTTTAATTAACTTACTCTCACTTTCTATTCTAATTCCCAAACACGTCACACTTTATAAACTCAGTTATCAACATTGATCGCCTCTGGTTTGGAAAACGTTGAATTTGACCATTGCCGTTAATTTCTGACTTCAGAGGAAACCTCTGATGAGTAATGGCAGCAGGATTTTACAGCTGCTTTTTAATTTTCTAATTCTCCCACCAGTGGCTCATGCTGTGTAGCTTGTCTCTAAATCTCCCTGCAAAGTTTCTGTTTTTCTTTATAGGTAATACCCTGGATGTCAGAAAAGAAAAAATGAATGTCTGAAAGCTGAGGTGGATGTGGAGGTCCCCTTTTCTTTATTTACTGAGTAACTACTTTTTCTCCCCTTTAACTTCCATTACTAACTATATCTTTACGTTGTGAGCAGGTAAACATTCTCTGAGAATATCAGAAAGCTGAACACCGCTGAACAAGAGTTTGATATTATAATAAGATGAAATTTGCATCCAAAAATCTCTGAAACCCACTAACTGGTTAAGCATTGTCAGTCACAAAGGGTCAGCCAATAATCTGTATGAGATTTGTACAAACTATTTTTAAGGGGTATTTGTTTTTTGTTTATCTGTTTATTTCCAAGTGGTTGTAGTTTTTAAGTGCTACAATGAATCTGCTCCCGTGCTCTTTCCAAATCTTGACTCACACACACCTACATATGCTGATTTGTATTTCTCCCATAAATCTCAAGTACAGCAGTCTCTTTGTCCAAAATGGAAGCTCTCTTTCTCTTCCTATCTCTTCCAAGACCAGCTTGCTTCCCTGTATTTCATGCCTCAGTACCACCACTGTGCTCTTAGAAATTATCTGAGAGCACTCCCTTTCCTTCTCCCTTACCCTCAGCATCCAACTTCTAGCAATTTTACTTTCTAGATTTACTTTACCAATACTTCTGGAATGAATAACTTTTTGTTAATTTCTACCATCACTCTCATAGTTCAGGTTCATCTTATCCTTGACCGTTGACAACTGTCTCCAGCCTTCTTTCTGTAGCCAGAAATCCAACTAAAACCCAAATTTAAACTCCCTACTAAAACCCCTTCAATTACTTGCAAATCTAAGTCTCTTCTCCAAAGCATAGCATATGAGTCTGTCCATTACCTTGTCCTGGTCTTACTTTCTGGTCTCCATCTTGTGCCCTAAGATGGGGGACTAGGACCAAAAGTGACTGGGCTTTTTGGTATCCCCTTTATGGCATCCCAAATGTATCCCCCCAAGATTCCCATCGCCTTGTTATTCAATCAGTACTAATCTGGGTACTGTTGGAAGGGCTCTGCAGATGTAATTAAAGCTGCTAATCAGCTGACCTTAAGACAGGGAGCGTAGCCTGGATTATTCAAGGTAATCACATGAGCCCCTTAAATCAGAACTTTCTCCAGCCACAGGTAGGACACATGAGAAAGAAAGATTTGAAGCATGAGAAGAACTCAACTCACAGTTGCCATGAATCCCTGGGCATACAGGCTGAGAACAACCCCCAGCCAATAACCAGCAAAAAAAAACAAAGACCTTAGGCAGAAATGAATTCTGCCAATTCAAAGGAGCCTGGAAGCAAGTTTGCCAACAGATAAGAAGCCAGGCTGGCTATACCTTGATTTCAGTTTTGTGAGACCTGGAGCAGAGAAATCAGCCAAGCCCACTAGACTTCTGACCTACAGAACTGTGAGATAATAAGCTTGCATTGCTTTAAAATATTAAGTATGTTCACACAGTCTGTCTTTTCAATTCTATTCAATTTAATGTAATTTAAATACTGAGATATAAAATTAGCTTCTAGTCCCTATCTTATGTTAAATATTAGAAGAAGGGGACAAGAGAATTCAAATATATATTTTTAATATCAAAGTAAGGAAGAAACACTCCAACTATTATATTTTTTATTTCTGTCACTGGTCTTGTGGTCATGGTGATTAAAATTACTATCTTCCTCTACTCAATTCCCTGTGTCCTCAGCAAGCACTTCAGATGGCTGTGGTTCTTTGCCTGGTGGGGACACCCAAACCTTTGTTCCTAAGGAGTCATTAGTCCTGCCTGAATTGAGTTGATGTGTTTTTCATTGACTTCATCACAGAATTTGGGAGTGCTAAGAGGTGCCCCATCTCTTGCATTCCAGACAAAAGTCCTTCTTATTCCCACTGTGTAGAAGCAGCCCAGTTTCCCCTTAATAATCAAGATCAACCATCTCAGACAATTCAGTAACTCCCTTCTTTGCCTGGTGATTTGCTGGCACATCACCTAATTAGGTAGGTGACAGTCTCAACTTTTCAGTTTTGTGGAACCACTGTTGTGTCATCAGGTGGAAGCATTCCTTACTTGGAAACTAAAATGCCTAAAATCACCAGAGCCATAAGTCGTGAATATAGGAAGCAAAAAATTCACTAATTGATCTTTTTTGAGAAGAGCTATCCTATTGCTAGCCCCTTGATTCCTAGACCTGCAAGTTTTGCTATGGGAGAAATGGCACTACTTACTGGTTGCTGATTTAGGGAATATACTATAACCTAAAGGATATTACTCCAACCCTAGTATTGCCATCAATAACTGAGTCTTCAAAAAACCATTCCACCATTTCTATCAGGCCAGCTGCTTCAGGATGATAAAGAATGTAATCATACCAGTACATACTATGAGCTTGAGTTCATTGCTGTACTTCATTAGCTGTTATCACTGGGAACAGGTCATTAATGACTTTAAATCTAATCATATCAGAGAATCAATCCCAGATAATGCAAAACCAATTCAGAGAAACTACCCCTAAGGTTTTGTTCCTATGGAAGCATTTCTAGTACCAAAATCTACATCTGTCAGGGTTCAATCAGAGAAACAGCACGGTGATTTTTTAAAACAATTTGACCTTACATATTTGTGGGAGCTTGTTAAATAGTTATGTAAGGTCATTGTCTTACATCTGGTACTGGAGTCTGAGGCCAGTGAGAAGGGAAAATGAATGTGGAGAGGGAGAGATAGAAGAAAACGTGGACCCCACAAGGATAGACTAGAAACTGTGTTGGTCTTTGATCTTTGACTGGCTCTAAGCCTCCAACTTGGGTGACATGGGTGTCCCATAGGATCTAAACATGCATCTGGCTCAGAAGTCAGAGATGCTAAAGGAGGATCTTGCAGGAGATGGAGTAGGTACATGCCCAAAACCAACAAGGTGAGCCAGTAGGTAAGTGATAATATGCAAAGCTTGGTTCAACATATCTCCCAGTGTAAAAGAATATGGCTGTGGCTCCACTCCCACCTTCCAAATATCAATCAAAATATTTATTGTGGCCCATGCTAACATCAAACTATTTAAAGAAGGGGATTCTGGAAAATATAGCTCCATTTTAGCTAAGCTGGAATAATACAAATCCATCACAACATGTAATCTTTCTAGCTAACACTGTGAACTGAAACTGATCCCACAAAACAAGACAGCAGTCTTTCTGATTAGTTTGAGATAGCAGAGGTACGCTGGTTTCACTCATTTCTGTCCTGTTTTAAGCACTTTTTCTGTCCTAAAAATAGTCTTCCTGATTATCAGGTTATCCTGATTATTTTTAGAACTGTTATTACTAGCAGTCAAAATCCATATTAAACAACCAATGTCTATGGCTTATGGTATATTTTGTAGAACAGACAACATATGCTGAGTTCTGAACAGAACATGGAAGTACAATTGGACTGAGGTCAGCTGGCTTTATGCCTAAATATAGTTCTATGCAGATAGGATCTGTTTCTTGGTAAAGGTTTTTACATCTAGCTCTCTAAATAGATTTTTTTCTCTCTTATTTTATTTTCAAAGGGAAAGTGATTGCAAATTTACCTTTCCAAATTTATTCTTCCTTTTTGAAGATTTAGCATCAGTAAAAAGCTAAGAGCAGTGAATGCTTGAGGATAGTGTTGATCCCACATTAGAGATATTGCTGCAGACTGAGGGAAGAGTGGGGCCATGAAGAAACATCCCTCTTCCTTTCCAGACTCCAATTAAATAGAGAATAAGCTCACAATCCTTCAGCTCCATTAGTGGTTGGGTACCCCTAGACTTCACGACTTCTGTAGACCATGGTGGTCATGTAGCTTAGATTAATGGGAACTTCTTCCCCATCTTATAGACTGGCTGTGAGGACAGCTGAACCTGTAGGGCAGACACCAAGTACACTTGTCTGTTCTAACCTGCTGCAAGATTAGCAGGGTGGCCCCATGTACCTGGTCATTGGCAGAAGATGGAGGGAGTAACCAATAATAAGCTTATACATGTGGAGACATAGGTATGCTTATGGTAACAGGGTAACAGGAAGTTAAGAGGATGGCTGGAATAAATGAGCATGAACCTTCTCTGATATGCTGGAGATGACTGAAAGTCAGGAACCGTGTGCTCTACCCCCTGAAAACTCGGGCCATTCTGCTTCCTATAGGGAGGAGGAATAAGGGGCTCAGAGGTCTCCCCAGTACTCACCGCTTGTAGGTCGAGGAGACAGAAGTCCCTAGGTGCACAAAGGTAAGGTAGATGGATAAGCACTGACCCCAATGTATAGATTTGTATAGCTGTACAGTTTCGAACTGTTTTCATATAAACATCCCAGTCAACCTTTGCAATCATTTGGTGAAAAAAGTTGTTTTTCATAGAATCAAGTACATGTTATCCTCATTCACTAAAAAGAAAACCATCGTTTGAGGAGGTTAAATGGCTAACCCATGGTCACACAGATATCATTGTTAAAACCAGGACAGAAAACTATTTACTCTGACTGCAAGTCCACTCTCTTTGCAACCACCACATGTGATTTTCAGAGTGTTAAGGAATCTTGGAGGTCATCCTGCACAGCATGCAGAAAGCAAACCTCAGGCAATGGTGTATCTGTTGAGGTTTTCTTAGGGATTGCAATTACAGGGAAGCAAGAGTTAGGGAAAAGGGAAATTAGAAAGAAGAGGAGTGAGAACAAATGAGTGTGTGTCAGGCACCGCTGTGTAGCAAGCTGACATTTATTGAGTGCATCTCTTTGCCAGGCACTGTTGTGAGGATCTGAAGTGTAGTAACTCCCTTCACCCTTGCATAAACCCCATGAGATATGTACTATTATTATCCTCGTGTAATACACTAAATATCCCCCCCAATTCATATGTGGAAACCTTATCCCCAGGAGGATAGTATTTGGAGGTGGGGACTTTGTAAGGTGATTAGGTCATGAGTGGGATTTAACCCTTATACATGAGATGGCAAGAGATCTCCCTCTCTCCTACCACGTGAAGACACAGTGAGAAGATGGCTATGAGCCAGGAAGTGGACTCTCACCAAACACAGAATCTGTTGGCACCTTGATCTTAGACTTTCCAGCTTCCAGAACTGTGAGAGATTAAAAAAGTAATTTGTTATTGAAGCCACCCAATCTATAGTTTCCTTTTATAGCAGCCTGAATGGATGAAGACACCTTGTTTTATACAAATAAGGCAGCTGAGGCATGGAGAGGTTAAGTAACTTGTTTGTGATCACTCAGCTAGTATCTGCCATGCTGAAGTTTAAAGCCTGCAATATGCCTATAGATGCTGCACACTCAAGCCCTGTGCTCTACTACCTCTCTAGTAATGGCGCTTTCACATAGGTAGTTAATGGGAGAGGCAGGATTTAGCCCATTCTTCCAAGACAAGACTGAGGCATTGACTAGTATGTGTAAAACTTGCATGCCACTCAGCCTTGAATGAAAAATGCTTCAAGGCGGAAAATGTTTGATTTAAATCTACTGTATGAAATCTACCTAATCACTAGTAGAAGCAAGGACTTTCTATTATATTAAAGACTGGTTTTATAGATTTTACTTTGGCAGGCGTTAGGGAGCAGAGAACAAATGCAGTTTTCATACTCAGAATAAATTCTTTTACAAGTGGCATTTGAATCAAAATTCTTGTATAATCATAAGAGTTTCCATTTTCAGCCATCAGCCCACTTATTTCTCCTGGTATTTTATGTAACACAATCCTAGAATAAAAAGTAAATATGACAGAATCAAGGTCACGGAGTCCTCTTAGTGATGAAAAGGATAATGGTGCCACATGAAATCCCCAGATCACCCGGTATGAATTTATGGAAGCATTTTCATTGACATTAACCACTGTGGAGTCAGTGGCTCAGAAGGGTCTAAGCATAAAAAGTAGTTGAGAACCAAGCTAGAAATCTCCCAGGAACACATAGCACACAAATGTATGACATTTGGTGTATGAGTACAATAAATGCTACTGCGCCTTCTGGCTTACAGGGCTTCTACAGAGATTTAGTAACTCTTCAAAGAATTCAGTGGCCTATGAGTTAAGAGGAGCTACAGGAACACTCGTGAATGTTACAAGATAAAAACTGCCTGAGAACTACTTTAATACTCCCTCCATCAAAAGCAGGGGTTTTAACTATTTTTATTTGTATACTACTATGTTTGTAGTGCCTAGAATAGTCTGGCCATCAGAGATGCACAATATATATTGAATGAATGAGTGTAAAAGATTCTAAAACAGAGAAACATTTTCACATACTGTGTATGGTATAAAAATGGCTGTGGTAGTCTGTTCTCAGCATTGCCCATTGGACAGTGAGCAACGACCAAGGGACACCACCAACGACAACCCCAGTTCTAACCCAGGGAGGAGGACAGCCTCCATCTCTCTTAAGAGAGGCACCTCAAACTAAAGATCATTCCAGTCCTTTGTTTGTGATTCATACCGACCAAGCAATATTTTGAATATAATTTTGCTTCCCAGGTAATGCTTTCAAGTTCAGGAGAGAATGCACTAAATTTTTGATTCAAGCACTCTAGTCTTTCTTGTCAGTTTTATATCTCATTGTATAGTTATCAACAGGAACTCTTTAAATAAACTAGTCTCCCATGAACTTTAATAGTATGAATCTGTCCTTAAAGGTCTTAATTTTTGATGTACTGATAAGGATGACCTCCTAGTCTTGCAAAGTTGTAGAAAGAACACCATTGTTGGAGGAAGACAGATCAGAGTTTAATTCTTAACTCTGACTTAATCTGTGAACTTCTCAGTGACAATTTTTCTGAGCTTCAGTTTCACGATTTCCTGTTATGTAAATGTGGGCATCAAGTGGGGATAAGATGTAATATAAGCAAAGTGCCTATAGATGGCCTACAGTAAATGCAATAAATGTTCTTTTTCTTTCCTTTCTTTCAGCCAAGAAAAACTAGACAGACTAGTACTTGCTGACCCCAAATGATGCTACCTGTCCATATGTCACCAGAAAAGCCTGCAAGTATTCCAGATGACACTGCTACTCTGTGTTTTCCAAATTGCCCTCGATGACGCAGCTGAGTTTGCATGACTTCAGGTGACAGCCCCGGCTTGATCTCATTCAGTTATTGAAGAGCCCCTGCTTCACCTACCGTCAGCTTTGTCTAGCTTCTGTCTGCCAGTTCTATTCCTACCAGCAGGTGGATCTATAAATAATCTTTTTGCTCTAAGCCTATTGTGGACCTTAAGTTCCTTCATGCCTGTATTAGTCAGGGCTCTCCACTGCCTTCTAGACTGTTAATTAGAACCCTTATTTTGGAAAAGTCTTAAATATGTTATAGTGTGAAAGTGAAATTCAGCAAAGACAGGAAAATGTGAAAAGCCTCAAGGTGAGATCAACTATTTTAAATAACTAGACATAAAAATTCTTCAAAACTAGACTAATTTTGGGACCTCCCTGGTGGTCCAGTGGTTAAGACTTTGCCTTCCAATGCAGGGGATGTGGGTTTGATCCCTAATCGGGGAGCTAAGATCCTACATAACTCACGGCCAAAAAACCAAAACATAAAACAGAAGCAATATTGTAACAAATTCAATAAAGACTTTAAAAAATGGTCCACATCAAAAAAATCTTTAAAAACAAAAAAGAAAAAACAAATCAAGACTAATTTTTGTTCAAACATGATGCACTAAAAGCTGTTTGGTGCTAAGTACATCGTGTTTGTCTTCTGTCTAAATAGTTTTCTAGATTTCTAAGCTTTAGCACTGTGACCATTTTTTCCTGGGGGCATAACTTTTGTGTCTTTAAGGAGTTCAATTGCTCAAGAAGGGGCGATTTTTCTGCATGGATGTTTTATTCTTAGTCATGCCAACTTCTGAAAATTTGTAGTTTAGTCCACTATTTTTATTTGGCTACATAGGGTTTTCATTTCAGAAGCTCTAAATACACGATATCTTTAGTTTCCCTTGTGTTACAACTCTTCTTTATCCCCTAAATGACAGGCATCTAGAAGTACTTATTTTTCAAGCTGGAAGGCAGTAAATATGACAACTAAAATTAAAAGCTGTATGTCACCATCCAGTGAGAATTTAAAAATTTCTGGACAATTCATTTGCTATCTAGGTTATCTGGACCATGTCTGCCAATTCCATCTCAGCTGTTAGTTTGTACCAAATTAAAGTATTTGGTTTATGTAATTGAAAGAAGAGCATGGTGTTTTATTTTTCTTCCACCCTATCCTTCATGTTTTTTTTTAACTTAAAATTCCCATGCTAAAAATAAAATCCAAGCCCCCTGGGGAATAGCATTAAAATTGTTGAGCTACTTCCCTTTATTCAAGACATTTGTTGCTATTCAGGCTCTCTCACCCACACAGGTATAAATGAAAGATTAACTTAATAGACATTTTATTCCATAGTTTTTATTATCAGTACAGGCCAAGTAAAGGACACAGGCCCATTCATCAACTGCCTCATCCGTTTACTCACTCAGCAAGAATGCACTAAGTCGCTTCTATGGTATGCAGTGATGAATTAAACAAATAGTCTCTGCCCAATAGATCTTAGAGTACCAAGTCAGAGCTGAATAGGTAACATATCAACACAAAATGAATAATTACAAAATATGATAGGTTATGAAAGAAACAAAAGGTCTTGTAATAGAGACGTACAGGAGCCAGGAGGTAGAGTTGTCAGCAAGGACTTGAGAGGTGACATGGAAGCTGAGACAGAAAGGATTAGAAGAAGTCAGCCATGCAGAGATAGGAGAACTTTCCAGGCAAAGGGAACTGCATGTATTAAGACTAGAAAGACTTGCCATTTCAAGTACCTGAAAACAGGCATATGAACCGACTACAGTGGGCAAGTGAGAAAGTAATTGGAAAAGTAAGCAGGTACCAGATTATTTAGGACCTTTTGATGAAGGTAAGATAACTGGATTTTATTATGAATGCAATAGAAAGCCTCAGAAAGAGTTAAGCCAAGGAGTGAATAATTTATATTTTTAAAAGATACAACCTACAGTATAGAAACTAGATTGTGAGGAAAGGAAAGTGAAAGAACAAAGCAGGGAGGCAGTTATTATAATAGTCCATGTAAGAGGTGACAGTGCAGATAAAGTAGTTATAGCTGTAGGTGTAAATATGTACACTGCTGTTTGTGGCAGTGAGGAATGGAGAGTGAGGGCACATGGGAAGGAGGGGAGGAAAAGGAAAGAAACAGGGATCACTTCCATGTTTTTAGATTGAACAAGTAGGTGGAAAGAGGTGCCATCTACTGAAATGGAGGAAAAATGGGAAGGAAGTGATGAATGGTCCACATTCTGAGTTTTCAGACTCATTTGAAGCAGAATTAACATCAGCAACAGAAATACAAAAGCATCCTTTTTCTCTATTTTATTTATAATCACCAATATGACTCACTTTTGTATTTATTGAGTCATCTCAAAGAGAAAACCAACAAATGCAATAAATGTCATTAATTCTACCTGAAGTTCTAATCTTCATATAACCAAAACTATAGTTATTTTTCACATTACGTGACCTCTACCCAAGTAGTTCATAATCCTCCAAAGGGTATCCATATAAGTTAAAACTAACTCTCAAAATATCATAAGGGTCTAAGGCATTTTGTTGTGCTGCTTAAGTCCTTCATATTTTCCTTTGTTTATAAACTTTGGTATAAGGAAAGGCATCCTGAGTGACAAAGGTTTAAGCTACCTGAGGAAGTTTGGAACGAGCCTCCTTAAAGTGATGTCCATTTGTAAGATGATTGGGTGCATTCTACTGGTGATAGAGAAGAGAGAGCAGGCATTTCTTTCTTTTTTTTTTTTTTCAGTACGCAGGCCTTTCACTGTTGTGGCCTCTCCTGTTCCGGAGCACAGGCTCCGGAGACGCAGGCTCAGTGGCCATGGCTCACGGGACCAGCCACTCTGCAGCATGTGGGATCTTCCCGGACCAGGGCACGAACCCGTGTCCCCTGCATCGGCAGGCAGACTCTCAACCACTGCGCCACCAGGGAAGCCCGAGAGCAGGCATTTTTCCTTCCAGATATATGGAATACACTATCATTTTTTATATGATAACAATATATACTAAATATTGCCTGACTTGTGTAGAAATCTTAACATAAGTGATATACACATTGAGCTGAATACTCATTAATCGAGTGTATTTGTTTATCTCTTGCCACCATTGACTCACCTCTCTATTTCCAGGACACTTGTACCAGAGACAGAAACACACGTTTCAGGTCTTACCTCAGACATCACTTTCTCTAGGAATCTTCCTTGATATTCTCCCTTCTCAACATGTGGCTGGACTAGATGTCTTTTTTCTATGCTTCAGTAACATTCTGTTTATATGCCTCTCTGAGTACAAGCTGTAAGGTAATTACTGGTTAATTAGGTTATACTCTTTGAGGTCAGGGACTATTTTTATATATTGAGGACCTGACACAAAATAAATGCATGTGGTATGCCTGAATGAATAAATAATCTAATAGTAGAGGGTTTTGTCCTTGCACTATAATTTTACTTATTGTTTACAAAGATAACATGTATAAGAATATAGACAAAGGCAATAGCATCTTCATTATACTCATATTGAATCACAACTTCCTTTCCTATGCTGGAGTAGAGCAATATGGTGGGAGTGGATGACAGTGGGTGGAGCTAGATGGAGGTGGGTAAGAACATTCTTATAACAAGTTTTAGCAGGTGGATTAAGTCCACAATTAATAGACTATCATCTCTGAAAATATATGCAAACTGATTCTTTACCAAAACATTTATCTGGTATCTTGTTCACATGAATTCAAATAGAATTTTCTTGTCTCAAGGTTCACTTAGCTATTAAAGTTTGCAAAATCAGTTCTGACAGATTTACAAATCAGATTTACAAATTTATTAATCAGTTATATTAATCTGATAAGGAATTGTGCTCTTAGAATTTGAATTCTATGGCGTTTTCTTCATTCTTAAATTAATAATTGCAACAAAGTTTATCATCTGCTTTTCTCTTCCCATATTAAAGCAAAAATAAGCCAAATTAGTTAGTATCTGAGTCAGATTAATAGAATAATTTTCCCCAAAATTCTGTTTTTAATATTGGCTTTAAATTAAATTTTGTCAAGCTGACAAATGTACTTCCTTTTTTGGTTTCAAAATACTTTCTCTAATTACTAATAAGTTGGAGCATCTCTACAGTTGCTTTGTAGCTGTCTGGTTTGCCTGTCTGTAATTTGCCTATTGTATGATGTGTCAGATGCCCATTTTTCTAAGTTAGGCCCTTGACTTAGTTTTGTTGATTTGTAGAAGTTCCTTTATGGTCTAGATCAGGAGTCATCAAACTTCTTAAAAAAAGGGCCAAATAGTAAATATTTTGGGCTTTCTGGGTCTTATGGGACCTCCATTGCAATTAGCCTGTGCCATGTGGTGACAAAGCAGTCACAGACAATGTGTAATTTTCTTTGTTAGTGGAATATAAAATAGTATTAAGTCATACAGCTGATAACTGACTTGGATTCTGTGATATTTGATAAAGGTTTGCCACAGATATTTGATTCATAATCCTTACTAAATTGGAGAAATTTGTTTCTATTCTTAGTTTAATAAGATGTAATCATAATTAGATGTTGAACCTGAGCACATAACTTTTCCACTTTCAGTAAGAAAACAAGATAACATTTCCTCTAGTCAATTAATGCGGAGATTACATTGATATGTTTTCTGATATTTAACGATTCTTGCATTTCTGTGATAAAACACTATGCTTGTGCTATGGTATTTTTTAATATACTATTTATTTTGGTTAGCTGATATTTTATTTAGAATTTTTGCATCTGTGTTTATCAGTGAAATAAGCCTCTGGTTTATTTTCTTGTGTGACCCTTTTCTGGTTTTGAAAGCAAGTTACATCATGCTCGTGAAATGAGCCAGAAAGTGTCCTTTCTCTATTTTCTATAAAATTTTATATGTTACCATTAAAAAAAATTTTATTGGAGTATAGTTGCTTTACAATGTTGTGTTAGTTTCTACTGCAAAGCAAAGTGAATCAGCTATAAGTATACACAGATCCCCTCTTTTTTTGGATTTCCTTCCCATTTAGGTCACCACAGAGCACTGAGTAGAGTTCTCTGTGCTATACAGGAGGTTCTCATTAGTTATCTATTTTATACATAGTATCAGTAGTGTATATATGTCAATCCCAATCTCCCAATTCATCCCACCCCATGCCCTTCCCTCTTGGTCCCATACATTTGTCATCTATGTCTGTGTCTCTATTTCCGCTTTGTAAATAAGATTGTCTATACCAATTTTTTCATATTCCACATATATGCGTTAATGTATGATATTTGTTTTTCTCTTTTTTTTTATTTTACAAATTTAATCAGTTATACATATACATATGTTCCCATATCCCCTCCCTTTTGCGTCTCCCTCCCACCCTCCCTATCCCACCCCTCCAGGCGGTCACAAAGAACCGAGCTGATCACCCTGTGCTATGCGGCTGCTTCCCACTAGCTATCTACCTTACGTTTGGTAGTGTATATATGTCCATGCCGCTCTTTCACTTTGTCACAGCTTACCCTTCCCCCTCCCCATATCCTCAAGTCCATGCTCTAGTAGGTCTGTGTCTTTATTCCTGTCTTACCCCTATGTTCTTGATGACATTTTTTTCTTAAATTCCATATATATGTGTCAGCATACAGTATTTGTCTTTCTCTTTCTGACTTACTTCACTCTGTATGACAGACTCTAGGTCCATCCACCTCATTACAAATAGCTCAATTTCGTTTCTTTTTATGGCTGAGTAATATTCCATTGTATATATGTGCCACATCTTCTTTATCCATTCATCCGATGATGGACACTTAGGTTGTTTCCATCTCCGGGCTATTGTAAATAGGGCTGCTATGAACATTTTGGTACATGTCTCTTTTTGAATTATGGTTTTCTCAGGGTATATGCCCAGTAGTGGGATTGCTGGGTCATATGGTAGTTCTATTTGTAGTTTTTTAAGGAACCTCCATACCGTTCTCCATAGTGGCTGTACCAATTCACATTCCCACCAGCAGTGCAAGAGTGTTCCCTTTTTTCCACACCCTCTCCAGCATTTATTGTTTCTAGATTTTTTGATGATGGCCATTCTGACTGGTGTGAGATGATATCTCATTGTAGTTTTGATTTGCATTTCTCTAATGAGTAAAGATGTTGAGCATCCTTTCATGTGTTTGTTGGCAGTCTGTATATCTTCTGTGGAGAAATGTCTATTTAGGTCTTCTGCCCATTTTTGGATTGGGTTGTTTGTTTTTTTGCTATTGAGCTGCATGTGCTGCTTATAAATTTTGGAGATTAATCCTTTGTCAGTTGCTTCATTTGCAAATATTTTCTCCCATTCTGAGGGTTGTCTTTTGGTCTTGTTTATGGTTTCCTTTGCTGTGCAAAAGCTTTGAAGTTTCATTAGGTCCCATGTGTTTATTTTTGTCTTTATTTCCATTTCTCTAGGAGGTGGGTCAAAAAGGATCTTGCTGTGATTTATGTCATAGAGTGTTCTGCCTATGTTTTCCTCTAGGAGTTTGATAGTGTCTGGCCTTACATTTAGGCCTTTAGTCCATTTTGAGCTAATTTTTGTGAATGGTGTTAGGGAGTGATCTAATCTCATACTTTTACATGTCCCTGTCCAGTTGTCCCAGCACCACTTATTGAAGAGACTGTCCTTTCTCCACTGTACATTCCTGCCTCCTTTATCAAAGATAAGGTGACCATATGTCCGTGGGTTTATCTCTGGGCTTTCTATCCTGTTCCATTGATCTATCTTTCTGTTTTTGTGCCAGTACCATACTGTCTTGATTACTGTAGCTTTGTAGTATAGTCTGAAGTCAGGGAGCCTGATTCCTCCAGCTCCGTTTTTGGTTCTCAAGATTGCTTTGGCTATTCGGGGTCTTTTGTGTTTCCATACAAATTGTGAAATATTTTGTTCTAGTTCTGTGAAAAATGCCATTGGTAGTTTGATAGGTATTGCATTGAATCTGTAGATTGCTTTGGGTAGTAGAGTCATTTTCACAATGTTGATTCTTCCAATCCAAGAACATGGTACATCTCTCCATCTATTTGTATCATCTTTAATTTCTTTCATCAGTGTCTTATAATTTTCTGCATACAGGTCTTTTGTCTCCTTAGGTAGGTTTATTCCTAGATATTTTATTCTTTTTGTTGCAATGGTAAATGGGAGTGTTTCCTTGATTTCACTTTCAGATTTTTCATCATTAGTATATAGGAATGCCAGAGATTTCTGTGCATTAATTTTGTATCCTGCAACTTTACCAAATTCATTGATTAGCTCTAGTAGTTTTCTGGTAGCATCTTTAGGATTCTCTATGTATAGTATCATGTCATCTGCAAACAGTGACAGCTTTACTTCTTCTTTTCCCATTTGGATTCCTTTTATTTCCTTTTCTTCTCTGATTGCTGTGGCTAAAACTTCCAAAACTATGTTGAATAAGAGTGGTGAGAGTGGGCAACCTTGTCTTGTTCCTGATCTTAGTGGAAATGGTTTCAGTTTTTCACCATTGAGGACGATGCTGGCTGTGGGTTTGTCATATATGGCCTTTATTATGTTGAGGAAAGTTCCCTCTATGCCTACTTTCTGCAGGGTTTTTATCATAAATGGGTGTTGAATTTTGTCAAAAGCTTTCTCTGCATCTATTGAGATGATCATATGGTTTTTCTCCTTCAGTTTGTTAACATGGTGTATCACATTGATTGATTTGCGTATATTGAAGAATCCTTGCATTCCTGGAATAAACCCCACTTGATCATGGTGTATGATCCTTTTAATGTGCTGTTGGATTCTGTTTGCTAGTATTTTGTTGAGGATTTTTGCATCTATGTTCATCAGTGATATTGGCCTGTAGTTTTCTTTCTTTGTGACATCCTTGTCTGGTTTTGGTATCAAGGTGATGGTGGCCTCGTAGAACGAGTTTGGGAGTGTTCCTCCCTCTGCTATATTTTGGAAGAGTTTGAGAAGGATAGGTGTTAGCTCTTCTCTAAATGCTTGATAGAATTCGCCTGTGAAGCCATCTGGTCCTGGGCTTTTGTTTGTTGGAAGATTTTTAATCACAGTTTCAATTTCAGTGCTTGTGATTGGTCTGTTCATATTTTCTATTTCTTCCTGATTCAGTCTTGGCAGGTTGTGCATTTCTAAGAATTTGTCCATTTCTTCCAGGTTGTCCATTTTATTGGCATAGAGTTGCTTATAGTAATCTCTCATGATCTTTTGTATTTCTGCAGTGTCAGTTGTTACTTCTCCTTTTTCATTTCTAATTCTATTGATTTGAGTCTTCTCCCTTTTTTTCTTGATGAGTCTGGCTAATGGTTTATCAATTTTGTTTATCTTCTCAAAGAACCAGCTTTTAGTTTTATTGATCTTTGCTATCGTTTCCATCATTTCTTTTTCATTTATTTCTGATCTGATTTTTATGATTTCTTTCCTTCTGCTAACTTTGGGATGTTTTTGTTCTTCTTTCTCTAATTGCTTTAGGTGCAAGGTTAGGTTGTTTATTCGAGATATTTCCTGTTTCTTAAGGTGGGATTGTATTGCCATAAACTTCCCTCTTAGAACTGTTTTGCTGCATCCCATAGGTTTTGGGTCGTCGTGTCTCCCCTGTCATTTGTTTCTAGGTATTTTTTAATTTCCTCTTTGATTTCTTCAGTGATCACTTCGTTATTAAGTAGTGTATTGTTTAGCCTCCATGTGTTTGTATGTTTTACAGCTCTTTTCCTGTAATTGATATCTAGTCTCATAGCATTGTGGTCGGAAAAGATACTTGATACAATTTCAATTTTCTTAAATTTACCAAGGCTTGATTTGTGACCCAAGATATGATCTATCCTGGAGAATGATCCATGAGCACTTGAGAAAAATGTGTATTCTGTTGTTTTTGGATGGAATGTCCTATAAATATCAATTAAGTCCATCTTGTTTAATGTATCATTTAAAGCTTGTGTTTCCTTATTTATTTTCATTTTGGATGACCTGTCCATTGGTGAAAGTGGGGTGTTAAAGTCCCCTACTATGATTGTGTTACTGTCGATTTCTCCTTTTATGGCTGTTAATATTTCCCTTATGTATTGGGGTGCTCCTATGTTCGGTGCATAAATATTTACAATTGTTACATCTTCTTCTTGGATCGATCCCTTGATCATTATGTAGTATCCTTCTTTGTCTCTTCTAGTAGTCTTTATTTTAAAGTCTATTTTGTCTGATATGAGAATTGCTACTCCAGCTTTCTTTTGGTTTCCATTTGCATGGAATATCTTTTTCCATCCCCTTACTTTCAGTCTGTATGTGTCTCTAGGTCTGAAGTGGGTCTCTTGTAGACAGCATATATATGGGTCTTGTTTTTGTATCCATTCAGCCAGTCTGTGTCTTTTGGTGGGAGCATTTAGTCCATTTACATTTAAGGTAATTATTGATATGTATGTTCCTATTCCCATTTTCTTAATTGTTTTGGGTTCGTTATTGTAGTTCTTTTCCTTCTGTTGTGTTTCTTGCCTAGAGAAGTTCCTTTAGCATTTGTTGTAAAGCTGGTTTGGTGGTGCTGAACTCTCTCAGCTTTTGCTTGTCTGTAAAGTTTTTAATTTCTCCATCAAATCTGAATGAGATCCTTGCTGGGTAGAGTAATCTTGGTTGCAGGTTTTTCTCCTTCATCACTTTAAGTATGTCCTGCCACTCCCTTCTGGCTTGTAGAGTTTCTGCTGAGAGATCAGCTGTTATCCTGATGGGGATTCCCTTGTGTGTTATTTGTTGTTTTTGCCTTGCTGCTTTTAATATGATTTCTTTGTGTTTAATTTTTGACAGTTTGATTAATATGTGTCTTGGTGTATTTCTCCTTGGATTTATTCTGTATGGGACTCTCTGTGCCTCCTGGACTTGATTAACTATTTCCTTTCCCATATTAGGGAAGTTTTCAACTATAATCTCTTCAAATATTTTCTCAGTCCCTTTCTTTTTCTCTTCTTCTTCTGGAACCCCTATAATTCGAATGTTGGTGCGTTTAATGTTGTCCCAGAGGTCTCTGAGACTGTCCTCTGTTCTTTGCATTCTTTTTTCTTTATTTTGCTGTGCAGCTGTTATTTCCACTATTTTATCTTCCACCTCACTTATCCGTTCTTCTGCCTCAGTTATTCTGCTATTGATCCCATCTAGAGTATTTTTATTTCATTTATTGTGTTTTTAATCGATGCTTGATTCGTCTTTAGTTCTTCTAGGTCCTTGTTAACTGTTTCTTGCTTTTTGTCTATTCTATTTCCAAGATTTTGGATCATCTTTACCATCATTATTCTGAATTCTTTTTCAGATAGACTGCCTATTACCTCTTCATTTGTTAGGTCTGGTGGGTTTTTATCTTGCTCCTTCTCCTGCTGTGTGTTTTTCTGTCTTCTCATTTTGCTTATGTTACTGTGTTTGGGGTCTCCTTTTTGCAGGCTGCAGGTTCGTAGTTCCCGTTGTTTTTGGTGTCTGTCCCCAGTGGCTAAGGTTGGTTTAGTGGGTTGTGTAGGCTTCTTGGTGGAGGGGACTACTGCCTGTGTTCTGGTGGATGAGGCTGGATCTTGTCTTTCTGGTGGGCAGGTCCACGTCTGGTGGTGTGTTTTGGGGTGTTTGCGGACTTTTTATGATTTGAGGCAGCCTCTCTGCTAATGGGTGGCGTTGTGTTCCTGTCTTGCTAGTTGTTTGGCATAGGGTGTCCAGCACTGTAGCTTGCTGGTCGTTGAGTGAAGCTGGGTGCTGGTGTTGAGATGGAGATCTCTGGAAGATTTTCGCCGTTTGATATTACGTGGAGCTGGGAGGTCTCTTGTGGACCAGTGTCCTGAAGTTCGCTCTCCCACCTCAGAGGCACAGCACTGACTCCTGGCTCCTCAATTTGGGATGATTTGTTGTCTATTCATGTATTCCACAGATGCAGGGTACATGAAGTTGATTGTGGAGCTTTAATCCGCTGCTTCTGAGGCTGCTGGGAGAGGTTTCCCTTTCTCTTCTTTGTTCTCACAGCTCCTGGGTCTCAGCTTTGGATTTGGCCCCGCCTCTGCGTGTAGGTCGCCGGAGGGCGTCTCTTCTTCGCTCAGACAGGACAGGGTTAAAGGAGCAGCCTCTTCGGGGACTCTGGCTCACTCAGGCCGGGCGGGAGGGAGGGGCACGGAGTGCGGGGCGAGCCTGCAGCGGCAGAGGTCGGCGTGACGTTGCACCAGCCCGAGGCGCGCCGTGCGTTCTCCCAGGGAAGCCGCCCCTGGATCCCGGGACCCCGGCAGTGGCAGGCTGCACAGGCTCCCGGAAGGGCGGTGTGGACAGTGACCTGCGCTCGCACACAGGCTTCTTGGCAGCGGCAGCAGCAGCCCCAGCGTCCCACGCCCGTCTCTGGGCTCCGCGCTTTCAGCTGCGACTCGCGCCCGTCTCTGGAGCTCCTTTACGCGGCGCTCTTAATCCCCTCTCCTCGCGCACCAGGAAACCAAGAGGGAAGAAAAAGTCTCCTGCCTCTTCGGCAGCTCCAGAGTTTTCCCGGACTCCCTCCCGGCTAGCTGTGGCACATTAGCCCCCTTCAGGCTGAGTTCTCGCCGCCAGCCCCAGTCCTCTCCCTGCGCTCTGACCGAAGCCCGAGCCTCAGCTCCAGCGCCGCCCGCCCCGGCGGGGGAGCAGACAAGCCTCTCGGGCTGGTGAGTGCCGCTTGGCACCGCTCCTCTGTGCGGGAATCTCTCTGCTTTGCCCTACCCAGGTATGTGGGGAGTTTCTTGCCTTTTGGGAGGTCTGGGGTCTTCTGCCAGCGTTCAGTAGGTGTTCTGTAGGAGTTGTTCCACGTGTAGCTGTATTTCTGGTGTATCTGTGGGGAGGAAGGTGATCTCCGCGTCTTACTCTTCCGCCATCTTACCCGGAAGTCTGTTTTTCTCTTTCTGACTTACTTCATTCTGTATGACAGCCTCTAGGTCCATCCACGTCTCACAAATGACCCAATTTCATTCCTTTTCATGGATGAGTAATATTCCTTTTAATTGGTAGAACTTCCAAAATAAAACTGTCTTAGCTTGTGGCTTTAGAGGATGAACTAAAAAAAAAAAGTTTCTTTTTCTTTAATACTCTTTGTCTATTCAAGTTTTCTATTTCTTTTTGTGCTAATTTCTGGTATTTTATTTTCCTTCAGAAATGTGCATGTTTTACAATGATTCTCAATTTTATTAGCATACAGTTATATACTCTTAAAAATCATTTAAAAACTTTTTTTATCTGTGGTTGTCTCAATTTATTTATTCTGTAATTTGCTCAAATTTCTTTTTTCTTAAAGTCTTGCCTGGGTCTCTGTATTTAACCAATCTTTTCAAAAAACTATTTTTGTTATTCTACACAATTTTTTATTTCACTTATTTCCATCCTTATCTTTCTTTCTTCTTTCTTTCTTCTTTGACTTTGCTCTACTGCTTCTTCCAATTGCATTAATTGAATGCTTAGCTCATTTTAAAAGATATCTTTTGTTTCCTGATAAACATGCATAAAGTTATCAATTTCTCTTATACTGGTACACCTGTGCCACACAATTCATGATAAAAGTGTTTTCATCCTCATTCAGTTCTAAGTATTTTGCAATAGCCTTTATGAATTCCTTTCACAAAAGAGCTGTATAGTAGTATACTTTATAAGTGCCATTATTGAGTGTTTTCTAAACAATCCATTTATTTTCTAATTTTATTTAAATTATTGCCAGAGAATATAGTCTTTGTTATTTTGGAATTTATTGCTGCTTCCTTTGTTCCCTAGTACATGGGGAGATTCTACAAATTTTCTATATGTGCTCACAAAGAGTTTATTATTCTATTTGTCTATTTATTGGATGTAATGCCTTAGCATGTTTCTTGTATCCTATTATATAGCTGGTTTCAGCTTATTAGGGATTGAATTATTCATATATTCAGATCTTTGTATCTCTTTGATGGGGGGTGGGAACATGTAAAAAATTTCTAACTAAAATTGGTGATAACTCTATTTCTCCCTGCTATTCTAACGGTTATTATTTTTCTATGTGTCTGGTTGTATTGTTATGTGCATATGTATTCATAATAATCATACCTCCTTATTCTATTGTTCTTATTCTTTTTCATTTTTAGCAGTATAAAACTGTACATTGTTCCTCATAATATTTTTTGTCTTGAATTCTGCTATATGAGACAACAATGTATCCACTCCAATTTTCTTTTGTCTGGTATCTCATCTTCTATTCTTTAATTTTCAAATTTTATTCACATATTTGCTTAAATTATATTCCTTGAACACAACATTTTGCTAGATCTTGCTTTTCTAATAGATTATTGGTAAATTTTATCAAACATTTAAGAAATAAATAATATCTATTCTATACAATTTCCCCTAGAAAATAGTAGAGAAGGGAACATTTTCCAACTCATTTTAAGAGCCCAGAATTATCATGATGGCAAAACCAGACAAAGATGTTGTAAAGAAGAACACGAGGGCTTCCCTGGTGGCGCAGTGGTTGAGAGTCCGCCTGCCGATGCAGGGGACACGGGTTCGTGCCCCGATCCCGGAAGATCCCACATGCCGCGGAGCGGCTGGGCCTGCGAGCCATGGCCACGGAGCCTGTGTGTCCGGAGCCTGTGCTCCGCAACGGGAGAGGCCACAGCAGTGAGAGGCCCGCGTACAGCAAAAAAAAAAAAAAAAAAGAACACGAGAGACCAATATCCTTAACATAGGCACAAAAATCCTCAACAAAATTTTAACAAATCAAACCTGGCAGTATATTGAAAGGCTTATACTTCACAACCAAGAGTAGTACTTCACAACCATTCACACCCTGGGAATGAAAGACTGGTTTCAAAATTTGAAAAATCAACATAATTCACCATATTAACAGACTAAAGAAGTAATACCATATGATCATCTCAACAGATGGCAGAAAAAGCATTTGACAAAACTCAACTTCTGCTACGAGTGAACAAGTATCCATCTCTCCCTGCAGGCCCTCTCTCTCTTTAAATTTTGAGCTATTTGGTTGCCCTGTGACCTCACCTCCCTGATAGTTCAAGAAAACTCATAAACTTGAAGTTTGCTCAGGTTTGTGGTGTTGGTGGTGTTACTGTAACATACAATGGTGAGAGCAATGCCTCTTTCAGCTCTCTACATGCTAAGCAGAAACTAAAAGTGGTAATAACCGTCTTTTTATTTCTAATATTTATAATATAGTCTTTTTCACATCTACCAGAGCATTTTTATTTCTGATGATTTTTTTTTTTTTTTTTTTTTTTTTTGCTGTATGCAGGCCTCTCACTGCTGTGGCCTCTCCCGTTGCGGAGCACAGGCTCCGGACGCACAGGCTCCGCGGCCATGGCTCGCGGGCCCAGCCGCTCCGCGGCATGTGGGATCTTCCGGGATCGGGGCACGAACCCGTGTCCCCTGCATCGGCAGGCGGACTCTCAACCACTGCGCCACCAGGGAAGCCCTATTTCTGATGATTTTGACTCAAATTTTCTTACATTAAAATAGAAGTTACAGATTTCTGTTTCCAGGAAGATGGAGTTGACAAAATTTTCCCTATTCTTGCTGCTAAGCACAACTAAAATCCCTGGATATTATATATGAAACAAGGTAACACAACTCTAAAAGGGGGAGGAAAGAAGGCAGATTGCCAGGGACCTTGACATGCAAGGAACAACAGAGTACTGAGTTCCCTGGAGTTTCTTTTTGCCTCAAATATATCAAACTTGAAGCTGAAGAAGTTGGCAGTCCAGATACCATCAGGTATAGACAAAAAAGTGCCAAGAAAAGCCTGCTCTCTCTAGCCAAAGGACCAGAAAATGGGAAGCCTGGCAAGACAGAATGCTTTTAGGCAATAAATTGTTTTCCTCCGGCCAAACGTCATAGGAAAAACTGGTTCTACCCGATTCACGCCAGCAAAGGCCAAGTGCAGATCCTTAACTTCCACTTTGCCAGGCTGTAATGAGGTGCCCCATCCTCTGGCTGGGGTGGTGTCAGAGAAGCAGGGTTCATTCTCATGGGGTGGTAACGACATCTGTCCCTGTAGTATCAGTGGAGACCATGTGGGAAGCCGGGATTTTTAACTCCCTCCCCAGCCCCCAGGAGTAAGGAGGTGCCCTTCCCCCTCCCACTGGGGTGATTCTGGAGCAGGGTTAACTGGAGACTCAGGACCTTTACCACTGCTCAGCAACAATGAAGCTACCAATCCCTTCCTAACTTACCATCAAAAACAAGAGCCATAAAAAAGAAAAGTGAGAAATTGGACTGCATCAAAATTAAACATTTTTGATCTGTTAAAAACCATGTGAAGAGGATGAAGAGTCAAGTTAAAGACTGGGAGAATATTTTGCAAACCACATTTCCAACAAAGGATTAGTGTTTAGAATATATAGAGGACCCTCAAAACTCAACAGTGAAAAAGCAAACAATAACATTAGAAAATGGGCAAGGGATATAGACAGACATTTCAGTGCATGGGATATACAGATAGCAGCAAGCACATAAAATGCCATTAAAAATGCAAATTGAAACTACAATGAACTATCACAATACACCTATCAGAATGGCTAAAATAAAAAATAATGACAACACCAAATGCTGATGAAGATGTAGAGTAAGTGGATCACACACACATTGCTGGCGGGAGCGTAAACTGTTAGTGCCACTCTGGAAAGCTCTTTGGTAGTTTCTTAAAAACTAAACGTGCAACTACCATATGATCCAGGAATTGTATAACTGGACATTTATTCTAGAAAACTTAAAACCCTTTAATTTTTGCTCCCACAGAAATGTAGACATGGGGCTTCCCTGGTGGCTCAGTTGTTGAGAGTCCGCCTGCCGATGCAGGGGACACGGGTTCGTGCCCCAGTCCGGGAGTATCCCATGTGCCGTGGAGTGGCTAGGCCTGTGAGCCATGGCCCCTGAGCCTGTGCGCCTGGAGCCTGTGCTCTGCAACAGGAGAGGCCACAACAGTGAGAGGCCCGCGTACCGCAAAAAAAAAAAAAAAAAAAAAAAAAAAAAAAAATGTAGACATGAATGCTCATAGCAACTTTATTTTTAATAACCATAAACCGAAAACCCCTAGATGTCCTTCAACAGGGGAATGGTTAAACTGTGGTACAACCATACCATGGAATTTTATTCAGCAATAAACAGGAACAGACTATTCATAAACACAGCAACCAGGATGACTCTCCAGAGAATTATGCTGAGTGATAGAAGCCAGTCCCAAAATGTTAAATACTGTATGATTCCACTTATATAACATTCTTGAAATGAAAAAATTATAGAATTCAGAACAGATTAGTGGTTGCTCAAGAGGGGATTGAATGTTGCTGTAAAATGGGAAACAAGAAAGGTCTTTGTGGGTGGAAATATTCTGTGTCTGACTATATCAATGGCAATATTCTGGTTGTGCTATTGTACAACTGTTTTTGCAAGATGTTGACATCGGGGAACACTGGGTAAAGGGTACGTGGGATCTCTCTGTATCATTTCTTAACAATTGAATGTGAATTTACAATCATCTCAAGACAAAAGTTTAATTCAAAAATAGAAGTTACATATTCTTTACCTCTTTAAGCATCCTGAGCACATTTAATACTGCATGTAGGGAATTCACATTTGTTGTTAGTGTTCTTTATCATTTTTTTCATGTATTTGGAGTTTTGTTTTATGTGTTTATGTGAAAAATGTGTGATTTTTCCACCTCCCTCTCCATCCTCCCTCCATCTGTCTCTCCCTTCTTCTCTGTCTCTCTTTTTCCCTCTCTGCTCCTTTCTTCTCCTCTTATTTTTCTTCTCTCCTCACTGAGAGCTGCCCCCCAACCCCCCGCCAACATGTACAAATCTGACCTCATTCTTTCCTGCCTATAAGTTTGTTTTTTTTCTTTTAATCACTTCCACCCAGGAGTTTGGGGTCCTAATCCAAAACAAGGACTCATAACGATGTTTTGGGATCCCTATGCTGTGACAATATTGGAGACATTACAAATGCAAGCACTGAGCCAGCAGTTGCATTGGTTTAGCTCAAGGTCATGAAGTTTGGCTTGCTCCAACCGTTTCCCTAGATCAGCTTCACACAAAGCTGCATGTTAGAAGCATTTATTTATTTTCATTTCATGGGTCAAATAGCTGTACATGAGCCCATGATCCCACTCAGCAAACCTCTCTCCGATCCCTCACTGTGTGAGGACTCTGGCCCTGTTGCCTGGCAGGAATGGGACTCCTGGACACCACTGCTGGCTTCCGGAACCAGATCACAGAATGCAAGTGGCTTCAGATCTACTTATGTATTCATTTCTGGGCGGTTTCTGGTTCATGCACATGTTCCTCTTGTTTTTGAGCCTGGACATATATTTTCGGTTTTCTATTTTATCACTGCTATAGGTTGAGAGCATAAGCTCAGTGTATACACTCGATGGTACTGTAGTCTCTTGACCTGAAGCATAATCATAGGAATTTGCTTTTCACCTGCATTTTTTAATTTAATGTGTATTGGTTATCTTAGCGAGTAGAAGAAAAATAGTCACCAAATAAAAAAGGAATGGTTCATATCATATCATAACCTGCTGAAGACATGTCAAATGTTTTAATTCATTATATTTATTAAAACTTTCTATGTAACTGGACTTTCTAACATTTAAGGGTATTTTCTAGGGACACACTTTTTGTATCATTTAAAAAATATGTTGTAAGGTATGAACTATCCATGATTAATGCCTTATCAAAATGGTTCACAGCTATCTGCCAACCTTACAAAATATTTCATTTCTCCTACCCATGGACAACCAATAAATTACTACAAACTCGTGTGGATACACACTCAAAAAATGAAAGCAGCTGTGAAAAGAAGCCCATCCATGCCACATAAACAGAGTATCAAAGGTAGGCAGACCACGGCAACAAAGGGTTAATGTACCTGTGAGCTCCACACGCATTTCATCCCTGATCCATGTTTTAAAAGGACTGTGCTGAAATTGTGCAGGAGAAGAATTTGGGGAAATGAACTGACAGTTTTGCAGTATATCATCTATTAGCATAAAATCCTGATATACGGAGCATTCTGTCACATTTCCCTCCTCATTTCCATTTCTCTCAAGTTACATTCTTAGCTAAGAACAATAATACACCTAGATAACGACCTCTCCTGCCTACCCTCCATATACTGAAATATCTAGTTTGTGTCTGCGTTGCATGGAGAGAAGATTTGGCGCTCCTTCAGTTCTCATAATAAGGGGGGACAGTCAACCGAGATAATTCAGGACAAATGTTCCACTGGTGCCCTGAAGTGTCTTGCTTGTTATCCTTATTAATCACGTTAACTACATCATTGCCAAATTCCATTTTGTTCTGGCTGGTGTTGAGACAATCAAAGTTTTATTATTATTCCATGTAAATTCATTTTTTACCTGTTTCGTTTGCCACAGCACAAGGTAAGTGCCATCACTTAAAGAACTGGCAGGGTCAGAAACTGATCACACATTTCTAGGATATGAGCCTCACATCTTATGCATTAATAAGCAAGTTAAGCAAATTTGCTAATAAATCCTAAGTTCCCTATTTGCTTTATCCCTATGACCAAATCAATAAAATATATCATGTTTTATTGATTTGGCCGTAGGGATAAAGTTGTATATATTCCCAGTTTTAAAAAATACCTCATTAATTCATGGTCTGTCAATATCAACACTATTCACATTTTAGGCCAGATAATTCTTTGTCATAGGAGCTGTCCTGTGCATTACAGGATGTTTATCAGCATCCCTGGCCTCTGCCTTGTAGATGCCAGTAGCAACCTGGTATCCCAAGTTAGTTAGGATAATCCAAAATGTCTTTAGACATTGGAAAATGACCTCTGGGTACAAAAAAATGCCTCCCTATTAAAAACCATTGCTTAAACTTGATGTCTTTTTAGGATATTGGTGCTTTTCACCTTCCAACCCTTCAGTTCACTGTTATGAGTATGACCTTAGAATGTGTCTATGGAAACCCAGCTGTTATAACACTACTTTTTTCCTATTCTACAGGTGGATAATGTTATGAATTAAGAACTTGAGATGTTAACCTATTAACCGCTGTTCTGGTCTGTTTTCTCACCCCACATCCAGTTATCCTCAGATAACAAAATAATAGCTACCATTTGTCCAGAGACTAAGAGCAATTTTCACCAGTCAGCAAAGATACCAAATTCCATGTTCTTCAGGCTTTAAAGCTATCTGTGGAGAACCAAAAACCAAGTTTAGATTGACACTTCAATCTCCTTAATGGCTTAGAACTTCATTGATGCTGTATTTGAAATAAGAATAACATGAATTTTGTGACCAGTTTACTTAAGACATTTACATGTCAAGAGCCTCTTGATCCATATAAAATCTGTGTTGCTAGTAAGTTGATGCACAAGTGATTCACATAGAACTCTATAATTCTTTACATATCTAACATTATTCAGATGTTTTAGACCTGAAATGAGAGATTTAAACATACAGTGTTTTTCTTGACCCTTTGAAAGGGATGGGCTTAGTTTCCAAAAGTATATTGATTGCTATGGCTTTCACATAAATATGAATGTTCTTCTTATATGCCATTTTTTAGGCTCCTTTTCAAAACTCTTGATATGTGACTTAATGTAATTTGCACATCAATATCCATAGATGACTCTGTAGCTCTTGACTCAATGCTTTCAAGTAATTTTCTGAAGTGTGTAGGAATAGTCCAGGAGCACAGTCTCTAAACACTGATTATGTGTGGACAACAGAGTGAACTAGAAACACTAACACAAAGAGTTAAATGTAAGTCCACAGGAACATGGCCCTGTTGGATAGTGTCCATTCCATGAATATGATGTTTTATAAGACTCTCTAAATAAACAAACTTGTTGAAAAGGATAAACATTTAGCACTGTATGTGAAAAGATAACTCACAGCTTTTTTTACAGATGTAGAAACATATAAGCATGAGGTTGGAAACAGGGAAATAATTATAACAAATACATGGATGGTTATTACTATTTATTATTTTTATGTTTTTTATTATTTTCCTAGAATTTGATATTTAAAAAAGCAAATAGGCAGAGAACAGAAAAAGGTAATTCACAAATTAAGAAATACAATTAGTAAACAAATTTCAAAAGATATACAACCTAGCGGGCAATCAAATATATGGAAATTAAACCAAAGTGCCATTTTTATTTTGTGTCTACTAAATTGGAAAGAAGATTTTAAGCTTGTAATATCAAGTGATGATGACAGGTTCTCTCTAACTTGCATATATTGGTAAGCCCTCATTATTTCTTTTGGAAAACATATTGGGAATTATTTAGAGAGCAATTTATAATAACGATTCAGTTTGCAAGTAGACATTAAACTTGATCTAATTTACAGCAGTAAAATTTATCTTACAGACCATGTTCCTAAAACTAGGATTTTCGAGTCAAGATTTTTTTAATCTTAATCTTTAAAAGATTGTAGCAATTTATTTACCAGGAACTTCACCTAGAAATCTACAATATATTAAGGAAAAAATCAAAGATATAGAAAAACTATATGAATGATAATATAAATCATCAATGTTAACAAAACAAAACAAAAATATCTGAGGCAAGCCAGGTTTCCTACAATAAGGAAATGCTTATGTAAATTATGGGACATCTACTCGATAGAACATAATATAGCTATTAAAACATGTCAGGGGCCTCCCTGGTGGCGCAGTGGTTGAGAGTCCGCCTGCCGATGCAGGGGATACGGGTTCGTGCCCCGGTCTGGGAGGATCCCATATGCCACGGAGCGGCTGGGCCCGTGAGCCATGGCCGCTGAGCCTGTGCGTCCGGAGCCTATGCTCCGCAACGAGAGAGGCCACAACAGTGAGAGGCCCGCATACCGCAAAAAAAAAAAAAAAAAAAAAAAAATGTCAGGATCATTTGAGATGTAGGATATAAAATTGTAACTAAAATAAAAAATCAAAGAATAATAAATTAGAAGAAAGAGAAAGAGGAAAAATAGAAGTGATGTCATAGCAAGGGTGCATGCCTTCCCAACACAGACCACCGATCTGCTGATATAGAGGCAAGATGTAACACAAGAAAGGATTTCAACAATTTGGCATGTGAAAGCCTCATCCTGTTAAAAGCAGCCTGATACATTTTTACCTGCTTTGCTGAGAATTTCAAGACTAAGGAAAGAACAAGAGGAATGACTCACCCTCCAGGGGGATATAGCACATTAAGGGCTTTACATTTTGCAAATCAATTTCCTTCACATACAAAATCACAATGTGTCATCTCAATTTTGACCAGCCTCAATAGTGAAGAACTACACAAGTGATAGAAATCTTGGGAAGTGGTGACTATACCATCCCAGGGGCCACAATAGCCAAAGAAGGGGATGTCTGGGTATAAAGTTATATATTTTGCCAGAGTTTGTAAAAGTGGGTTTCCAAAAGCTCAGAGTGGACTGTAAAGTGAGAGGACATGGATTGAGTGAAAAGGTAGGTTGGCTCAAGAGGTTTGTGGGGGGATTCTACAGAGCTGAATTCTGATGATACAGTCGTCACAATGAGGAAGAGTATGTGAGGGCTTTTACGAAGCCAGTGGGGGGCTTCCCTGGTGGCGCAGTGGTTGAGAATCTGCCTGCTAATGCAGGGGACACGGGTTTGAGCCCTGGTCTGGGAAGATCCCACATGCCGCGGAGCAACTAGGCCTGTGAGCCACAACTAGTGAGCCTGCGCGTCTGGAGCCTGTGCTCCGCAACAAGAAAGGCCACGACAGTGAGAGGCCCATGCACCGGGATGAAGAGTGGCCCCCGCTTGCCGCAACTAGAGAGAGCCCTCGCACAGAAACGAAGGCCCAACACAGCCCAAAATAAAAATAACTAAATTAAAAGAACGCTCAACATTAAAAAGAAAAAAAAAAAAAAAAGCCAGTGGGGCTCACAGTGGTGGACACACTGAGAAATGGCAAAAGAAGAGACAAAGGCAAGGATGAGAACAAAAGGGGGACAAGTAACAATTAGTGAGATTCAATCCTAAAATGATCTGAGGTCTGCTATAATACTAAGGACAAAAAATATTAAAAACAAAAACATGGAAAGGAGAGGGTCACATCTTGGGTCATGTGGCATAATTTTAACACATAGCAGTCAGAAGACAGCATTCTCAACTTCTCCTCTCTTTCTCTCTCTCTTTTTTTTCCTTAGATCTTCTCCATCAAGAAGAATAATTTGCAAATTTAAAGGTAAAATAAATATAGGAAGGAAGTGAAGCCCAAGATTTGATAAGACAGTAATAAGGCATCTGAATACTGTGCTGTGACCTGGAGACCAACCACACAGGCACATCCCCTGGAAGCGTTTCAGAAACAGACTCTCAGGCTCCACCCTGGGTTTCTTGAATTAGGATCTGCATTTTAACAAGATCTCCAGGTGATTCATATTTTTAGAAGCACTGGTCTAAACAATTTAAATCTTTAGACACTGATGAAGCTGTGATCGCTTAAACATTGTAAAAAAATCAGAATGATTTTTTCTTTATGCTTTATAGTATTTTTATAGAAAAACGTCCTACTGTCATAATCAGAGGTAAATGGACATTATTTTTAAATGTATATAACATATATATAAAGCCTGAAATTATACCAAAATACTGCTAGTAGTTTTCCCCTTCTATGTACTGAGATTATGGTTAATTTTATTTTCACATTGCCATATATTCTGCCTATATTTATAAATTATAATAAATATTGTGTTAAATTCATTTATAATCAGAAAATACGCTTTTAAAAGGGAAGTCATAATATTATTCATAAATTATCCCAAATACAGTTGTGTAAGAATTTTTAGGTTTGTATTTGAGAGAAACTCATTATTTACAGAGTGCTTTCATTTTGGCTCAGTACCGGGCTCAAGAAATACTTGTGCAGTAATGGATACTTAATAAAGTCTACTATAATCAGAGAAGCACATAAGGCAAAGGAATTTTTAGCTGATTAAAGGACCTCGTCCAAAAAGTATTGCTAAATGAATTCCTGTCAAACTGAAGGGAAGTTTCTGATGTTCATGCCACATGGTTTTTACCTTATTAGACTTTTTTCCTTGAATGATGACAGAAGACATGTTTAGCTAATACTGTTGTGAAGCAGTAGTGGGAAAGCTAACTTCGAGGCTCTGTGACAGGTCAAGATATAAAAAAAATCTCAAATCAATGAAATAAACTAATACAGCAACATTAATATATAGAAAACCTTTAACATAAAGGAAGCATTGTAAATCAATTAGGTACAGTTGTATTAGTCAGTAAATGATCCTAGGGAAAATGACTATGGAAGAAAATAACAAATTAGATTCTTACTCATACCATACCCCTCAATAAATTCCAGATGATTTAAAACAGTTAAATTTTAAAAAGAAAACACTATATGAAAAAAATTTAAGTGACTACCTGCTTTTGTAACACATAAAACATTTAAAACATTCAGGAAGAGTCAATAGATTTATTCACTAAAAAGTTAAAAACCTTGATGCCAAAAACTATCACAAACCTAACAGGCCAAAAAAAAAAGTTGGGGTGGCCGGGGAGGGAGACATGTGCTACAACAGAACACGGGCTGCTATACTTAATATACAAAGATTTCTAAGATACTATTAAGATCCCAAGTAGAAAAAAGTAGAAAATCAGCCAAGGATACAAATAGGTAATTTATATAAGAAGTAGGAATGACTAAAGAAAAAGATTTATACTCACTGCATATCAAAGAAATGCAAATTAAAATGAGTAACCATGACTTTTCACACTTAAAAAAAAGAGGGGGGGAAGTATAAAAATATAATCAGTGCTCCATTATGGGAAAAGTAGAGTCAGATAAAGTACCAATGAGAGCATAAATCTCTCATGAAATTTGGCTGCGAAAATTGATTGCAGTTCAACCTTTCCAAAAAACAATGTATCAGATTTAAAAATGATGATCATCTTTAGCCCAGTAATTCCATTTACAAGAATTTTTCCTAAGGAAATAAACAGAGATCCAGGCAATACACAAAGATGTTTTCACTAAAAAAAAAAAAAATGATGAAAACAACCCACCAAATTCTATCAGTAGAAGAGTAGCTAAATCTATTATAGTTCATGAATATCATTTTATCATGCAGATATTAAAGTTCTTTCAAATAATTTTAGTAAATATGAGAATATGCTTGTTATATATTTAACAGAATAAAATAGACTCTGTATTTGATACTATAATCCCATGCAATATATTTATAAATACCAAAAAAAAAGAGAATCAAATTTCTTTGGATTATAGGGTTATATTTTCTTCTTGAGAAAATTTTGAATTTTTCTGTAAGAATAGCTTCTAAAATTTAAAAAAAGGCTAGTAAAATACCAAAAACCAAAAATAGTAATGAATATTTATTCAGTGTTTACTATGTTCTAGAGGCTGTAGTGGTTTAGATGAATGTCATTTAATCCTCAGAACAACACTCTCAAGAAGTTATTATTATAATCCCCAATTTACAGGCTCCTAATGTAGACTCTGCTATAAAACCTTTTTAAAACAAAATTGTCTGACTCTCAAAATATTTCCTTTATTGCTAGAACCTGGAACAGTGCTCAGTAAAAGTATGTTTAATGAATATATTTAAACCAACTGTATGGAATTCAGAGAATTACCTGTCAGACTCTTCACTTAGGTTTAAAAAAATTAACCAAGAAGGACAGGGTGAGAGAGACCTGGCTCAGCCTTGCTGTGCTCTCAGCTAGCCTCGGGTACCTCGGAAGGAAAGATGCTCCCTACACTGGATGAGCTCTTTGATCTCCTGACTGCAATGCTGAGATGAATTTTCCTTGGAGTGAAAACATGATTAGGTTTCCTCTACCTTTGCAATCGCTTTAAAAACTGTTTAAACACTGGAATTGAGATCTCATTTATTCTCTGCAGTTTCACATTACAAAATCACAGTTAACCTCAGAGCCAAATGCTTCTTTTTTTTTCCCCTTTGAATTTTTCCACTAAAGGAAGTTTTTCTTAGAAGCAGATTGAAAACTCTTACTTCTTCTCCAAAAACAAGAGAGACAAAAGACACTCACTGGCTGAATTCCACATCAAGTCCTGAAGATTTATCTGTCGAGAGAAGAGGGAATACTTTTCTCTCAATATCCAAAAAGGAAGGAAATTCTCTTAAGCACTCCCAGCCACATAGAGAGGAAGCAGTTATAAATCTCAAGCCCAGGGTTACAGGAAATATTTTTCATATTTTTCATCATCCATTTTCCGTAAATTAACTTCATTTTTGACGCTGAGGCCCCATATTTCCTGCTGGCAAGACATGAGTCACTTCTCCCTCAACGTGGTATGTGTATAAGTTCTGGATGGTAGCATGCAGAGCAACCACCAAGGCACGTGTACAGTGCATCACCCATCTGCATGGCTCCCTATCTGCAGCATCAGTGCTGTGCTTCTTATGAGGGCATCTTTGGGGATTCTGGTCACCCCACTGCTACACTTTCAGGTCCCAGCAGGCCCCATCGGGCCACACCCGCTGCTTAGCTGCCCCACCCAGTGCCTGTACCCCCTGCTCAGGCACTCACCCAGTTCTCAGTGTGCCCTCACTGGGTGAAGTCCTTCTCTGCTTGAGGTGGGCTTTAAGAAATATCCTTTTCTTCCTTCTGTTTCCACCTAGTGGGTGACGTTGTGACCTAGGGAGTGTCTTGTCAGGAGAAGTGACCTTGTGTGCTGCTGCACATTCTTTTTCATTCGCCTTATACCAATGTTTCGGAAGAGCGTGCACAATCACTCTACGCAGGACAGACTTCAGGCTCTCCTGAGTCTAACCACTCCAGTGATGCCTCAGATTCACCAGGGGAAAGGGGATGGGACAGCCAGTGCTGAGGAGCGCCAACTTGTCTTTCTGCCGCTGTCTACCCTGTGTCCTAGAAAAGACATTTCTGCACACCAAAAAGCAAATAGTCACATCCCCACTTTCTCTTTTTCTTAACTCGGCACCGAGGAAATCATTTGGAGGAGGATGCTAGTAAAGACCCGCTAGCTCCCCCAGACAGGCAATTCCAGAACAGAGCACAGGACTGCCAGGAGGAAGTCCCAGTCTCCACGTTTTGGCTTAGACTCTAATTGAGATGATAAAACTGTTACTCAACTAAATGTTTCTTTTTGTCTCTTCTTTTATAAAACAAGGAAAATAAAATTCACCCTATCAGACAGATGAGCAAACTGAGGATAAAATCAATGATATATTTGACCTGACTTTGAGATTGCAAAAAGCACAATGGATCAGGTCATTATTGGGATAATAATGATTCTTGCAGAAATATTTTTTTTAAAAAAAGCCCCGTCTCTTCCTTAAAGCCAAAATATCTTGTGAAACTTCACAGAGTGATTATAATTTTTGACATTTGTAAAGAGTTTAACAGAGCACTTTCACATAAATCATGCCACTTAATCTTCACATTGGCATTCAAGTATGTATGATTATTTTTCTCTGTAAGAAAAAAAAGAAGAAACTGAGTTCAAAAGAGGTTAACCTGCTTTAGAAAGCCCCAACTGGTTACAAGTGGACATTAACTTTGCCCTTCTGATTCTCATTTTCTTTTTATAATTCTACTGTTTTAAGAAAACATTTGCATAAAAAGTTATGTTAAAAGCATTACATTTAATACTTTGTTATTTGTGCAAGACAAAGTGCCCCGTGGGTATATAATATTCTCAGATTCCTTTCTAATGAAACCTTCAAATTATCCTTGAAAATTATTAAAAGATTTTATTCAGATTCATGTATGCATTATGCTGATCAATATTTCCCACAGGTTTTATTAACTACTATAAAAAAGAAGCATTTTTACCATTCTCCTACTTAAATAGGCTTCCTCATTATAGAAACAAAAGCAATATATGGAATTAGATGCAGCTTTACTAATTACAACTAAAACCAAATATAAAGACATAGATGAAATAAATTATATCCAAATGGAATCATTTTTCAGACAACTTGTATGAAATATCAGTAGCCTTTTAGTAATAATAGGTTTATTTGGTGATGATTCTTAAATATAGGCTCATTAAGAGATTTATTATTGATGAGTAAGAACATAGTGCAAAAAATAAACTCAAAATGGATTAAAGACCTAAATGTAAGGCCAGACACTAGCAAACTCTTAGAAGAAAACATAGGCAGAACACTCTATGACATAAATCACAGCAAGATCCTTTTTGACTCACCTCCTAGAGAAATGGAAATAAAGACAAAAATAAACAAATGGGACCTAATGAAACTTAAAAGCTTTTTCACAGCAAAGGAAACCATAAACAAGACGAAAAGACAACCCTCTGAATGGGAGAAAATATTTGCAAATGATGCAACTGACAAAGGATTAATCTCCAAGCTATACAAGCAGCTCATGCAGCTCAATATCAAAAAAACAAACAATCCAATCCAAAAATGTCAGAAGACCTAAATAGACATTTCTCCAAAGAAGATATACAGATAGCCAACAAGCACATGAAAGAATGCTCAACATCACTAATCATCAGAGAAATGCAAATCAAAACTACAATGAGGTATCATCTCACACCAGTCAGAATGGTCATCATCAAAAAATCTACAAACAATAAATGCTGGAGAGGGTGTGGAGAAAAGGGAACCCTCTTGCACTGTTGGTGGGAATGTAAATTGATACAGCCACTACGGAGAACAGTATGGAGGTTCCTTAAAAAACTAAAAATAGAACTACCATGTGACCCAGCAATCCCACTACTGGGCATATACCCTGAGAAAACCATAATTCAAAAAGAGTCATGTACCACAATGTTCATTGAGGTTCTATTTACAATAGCCAGGACATGGAAGCAACCTAAATGTGCATCGACAGATAAATGGATAAAGAAGATGTGGCACATATATAAAATGGAATATTAGTCAGCCATAAAAAGAAACGAAATTGAGTTACTTGTAGTGAGGTGGATGGACCTAGAATCTGTCATGCAGAGTGAAGTAAGTCAGAAAGAGAAAAACAAATACCGTATGCTAACACATATATATGGAATCTAAATTTAAAAAAAAAATGGTCAGGAAGAACCTAGGGGCAAGATGGGAATAAAGACACAGACCTACTAGAGAATGGACTTGAGGATATGGGGAGGGGGAAGGGTAAGCTGGGACAAAGTGAGAGAGTGGCATGGACATATATACACTACCAAACGTAAAATAGATAGCTAGTGGGAAGCAGCCGCATAACACAGGGAGATCAGCTTGGTGCTTTGTGACCACCTAGAGGGGTGGGATAGGGAGGGTGGGAGAGAGGGATACGCAAGAGGGAGGAGATATGGGGACATATGTATATGTATAACTGATTCACTTTGTTATAAAGCAGAAACTAACACACCATTGTAAAGCAATTGTACTCCAATAAAGATATTTAAAAATATATATATAGTGCAAATCCTAGAAAAGAATACTGTGTTTATATTACAGAAATAACTTATAAAATATTTTTAAATAAGTGCAAGTTTTTATTAAGAAAACAAATTTGATATTTGAATTAATAAGACCAGAGCTGAGGGATTTGTTTTGCTCACCACATTAAAAGAGTGATTATTCATCCATTCCTTGTCCCCAGGAAAGAGTGAAATATGTGTGAAAATTAAATGGGACATGGCAGGTGGACATTTCTGAAGCCTGGTAACAAAAATAGCAGACTAAATATTCACAGAAGCCCCTTCTCTGATACAGGAAAGTTGTTTTAACAGGATCTTCCTGATAGGGTCAATATCTCATTGCTCTTTGCAACACTGAGTGGTTACAAATTAGTTCACAGAATCACCTTCAGTAAATCTTAGCCTCCTTGCATTCCCAGACTAGCAACTCATCCTTGAGTTTAGAAAAGAATACAGCAGAGAGACGAAGGCAATACCCCTCTCTGCCATCTGCTGAAACAAGAGAACTGCGAATAATGTTCAGAAAGTGGGCTTTAAATCTTGCCTTTTATTTCTTGAAGCAGAGAGCATGCCTTGTTTGAGTGTCCTGTTAGGATGACAGCACACAAAAAGACAAAGGAGAGTCAGGACCCCGTTTCTAGTTCTAGCTGTTTTACAAATTGTATGGCCTTGAGCTAATCTCCAAAATCCAGAAACGTCAAGAAGTTTGGAAAATACATGAGTTGTGAATTAACGGATCAAACTCAATCATCTCTGCCTCATTCCAGCACTAGTATTCTATTATTATGTAGGTGTAAAGAATTTATTCTAAAATACTTACCTTTAAATTAATATTTTTAATTTAAGAAGTTATTACTGACTTCAGCATCACCATGCAATGACCAAGCCTCTTTGTGCAATGGTTCCCAAGCCTAGATGATCATCAGTATCATCTGAGGAACTGTTTAAAAATGCAGGTTCCCAAGCCTCACCCACAGCCTACATAACAAGGATCAAGGGCAGTGGGCCCCAGAATCTGCTTAGTACCAAAGTTCTACCTGTGATTTTAATGATCTGCCAGGTTGGGCAGTGCTTCTTTATCAGTGCTTTTTAAATGATCCCATTTCACAACACAACTCTATCAAAAACTTAGAATCCATATCGAAAGACAAAAAGCTGAGTTTTCCAGAGAAGATTATTGATACTTGACAGACAAAAAGAACAAAAGCCCTGGATCTCTGAGAGTCAGATTATTTAAATGTCTTATCAAAAGACAAGGTGCAGGTAAGTAGCAGAGGTAGGGCCGGAGCCAAGTTCTTCTGACTTCAAATCCAGTGCCAAATTCACTGTATACCAAACCTTCTCATCATTTAAATTCACACAGTAATTATTTAATCAAGCACCTACTATGTCAAAGACCCCATGCTATCATATATAGCAGTAGGTAACATGTGTCCGGTAGGGCAAATTTCCTCCTTACCCCTCTTGAGTTCTTTTGGCTGGTCTAACAATTAAATTGACACAAGACAAATTGACAGAAGAAAAAAAATTAATTCATACACTTGGAGGTCTTATAGAAAGGGGACCCCAGAAGTGAACAAAGCTGGCGTTTATATATAATTTTTAGGCAAAGAAACAATTATTTGGGAAGATTTAACAAAACAAAGGGGCTCCTGCTTGGGGTAGCAGACTTCTAAAGAAGTAACAGAGTTTGTTTCTTTATACAGCTTTCTTGGCCTTGAATTCTCTAACTCTGGTGATAAGGATGCTTTGTATCTTCCTGGAGTAAAGATGATACTTTCACATGGGAGATTTATTTCCCACTTTCATGGGGAAAGGGAAAAATGAGTGAGTTTTTTAAATATCATTCTTTTCCACCGGCTGTTTCTCAAGTAACTTTAATTCAAAATAAGCAATATGCCATTGTGCCATGTCTTGGGGTAGCCTGCTCTGAATCCCAGCACATGTTTTTTGAGTTCTATGTGCCGGGCACCATTTTAAGCCTTTAAAAAGAATTAACTCATTGAATCCACAGAACAAACCTATGAGGTAGATACTACTGCTCTCCCAATTTTATGAAACAACTAAGAACAACAAAGGCACAGAGAGGATAAGCAACTTGCCCAAGGACACACGGCTAGTAAGGGACAGGATAAGGATTAGAACCAGGTGCTCAGCTCCAAAACCCAAGCTCTTTGAACAGTAGGCAGTACTGTGCAGGGAATTAACGTTTGTTGAATACCCTGGAGTTGAGGGTGCTACACGTATTACCTCATTCAATCCTCCTGATGAAACAGGTTCAGGAGTGTCAGTCACTTACCCAAGGTTGCATAGGGCAATAAATAAACTGATCGAACGCTGTACCACTTACAACGTTTTTAGAAGCAAATGACAGAAAACTCAACAATAATGGACTTAAACAAAAAAGGGAATGTATTGGTTCAAACAACTGGAAAGTCTGGTGATAGTACCAGTTTCAGGTACAGCTGGATTCAGGAGTCAAATGATGTCACCAGACCTGATTTTCTTGGTCTCTACTTCAGCGTCTTCTGTCTTAATTCCATGCTCTGTCCCCATGTGGAGTTTCATGGAAACATCCACTCAGTCAGAAAACAATCTACTTCCCAATAGCCAAAACCCAAAAGGTTTTACCCTGAGGCTATGTGTCTACTACTGAAACAATCATGCAGGGCTTATAATACACTGACTGGCTAAGTAAGCCTGGATACAGATGCTGAGGACCAAAAATAACAGCTGTCCACTGAAAATCAAATGCCAGCCTAGCCTGATTCCCTATAAATAAAATTATTTGTGAGTATATTGATGTGTTTTCTGTCAGAGTCCCACAGCACCTTCTTCATACTACCTCTAGTTTCAAAGCTTTTCACTAGAATCCAGGGAGAAAAATATGTGGTTAAGCTTTCAGTTGGGTTGCTAACAAAGTATTTTGTTCCTGTCTATCTGCCTCTTCAGGCCCGTGCTCCTCTGCTGTGCGGGGACCCGGCTGGGTGATGGGAATAGCCAGAAGTAGTCTATCATTAACCAGGCAGACACTGCCGCTGTTGTCTGCCTGGGGCTCCACCCAGCAGCAGAACACAGGGTTCTTTCTCCTCTCAAATCCCAGAATCCTACTTGGGTTTTGGAGTCTCCTCAAGTCTCTGGCCAGAAGGAGGCCACAGAGTCCTTTAATTTAGCATTCACCAGAGCAGATGTGGTCATTGCTTCTCCGGTCTCTTCTCCTAATCCTTTGCTGAGGAATCCTTACCAAATATCAGGGTTTCAGTCTGGAGGGAAGAAATCTCGATCCTACTCAAATCTCTGTTCTCAGACATTTTGCCTAGTCTTTCCACACCCCCAAAGATCTACACTTTGGAAGACAAAAGGCCAAGAAGAGGCTCGAGGCTGCTTCCCAGGTCCGTCTCTCCCCTGAGCTATGAAGAACAGAGAAAGGAAATACCAACATAAAAACCAGTAGCTGATATTCCTCAAATATTTTCCCTCCACTCTACCATCTATCAAATGCCCACAGTGTAGGCGTGTATACTGAGTGTTTGCCTACCTCCTTTATTTTTCACACCCAGCTACTCTGGCATCACTGCCCAGGCCAGGAAACCAAGTCTCAGAGAGGTGAACTTACTTGTTCACTGTCATAGAGCCACACCTGGGCCTGTTTGCCCTCAGACGGCTTCTTCAGCCTTTTCCTGTTCTGCTCTGTACAGTGACAGGGGGCTGCCTTTTTCTGCTCCCATGTCAGCTGATTGCCTGCTGGGGCTGTCCAGTAGGAGGCGCTGATGGGAGACGGGAGGGCAAGAACGAGGAAGAAGCCATCACACCTCTCCCTTCACCTGAGACATTTCTCTGGCAGTTGCTGAATTCCATCAGTGGCTCCAGCTCCCACTAGACTGGCCTCTGTAGCCCTAGCTTCTGTAGATCCCTGCCCTGGGCTATGGTAATGAATGGTGACCAACCACCTAGGCTTGCCTGGGACTGAAGGTTTTCTAGGACACAGGGCTTCCAGTGCTAACACAGAAAGTTCTGGACAAACCCAACAATTGGTCACCCTAGTGGTAATACCACCTCCTCCGCCTAAGTGGTAGTGCCTACCTGAAGGCATAATCTCTGAGTCTCTAACTATGCTCCAGGTGGCTTCTTAGCCTCCATCACCTGCTCCACTCATTCCCTCCATTAAATTCCTCTATTGTAAGAAAAGGTTCCCATTTTCCTGGTTAGAATAGGTATTTATACTGGTATTTCCTTTCCCTTCTTTGCTCTTCATACCCCAGGGGAAATAAGCTGTGAGTCTGATATAGTTACCCAGCTAGTAAGAGGCAAAGGTGGTATTTTTACTGAAGGCTGTGCTCTTATCACCACATTGCAGTCTATCAGAAGAACTACACTGCAGCTTAGGGAAAGACAGTTCTCCACACCTGTCTACCCCCATCTATGTAATTTTACCATCAGGAAGTATTATTTTATTTTACCTTTGAAGGATTAAGTCATGGTAACAAAGCTTACAAGTGAGTTATTTTTAGCTCTAGCAAGTAAAACACAGCTTCTGTATCTGCTCTTCTGAAGTGGAGTGGCAAAGAAAGAGGGGGAAGGTACTACTCACCGCCTTGTCAGCTCTGCTGAGAGACCAGAAGCTTCTGTTTCAAAGGGAAGCAGCAATTATACTTATGGGAATGTCAGAGGTCACCCAGACACAGGCGGGGAGTTGTGGTTGTCAATCATGAGTACACATTTCTGGATACCACCCATCTGGCCAATGAAATGGTCCCCACCGTGGAACACATCTGTGTAATTCACACTATGTGTGTAGCTATTGTTATAATAACAAACCACCAGGACTCTTTTTTTTCATTTACTTTAAGTTCCTTTTTTGAGGACAAATATGCATTCTATATCGGAAAGAAAAGAAAAAAGTTTGTTAGTAAGAAATATGGTCAGATATTCAGATGTAACATAAGCTCATCTTAAATACATTCCAAAATAGAGATGGAGGACATGTGTCAATCAGTTCAAATAGGATTTACTGGTTGTGAATTCCACCTACTTCAAGGCAAAAGAATGTCCTAAAGAGGCATGTTTCAGATCAGTCTGCTTCTTATTCATATTTAATTTTCTTGCAAATGTTGAAACACAGAACAGTTCATGCTAAGCTCTAAGCCACAAGATTGAATCCAACAGTTTCTAAAAGCAAGTCTAGGTGTCCAAATTCACACTAACCTGCCTCCAATTTTATTTCAGTTAGATGCTTCCTGGAACAGCTTGAACTCAGGAGAGTACAGCAAGAAATTGCTTATTTGTTTTTCTGATCACAACCCCCAAAGGAGCTATAGGATGGCCCCTTTTCTTGCCCCTTAAAAACACATCATGCAGGAGCCATAGCTCTCTTGACCTCCTCAGTTATTAAAAGTTCAGTCTGGTTTACTCGATTCAAAACTTCATTGCAACTTAACACTCAGCCGCTCTGCTCCCCAGGGCCAGTCAGGCCTCCACCGGAGGACCTGGAGTTGGGAGGGCACGTGGTCTGCTCCCCTACTTCTGCTTTTAGCTCCTCTAGGCTTGAGTGTCATTCTCGTCCTCACTTGGTTGTTGACAGGGCTCTCCACGGCATAGTTCTCTGACCTGAGAGATCTGCTCTTGTGTCTTCCTGCCCCTGGACTCTTGATGCAATATCTCTTCACCTGGTGATCTATGACCTTTAGGGCTTTAAATGCAATTCAAACATTAATAAGAACGCGTCCATTCACATTCTGTTAGATAAATCACGACGCTTTGTGATAGACTTCTCCTCTTTTGGGTAATATGGTATATCCTAATCAATTAAAAGTAACATGAAAGACTGTAGCCTTTATACATGAAGGACAGCTTGCCCAAAGGTAGAATCTTTGGACAGAATCCACAAATAGATTTCCTACATTCTGTAGGACTGACTCCATTTTTCCCCAACAGTAAATGCGTCTGTGGAGAAAGTTGTGGTTAGCTGATTTTCTTTTTCCTCTTGAGAAAAGACTTGGTTCTTTTATACTTAGCTGACCAAGGCTTTTTTTGTTAAAGTCCAGTTACTTTACTAAGACATGTTTTTGTGTTGACTGATCTGGGCCAGCTTTCTCTGGATCACAGCATACCATTTCAATCTACAGATTTAAATCTTTCATTTCAGGAAAATTCTTGAATTGTATCTTTGAATATTTATTGTATTCCATTGTTTTGTTCCATTTTCTTTAAAGATGCCAAATATGTGCATGTTGAATGTTCTTTGTCTTTTTTCTGTATCTATCATGGGATGGGATAGAGGCACATTTCCCTGGCTGGCTGATGCTGGCTCCTAACTTTATATACTTGGTCAAGTGGAAGTTATTTGTTAGGTTCTATGTGGTGAGCAGGATGCATCCACACTATCTCACCAGGGCCTCAGTTCTCCAATAATATGGTCTGTCATCAGAATGAGCAGCTGCCAATCACTGCTCTATCACCAGAAAGGAGACTGCATGAGAAGTGGTCTCACGTCTCATTGGTTTCTAAAGTCCTGAGCCACTCTTTCCATATCTTTCAGTAAAGCAAAATGATCCAACACAAGTTACAAACACAATTTTGTTGTTAGTGTTTGTTGATGAGTACCAGGTTATTTTTACATTTAATTCACACTAGTTGCAGTGCAAAAAAAGAAATCTGGACCACTGTTTTCCTTTTTTAACTCTTGGAACTTGAATTTTATCATCTGTAAAATGGGTCAATAAAATGTGTCTTGCAGGGTTCTTGTAAGGATTAGCAATAAGATATGTAAACTTCATCTATGATTTATGGTGTATGGTAGATGCTTGACAGCTGGATAATTATTGATATTCTTATCATCTCATCCCATTGCTTCACTCATATGTTTAAAGAGGAGAGATCTCAATGGAAATCAAAAATGATTTTTGAAAGTTTAGTGCATCCCAGGCTTCCCTGGTGGCACACTGGTTAAGAGTCCACCTGCCAATGCAGGGGACATGGATTTGAGCCCTGGTCCAGGAAGATCCCACATGCCACAGAGCGACTAAGCCTGTGTGCCACAGCTGCTGAGCCTGCACTCTAGAGCCCACAAATCACAACTACTGAGCCCACGTGCCACAACTACTGAAACCCGTGTGCCTACAGCCGTGCTCCCAACAAGGGAAGCCACTGCAATGAGAAGCCTGCACACCACAACAAAGAGTAGCCCCCGCTCGCTGCAACTAGAGAAAGCCCGCGTGCAGCAACAAAGACCCAATGCAGCCAAATATAAATAATGAATAAATAAATAAATAAAATTTATTTTTAAAAATAGTAGGAAAAGGATCTTATTTATTTGTATTGCTGTGATAGCAAAATATTAATTAATCTGTTCAAGAAAGATGATTTAAAACGTAGTTTGAAAAATCACTTAAATGTTGGGCAGTAAGATCCAACAAGATATAACACAGGTTTTACAGTCAGAAATTCCAGGTGTACATTCCAAACCCATCATTTACAAGCCATATGATTTGGGGTTAAGCTACACAACTCTTTTGAACTTCACGTTTCTCATTTGTAAAATGAAATTAATTTATCTCATAGGATGTTAGGATTAAATGAAATAAGAGAACTGAAAGAGCTGTACAATTTTAATTATTGTCTGCTCTGTGCCCCAGAGTATTAGTATTATAAAAATAACTCTGTGGTTCAATATTCATGTTTGTGAGTCTAAATTCCTGTAGTCTCCATATTCACTGGGGGCCAGGGTGGGAGCTACTCAGAGTAGTAATGATTACCTTTGCCTACGTGTTATCTAAGAACCTGGGAGCTAAAAAAGGGAGCCAGAGATACCCTACATCAGCATACCTGTCAATAATATAGTTGAGATCTATTAACGTTCCTTTTGCACAAAGAGTTTCAGCATCTGGTCAGACCAAGTGTCCTCACATTGGTTCAGCTGACATTAAGACCTAATAAGGAAATAAGGCAAAGAGCACTGGGAACAAGATTCTTTCTCTGCACCCATGTTGAGAGCGAACAGTCAATTAAATCCTTACTGTTACACTTGGGGAAAGGTCTTTACAAACTTGACATTTCTCAAGCTTTCTAAGAGCTATTCACATATGGTTCCTGCATTCAGCCAATTGTCTCTCATCCAGAAACACTGTCTAAAATGCCTTTCTTTTACAGTTTCTGTGGGTGTGAAATTCTTAAAAGCTGTGAAACCATTGTCTCCACAGGATTCCAGGTGTGGTAACTTATTGTTATGCTCTCCTAATATATTAGGAGGATATATTCATAAAAAGGCTTCAGCAAGTAGTTTGTATTTTCTCCACATCACAGTCAGGGGACATGTGAAATCAATAGTGCCACCATTTTTTTTTTTTTTTTTTTTTTGCGGTACGCGGGCCTCTCACTGTTGTGGCCTCTCCCGTTGCGGAGCACAGGCTCCGGACGTGCAGGCTCAGCGGCCATGGCTCACGGGCCCAGCTGCTCCGCGGCATGTGGGGTCTTCCTGGACCGAGGCACGAACCCGTGTTCCCTGCATTGGCAGGCAGACTCTCAACCACTGCGCCACCAGGGAAGCCCGTGCCACCATTTTTGCTGTCTCATCCGTGACTTCTAGGCACAGCCCACAGCCATCCCTCTGTGAGATCACTCCAGCCAAAACAAGCTCTATGTCGTTCTTGATGAAGATATCCTTAAACTAAATCAGTCACTTTATTCTTCTTGAGGCTATTCAACATCTGCCAGGCTTGCTATATTTTATTAATATTTTAAAGGTAAACTTTTTGAATGTCTACAACTCACACTGGAAAGGAAAATCTATGGCATTGAAATCACTGTCCTGAGGACAATTTTTAGAAAGTCAAATATTTCGTGATTTTCAAGTCTGGGCTAGTTCATTGTGATGACTACATGCTTTCATGAGAAGCTCCTGTTTCCTATCGCTTATGCTTCAATTTACGGCATTGGAACAGTGTCTAACAATGATTTGTCTAATGGATTCAAGATAAAACTTGCCAACAGCACAAGAAAGATGCCATCTACAAAATGGAACTATACTCAAACTAAAAAGCATTTGCTATTATCCAGGGATCAAGAAGAATCTCTCCCCAGATCCCTCCCTCACTATAATTCTTTGGTACTTTTATAAGTTGAACTAATCACGTGGATTATAGCATTTGTTTTGCATGAGTATGATAGAAGTGTGAGATAAAAAGCATTTGGATGGAATAAAAGAGAATATAGAAAATTATTATTTATTGAATAAGTGAATGGATTATTAGCTATAAATCCAATGTATCCCTTTAGAAGGATTTTAATAAGATGCTGGAAGATTACATAACCATTACACAGATTATCCAAATGGTTACTTTGGAAACATGGGGAGTTGATTTGACAACTGTGCCTTCACTAATAATAACCAGAGCATCCACAGAAACAAAGGCCAATGCCCATAATAAGGTGTGCACAGCCACTGTATTGGCCCATGTCAAGAGATGGTACAGATTTATGAAAAGACCAGATGTAGGCACTGTTAGGACTGATCAAATAGGGCTTATTTATCAGAGTTCACCAAAGAAGTAAGAACAGTCAAGACACACAGCAACAGGACCACCATGGATGGCTGCCCAGACTGTGCACTGCCCAACTCTAGAGGCACCATTCAATGGCAATGCACTGTGACTAGGACCTTCTGCAACTTGGCACTCTGTTGGGCAGAGAGAGCTGCATTATCCCGGGCAGATACAGCCTCTGGATTCACTCCCAATACCTTACTATAGGGTTTTCAAAGTTACAGATGACAGTGTTTACACAAGTGACTTTCTAGAAGCATAACTGCCCCTCTCTAGTCCCAGCTTTATGTGTATCAGTCTAGCATATTTCTACACACAGGCTAGAAAGATACATTCCAGAGAGCACCACTTCCAAGGCAGGTAGGTACACCTCATCAATCTCAGCGTTATGTAATACACAACACACATCTTGCTCAGGCATAAACAAAAGCCTCATTCATCACCCTTGCTCTCCCCAGCCTGGTACATCCTGGTCTAGGAATATTTTTAGTGCTGCAGATTGGGTCATGTGGCTAACAAATCCCTTAGACTAGCTGAGTTTTTTCTGAATGCTGAAAATTTAGGATCATAGGTAGAAACATTTAGAGCATTTAGGAGCTCTGTCCATCTCCTGTTAACAGGAGATTAAAGAGTAAATGGGGCCATATGTTCCCACACTGGCCATAAAATATAAAGGCCCAGAGGAAGACAATTGTGGGGAAGGGTTCATGTTGAAATGATGCTATACTCCTGGTCTTCGTATTAACCAGGAAGAGTGGTCAGCTTTAGTCACCTGCGACAGACTGTAAGCCTGCGGAAATTGCACGGGCTTCAGAGTTTTACAGAAATGAGTTTGAGTCCTGCTTTTACAAACTTAGTCCCTGCCCTACATCAGGTCAGGTGCTTGACCTCTCTGAGGATCTGTTTTTTCTGCCTGTGATACTCTAATAATACTTAACTCCCAGGATGAATAGTAGGGTTAATGAGATGTGTATAAAACTCTTGGTACTGTTCCTAGCATGTGGTAGGTGACAAACAAATAGCACCTATTATATTTATTACAAGAATAAACCATAAATCATGAGAACAATTGCACTAAGTGAATAACTATATGTATTCTTATAATACTAACTGTGCGTGCAGTTATAACATTATATCTTTATAACAGTTTGAAGAATTAATTTCAACTATACAAGTTAATAGAATATCTTCTCATAATCATAATTTCTCTGCAGGTTTGTTACTAGAAGTAAAGTTAATATCTGGAAAGTGCCTCTGAGTAAGTCCTAAATAAACAGATGTTATTATTTTACACAATTTTTAAATTGTAACTTTACCCTGTGCAAGTTGCATCTCATTGCCATGAACTGACGGAATATGTAAAAATGTGTTGTTTTGTTGAATTTTTATTCTAATGAAGTGCTTTGCTGGAAATTGTATAATCTGCCTTCAGGTTTCTGGGTCAAAATGAAATGAAAAGCCATAATTTCTGTTTCTCTGATGAGGGAATTAGAAAGTGGAAAAAAATATTCGAGACCTAAACGAGGATGGTGGTGGAATAAAGAACAAATATTGCAACAACAACAAAAAATAGAGTATCTTCTCCCTTAAAAACAACTGAACACTACATATGAAGTCATTACTTTAATCACTCTCTACTAACTCCTTACCTTCTAAGAAACAATCAGTAGCATGAGATTTTTTAATATTTATTAATTATTTTTGGCTGCATTGGGTCTTAGTCGTGGCTCATGGGATCTTTCATTGGGGCACACTGGCTCTTCTTTGTGAGCGCTGGATTCTCTCTAGTTGTGGCGCGAGGGCTGCAGAGCACACAGGCTCATTAGTTGAGGCATGTGGGCTCAGTAGTTGCAGCATGAGGGCTTTGTTGCCTGACAGCACAGGAGATCTTAGTTTCCCTACCAGGGATCTAACCGGCATCCCCTGCATTGCAAGATGGATTCTTAACCACTGGACCACCAGGGAAGTCCCAGCATGAGATTTTTTTTTTTTTTTACTGAAGTATAGTTGATGTATAGTACTATATAATTCACAGGTATACAATATAGTGATTCACAATTTTTAAAGGTTATACTCCATTTATAGTTATTATAAAATATTGGCTATATTCTCCGTGTTGTACAATATATCCTTGTAGCTTATTTTCTAACTAATAGTTCGTACTTAATGCCCTACCCCATAGTGACCCTTCCCTGTTCCCTCTCCCCTCTGGTAAGCACTAGTTTGTTCTCTATATCTGTGAGTCTGCTTCTTTTTTGTTATATTCACTAGTTTGTTTTAAGTATCATGAGATGCTGATATTTAAGCATAAATATATGAAAAAGTATATAAGGTTTAAAAAAATTTTATATCAGTTATCAAATGCTATGATACTATACATACCATTCTAGTAGTGTTTTTTACTCAGCAGTTTTTTGAGGTCAGGCCATGTTGTTATACTTAAATCTGGTACATTCTTTTTAACTCTTGTATTGGGGCACTCCAATCTGTGAACACACCACATTTTATTTATCCATCCCTGACTGGTATACTTTTATATTGCTTCTAATTTTTTACTATTAAGAAAAATGTTATGAACAAACTTGGCACAGGTGTAAAATTTTGTCAAGGGTATATGCCAGAAGTAGAACTCCAAGGTATACATATTTTAAATTTTACTGGCTATTGGAAAATTCCTTTCTAAGGTGATTATATCCATTTACATTCACACCTACAGTTTATAAGTGCTCCTGTTTTCAAGTCCTCCCCAACCTGCGAGGTTTTCGTTTTGTTGATGGTTTTCTTTGCTGTGCAGAAGCTTTTTAATTTGACGTAGTCCTACTTTACTTTTTTCTTTTGTGCCTTTGCCTTTGATGTTAAATTCAAAAAATCATCACCAGGATCTGACCAAATTTAATATTATCTAATGTTTAAATTTTGCCAGACTGGTTAATGAAAAATATGTTGTTTTTCTTAACCTTTCCCTATATGTACTAGATATGAATCCTTTGTTATATAGGTTGCAAATATAGTCTTTGAGTCTGTCACTTATCTTTTAATTTTTTAATAAAGTCTTTTGGGGATATATTTTGTAATCAAAGGTAGGCATATTTGCAAATGGTTAACTGTTTTTTGCGTTTTGTGTCTTAAGAAATACTTTCTTACTTGCCAATTATAAATATTGCCAATTCTAGATATTCTTTAAGTAGTTTTAAGTTTGCTTTTCATTTAGATCTATAATACAGTTTTATTTGCTTTTTTGTAGAGATGTAATTGGTCTTTTCTATATAGAGGGCAGTTGCCATAAAACTATTGAGTAGTTCATCCTTTCTTCCAAGTCCCCACATGGCTATGAGTCTGTTTCTGGGCTCTCTGTTTGGTTCATTAATCTATTTGTTTATTCCTGCACCAAACCACATTATTTACTCTAGCTTTGTAATAAACTTTGAGGTCTGATAGGGCAAGTCCAGCTCATTAGAGTTCTTTTTCAGAATTGTTTTGATTATTTTTGCATATTTAGTTTTCCATGCAAATTCTACATTCAGTTTGTCAACTTCTATGAAGAGTCTGGTGGGCATATTGATTGGGACTGCACTTCTTTTACATATTAATTTGAGAAAGAGCAACATCTTTGTAATAATGTGCCTTCCTTTCAATGACCATGGTTTCTCACCATTTATTGGGGTCTTACTTTATGTCCTTCAATTACATTTCATAATTTTCTCTATAAATGTATTCTACTCTTTCTTACATTTCTTTCTTGTTACTTCATTGTCTTTACTGCTATCATGATTGGGATTTTCTAAATGGCAATTGCTCAGGTATATGGAAGCCATTGGTTTTAGTCCGTTGATATCATATCAGACACTTTCAGATTAGTTCATGTACTTCCAATAGCTTACCATTCATTATTATATGTTTTTCAGGTAAACAGTTACATTATCTATAAATCATCACATTTTTTTCTAATTATTATACCTTTTACTTCTTGTTTTTGACTTGTTGCCTTACTCTAGTACAATTGGGATATTAGCCAATGACAGCCAGGATTCTCATCTTATTCCTGGTTTTACTTGCAAGGCTTTGAATATTTCACCATTAAGTATAATCTTTGCTAGATATTTCTAGTAAATAACTTCCATCAGACTGAGGAAAATTTCTTCTATACCTAGTTAGCTATTAGTTGTGTGTGTGTGTGTGTGTGTGTGTGTGTGTGTGTTAATCAAGTATGGTTATTGAACTTTGAATTTCTAATTAGTTCTTTCTTTTAACATCTTGTAATTTGTTTCCTGAGTATAATATTTTCTTTACATTTTCTGGTGATAGCATTAGGATCATTTTACACATCTTGTTCTTAATGCTTTATTAGCTCTGGTTTTTCAGACTAAGTTCTGTGTTTTGCCTCTCTTTCACTGGGTGGCTTTCCTTGGTCTCTCATTCTTAACTTTGGGCTTATCTCTTTACTATGCTTCCTGTGGATGATCAGCTCCCTCTGTATACAAAGCTTATCTGCAGGGAAAAGCCAAAGCTAATATGGGGATTGGGCTCCGCAAGGCTTTAAACGAGTGTGGGAGGAGGGCAGGATGCCCCTGGTGGGACATCGTGGCACCTGGTCTGAGCTTAACAATTCCTGTTCCTCTGCCTGTCACCAAGGGCTTGGCCCTCTGCCCCAAGCATTGCTTCTCTTGGAAATGGATACTCTTTGTCACAGATTCCTACCCTAAAATAGAGTGTGTGCGTGTGTGTGAGCATCTGTGTATGTGTTTCTAAGGGGTCATCGGCCAAGTACTTTTGAAGACAATAACCCAATCAAGTATCCTGCTGACCACCTCCTTGGCCTCCTCCAGCTTCTGGTTTCCACCGCTTCTTAGCTTGAACTGCCTTTGGTGTTTCTCTTATTTTTTGTGGTGTGACTCCCTTGGGTTTATGCACATGTTTGGTGCTGCTATTTACCTCTTTAAAATCTGATTCCATTTATTTTAAGTCATTTAGGGATTCGTCACAATGTTTTAAAATTTTCTTTCTTTTATTAGGGCGAGTGTGACTATATACACACACACACACACACACACACATTCATTTCTAGAGTTTGTTGTAAGACATCAGAATTTATTGCATGCTCACTCTGCTATTTTGAAACCAGAGCATCCTATATTTGTCCACTGGGGACTTTTCCTAGACTTGAACCTCATACCTTGAATTTTTAAAAAATCAATTGAATGAGTTGGAAGAGTAACATCAAATATGATTTGATCTCAAAATGGCCTCTGTCAATCTAAATATGGGTTTAGAGTTTGACCAATTTAAAAGCTATCTGAGAATCTTTGTGTTTTGGACTCACTGACTCCATCTATTATTTCTGTGAACTTGAATAAGTTGTTCAATACCTCTGAACCTCCACTGGGTTGTTGTGAGGGTCAAGTAGAAAAATTTACAGTAAAATGGCTTATAATTGATTAAACACTGTGCATGGAAGTGGTCATTGTTAGCATTACCCCATTATCTTTGATTTCCCATCTGACACACCTGAATTTTCAAGTTGTCAATACATTTTGTCTACTTACAGCAAAATATATTTGATGGAAATATTTCCATGCTATTCCCAAAAGCTGATAACATATTGTTTTGAATATACGCTTTGCATTGACTGAGAGAAAGAATAGTACTGTGGATTTTAGTATGGGTTTTAGAGTCTGGCAGATGTGAACTCTAATCATCACTTCCTTTCTTCCTAAACCCTTTATTGAAACAATCACAGCTCCATGGCAGTTACAAGCAACTGTGTATTCCTTGACACTGTTATTCCTGCAATAACTTCAGCTGACTAGAAGGATTAGGAGAACATCTCTGTGTCTCATTAAAATCCTGTATTTGAAAGGCTGGTGCAGTTGATTAAGAATGTCTCTAAGAAGATTATTAGAATATCCCGACAAGAGGAGTTTTCTGGACTCTTATTGTGCAACATGTCGATCTTTTATTGAATCTATCATTCAATCTTACTAAATTACTAGTGCAGCTTCACATCAGTCCATCTAAATTTACTGAGGATTTACCAGATTTTAAAAAAAAAAGAAAGAAAAGAAAAGAAAAGAATGTATCCTAGATTCCTGCTCTGTGTGCACCAATTCTTTTTTTCATCGTGATTTTGTGTGAGTCTTTATTGGACCCTACAGAGCTGAGTCCTTGTCTCTAATGAGGTCATGAGGCCTGGATACAAAGACGTTCATGTGGCAACATCACATTGATCAACCACAAAGGCCTTCTCCAGTGCAAGGAAATTTTAGACACATTGTCTTTTAATTGCTATCATTGTAGAGTGTTGTTGTTTATTATGTTTCGTTTAGAGTGCTGGTTTATTTGGCTAGACTTCTTAGAAAGTCCCAGGAATACAGTGTCAGGAAAAAATAATTCACTCTTTGCAAGCAGTGAAATTGCTAGAATATTCTATAAGTTTAAGATCGATGGTGGGGCCAGATGATCTTTCAGGTTTCTGACAGCCCTGAAAATCTATAATTCTACAATGAATTAACATGAATCTCACAAATAGGACATAACTTTACTGATTCAGTGGTAATATCAGCTAAGAGGGAAAGGTTGTTGTATCTGATTGGATTTTTCTTTGTTACTCCTTGTAGTTTACAGACAAAAGAAGTTAGAAGATGACTTGGCATTGAGTATTGAAGAAATAAAAATCAATTTATTGAAAAACCTGTTTTTTTTGTCATTTTTACTAATCTGTTTGTGGATTTGAAACATTTTTAAGGAAATTGTGTTTTGTTGTCCTCCTAATATATCAAAGTCATTTTCTTAAGATTATCAGTGCCTATCATATCTGTTAAGTGTGATTGAATACAAGCAGTCCTCAGCATACAGAAACCTAGAGCATCAAATAGCCCCTGTGCTTTATTGTACATTTTCAGTGGCAAACACATGACCTTCTGACTCTGTGAACTTGTCATTCAAAAGAAAAACAAACAATATCTGTTATTAGTCACCAGGAAGCTAGGATCTTGAAACCTAGATAATTAAATACTAATGTATGGGAATTAAGATATAATGCAAAAGACCTACACATTCAATATGGAACCTAAATGGTGTCCATTGCTCAGTGGAAAGCTGTGTCATTCCTTGAAATTGTGGCAAGAACATGGGACTTGGAGAAGTCATACTACCCACGAGCTGTGTAACTTTTCCAAAGGAAATTCAAGTGAATGTGTCAAATGAAGACACTCCCTCTTGTAACAGTCTATTAGGATTCTTGCATCAATTGAAAAATACATGTGAAATCACTTTCTAAATGACTGTTAAAATTGCTTTATATTTACCTCATTATGAGCTTTCAGAGCAATTCAGAAAGTGTATGCCTCTCCAATATCAGAGCAGGTTGAAACCACCCTGGGCACCGAATACAGCTGCACAGGCAGGCTTTTGACATGATGGGACGGCTGTCGGGGCACTGGAAGAATCCAGCACAGCTTCTAGACTCCAGCGTTTCTTTGTCCCTCAGCAAAAAAGTATCTGTTGCTTCTCCACCACTGTGATCTTTGTCCATCTTGTTTCTACTATAAGTGCCACTCCTCACTTGTAAATGCCCATGCTCTTGTCTTTGGCTCTTTGACTCTCGTTACTTATAGATTTTTTACTCAAAAATTTATCTCAGCATGACCCTACACTGTGCATCGTTTCAGCTTCTATTCCCATTACCAGTGAAGCAGTTATTTCTTAGCTCACATTCAAGAAAGAGGATGTGTTTAACGTTTCATTTCTTCAATGCAAAAAAAATTTTCTGAACATGATATTCAGCGGCCTCTTAGCCTTGGATATGGATGTAGGCAGAAAATTCAGCTTGCAATGGTTATATAATGGTGCACTGTTTCCTTATCTGCCATTAGTCGAGCCACCCAGGTCAGAGCTTACAAATTTATTTTCGAAAGCATCTAGCGCTAAGAGAAGCAACCATCCAACTCCTTTGTGGTTACATTTTTGAGCTTCTTGACATTTCACAAACACAGCAGCCACCAAGTCATGCAAAGTGCTGCCTTCAAAGAGAACACATTTTGGGCGTGTGTGAAATTACAGGCAAAAGTTTCACTTGCCACTGCAGACCATGGGCTCTTGGCGTCCATGGTGAGATTTGAACTGGAGTCTTAGAGCTTCCCACTTGCTCCAAGGCCACAACCAAATGTCATACATCCTAATTCCCTGTAAGGTTGTTGGGACAACCCAAAGTCTTGATATCCTGGATGCAGGAAGCATAGGTTCGTTCAAGTAATTTTCTATTAATAAGGATTTATAGTAGGGCTACATGTGGCAATACGAGAAGGCAACAGGAAAAATCAGGACTCCTGGGTACCAGGAGACTCACTATGGGTCCACAGTGGTGGAACCCAGAGTCCACTCAGCACCCATGGCTTCTCTAGAGATCAAGCCAACTTGTGTCTGCCACAGAAGCTTCAATGCATGGCTCCTACTCTACACTCTGCCACTGATACAACCCACCTATTCATTTCTGTCTCCTTTTCTGTGGTTCTTCTCACTTCTTTCTGTGGTTTACCGAACGATTCATTCATATCTTGACATTGCTTTTCATTTGAAGCTGTCTCACAGGTCAGTGGAGAATTTATGGATGAGTTGCTCTGGGATGGGACACCAACATCAAGTCCAGTAGCAGGGGCTGAGGAGGTTTGGCAGGGGGAAGAGAGCTGTCTGGTCATAAATCCAGGGCTACTTTCCTCTGCAAGGAAGTGAGCATGGCAACATCTCTTAGAAATGGCCATGCCTTATGTCCTGGTCCAGCCACCACGGTCTCCTGTTTCCCCTCCCCTCTCACCACAGCCCTTTCCTCACACAGAAGCTAGTAAAATACACTTAAAACTCAGCTCAAATCATGTTCCTCACTGAAAATATTCCATTCTGAATCAAATCTAAACTTCTAGGTCTACCCATATGAGATCCCACAACTCTTCCTAAGCTACTTCCTGATGCTCATCTCCCACTGCTCTGCCCCGCCCTCCACCCTGCTCCAGCCACCTATTTTTCCTCAGAACACCAAGCACTCTTTCCCCTCAAGACCTTTTCACTCAATGTCCTCTCTCCCTGGCATGTTCCTTTCTCAGGCATCCATGTGCTCACTCTCTTATTTCCCTCAGGGCTTTTTTCAGAGAAGCCTTCTCTGACCTTTTATCTAAATTATGACCCTCATCCCATCACTATTTCCTTGAACTCTTCATATTGTATATCTGCTTCTTTGTTTATTGACTGCCTTCCCTCCTAGAATTTAAATTCCATGATGGCAAGGAACTTATTGGTTTGATTTACTCTTAATTTACTCTTGTATCCCAGTATCTACAATAATGCTTGGCACATAGGAGGTGCTCAATAAATGTTTGTCAAATAAATGTATACATGAATGAATTAAAATGTACCATGGGCATGAAAGAACCATGATTGACATGTCCAGAACAAGACTACTGGAGGAGATGGATGAGTAATTTTAACTGTAGTGAAAAGTTCTAAGATTTGGGTAAGCAAAGAGTTTTACCATGGCTACTTTGGGAAGTTGGGAAAGGCTTGACTTTTTTTTAAGATATGAAACCTAGAAAAAAAAAGGCATTTTAGCTGGGGGCATCTGCACAGATCAGAAGGAAATAGAAAGCATGGCATGTTTGGAGCAACTCCTTATCATAACTTCAACTGCAAATAACAGAAAACCCAAACTTAGACTGGCCTAAGCAATGAAGAAATGTATCGTCTCACCTGAATGGTAACTCATAAATAGGGCATGGTCCAGGAGCAGTGTATCAGGTCTCCAACAATGTTTTTCTGAAATTCTTGTGGCTCTGCCCTCTTCCTTTTTTTGGTCTTAACCTTGTTCTTGTAGCAAGATGGCTGCACAATGTCCAGATATCATTTCCAGCCAGGGGAATACCCAGAAGCAGAAAGGAGCTGTCTTTTCCTTGGGTCTGTATTTTAAATGAGAAAATAATTCCTAGAATATCATCAGCAGACTTCTTCTCACACCCCACTGGCCAGAATTGGGTCACTTAGCCTTTCCTAAATATTCACTAGAAAAGAGAATTCAGGACTACCGTGACTGGCTTGGGCAAATTATCTGGGGAAAAGACCTTCGGAGAGTCAGTCATCATTACTAATGGAGTTTGGAGGGGAAGGAAGGAAAGAAGTGGAGAGCAAAAGTCAGAAAATAAGTCTTCGATGTCTCGTTATGGAGTTTGAACTTTACCATGAAGGCTACTGGTAAACAATGATCAGTTTTAAGCAACAAAGTTGTAGGTTCAGTTTCCCAATGTATAAAGATCACTAAAATGGCATTGATTAGAGGGAGAAAGACCGATGACTGTGGGAGCCGTGAGGCCACTGCAGCAATACAACCAAGAAACACAGCGCTTGTATGAAGATAACGGTACTAAGGATGAACTGAGAAAACTCAAGGAGGTGCTAGCATGCTGGGACAATTCAGCAGGGTCTGGTGACTGAGTGAATGTTGGGGCTTGGAAAGAGGAAGATTGAAGGATGAGCTGAGGTCTCTGGCTTGGGTACCTGGGTGGAGAGTGGATGATTCACAGAACTAGGCAGTAAAGGGGAAAGATTTGATGGGGACACAATGATTATTGTTTGATGTTCTCAGATAGAGATGTGTAAAAGGTAGCTGGAGATAAGCACTTGGAGCTCAGAGAGAGGTCTGAACATGCGTTTACTCCCTGATCATGGACTAGGTGATAATCGCAGAGCTGGGTATGTGAATGTACAAGATGCATCAGGAGCTGTAGAGCCCCTTGAGGAGCTTACAACTTTATTGACTATTTTAGAAAATAATCATATGTTCCACAGGAGTGCTTGGAAGCATAAATCTCTTTCAGTCATGGCAACTAGCCGACTTCAGTGGGAGTTTTAAGTGGAGTTTTGATCAGTGAAACAGAGAAAGGCCCTGTTAAGAAAGGGGACTGGCAAGAGCCCAGATACGAATTAAGACACAAACTTAAACTAAGAGCATTAGAACCAGCAAGGAGCAGGACTGGATGGATGCCCGCAATATTTTGATAAAAGAGTCAATACATTTATGTGACTAACTAAATACAAAACAAGGTGAAGGACTTCAACATATTGGATTTTTTTCAGGATTGAAAGAACCAAGATGGGGAAATCAGTGCAAGGAATTGATTGAGTTGAGAGGAGGTAAAAGAAAATGTCATTTTTAGATATGTTGATATTGAGAACGCAGGACATTCAGCAGACAGACAAAACATAGGAGAAAGATCAGAGCCAGGGATGGAGTTCTGGGGGTCCCTTTACGCATGTAATTGTGAGGTCTGAGTCACAGAGACTACAGCTGGTGCCCCTGGAATTGTGTAGTGATCTGGCGCACATTATAGGCATTGCAGTTGTAATTATTGAAGATATTTTTCTCAAATGGATTTGAACAGATGGTCAGTTAGATAAATATTAAACTGAATTTAATATCCTATGATTTCCCCCAAAATGCTCATTAAAATATGTAAGGATTTCTTACATGAGAAAGACAGAATCTGGGGCAGAGAGAAGAAAAGATACTATGGAAGTAAAAGAACCAGAAAAAGAAAATAGCTACTTCCACATGACTATGAATGGGGAAGTACACTTGAATTGGTGTACATTGAATCAATCATCCACAAAACAAAAAAACCCTATATTTTAATTCCATGAATGTGGAGATTAAGTTGCATAAGAACCATCTCTGACAGGGAAAAAACCTGGAAACTCATAGTATGCAGCTCTTTTGGTGCAGCAACTACCCAGTGCCTAGTGCAATGATGTGCTTAATAAAATCTTTTGACAATAATCCTAGAGGGCAGGTGTCTTGCCTGTTCAACCCACTTAGCCCATAAGCAAATAGATAATTAAATGCTTTAATGAGGAGGAAAGGAAAGAAAAGATAAAAGTATGTGCTTAAGAGAATCAGGATTTGACTACTTGCTGCATATTTATAAATGTCTAATCATATGCACTCATACACACAAATACACACACACACACACACACACACATGAATACACACACAGTACCACACTTCTTGATTTAGTTTAACAGCTAAACATTCAGTTCTGATTTATAAGGTAGTGGGGACTGTCTATGACCCTCAGAGGAAATTCTTTCTATAATGAGCAAAAGAAAATAAATTTTATCCTATAAACAATTACACTAACAGAGACTAAAATCTATTGGAGAGTTATATGAAGACAGAATCCTAATCAATAATTCTTATATTGACAATCCTAACAATGCTCTCAATAGAAGGCCAGAAAATTTTGTGGCATACTGTATTCTCTGTCAGACTAGACAAGTTTAATATAAATAGATGCACATATCACAAATGCAAAAAAAAACACATTAGTATATTGAAAGTATTTCAAGGTATATTAAAGTTAAATATATTGAAGAGAAGATACTGGTGCAGACATTGTAGTAATTGATTAGTAGAAAACTTTATTTATACAGAATGTATGTTCCATGGGGTTGGGAACCACATCTTTCTACCTACCACTATATTAACACATAGTATAGAACCTGGTACAAAACAAACAATCAACAAATACATAAATTAATTTAGACTTGATTATCCTAGGAGCTACGGTATTAACAAGCAAAATGTTGGGTTGTTGGGTTAATTTTAAAACTAAAATGTAAGAGTAAGGCAAACATACAGATCACATTTAGAAGTGTGTCATTTATCATTTATCATTCACTCACTCATACCTCATTCTGGAAAGTATTTAAGAAGCCTTTAAAAATATAAAACAGGAAAAGATACATACAGAAAGTGGGAGGAAAAGGAAAAATGGAAGGAGGATAATAGGATGAAAGGTAGAAGGTAGAGTCTGTATACAAGGTATATGCCTTAAAAGTCTGGGCGTTTGCCAAGAGTGCCAATGGGGTTCTGTCTGAAAGGACAATGCCAAGAGAAACAAAACATGCACATAGAGCCCACAGTGCCATCATCATAAAATACAGTAGGCCACCATCCATCTTCTGCTCTCATACATTGAGCAAATACATTATTTAATATTTAATTTCTTGGAAAAATGCACTACAAAAATGTGTTGCTGAGACTACGATATCATTTTCTTTCAAAGCAAAGTGATTACATAAAGTCCTGGTGCTTTCGTACTAGTCCCTGTTTGGTTCTCCAAATGAGTAGTAAGTGAATTTTTTAAAATGAAGCTTAACTTTTTTACAGCTTTCAAGGTTTACAATAGAGGAAAATGTGTAAGGAACAATTTAGATGGTTATATGCTTACTTACATGTAACGTTCAAGAAATAGGAAGAAGAACCACAGGCATAATTAACTTGTGGATTTCCTTGGCCAACATGCACTTAGATTCTATATTGAAAAGTCATATACAGGGTTCGTAATGGTCAAGGTGAAAAGAACTACAAGTGATAACAAGGAAGGACTGTGGCTTGAGATTTCATTACTGACTCAGCAACTGGACTTGAATATGGGCTCATCGGCAGCCTGCAGAGTGGCAGAGAGAATGAGAGCAAGAGAGACTGAATCACCTGTGACTGGCAGAGAAAATGGAAACACAGTCGGAGAAGTGAGATGCAGGGTGGAGACGTTCTCTTCCTGGAGTAGTGTCGGGATTATATTCTGTTTCCTAGAGCTGGCTCAAATTACATAGAGCTCATCTATTAAACTGAGACAAGAGATGAAAGTAGGGAAGTGCAAAACCTGCCATTGCTTCTTATTTGACCTGCATGGTGGCTGGATTCATACGTCTTGCCATACTTCTGTATTCTGAGGTACTGTGAAACAAATTATCAGGGCCAGGTGTGAAGCCTGGAAGATGAGTATAGCCCCTCGGGGTTTTAAAAGGGAAAAGTAATCATTGGAAATCTCACTGAAAGCTTGTCCTCCTTGGCCGTTCTCCTTTCCTCTTCCAAATTAAGATACACTGTGTTCCTTTACATATTTGAGATTTGCTATAGGTTTGACTTCAGAATCAATTATCTATTTCAAATAAACAAACATTCACGAACTTTTCACATATTTCTCGAGTCATTTCTTTCAGTTCTTTGAATCTTATTCTTGAGATAACATCTAAAGCTCAGATTATCATACTGAGTGAAGTAAGTCAGACAGAGAAAGACAAATATCATATGATATTACTCATATGTGGAATCTAAAAAAATGATACAAATGAATTTATGTACAAAACAGAAACAGACACACAGACTTAGAAAACAAACTTATGGCTACCAAAGGGGAAAGATTGAGGGGAGGGATAAATTAGGAGGTTGGGATTAACATATACACAATACTATATATAAAACAGATAATCAACAAGGACCTACTGTATAGCACAGGGAACTCTACTCAGTACTCTGTAATAATCTATATGAGGAAAGATTCTGAAAAAGAATAGATATATGTATACGTATAACTGAATCACTTTGCTGTAAAGCTGAAACTAACACAACACTATAAATCGACTATACTCCAATATAAAATAAATTTTTTAAATAAATAAATAATTGTTTAAAAGATAAAAAGAAAGAAAGCTCAAGTTTTCAAACACGTATGGACATAAGACATGTCTCTGTAACTTAACTGGACTTGTGCAAAAATACTCCAGGAGAAAAAACAACTTACTTTTTGCTGTATACTTTGCTTTCATTTATTACCTGCTTAAATAGTGCTACAGACTGTACTATCTACTATTATGTGGATTATATCATTTTTATGCACCACACAAACCCTATGGGTTATTATTATTTTATCCATTTACAGATGGGGAAATGGAAAAGCTATGTCAATTAATAACTTTCCCAAGTTCTCACATTAAGTTGTACCATCAGAATGTGAACTCAGTTTCCTTAAAACACTAAAAACAGAACTACCATACGACCTAGCAATCCCACTACTGGGCATATACCCTGAGAAAACCATAATTCAAAAAGAGTCATGTACCACAATGTTCATTGCAGCTCTATTTACAATAGCCAGGACATGGAAGCAACCTAAGTGTCCATCAACAGATGAATGGATAAAGAAGATGTGGCACATATAGAAAGTGGAATATTATCCATAAAAAGAAATGAAATTGAGTTATTTGTAGTGAGGTGAATGGACCTAGAGTCTGTCATACAGAGTGAAGTAAGTCAGAAAGAGCAAAACAAATACCGTATGCTAACACATATATATGGAATCTAAAAAAAAAAAATTGTTCTGAAGAACCTAGGGCAGGACAGGAATAAAGATGCAGATGTAGAGAATGTAGAATACACTACCAATGTAAAATAGATAGCTAGTGGGAAGCAGCCACATAGCACAGGGAGATCAGCTCGGTGCTTTGTGACCACCTAGAGGGGTGGGATAGGGAGGGTGGGCGGGAGATGCAAGAGGGAGGAGATATGGGGATATATGTATGTGTATGGTTGATTCACTTTGTTATAAAGCAGAAACTAACACACCATTGTAAAGCAATTATACTCCAATAAAGATGTTAAAAAATTAAATTAAATTTACAAAAAAAAGAATCTGAACTCAGACTGATTCCTGACCCATGTTCTTAACCACCAAGTTATAGTTCTTACATTACATTTCAACCTTGCTGTAATAAACAAAATGCATATCCTTGGAAAGGAAAGAAGCTTACTTAATGCACTGATATAGTAAAGAGTAGCCAACTTTGAATTAGGAATCAAGATACATAGGTTCTATTCATGACACTAGCTATGTGAATTTAATCAAGTTAATTCACCTCTTTGACCCTCAAATAAAAAATTTCAGGACTCAGAAAAGCTAGCTGAGTTGAGGCACACTTAAGTCCCTTCAGGTTTTGACATTCTTTGTTTTCTAACGAGATGCCTGAGACAATTTCATCCTTCTTATTATGTAGCTCCTGTGAATGACATGTCCGATTGGACAGAAATTCAAACTGTGGCATTTCTGTAGTAAAGCCCCATGAACTCAACGTTATGAGTAATAATATGTGGGACAGTTATTACAGTAACTAGCAAGATTCTCTTAACTTATCACTTGGCAGATTTTCTTTTCTTATATTCCTTAACCTTTTTTTTTCTTTTTTTTTTTTTTCAGTATGCGGGCCTCTCACTGTTGCGGAGCACAGGCTCTGGACACTCAGGCTCAGGGGCCATGGCTCACGGGCCCAGCTGCTCTGCGGCATGTGGGATCTTCCCGGACCGGGGCACGAACCTGTGTCCCCTGCAACGGCAGGCGGACTCTCAACCACTGCGCCACCAAGGAAACCCTCTTTTCTTATATTCCTTTGTGACATCTCATTTTCACTGTGTTTACAAAGAATCAGAATTTATAGAATTAATTCATAAAAATCAATATTTTGCTGGGGCAAACACTTATTTTTCCTGTCAATCAATATTTCACCACCTTATTTATCCTCTGTAAATGGGAAATCACAGCGTAGGTGAGGACACTGAGGTAGAGAAGTGTTAAGACTAAGGACACACAATAAGTCAGTTTAAAAAGGCAAAAAATAGAAACAGGGGTTTTCTGAGCCACAGCTAGTCAATGACAGACCCAGTAATGAGGCACAAGCTTACATTAGCTTACAAAACAACGACAGGCACATTTCCCCTGAAACCAGGCCATGCCCTCAGTGCATGCCCTGGTGCACGTGCAAATTAATTGCTGGCAGCAGGAGGCCCTGGTATTTTTCAACCCTGGTATACTAGTAATTAAAACAAACAGACACACATCAATTTTTTTTTCAGGTAAGAAAACCAGAACACAGGTCAAGCCCTAATAATTTCTTGGGTTTTAGAGTAACTTCTAATATGGGGGAAAAGACACTGAAACTTTTCATTTGCAGTATAACATGTGTAAGTCCCCTCCTTCCAGAAATTTCTCTTCTGTACATAGTATACACTCTGTCAGCACTGGGAATATTTGTTCAGCCTATTTTTATGTACATTGGATACAATGCCATTTCTTACTCCATGTGGAAATATTGCGAGAATCCTTAAATTGTTGTTTGATGTTTCAAGCCAGAAAGAATGGCTCATTCTTTAAATAAAGGAGTTTGGATGGTTAGGGTTACACTTGTAAGTGGAAAGAAAGCTGGTGGGAGCTCTTTGAAATTTCTAGTGTTTTATTTTTACGATTGTTTTGTACTCCTTCCCATAGAATCAACTATAGAGCTGAGTAGTCTAATAAACATGAATTGCACTGGATTAGGGGGTATAAATATTGTCTGGATGGACCAATGGATGGAGATATTTTAAAGGTAGGAGCTATGAATGAGCTCTGTATCAAGTCCTGAAGCCCAGTGGAGTACTGTACACCCCATGGATGCCAAATTACACCAGATTTTAGTAATAGCAATGATATTAGCTCATTTATTCATTCATTTATTTAGTAAACATGTACCAAGCCCCCATTCTGTAATAGGGAAAGCAGGAACCTGGAGATACAGAAGTAAAATACATATACTCTGCCTTCAAAGAGCTCACAATCTAATGGGGCAGGTAGCCAAGAAAAAGACATTGCTACCCCAGATGCTAAGAGCTGTATACAAGGGAAGCTCATTATGTTACAGGGACTTGGAGAATGGAAACCTGGCCATGATGAGGGCTAGGCAAGTGGGGAAAGGGATTGTGAAGGAAGAAGGTGGCACTTGACCTTGATATGAATGAAGAATGGGAGTTATCTAGGCTAAGAAAAGGAAAACATGTTTTTTGAGGCTGAGTATGAGACTGCAAGCATCATGAGGAGGGAGAGAGCACAGAGTTTGGGGGTTTAGGATGAAGTGACTATTGCATACCCAACTCCTGGGTAGGCACCATTCCCATCTTAGTCTAAGTGATGGTACTCTGCAGCTTTGTGTGACACATCAACCCTTGTCATTGCTGTGAGTTCAGAACTGGTGAGAGATAGGGCAGAAGAATAGTCACCTCATCTACTAAGACAAAGGAGAGGAAGAGAAGAATCTATGTCCATCCATTTTTTTAATTAATAGCCTTTATGTTTTAGAGCAGTTTTAGATTCACAGAAAAACTGAGTGGGAAGTACAGAGTTTCATATACCCTATCCCCATGTATAACCTCTTCCACCCAGCAACGGGTACATTTGTTACAATCAAGGAACCGACACTAACACATCATTATTGCCCAAAATCCACAGTTTACATTAGGATTCACTCTTTGTGTTGAACATTCTGTGGGTTTGGACAAATGTATAATGACGTATATCTACCATTATAGTGCAGATGAATGACACAGAAGAGTTTCATAGCCCGAAAAACTTCTGTGCTCTGCCTATTCATCCTTCTGTGCCCCCAACATCTGGCAACCAATGATCTTTTTATTATCTCCATAGTTTTACCTTTTTCAGAGTGTGGTATATAGTTGGAATCATACAGTATGTAGCCTTTTCAAATTGACATCTATCACTAAGCAATATGCATTTAAGTTTCCTTCATGTATTTTTGTGGCTTAATAGCTCAGTTATTTTTAGCACCAAATAATATTCCATTGTCTGGATTACCAAGGTTTTTTTGTTTGTTTTTTTTTTTTTTGTGCTTTTTTTTTTTTTTTTGAGAGGGCAGAAAGCTGAGGAGTCTGTCCCACGAAGTAGGAGGATAATTTTTTTTAACATCTTTATTGGAGTATAACTGCTTTACAATGGTGTGTTAGTTTGTACTTTTTAACAAAGTGAATCAGCTATACATATACATATATCCCCATATCTCCTCCCTCTTGCATCTCCCTCCCACCCTCCCATTCCCACCCCTCTAGGTGGTCACAAAGCACAGAGCTGATCTCCCTGTGCTATGTGGCTGCTTCCCACTAGCTATCTATTTTAAGTTTTTTAGTGTATATATGTCCATGCCACTCTCTCACTTCATCCCAGCTTACCCTTCCCCCTCCCCGTGTCCTCAAGTCCATTCTGGGAGGATAACTGTGTTATCAAATCTGATAAGTCTGCATTGTCTGCTATATCTAAGTCTGTGATAAAACCAATGATTGAGGTAAAAACCTGTGATCTACCTTTGGGCCTCTCTCCAGCTTGGCATCAACACTCTTTGGATGTCATCATTCCGACAGATAAGAAGGTAACTGATGTCCTGAACAGCAATATCAGATTATGCCCCAAGGTAAGCCTGTGGAATTGGAGTTCTAGGAAACATACTCAAAAATCAGCTGCACAAATACAGCCTGGAAATATTCCCAATCATAATTAAACTAGCTTTTTCTACATATCACCATTAAAGGTAATTTTTATTTATTTGTTTGTTTGTTTTGCTGTACGTGGGCCTCTCACTGTTGTGGCCTCTCCCGTTGTGGAGCACAGGCTCCAGATGCACAGGCTCAGCGGCCATGGCTCACGGGCCCAGCCGCTCCGCGGCATGTGGGGTCTTCCCGGACTGGGGCACGAACCCGTGTCCCCTGCATCGGCAGGCAGACTCTCAACCACTGTGCCACCAGGGAAGCCCCCAAAGGTAATTTTTAAATAACATGTTTATCTGGAGCAGAGGTAGAACCTGATAAGGGGACCAAGTCGCAGCATGTAGGCTAGTATGGGAAGACTTTTTTCCCTTTAGGCCTGAGATTCTCTTTCTTGGGCCAAAGATACCAGTGCAGGTAGATAAGGGGCCCAGCAGAAGCAACAGCTTGGCAGCTTGGTCCAAGAAGTCCCTAAGTCTGTGACTTCCCCTGCTCCCACCCTTCAGAGACACCAGGGCAGGAAAGAGGTACAGTAGGGGGATCCCACCATGCCCTTCCCCACTGAGAGACCTCTAGTGGCCCAGCCTGGGGAAACCCCTGCCATCCCCCTCAGGCAGCACCAGCAGGGACCTGTGAGAGCCCCAGTGGCACCTGATAAACCAAACGGATCAAAATAACACCACAAAATCAGTAAAAATTAAACTGCCATTGGAAGAACAGCCCTCAAAAGTAGGCCAAGACCTGCATGCTGCTGCTAAAATAAGAGAATTGAATAGGACCCAGAATCTGCTACATAACAGACAATATGCCTAGAATACAATTGAAAATCTCCTGTCATATCAAGAACCAAGAAAATCACAACTTCAGTGTGAAAAGGTAATCAACTAATGTAACACCAAGATGGATCAAATGTTAGAATTCTCTGACGAGGATTTTAAAGCAACCATTATAAAAGTGTTTTAACAATCACTTACAATTTCTCTTGCAACAGATGAGAAAAAAAATCTCAGCAAAGAAATAAATGTTATAAAAGAGAATCAAACAGAAATTATAGAATTGAAAAATACAGTAACAGAATTTTTTAAAAAAACACTTGCTGTACAGGCTCAATAGAGTGGTGATGACAGAGGTTAGAATCAGTGAACTTGAAGACAGAACAATAGAATTAACCCAAACTTGAAGACAGAAAAATAGAAAAACAAAGAGAAAATAAGTTTAAAACAAAACAAAACAAAAAAACAAAGTTGCAGGGACCTGTGGGATAATAAAAGATCCAACAGTAATATTGGAGTCTCAGAAAGAGAGTGATGGGGGGCGGGGCAGAAAGAATATTTGAAGAAACAATGGCTGAAAACTCCCCAAATTTGGCAAAAGATACAGCCAAGAGGCTGAATGAAACCCAAACAGGATAAACACAAGGAAATTCATATCAAGACACATAATAATTAAACCTTTGAAAATGAAAAAGAAAAATTTGAGAGATAAATAAAAAATCCAGAGAGAAACAATGCATCACCTTTAGAGAAACTCCAGTTCAAGTGACAGCGGATACCTCGCCTGAAACCAAGGAAGCCAGAAAAAAGTGACACAATATTAATCAAGTGCTGAAAGTAAAGAACTGTCAACCATGAATTCTGAACCTGGCAAAGATGTCCCTCAGGAATGAGAGAAAAGAAAAACATTCTCAGATGGAGGAAAAGTAAAGTAATTTGTTTCTAATAGACACACACTTAAATTTTTGATGAAGGGAATTCTTCAAACAGACAGGAAATGATTTTTTTAAAAAAGAAATCTTGGAATATCAGGAAGGAAGAAAGCACAGAGAGGAAAGAAATATGGGTACATACAATAAACTATCATTTTCTCATGAGTTTTATAAAGTATATTTGATGATTGAAACAAAAATTATAACACCATCTGACATCCAAGACAATGATATTTAAAAGTGGGGAAGGGAAAGGAACTTAAATGGAAGTGATATTTCCATACTTCATTCAAAGCAGTAAATGTTGAATTCAGGAGACTGTGATAAGTCCTGTATTTATATTGTAGTCTTCAGAGCAACCACTATGAAAATCATACAAAGAGATTCACTCAAAATTACTATGAATTAATCATAGTACAAGTATGTTTGGGGAAAACTGAATAATAGAGGTGGGTTTTATCAATGTCAATATCCCTGTTGTGATTTTATATTATACTTTTGCTAAATATTTCCATAGGGGGAAATTGGGCAAGTGTACAAGAGTCTTTCTGTATTATTCCTTACAACTGCATGTGATTCCACAATTATCTAAATAAAAATGTCAGTTAAAAAAAGGTATGTCAATTACATTTTATAATTTTACTATGTTGTAACACATTGCAAAACATCTGTGCTTTAAAAAATGTTTGTTGTATTCCATTAACTTAAATCAATTCATCAAATAATAAAAACAAGATAAACTCATATTTTCTGCCATGTACATGGAATAAACTTTTGGCATTTGGAGAAGAAAGGAACAGGATAGTCTCAATCTTTTTACAAACATTTTGAGATAATGGCCATTGTGGACCCATGAATTGAGAATAGTTGTCTAATCTTTCACCACAAACTTTATACTCTTTTCTTAATGCACAAATGAGCAAAAGTCTCCAAAGAGAAGAATGAGTTGCCCGGGGAAGAAACATTCTCATAAATCCCCAACAAAGTGGTTTGAAATACTCTGTTGCTATGAAAAAAAAAAAAAAAAAAAGCCCCCTTAAATTAAACAGCAGGAAAAAAGGAAAGACAGTTTGCTCTTCCATTGAGATTAAATCTTTATTGCCATTGACTTTTCAAATTTGAATTTTGCACATTATTTGCATTTATTTTCAAGTTTTTCCTTAATCTTCAGCCTAATCTCAATTGATTTAAGAGGGATAATATAAGTTATTGGGTAGAGGCCCACATCACAGAGTAGCACCTGTTTTGGAGCCATCATGGACTCCAGTACATTATGCCTAAACAGGCAGAAAGTCTTCTATTTCCTTGATTGAATCAACAAATGGTGTGTAGCAACGTTAACAGATGTGACTAGACTGGGATCATATTTTGCTATTGCCCAAAATGTATTGAATACGAAAAAACGCATCAAGTCCCATATCTTTGAACATCAAAGAAATGGTCCCTTGTGTATCTACACTTTTTATTGTCTTTACAAAACAAGATGAGTTCACAGTAGGCTCTCTTTTGTCTAGAATCTCCATGAACAGTCTATTACTTTCTCAGAGCTGGACAAAAGCACAGGCTGCCCAGTTCAGTCTTTGAGTCCAGCCCTCAACTGCTTCGTGTTTGCAGCACACTTACAAATTCTGAACCTTGTGGTAGTGAGCTTAAAGAGATTAGAAGACTGAAAAGAGTACCAAACAAATTAGCAATAATTGCAGTGGAATCACTATCTCACATAACAGGGCTTCACGGAATCTATAACATCCATGCTTATGCTTGGTTGCCCTTCAGCGCTATATTTCCACTTGAGTAGAATTGTTTACTGCCCTGACTATACCTTCTTAGAGGCCCAAAGGCAAAGTTTTCTTATTTCCCTGGAAACATGCAATTTTTAATATCTGCTTTTCTCTTATCTTGTCCTTGTAGCAGGATGAACCTTACTCTGCACTACCATTATCTTCTATCTTCTCAGCAGTTCAGCCCAACATTCTAACAGTACAGGATTCAGCTTCAGTTACAGTTTTTTTAAGTGATATTTTTTTCTATATTGGTCAAAAAGTAGTGGCAGATGGGTGGGAGTTATGTTTATATCTCTGAGCTGTAGCCCAACAATGATGAACTATCCTAAGACATACAAGAATTTCTCACATAGCATCAATGATGGTCAACATTCAGACTTCTCCTTTTTTAAAAAAAATTGTTGTAAGAATACTTAACATGAGATCTACCCTCTTAACAAATTTTTATGTGTTCCATAGTGTTGTTAACCATAGACACAATGTTGTACAGCAGGTCTCTAGAGCTTATTCATCTTGCATAACTGAAATTTTATACCCATCGAATAACAGCTCCCCACCACCCACTGCCCTTGGCAACCACCGTCCTACTCTCTGCTTCTATGTGTTTGGCTCTTTTAGACATGCCCTTTAAGTGGAACCATGAAGTATTTGTCCTTCTGTAACTGGTTTATTTCACTTACCATAATGTCCTCAAGGTTCATCCAGGGATGGATTGCCTTCCTTTTTTTTAAGGCAGAATATGTATATTCTACATTTTCTTTATCCATCCATAGGTGAACATTTAGGCTGTTTCTACTTCTTGACATTCAGCCTTTTCTGAAATATTTATAGTTATAGGGAACTCGCCATCAATGGCCACATTCTGAAATCACTGTTCACTCTTCTTCATACAACTCTGCCAGAAAACTCTTTAATTGGGCTTAAATCTTCTCATGAACTCTAATTCTACACCCAACACAATAGAGAATAAATCTAAACCATGGGCTACAATCTTTTTTTTTTTTTTTTTTTTTTTTTTTTTTTTTTTTTTTTTTTTTTTGCGGTATGCGGGCCTCTCACTGTTGTGGCCTCCCCCTTTGCGGAGCACAGGCTCCGGACGCGCAGGCTCCGGACGCGCAGGCTCAGCGGCCATGGCTCACGGGCCCAGCCGCTCCGCGGCATATGGGATCCTCCCAGACCGGGGCACGAACCCGTATCCCCTGCATCGGCAGGCGGACTCTCAACCACTTGCGCCACCAGGGAGGCCCCCCATGGGCTACAATCTTGAATGACAGTGAGTGATGCTTTTGGTGAGTAAGAAAAAATTTGATAGAGATGTGAAAAATATAATTATCCTATTAGAAAAAGTATGGCTAAAAAATCTGAAAGATGGCTATAAACTGATGTTTCCCTCAGTTTGTAAGGGAGAATAACAGTGATTGGTGAAATGGAAGACACATGCCCTGTACAAAGGGTAACCGCTACTCCTCTCCAGCTGTTTGCTGATATAAATGAGATAGAATTTCTAATTCTTCAAGAGGTCAGAGAGCAAGATTTTCAAGTGAAATCTTATGATTTTAAGAGTCAGCATCTAGTTCAAAACATTTAAAAAATTTATTTGGGCCAACAGTGAGTTGGCCAAACATCATACATCTGTAGACCACCATCTTGCTACCTCCAGTCTGAAGGCTGAACCACACATCAGCCTCTGAGCCTTTGAAGACAGACGCTGAGTCTCCAGGGATATCTTTTCTTCCAGATCAAATGCCACCACCTTCATTAACCATTTGGTATATAAGTGTGCCAAATCCCTAACCATCCTGAATGGTCTCCTGACTTGTTTTGATTTGCTAAAAAACATTTCTGAAGTACAGGATTGAGAGAGGTACAGAGAACTTCACAGAGGCTCTGATTGGCTGACCAGGCCAGCTATTCTAGAGCTGCACAGCATCTTAACTTATGTGCCCCTCTTTTACCACCTTCTGGGTATATTTTTAAAACTTTGTGGCTACTGATTGAGATGCTCTCTGAATGTTACTTATTTCTTTCTCATCACAGGAATGATGTGGTCTAAGTGTTATTTATTATTGCCTACCTATCTCCTCAAATCATCTTCCCTTTTAAAATCTCTGATTATAAGTTCATATCTATTTTGTCTTGGCAAATTTTAAAATCTATATTCCAAAATCAGAAATGCCATCATTTTTATGCCCAGAATGCAAATATGTATTTTCTGAAGCATGTCTATACCTAGAATTCCCTTTCTTAAGGTTTATTAACCCTAAAAGGATCATTTATCCCTAAATATTCCAATTGCTTCAACTTCAAAACACAAATATACCTTTTATAGTAAAAAAAAAAAAAAGTGAACTCGGGCTATGTATTAGGACTTTAACACACATTATTCTCTTATTTAATTGTTCCAATAACCCTGTGAAGTAGTCTTATTATCCCAGTTCCTAGATGAGAAAATTTAGGCTTGGAAAGATTGCATAAACAGCCCAAAGTTGAATAGCCAACACGAATAAAATGAGAAAATTGAGGCTTGGAAAGATTGCATAAACAGCCCAAAGTTGAATAGCCAACACGAATAAAAGCTAGGAATTCAAACTTGGGCCATCTGATTTTAAAGCCAGGACTCTTTACACTACACCACTTGTCTAATTTTTTCTTGTGGGTTAGAATTAAGTCCTAGTGTTAATTCCACTCATTGTTTCATTTATCTTTTGAGACATTCAGTTGTTATAAGATGTTTGGCTTTGTGCCAAACAGGATAAGGCTTCCCACAACTATCAAGAGAATTAAAAATCCTCCAGGATTTTTGGCGTTTACCTCCATGCAATATGATCCTGATCCTAATCTGTATTGGTTGGAACACATTGGGAATAAATGAGCACTCCTAACCCATGTATAGTTTCACCACAAGTAAATACAATTGGAGTTACAAACAATAAATATAGGAAATAACATCGTTAGAACTTCAGTCAATCCAGAGTTAGTAATTGCCTGTGAAATATGTGTAAACAAATGAATAAAATGACTTAGAATAATGATTTCTCTCTACCGCAGACGTTGCCAGCTATCTATTCAATATCCATTTTCTCCTCTTTCACAAACAGAAATTCAATTTTTTTCATGGTGAAAATGTATGATGAGTTTAAAATATATTTTTTCAGCCTGTGTTTTAGCTATGCTATGGTCTTGTGACACCCTTTATGGCCAATGAGATGTAAGTGGAACTTGCTGGGTGTGACTTAAGGGAAATCTCCTGAAAAGGAGGCTCACTTAGCCTGTACCTTTTGCCCCTTGCCCTTCTCCTTCTTCTGCCTGGACTGCAGCATGATGCTGAAGGTGGGAAGAGCCACCTTGCCACCATGAGGCAACAATCTTGAAAATTAAAGCCACATGTTAGGGGTGCCTGAAATCAGAGTACAAATCCCTGATGGCATCGTGGAGATGATGGTCTGCCTACCTATACACTTCTTGGTATGGGAAAAAGCACTAAACGTTTATTTGTAAAATGGGTTTTCAGTTATATGCAGCCAAACCCATTCCTAACTGATACCCTGAACAATGACTGACAAGTATTAGATATGGCTTTTTGTATTACCAAAGTGGTAAAATTCCACACACAGATCTTAGTCTTTTTGAATCTCTCCATGACACATCTGGAAACTCAGTGAACAGTCTAGATTAGGCAGAGGTGCCGAGAAGATCAAAGATTCTGGAACCTCTCTCTCTACTGGAAGACTGTGAGAGCAGGGACCATTTCCATCTGCTTCCCAGTTGTCCACCAGGGCCTGTTACTGACGTGCATAGAAAGTTAAGTCTTTGTCCAGTGAATGGATGAATGGATGAATTTATAGTCTAGCTGGGGAGATTAACAAGTAAGTAGATGATTCCAAGGGAACAAAATCTTCCTTAGCGTACCTGTATAGGGATTCCTGGAGGAGATTATTTTCAAACTGGGGCATGAAAATTGAGGCACTAGTAAAGTACAGGGATTGACTTTCCAAGGAGAGGGAGTAGCATGTGGCAGAGAACTGGGTACAGTTTTGTAGGCTTATAGTTCGGGAACCCAAAAAGACTGTGAAGAGGCTGGGGAGGCAAGCAAGAGTTAGCCCATGAGGGGCCAGGGTACATACACACCAAGCACGGTCTTCTGGTCTAGTCTAATCTAGCTGCAAGGATAAAATAATTTCAAAGTATTCTCAACCTCCCCATCTGCAATCACAAAGTATAGTCTTTAAATTTCAGGAATTTTGTGACTTGATTATACAAACGTCTTCAACCACATTTTTTGACTTGGGTTATTTTCATTTCTGTTCTACAAACCTACAACTTGCACTGTGAGTGCATCTACCAATAGTTTTAGGAAAATCTCTTCCATTATTGAAGTGGAACATTTTGAAGACCCTCTTGTCTTAAGGCATCAGGTGTTGCCTGGAAGTTTTATCTCCTTCACTGGGAAACCCTTTTAGTCATAACTGTCTTCCCCAACCTGTGAATTTTTATCACATGACTGCAGCAGCCAGGGTGAAACATTTTCCCTGCTTCCCATCTCAGTAGGGCATTGTGGTATACTGCATCAAGGTCATATACATATGGCTTTACTTTGTCCCTGTTAGGGCAAGCAAAAATGAATTGAAAGCTGCAGGTTAATATTTGTCCATGATTGGGGTAAAGGTCACATAAGCAAGTTGGCACTTTTCTCCATCTTTGTCTACCTGTCTCTCTGCTCCCCAAACTCATTAACAATCTTTGTAATTTTTCTCTTCTATATCTGGCACCCTTCCTGGAGATTGGGGTTGTTTATTTGTTTAATCTGAAGCACCCTCAACCTTCAGGGAATCTGGGATGCACAGAGCTAGCCTGGTCTTCCTGTGAATCTCATCACTTCACCACAAAGCTTGACAGGGAGAGAAAATGAAAATACCTTGCATATAAACTCACCCTTTCCTCATCTTTCATATAACTATATTCTCATGTGTGTATTTCTAATATGCTGTCTTTATCATAAACTTTATAGGCATTCACAGGGAGATCAGCTCGGTGCTTTGTGACCACCTGGAGGGGTGGGATGGGGAGGGTGGGAGGGAGGGAGATGCATGAGGGAAGGGATGTGGGAACAGATGTATATGTATGACTGATTCACTTTGTTATAAAGCAGAAACTAAAAAAAAAAAAAAACTTTATAGGCATTAAAACCTGGCCCCTTTTATTAAGGCACATGGTTTGAATGATAGGAGAAAGGTGAGAATTTCCCATTTAATTTTGCTTTACCATTGGCTGCCGTATAACTTTAAGTGAGCTTTGTATTTTTATTAAAGGGAGTGAGAATCTCAAAGACTTAAAAATTAATAAGTATTTCTGATCTCTTTATATGGTTTCCATCTCATTTTAGAAGTAAAAAGAAAAAATGGAAAGGGAGGTATTGCATGCATAAATGTGAAATTAATATTTATGAATTAATATCTGATCTAATTAACTGCTATCATAATCAACAGATTTGTCTACTAAATATCAGCAAGGTCATAGATGGGGGTCACAGATTATTTTGGTTTTGTAACAGTGGGTTTTATTTCCTATCTTGATGACAAGTTTGCATTTGACCCTGCCTTATGGCTTAGATTCCAATTTATGTATCTGACTGCAATTTACCTTAGACAATTTTCTAACACATTTCAACAGCTAATAATTTTCTTAATCTGAAAATTTGAAGGTGTGGAACAAACAGCTTCCTGATGTTTCTCCTGAACATATTTATGGATTGGTCTGTTTCTGAAAATAATTTATTGGTCTGTTTTTCTACTCCTAAACAATGGTTTTAACAACTCACATGAAGACATTTTTCTATTTTTTCTTGCCGAGTGCAGACTGTGGCATACTTTTTTTGTGCTGTTAATATGTATTATTCAGAAAACAATGATCGGATTGACATGGTTCTATTAGTCCAGGAAGTGGCATTTATGTATAATCCGTGTGTCACTTTTTAAAAATGTAAAATGATGAACCTCAAAACACTTGAAAGTCAAGTTTAGTCTCTCTTGATTGAGGCTTCAGTTTTTGTCATCAAAAAATGTTAAATGGTTCATCTTCTTATCAGCTGAAAAACAGTCATAAAGTATTGCAGTAGCACACTAATGCCTTACAAGCATTACATTTATGTCCATAAGCAGTCTGTGTAATAATAAGAAATATAAATTGTTCTCTGATGCTGGTTCTTGTTAGTACTTGATCTTTGACCCCAATTCCTGATTCAGAGCTTCCAAAACCTTAGAATTTTTGAGTGATAGAAGTGTCTGAGACAGAGCTCCTAAGTCTCGGAATTTCCTAGGTGACAGGAGCATCTTTTGTTCTAATGAGGTGATTCTTGATGGGCTCCTGGTTGTGTTGGTCATCAGAAAGACCAAGGCATGATTAGAAGCTTGAAGCTTTCAGCCTCACCCAGAGAGGGAAGGGACTGGAAGTAGAATTAATAATTGATTATGTCTGTGATAAAGCCTGCATAAAACCCCCAAAAGTACAGGATTGGGGGAGCTTCCGGGTTGGCGAACTCATCTATGTGCCTGGAGAGTGGTGCACCCCAGCTCCACAGAGACAGAAGCTCCTGTGCTTGGGACCCTTCCAGACCTTGTTCTATGTACCCCTTCATCTGGCTGTTCCGCTGTATCCTTTATCATATTCTTTGTTACATAATAAACCAGTAAAGTAAATGTTTGCCTGAGTTCTGTGAGCTGTCGTATGTAGTAAATGATGGAACCCAGAGAGATGTGGGAGCCTCTAATTTGCAGCTAAGTCACACAGAAGTTGTGGGTAACCTGGGGACTCACTACTTATGACTGGCATCTGAAGTGAGGGGCAATCTTGTGGGACTGAGCCCTTAATCTGGGGGTCTATGCTAACCACAGGCAGTTAATGCCAGAACTGCCTGGTATGGAAAACCCAAACATTTGGTGGCCAGAAGTGAAGTACTAAGAGTGCAGAAGTATTCTGTGAGTGGAGGAGAAAATGTTTTTTTCCCAGACATCCTCTGTCTCCTTGACCCTTGGCATTTACTCCCCCACAGCCCTCAGGAAGTCTGTGGTCAGCCTTCTAGCCTTCAGGGCCTTTCTCAGCCAGCCAGTCACAGGGTAGGAGCTCCTCCAAGACTGGCTTGGATCCCATGACTCCTAATAATCAAACCTTACAGAGACCTCAACTTGTGTCTTGGATGCATGAGTCATTCATTAACTCATTCCCCCAAAACAGTTATCGGGGACAATTATTAAATGTTTTCATTTAATGACTCATCTTTAGCTAAACCAACTCCAAAAACAGGTTCTGCTCAAGCATTCCTCTGAGAATGCCTTCTTCATCTACTCCCTATTTTTTTTCCCTTCTCTTCATTAAAAAACTACATCCAAGCCTCATCTCAAGTCCTCTCTATAAGCATGTAAGGAATTTACCCTCTTCTGAAACTAGCCAGGTCCCTACTGTCATGCTTCCCAACTTCTTTTCCAATTATGTTGGTGTTTATATTTAGGTTTCCTTATACTTAAGATTTTAGAGTTTAGAGAGACTACAGAAAAGTGCTCTGCACAGAGTAATTAACCGGTGTTATTGATTCTCTAACAGGAAGCAGAGGTTTGTTATCATTAAGTTACCACTGAAAGATAAAACAGTTTTGCAGCTAAAGTAATCAACGTTTTTGTAAAACATGTGTATTCCAAAGCAAACCCTTAAAGGGAGCATGAGTAGAATTTTGATTTGATTATGTTTGCTTTGCTCATTTTACATTCTCCCAGTAAAAACTAGACAAACAACTTGTGTGACATGATAATGAAATAGTTAGCGGCCTTAGAACCCATCAACAAAGGTAGATTGGATTTTCTCATTTAATTTTCTCATTTAATTATTTAATTGGTATAAAATACATACCAATGCCATTATGACTAAAATATGTGATTATCTGCTAGTGTGGGCTGAGTGAAAGCACATAAGAATTGGATTTAGGCATCTCTACTGTGGTTATGTGAGTTTGGAGGAGAATACAGAGAGAACAGAGCATGGATTGAATACATTAATACAATTTTCTCTATTTTGAGAACCATTAAGCCCAATATTAAACTATCTTTGGTAGAAATTCTTAACTGAGAAATATAATCCTTTTCATGATTTACAAAAGTTTAGGAGTTTTCAGGTTATACTTCGGTGACTGAAGATGCATTATAGAGAACAGTATGGAAGTTCCTTAAAAAACTACAAATATGACACAGCAATCCCACTACTGGGCATATACACTGAGAAAACCATAATTCAAAAAGAGTCATGTACCAAAATGTTCATTGCAGCTCTATTTACAATAGCCAGGACATGGAAGCAACCTAAGTGTCCATCAACAGATGAATGGATAAAGAAGATGTGGCACACATATACAATGCAATATTACTCAGCCATAAAAAGAAACGAAATTGAGTTATTTGTAGTGAGGTGGATAGACCTAGAGTCTGTCATACAGAGTGAAGTAAGTCAGAAGGAGAAAAACAAATACCGTCTGCTAATACATATATATGGAATCTAAGAAAAAAAAATGTCATGAAGGGGCTTCCCTGGTGGCGCAGTGGTTGAGAGTCCGCCTGCCGATGCAGGGGACACGGGTTCATGCCCCGGTCTGGGAAGATCCCACATGCCACGGAGCGGCTGGGCCCGTGAGCCATGGCTGCTGAGCCCGCGCGTCCGGAGCCTGTGCTCCGCAACGGGAGAGGCCACAACAGTGAGAGGCCTGCGTACCGCAAAAAAGAAAAAAAAATGTCATGAAGAACCTAGGGGTAAGATGGGAATAAAGACACAGACCTACTAGAGCATGGACTTGAGGATATGGGGAGGGGGAAGGGTAAGCTGTGACAAAGTGAGAGAGTGGCATGGACATATATTCACTACCAAACGTAAAATAGATAGCTAGTGGGAAGCAGCCACATAGCACAGGGAGATCAGCTAGGTGGTTTGTGACCACCTAGAGAGGTGGGATAGGGAGGGTGGGAGGGAGGGAGACGCAAGAGGGAAGAGATATGGGAACGTATGTATATGTATAACTGATTCACTTTGTTATACAGCAGAAACTAACACACCATTGTAAAGCAATTATACTCCAATAAAGATGTTAAAAAGAAATAGAATGAAGATTTTATCAGCTAAGAGAGCAGTTATGAGTACAAGCATTAAAAAACATGTCTTTAAAAGATATGTATATTATGAATTATAGTTCTATGTTTGAAAATATAAACAGTTCCTACATACAATGAAGGTACTCCATAATGCTTCAGTAGAATTATACATAAGTAAATGTTTCAAAACATTACAATTCAAGAAAGGGTACATGATAAAAGGTGTAAAGCCCTACTTCAAATATATAGTATGTCTTACCTTGAATAAATTATTTATCTTGCAGTGAAACTGAAAAAACATTTAAAAAAGAAATCAAGTCAGTACAGATGCCCAATAGGCACATGAAAAGATGCTCAACATTGCTAATTATTAGAGAAATACAAATCAAAACTACAATGATATCACCTCACACCAGTCAGAATGGCCATCATCAAAAAGTCTATAAATAATAAATGCTGGAGAGGGTGTGGAGAAAAGGGAACCCTCCTACACTGTTGGTGGGAATGTAAATTAGTACAGGCACTGTGGAGAAAAGTATGGAGGTCCCTTAAAAAGTAAAATAGAACTACCATATAATCCAACAATCCCACCCCTGGGCATATATCCAGAGAAAACCATAATTCGAAAAGATACATGCACCCCAATGTTCATTGCAACACTGTTTACAATAGCCAAGACATGGAAGCAACCTAAATGTCCATTGACAGATGAATGGATAAAGAAGATGCGGCACATTTAGACAATGGAATATTACTTGGCCATAAAAAAGAATAAAATAATGTCATTTGCAGTGACATGGATGAACCTAGAGATTATCATACTAACTGAAATACGTCAGACAGAATAAGACAAATATCATATGATATTATTTATACATGGAATCTAAAAAATGATACAAATGAACTTATTTACAAAACAGAAACAGATTCACAGACTTAGAAAACAAACTTAGGGTTACCAAAGGGGAAAGGTGAGGGAAGGGATAAAATTAGGAAGTTGGGATTAACATATACACACTACTATATATAAAATAGATAATCAACAAGGACCTACTGTATAGCACAGGGAACTCTACTCAGTACTCTGTAATAATCTACATGGGGAAAGAATCTGAGAAAGACTAGATATATGTATAACTGAATCACTTTGCTGTACCCCTGAAGCTAACACAACATTGTAAATCAACTATACTCCAATATAAAATAAAAATTAAATTAAAACAAAGAAATCAAGTCAAAATAAACTCCAACTGCCTCTAAAGTTAACCTTAATGTATATCAGGCTTCATTATATCATTAAGATAGAAATAGTGCAAGATGCTAATAAATAGGAAAACAGTAGCTTCCATGCTCTTTAATTAATGTATATTGTGTAATCTACAATTTTCCTGTGGTTTGCTTCTTTTGGCCTCAAAAGGAAGCCAAGATGTTTTCTTCCTAACATTATAGGATTATAGGAAATAGAAATTTTTAAAAGTTGAAAAAATAATTTGAATAAGATACATATATTTAAAGAAGAATTAATACTTTTAAATATAGTGGGAAATTAAAAACACCTTTTAATTAAAATTTATATAACTTTTTATAATATAAAATTTATTAAAACGCCATTATATACAAAAAATAAGCATGTTTAAATGTTCAGCCTATTTTGCACCCTATATATCTGTAGGGAGGCTAATTTCTCTTCTGCAACCAACAGAGGCCTGAAGATTTCTTCTCTGGAGAGGATAAAAACATAAAGTTTTTGGTCTGGGGAGCACCAGGTTCATTTGAGGCAGCCCTGCTATAGAGAAACAGGAGGATTAAGTGACAGTTACGTGCAGAAGAGTATACATACATTCAGCCTGAGACTACAGGAGAATTGTCCCAGTAATCTGGTTATCTGAAGAAAAAAACATTTAAGAATACAGACATCCAAGTTCCCAAAAGAATGTCCCAACCAGAACTTGCTACACTGAAGCCCAGAGTTAACAAGCCCTATATCCCTCTAGCCTTCTACTGCCCTACTCTTAAATAAGAGTGAATTTGGAGGATGGCCTCAAATTAGGAAAATAGTGGCCAAAACAAATGGGTTGGTGGTGGGGCAGGGGGGAACGAGTTTGGAAAAATGAGAGTCTAAAAAGAGTGAAAAAACGAGCCAAAAAAAGTTCACAAAGAAGGAAGAATCCTAGTATATGTATGGGTCAACTGTCAACATCATCTATGTGTTCACAATAATGTAAACACTGAATATGAATATAATCAAATTCTGTATATCCACACTGGCAGGTGAGGAGATTTATGTGTTAGGAGGAAGAAAAGTCTTATCTTCCATAGAAAGTAGTTAATATATTATTCCTAAAAATTTTTAGATCCTATTTTTAATGTAAAGATTTGGAAATAAATGCCAAATTAATCAGTGAAAAGAAGTGAAAGAGTCTGTCTCTGAGGAGCAGGAAATGGAAACTGAGGTTGAAGGGCTGCTGGGTTTGGTTTAACAAACCTTATAGGACTATTTGACTCTCTTTGCTCTGCAGCATTTTTGACTTGGGCGCTATGTTTTAAAGTAAATTTAGAAAATTAATTAAATGAAAAAATTTGGTAGCAATAAAAGAAATGGGAAGAACCAAACTACTTCTAAATGGAGGAATTACATTTGTACCTATTCCCTTACACAGGTTTGGATTTGACTTTGGGATTAAAGAGTGACAGGGATGTGGCTGATGTATCAGGTGCTAGGTTTTGAACACAATGTCTTTGAACACACTGTCATGTTAGTAGTCAAGGAACATCCATGGTAGCTTGGGAAGCACCGCACACGTCTGTATAGTTTGTTTTAATCAGGTCTGAGGTCCTGGAATATTATCAGTCAGCAGTGTCTCCAAACCACAGTGCGGTGAATTCTGTTTGAAGGGCTCTATAACACATATAAATCAGATACTGTTGACTTTGCCTAAGTCATCTAGGAATTATGTCTATATGATTCTCCAGACCTCAATACCTGAAATAATAACCCGTCATGGAGTCGACCATGCAATAAAGGCGGGACAAAAGAAAGCAGACAAAATTTCAACTACCAAACACCTATCTAAGGGCTTTACATACTTTATCTCATTTAATCCTCACGGCAGTACTACTGAGTAGGTGCTTAAGATGAGGAAGCTGAGCAGTTAACTAAAGTCATGCAATTAAAAAAACAAAAAAGTAAGCTAAGATTTGAGCTCTGTGTACCTGATTCTCATGTGTTCCTTCTACTAGCCTTGCATTCAGGGTCTATGGAGAATTAAATATAATGAATATTGGCAAGGATGGAATGCTTCTTGAGGTGATGCTTGGAGCCTTAAAAGTGAATTTCTCTGCACATTAGATCCTTTTATTTCTTGTGGGGAAATACTTCTTTGACAATGAGAAGGAAAATACTGAGTACTTACAGATCTTTGTTTTACACCTTGATCATTAGAAATATATTTAATTGTAAACAGAGATCAACCTCTACCAGAAAACATGTTCGTCAACTCCAAAATAAATTACCAAACCCTGCAGAGATCAGGGATTTGTGTGACAAGTAAGACAGCTTTGCTAACAGTAATTCCTTGCTGATGGGTTAATCTCCCACTCTGACAGACTCAGAGGCCTTGTAGATTGAAAGGAAACAATAAATAATCTTTCCTGATGTTGGTAAAGGTTTTTCATTCCACTCAATTTACACACTTATGGGAAAGCAAGCTTTTGCTCTTATGTTGGTGAATAAAAGTGATGTTGAAATCTACATATGTCATTTGAAATCTAAATGTCTGTATCTGTGACGTATAAACAGGGAAAATACAGACTTGGGTAGTTGGAGATGAGAGAGAGAGAGAGAGAGAGAGAGAGAGAGAGACGGAGCCGAGCAAGAGACGGGAGTTGGTACTCAAGGTTCAGGATCTAGGAATTGTAGGTGCTCACAATTATAAGGTTCATTGGAGGTCAGGACATAGACTGGTTTTACCATCATAAAGCTTATAGAAAAGATCTTTGGCCTCTTAAAATCTGTAAAAGGACCGTTCTGAAAGAAGGCACTCAGGTAGAGCAACCACATCTCCTGCTCCGACCCGCAACCCAGACTCCCAGTCATACCATGTTGGAGTCCAAACGATGCAACATTCCCTACTCTTACCCACCCCTGTGAATCTTCTTACAGCCTCAGCTCTTATGCCCTCACTGTCACCCAACTAAAAGCCTCAGGCGGAAGTTCATTCTGGGTTTGGACAGCTCTAACTGCTAGCTACGTTGAGTCAGAAATCTACCTGTAATAACAATTTACTTATCCTACTTGGCAGTCTAAGGTGTATTTCATATACCATGCAGACTGCAAGTATTTGAAGATATTAAGTACTTTTCTAGCTGCTTTGTATTATATTCATATGTAGATGAGATCTGGCAAGAAACATCTATACAGACAGATTCTAGGATGAGTTAAGTGTGCCGTGACCTAAAACGCAAGCAGTCTGCTCCTGATTAAAATTCAAAACAAACATCTGGCTCTAAAAGTTGTTATATAAAACACTGACCCTTAAAAGTATACTCCTTTAAGACTAGTTCATTTGACATTGATGTTTGGTTGACAATACCTTTACACTTCTTGTAAACCTTTTTATTCCTCCTACACAATTCATGCAGTCTGATTTTTGTGACAAAAACAATGCTTTGTCTTTCTAATCCTTTTCCTCCCTGTATTAAGCCTTTTCAGCTATTTCTATCACCCTTCATTTCAGCCACATTACAATCCTGATTGGTCATCTGAAAGTATTTCTTTAGTTCACTGGGCATAAACTTTAATTCAGGGTACTTAAAATAAGGGATAAAAGTAGATTAAATAGGAGCTTAAATTCTCTTAGACCGCAGTTCTAACCATAAGCATGCTTCTGAATTTCTTGGGAAGCTTTGTGAAAATACACATGCCTAGATCACTTTCCTGGGAAGTCTGATCACGAGGTGGCCTGTGTATTTGGCAAAAGTTTCCCAAGAAATTCTAATACACACTCTTGGTTGAGAACCATTGTTTAATGTTTGTTCTACCCTTTGTGGCTTCATTTATCATTTTTCTTGACTAAGGACAATTTGGGTGGTTTCACTTTGTGTCAGTCACTCACTGAACATTACAAGTCTGGCTCCACTACCTAAGAGTAAATGGGATTTCTAAGGAAGATAATATGGTAAGAGAAGAGTGGAGAGAGGAAGACCAAACTATGAAGAGCACACACAATTCGACTTAGGACAGGACAATGGCTCATGGCAAGAATCGATTGTGTGGAGTGGTTAGGGTACATGTAAGACCCCTGGAGCTTGAGAGTAGGCAATGGAAACACAGAGGCAGATGAAGCCTCAGTAAATCCACTCTGCCCTGGCACCAGCTCAGGATGCTCACCATGCCTGCTCCATTCTCCAGAGTATGCACATCTTCACCCACAAGCCAGAGGGAGCAAAGAACTTGAACCAAGCACCCCATTCTTCCCTCAGGTCCTTCAGACTCTCTTTTTTAATCCTTTGAATACAAAAGAGCTGATCCCACCCTCTATCCATAAAGTAATCCATAGAGTTTAAGTCTTGGTATGGTGCAGGTCTTTGAAATACAAAGAACAGTTTATGATTACACAAGATCCAAACCTAATTCTGCCTAAATCCAACATCTGTACTGTCAAGCCTGATATTATACTGTCTCTCCTTAAGAAAATTTGGTGATGAAACCAGGAAAATAGGTGAATAGTTTTTTTAAAAAAAAAGCTTCTGGAAGATAAGAAAGGCACAGGCAAGGTTTGAAGCCAGAGAGCAGGAGGCCAACAGAGAGACCATCTGTTAGATTGTTACTTTTGTTGGTTCTTCTCTCCTCTTAGACTGAAAGATTTCTGGAGATTAGGATCTCTCTCACCACACCTGATATTATACCCTGCATATTTTAAATGCTAAATAAATGTCTTCAGATGGTTGATGGTCTCAAACTGTGATCTCTTTAGAGGCCCATAGTTCAACAGGATATGAGAACTCTAGGGTTAAAATTGATGAAAGGGTGGCAAGCACAGGACAGCGTGGTGAAAGACTCTGTGAAGAAGCTCAGTCATTATAACCTGGAATCAAATGTACTGTGGTGGGTAAGAAAGAGGCAAAGACTGGAAAATAGCTACATTCTTCACAGAGAACACATTGCACATGGCGACCATAGCAAGCACAGGAACAATGTGGGTAAAAGTTCCTGCTCTTCAGCTTCCTAGCTAGGCAAAGAATTCAGTGCATTTTTTTCTGTCACTTTAGCTATGTGCTCTGGCCAGCTAGAAAAGGGGGATAGGTAACTATTGACCTGAATCAGAGAGGTTGTGATGCAATGAGCCTCAATGAGCCTCAAATGCAATGAGCCTCCCATTGTGACAATCTCTGTCTGGCATGACCTCATGTGGGAGACTATGGTACAGTCACAGGATGAGGCAGAGGGGTGAACAAAGGTAGAAAATAAGACTTCTGAGAAGAACTTAAAGGCACAAAGGCAGTAGTGACTGTAGCTTATCCAAGATGTTGAGTAGAAGTGATCCAGATGTTTGAGTACCTCTTTGCTCTACTGAACACCAAGTGATTGAACAAGACTGCCATAACTTATTATAAATTCCTAGAACTTACCTGGTTTAAAAAACCTTTAAGCAAATCTCAACACAACTTGAAAGGGCTCAAGGCACTGGGCTGAGTTTCCTGGTCCTTTGCTGGCTGCCTGCTGGCATTCTCAGATGGAGGGTTGAGGTGGAGTTGGAGGGAGTTAGCAGGAAGGAAGGGAAAGGATTTATTTGTTTATTCATTTAAGAAACATTTCTTGAGTGTCTGTTCTGTGTTAGGCACAGTGTGAAACAATGGGGTACACTTATTATCTGATAGAATAACCCATTAATAATGCCAGACACGCCTTGTATCCTAGCCAAATCTACTAAGCTACCAACTGCAAAGGAGCACTTGTATTGAAAATAGCATATGACTCACATTTTGAAGGTTTTTTTGTATTGTATAGTTAGAAATGAAGAAGAAACTCTAAAAATTATCCCTTCATTAATAAATTCTTTAATCCCATATTCTTTTTTTATCTTTTTTTGTGTGGTACGCGGGCCTCTCACTGTTGTGGCCTCTCCCGTTGTGGAGCACAGGCTCTGGACGCACAGGCTCAGCGGCCATGGCTCACGGGCCCAGCCGCTCCGAGGCATGTGGGATCTTCCCGGACCGGGGCACCAACCCATGTGTCCTGCATCGGCAGGCGGACTCTCAACCACTGTGCCACCAGGGAAGCTCTAACCCCATATTATTTGTCAACCTCTTCTATCAGTGATTTCTTTTTAATATCTATTCACATTGTATCTTTTGTGAGTGAAAATCAAAGATGAGCACTTGTGCAATGCCTGGAAACGTTGACACGCATGACATCAATTATTTCTTATACTGATTTGGTAGCTGAACAATAAAAGTGAAATGTACCCTTTAGATGAAAATTTGCTCTGCATTTTATGTAGACAGTTCAATATTATATCCTTATTTTTTCTAGATCCACAAGGTAAGCAGATTTTTTTTATGCCATAGACTATACAGATCTCTGTCCTGTAAAACTTTTGTTCTAAACAACTAAGATCCAGAATTGAATACAAGGTTTTTACAATGTTGTATATTGTTGTATTATTAAAACATATTTCAAGGAAGCTAAGACAGTATCCATATGAGATGAAATGAAATAAACCTACAAGGTTACTATATATTTATACATAAACTTTACCTAAGGATTTTTATAAATCCACAAAGTAATAACACAGGTATGTTACCTTTACTGACTTCTTAATGTTAGTTTTTAAATAAGGCAGTTGAATCTTTTTTGACACTTGAATATCCTAAGAAAGTTTTACTCTTTTTTTCTTCCAGAGACTTTTTTCACATTGTTAGATTTAAAGACTAAATCTACCCACCCCAAAGATTACCTAATTAATTTCCTCTAGTACTTTAAAGCAGAGTCATTGCTACCAAAATCAATCTCTACAGCCTCACAGTCTTCATTCTTCAAATAATTTTCCTCTTGTTACCTCTTTTTCTAATAACAGAATTCCTTCTATAATATATCACTTCTTCCCGAGGGCTACCATTACCTCGTTTGTCAAAAACTCATGATGCTTAATGGAATAATTTGGTAAAGAAAAACCACATGACATCAAAACAGAAGTCAGTCCAACATCTTCCTAGACCAAGTGTAGGAGGTCTTTTCTTGAGTGATAACTCACAATCCAGAATAATAAGCAATGTTAAATAATTACATTTAAAGGGTGTTGTTACTAGACATTTACCAGAGAAGCAAAAATAACTAATACATATGAGCTATCAATAAATGTTTATGCATTTTTGAGCGGCTTTAACCAGAACTTACACAACTAAAAACTCTAGAAAAAAATAAATCCTTCCTGGGAAAACTGTGCAACAGTTTGAATCATCAAAAAGAAGGTGGAAAAGATAAGGAACATTTGAGGATATAATCCTATGCGACAAAATACCATAGCCTTAATTTACCCATCTCTGTTTAAGTCTCTCTTCAGAACTTTAAAGAGGATTAAATTTATTTTTGTTCAAAAAGAGATTTTAAAACATTTTTAACTTTCAGAAATATCTTAATCATTCCTAGTGTTTCTTACGAAGAATTAATTAAGAAATGCAGCCTGTATAAGCCTTCCATTATATTTATAGGTTACCGTTGTTAAATATAGAGATACCAACTCTTCATAATATGTAGTAGAAGGTTGTGATCATCTTAATCAACATGCTTGTTTATAAGTAAAATTTTAAAAGCAGTGTATAAATGTGTCCCAATTAAAATTTGGTCTAGTTTCAATGTTCTTTTTGGTAGTTTTAAACAAAAGTTCATACTAAAAGGAAAGTAAGATTTTTACAAATGTAAGAACCTGTTTGGGAACATTTCTTTTTAGCTACATTGTCTAGGAGTAGATTTACATGCAAATATGTTTAGCTAAACTTGAACTATAGAATGGAGGGAATATAAATTGGGAAGATAAAAAGTATGCAAAATGCCTACAGACATGTAAAAGTAATCCTATTTAGTTAGAAATGCCTACACTGTAACATCAATTGTGGCACCAGCTAAGTCCTTCCTTCTTTTAAAATGAGAAGGAACAGATATTTCAGTAGATTAAATAGCACACATACAAAAAGGAGGCTAAATTTATGCAGCAACCTGCTTTATTCCTTAAAATTCTATCTTGAAGACACAGAGTTGTTTTTTAATAACTCTAAAACAGTGGTGTTTGGGGAGCTTAGTCTGAAGGAAAGTAACAAGAGTAAAGAATACATATGTGTGTGTGTGTATACACACACATACGTTTACACATATACATACTTTTACATTATATATTAAAACTGTTAGAAGTACATATATGTGTGTATATATCACACACACACACACACACACACACACACACACTTGTAGAGTCAGGGTAGGGCAGGACATTTAAGAGATAGAGAATTTTATTTTTCCAGGAGAAAAAAAAAAAGATATTAAGTTTGCGTCTTTAAGTTACATCAGGATAATATAAAAAGATATGTCAAAAAGATATGTCTTAATCCTTGGGAACTGTGAGTGTGACTTTATTTGGAAAAAGGGTCTTTGCAGATGTAATTAAGGATCTTGAGATGAAGAGATCATCCCGAATTACCCAGGTGAGCTCGAAATCCAGTGGCAAGGGTTTTCCTAAAAGACACACAGAGGAGAATACAGTCACAGAGGAGAGGACCATATGAAGGTAGAGGCAGAGATAAGAGTGATGAAGCCACAGGCCAACGAAAGCTGACAGCTACCAGAAGCTGGAAGAGCCAAGGTATAGAATTTAGAATCTAGAGTTTCAGGCAGGAGAACAGCCCTGCTAACACCTTGTTACTGGACTTCTGTCCTCCAGAACTGTGAGAGAATAAATGTCTGTTGTTTTTAAGCCACCCCATTTGTGGTAATTTGCTATAGAGGCCACAGGAAATTAATACAATATGTATATGTATTGTGTGTGTGTATGTATACATATACATATATATGTAAATATATAAATACATACATTTGTATGCGTATGCTCATGTACTAAGACACTACTAGTACACCTATATACATACCATACCACGTATCACATGAGAGTCTATGAAGTGTGGTGAAGTTTTCTGTGCCATACCATGTCTTAAAGCCAAGTTTAGCCTCTGCTAACCATAGAATATAGTTGATGTGCTGAGGACTATGCTACATCCTTTAGAAGGAATAGTGACCATCTCTACTCAAGGAACATCCCGGGGGTGAACACACACAAGTAACCCCTTTAAATGCATTATGATGACACTTGCTAAGTTTGCATGTTGGGAGGCTGAAGAGCTGCTAAAGTTCAGTGTAGGAGGGGCAGGAGTGGAGATCACAGAAAGTTTCCCAGAGGAAGAAACTTCTAAGTTTAGTGAAGCCAGAAAGGTGAGTTAGCATGGTGGTGGTGGCAGCAGAATGGCAGGGGGGTGGGGTAGGGGGGAACCTAGGGGACGGACAGGGAGGGGGAGGGTTCAGGCTGAGGGAACAAAATGTGTATGAAAGAAGTTCTGTAAGGCTGCAGTGGGAAAGAGGCACGAGCTGAGACGGAGGGCATAGGCAGAGACCAGAGAATGGCATCTTGTAAGTTATTCTAAGGAGTTTATGCTTTACCATGAGGGCACTGGGGGCCACTGGAGGTTTTGAAGCTGGAGAAGGACATAAGAACATTTAGAAAAATCACCATCTGTGGTGTGAGCTAATGTTGGGAAAAGTTGGAGCCAGAGATACTTTTTTATCCGGCTACCGCAGCAGCCCAGGCAAAAGATGACGGTGTTCTGGATGAGAGGACCAATACAGGGATGAACAGGCAATTGGCACTTGGGTGAATATGGGTTAGAAGAATAGAACAGAGATATATGGGTGTCTAACCTGAGTAATTGGGTGGGTAGTGGGGTCATTTCCGAAACCTGGCATGAAAGCCAAGGGGCAGATGTTGGAGGAGGAGATGAGTTCAGAGCTAAAATGTGTGAAGGCCACCCCGATGGAGATTCCAAGGCAATTGGATATGTGGGATGGGAACTCAGACTACAGATTATCTGGGTTAGAGATAGATACAGACTCAGGAGTCATTAACACACAGATGATTGTGGAAGATATAGGAATAATTGCAAGATCTCAGGCGAGCAGGTGCAGTAAGAATTTGAAGGCACACAGGACAGAACTCTCAGGAATACCATGTTGTAGAGATAGAGGAAGAGGAAGCCTCCAAGGTGACAGAGGGGGAGCCAAAGAAAGAGGAGAAAAAACACACAAGCATAGGTTGCAGAGACCCAGAGGCAACAGTATTTTATGAAGATGGGAGTGGCCAGCAATGGTAAATGCCCCAGATAGTGTTATAATGACTCAGCATTTTCAAGTGCATTTATCAATAAAGAGGTGATTGGTGACCTTAATGAGACACATTACAAACAGAGCCGAGGAGACAACAGCTGGATTTCAGTAGCTTGAGATGTGGTGGGGGGAAAGGTAAAACTGTGGCGGTAGTAGCAAACGTGGTCAATTCTTGTAAGTGATTTAGCTGTGAAGGGAAGGAGACAGAAAATGGGGCATGTGAAAATTTGCTTTCTTTTTAAGATGGAAGAGGTTTGAGATGCCGATGGTCAGAGCCATCTTTATTTTTATTTATTTATTTATTTATTTTTCACTTATATATGGAATCTTTTTTTTTTTTTTAACATGAGCCATCTTTATTTTTTTAATCTATATACCTGGCATTCATATAGATTTTAGAATGTTAGAATAATTCTAAAATTGAAAGGAATCTTAAAGGTAAATTAAATTCTTGCCCAATAGGAGCATCCTTCTTATAAAGGCCTCTTTAGAAGATTATCCAGACTCTGCTTGGACACTTTCTGTGGTAGGGAACTCACGACTTCATAAAGGCTCTGGTATCATTGCTGGACAGCTCTGCCACTTGAAAAGTACCTTCTTAAAATGACACAGATATGCTTTGCTCTGATATGGAGAACACTTAATTCCAGTTCTGCCCTCTTGGCACCATGTGTAAATATAACTATTGCATGTCCTTAGTTTTTCCAGTCTGTCAACCCTCCCCATCACCCTGGTTGCTCTCCTCTGGGTGAATTCTAGTTTATAAATTTCTACTTTAAAGAGTAGTGCATCCAATTAAATAATTAAAAGCAACTTTTCAACTGTCACCTTGTCGATGTTGAATACATCAGGACTGTACTGACTACGATCTGAGTTTCTGTTAACACAGCGTGAGTCTGTTGTCAAATAAACAGTTAAAAAAAAAAAAAAGCTACACTTTGCCACTTATCCTGTCAGGCATGATACTGCATTCACTGATTCTCCTGCAAAAGAACATTCAGATGATCCTCTTGAGAGAGTTGATTGCCATCCTCACAATGACCTAGCTATCATCTTTTCAAAAATGCCATAACCAAGCTGGCTTTTAATAGCATCCTTATCATGACACTAAGCGGTCAACTAGGCCACCCAAATAGTGCTTCGAAACGACCAAAGCCTAATCTTGTCTTTTTCATGGATACCTGTACCCTCAGTGTTATTGCACAGAAGGTCAAGGAATCACCTTACCTGTCATTAAAATACAGTGCACAGGCACTAAATATTTTTCAATGTGCTTTTCATTAAATACTTTATGACATTTTTGTAGAAATAAAATAAAGCTTTTCAATACAGTGGCCTTCTTAGAATTTAAATGTTAAGGCCTTTGGAGTTAAGCACCATTTTCCCAGGAAAGCATCATGATGTGTAATGGCAAGTATCTATAGTAAATTCTGTGGAAACTTGCATGTTCTTCGGGAGCCCATATCTTTGATCATTTTGATGTTTCATTCTTTTATTTATTCAGCAAATATGTAATGAGTGTCTCCATGTGTTGAGTACTGTGTTAAGTCCCAGGGAGAGAGCAATCAACCAAATCCATGAGATTGCTGCCCTCAGAGGGTGTACATCCTATGGAGATGTGAACGTTATTACCCAAGTTAACACACAAACAACACTGTTTTAGGAACTAGGATGGAGCAGGGTGATGCCTAATTTAGTTTGAAGAGTCAGAAAAGTGACATTAGGCTGAAAAGGATGAGTAGGTGTTTGGGTTTTTTCCTTGTTGTTTATTTGTTTGTTTCCAGAGAAAGTGGGGGAAGAACACTCCAGGCAGAAAGAACATAAAAGCGTTCTACGGGAAGTTCCCAGAACTGTTTTTTGGTTGTTGTCATTGTGTTTTGTTTTTTTGTTTGTTTTCCTTCCAGTTTTAGTGAGATATAATTGACATACAGCACTGATGGACAGCATAATGATTTGACTTCCATACATCATGAAATGATTACCACAGTAAGTTTAGTGAACATCTGTTATCTCGTGTAGATACAAAATTAAAGAATTAGAAAAAATTTTTTTCTTGTGAAGAGAACACAGGATTTACTCTCTTAACTTTTATATATAGCATACAGCAGTGTTAATTATGTTTGTCATGTTGTAGATTACATCCCTAGGACTTATTTATCTTGTAACTGGAAGTTTGTACCTTTTGACCACCTTCATCTGATGCCCTCTTCCCCCATCCCCACCTCTGATAACTATAAATCTCACCTCTTTTTCTATGAATTTGTTTGTTTGAAGTTCCTGGAGCTGTTTTAAGCCTTAATTTTTCCCCGTGGCATAAAGACGACTGAGACACCATGGTTTGATCTGTGTGTGAGACATATCTATAAATTAGTTAGTGAACAAATTTTGCAGGTGTTAAAAAATAGATTCTTTGGCATGCAAATAAACCCAGCCTCCTCAATCATATGTATAAAAGGAGGACATTTTCTGACGATGCCAACTCTTTCAAGGATGATATCAATATTTTTGCATCTGCTAGGAACTGACACTGTTTTTTTCCATTCAGGCTTACTTCGTTAAACAGCAGGAAATGCTCTGAGTCAGAGGTCCCCTCCAGGTTAGCGTTTGGGGGATCTTTTTCTAAAAAAAATCAGCATTATTGAGGTACAGTGGACAAATAAAATTGTAAAATATTTAAAGTGTATGTTGTGGTGGTTTGATATACACATACATTGTGAAAGAACTCCCTGCATCTAGTTAATTAACATATCCATCACTTCACATATTTCTATATATCTATACACACACACACACACACACACACACACACACACATATATGGTGAGGACATTTAAGTTCTACTCTTTTTGACAATTTCAATTATACAACACAGTTGTCAACTATATTCACCATGTTTTACGTTAGATTCTCAGACCTTATCATCAAAAAGACATGAGATAAGTGTAGGCAAGGATGTGGAGAAAAGGGAACTCTTTTTTGGTGGGAATGTAAATTGGTGCAGCCACTGCGGAAGACAATATGGAGGTTCCTCAAAAAATTAGAAATATGGGAATTCCCTGGTGGTCCAGTGGTTAGAACTTGGTGCTATCACTGCCGTGGGCCCGGGTTCCATCCCTGGTCAGGGAACTAAGATCCTGTAAGCCACGTGGCACAGCCAAAAAAAAAAAATTAGAAATAGAACTACCATAAAATCCAGCACTCCCTCTTCTGGGTATATATCCCCCCCCACAAAAAAATGAAAACAGAATATCAAAGAGATATCTGTACTTCCCCTTTCATTGCACCATTATTCACAATAGCCAAGATATGGAAATAATCTAAGCATCCATCAATGGATGAATGGATAAAGAAGATGTGATATATATACACAGTGTAATATTCAGCCATGAGAAAGAAGGAAACCTTCCCGTTTGTGACAACGTGGATGGACATTAAGGGCATTATGCTAAGTGAAATAAGCCAGAGAGACAAAGACAAATAGTGCATGGTACCATTTATATGTGGAATCTAAAAAGCAAAACAAAACTTAAATTTATAGAAACAGAGAGTAGAAAAATGGTTGTCAGGGACTATAGCATGGGGGAAATGGGAAAGATTAGTAAAAGGGTACCAACTTTCAGCTATAAGGTGGGAGACACTTAAAGATGACTTAGAATGTGTGAGCAGTCAAAACAGAATTAATAATATTTGCAGTTTTTCTAAGGAAATACGCCCATTGTATTTTCAATCCCTCTTATGATGAGCTATATACATTCCATTCTGTCAATATGAAAGATAGAGATTTTTGAGGGAGACAATAAAAATGGAAAGCTGATTTCATTAAAAAAAGAAAAAAACTGAGAGAAGTTTCCCATCTGTATTTTCATTGTTAATTTCATGTAAAAGTACCACTGTACTTCAAATAATACCTGATGGTTGATCCTTCAGAGAGCATCTCAGGAAAGATTCACTGAATAGACATTCTCTGGCAAAAGTCTGAATAGTTTGAGATCTGTCATTAAGACCCACCAATGTGAAGTGGTATCACAGGGCTAGGGTGACTAGTTGTCTCAGTTTTCCCAGGACACTTCTGCTTGTAGCATAATGAGTCCTATGTGCTAGGAAACCCCTCAGTCCTGGACAACCTGGGACAGTTGGTCACTCAGACATGCCAAAATAGACATGGTATTCTTCACATAAAGTAATTAAAAGTAACTAAAGACATGTTGACTATTTGCAGGGGCAGGGTAAGTAGGTTAATTAAAAGGGAAGTTTTTAAGAGAAGAGATTTATAAGAGAGTCTCAGGGATGCATTGTACAACATGGGGAATATAGCCAATATTTTGTAATAACTGTAAATGGAAAGTAACCTTTCAAAATTGTATTAAAAATTTTTTAAAAAGAGAAGAGATTTATACAAAACTGGCATTCATAGGCCATGAAGACCCCAGTACTGTGGGACAACTTGGGAAGTAAAGCGTGTGTGCGCACACACACAAACACACACACACACACACACACACACACACATGCCCTTACCTCCACTCCATCATATGGACAATTATGCTGCCTGTGACCAAAATCCTGCGGGGCTGCTATTGATGATTGTGTAAATTAGTTGGGAACTTTTTCAACAAGGAAATTTTAGCAAGACTTTTAGCCAAATTTGGGAGGTGGAATTAATCTTTTCACCTCTTTGTGTAGCATACTTGAATAAAACGAAGCTGTTTCATACATCAGTTTTAGCTGGTAATGTTACATACTCATTGTGTCAAAAGCCATAAAGCCTCTGAACATACATCAGAATCTGAGTGTTAGGTTTTGCTTCCCTCCAGTCCTGGGTTTTGTGGACATTCTGGGGGCTACGTTCATATACTAGTCTAATGAGTGGCTGTGAAACAGCTGCCTTCCCTGTCCTGCCTTTGGGAGATGATTATGCTCTAAGTTCTATGCCAAGAATGCTCTGGATATCCTGATGGAGTGCTTTGCCAAGGCAGCCATTCCCTCTGTCAGCTCACATTAACACAAACCTTCAGATTGAGAGTCTGACCAGCTTAACTGTATGGAGAAGTGGTTGGGAAAAGGTAAAAGTGATTAGTAGAAAATGTCTGCTAAAATGAGATATTTTAATTGGGCCACTGAGCTTAGATAATAACCAGAAGTGGGTTCTTTTCTTTATAGACAAATGAATATGACAGAACAAATATGGTGATGGTTTTAAGTTTCAGATTTCAGGGTGAAGCAACATCATAATTCCAAGGGGCAGTTGAACTTGGTTTTCTGTAATCTACACACTTCCCCTTGTTCTTTCTTCTCTCTTCCCTAGGGACATATTGTGGCTTACCTACTGATGGAATGAACCAGACTGGAGAAGGTTGGAGCTAGGAGTCTAGTGAGACACAAATGAACAAGCAAAGGGTAGGTACAAGCCCATGAGATCAATATCTGGAGTGGGTGATTCAAAGGACAGGTTGATAGGGACCTGAATTTATAAGTAAGTCCCAAACTAGAAGGTCCAGCTATAAGAAATGTTCAGGAGGTAAGGGAGATAGCACAGGTGGGTATGATGTGTAATCTATGAGTTCTTAAGGAAGAGGAAATAGATGAAGGTGTTGGAAGGCAGGTGGTTGGCACTGGAATCCAGTCATGAAGAATCCAGCATTCATTGACAGGAAATCCAGATAAACACAGTCACCAGGCAACCAGGTTGGAATTCTATCTCAAAGTGGCAAGGAAAGAGATCAGTTACTAGGAAACCAGTGTACCTAATTCAGAGAGGGATCAGCTTTCTCCAATGGAACAGCAGAGATTATGTACTCTATTCTCATTTCTATGTTGTATGGCCAAGGAAGAAGGTATTTAAACCAAAATCCTTGACATAAAAAAAAAAACCCATAACGGCCCCCTTGTAAAAAAATTCATTAAGAAAACAAATCAATTTATTAGCTCTCCTTATTTAGCTAATTGTATGAATCAAATGTTTAATTGGTACACATTGTAAACTTTCAAAAGAGTTAAGAAATATAACCCTTTATCCCTGAGTAGCAGCTATTCATTATGAAAATGGCCTCACCTCTAATTGGTTGTCATGCCTTAGCTGCTGAGATGCAGAGCTCTACACCATGCAATTTTGATCTGGGGTCTATGTAATCAGTCCTCCTGGTTGTCAAAGCAAAATCTCCGGAGATTTATTCCAGCAATCTAAGAAATATGAAAGTCCTATAGCACATAATTGAATATTTTATAGAAAGTTCTCTCTGGATTTTTTTCACATGTACTCACTGTCCAACTGAAACTCATTTGCAGGTTATAAATACAAAACTAAGAGTAAAATTCAATAGTGGAATAAAGAAAAAGAAGTTCATTGTAAATCCATAGTTGAGGTGTTGAATATATATGTACCTTGTAGAGCAAGGAAATGCAGTTTTCACCTTGTACATTGTTTTTAATTATCTACAACTGTTCCCAGCCTTAATTTTGGTCAATAATTTTAAACATTCATATTCTTTAATGGCTAAATATTTTAGCTCTATGATGTATATATAGTACTAGAGAGAAAGAACTATTCGTTATAATAAATGCTATCACTTTGGGTTTTCTTCTCAATTTCACTCTATGCCAGTGGTTCTTGAACTTTGATCTCTGGACCAGAAACATCAGCATCACCCGGGAACTTCTTAGAAAAACAAATCTGGGGTCAGATCTACAACCAAAAACTCTGGAAGCAGGGCTAAGCAATCTGTTTACCAAGCCCTCCAGGTCCAGGCAATTCAATGGATATTTAAGTTTGAGAACCACCACTCTCTACCAGGTGGGTGGCTTCCAAATCTACATCTGTTCCCAAATACCAGATGAGTGGAGACTTAGAGAGATGGCACAATCCAAAAACACACCAAAAACCAAGTGTTTCATCTCCTTGGCATATTGGTTCCTCTTTTCGTATTTTCTATCTTAGCTAAGTAGATCTGCCCCGTTACCCAGTTTATTAGTCATCTATTGCTATGTAACAGATTCCCCAACCTTAGCAGCTGGAGACAACAAACACTTATTCTCCAACACAGTTTCTGAGGGTCATGATTCTGGAAATGGCTTAACTTCACGGTTCAGGCTCAGGCTCGCTCAGAGCTTGTGGTCAAGCTGGGGCCATATCCATATGAAGCCTCCTTTGGGCTGGAGATATGACTTCCAAGCTCACTCACACAGCTATTGTCAAAAGGTCTCAGTTCCTCAGCATGTGGCTTTATCCATAGGGCTGCTCACTAGAAGTCAGCTGCTTTCTCAGAGCAAATATCTGAGAACGAGCAACCAAGACAGAAGTCACAGTGACTTTATAACCTAATACTGAAAGTCACACACAATTACTTCTGCCATACTGTATTGGCCAAAGAGACCAACCCTGGTGCAGTCTGATAGGGGACTACACAAACATGGGAATGCCAGGAGGTATGGACCATGGGGAGTCATCTTGAAGACTGGATACCACAACCACAAGAAACACCAGGATATTTTCAACCCTCTTATTCTCACTGCCATATACAACCCATAGCCAAGACTCATCAATTATATGTTCAATATCTGCCATGACTGTTTTCTTCTTTAGAGTCCAGTTACCCCTGCCCTATTTCCCTTTTCTTGCCATCTTGCCTCAAGTCTGTAGCCTCTAGAAATTCCCTTTCATAGCTGGGTAACATTTCTAAAATATAAATCACATCTGCTCAAAAACCTTCAAAACCTCTCTGTTGCCTATGGAATAAAATATATAATCCTTAACATGGCATTTAAAATCCCCATCCTTTAACTTTAATTCATCTTCCAAACTCATTTCCCACTCTGACTCTCCATCATCCTGTCCTCCTGCCAATGACTGCATAGCACCCCTAAGATTCTATTCCTGGAAGAGGTCCTTTGCTGTGATTCTATTCACCTAGAATATACTCCTTCTACTCCAAAACCCAGACTAAATGCTATCTTTCCTTGTACCCTGGTCAGAATGGATTGTGTTCTTCCCATACTATTTCATTATACTTTAAATACAGAATTAGTTGCAATTGTAATTAGTTTTTTAGGAGTCTCTATCTCACAAATAGATTTTAATCACACCAGGGTTAGGTATTTTATTTCAGTCATCTTTGTAATTATCAATAAAATACAATACAATATCAAGGTCTGCTGAATTACAACATACAGTTTCAACAGGCCTTTGCATATGGGAAATGATTCACTTTATTCTCAAAAATGCAAAGGGGAGATATTAACTATGACTTTGAAATAACCATGACTGTTCCTCTGAAGAGTAATCCTTCCTACAAGCTTCCAACTGGAAAAACTGCCTATCGTATCCAGGTTATATTATCATTTGAAAGACTTTTCCTAAGGACCAATGGAAGAGTCTCCTTCTATGCAACATGGAAACGAGAGTTGTGTGTGGAGATAGGAGTGGCGAGTGGTTTATGAACAGGCTAAATAGGGCGATAGATGCTCCTAAAGGGTTTTTATCAAGGGGAGTACCCGATCACATTGCATTTGGGGGAATAAGCTCTGGGAGAATCAATTGCAGACTGCCCAGCTGAACTGGAGGGGTACAGGAGACTAGAGAACTAGTCATGAGGGTGGTACAGGAGTCAAACCAGGGGGTGATGGTGGTAGATTTGTCAATGGTGATAGCAGAAGAGGGGGAGAAGAGAGTCACTTAAGAGGTAGAACTTGCCAGACTTGCTGATTGATTAAATAATTGACTGATTGTGAGGAGACAGAGATGAAGGTCTAGCATGACATCCAGATGTGGTTTTGTACCTGTGAATCTGGCCTATGTAGCATCACTCAGTGGGAAAAACACCTCAGAGCATTACCTTTATGCAATATGGCACCCCCAGCATCATGTTATATATGGAAGACAACTCATTCTGGAGGAAGCCACAGGAGCTATCAGGAAATTACACTGACATTTTCCACAAATGAATAGGCTAAAAATTAGATTCTTACAGCAACTGACTAAAGGGAACACTATTAAACTCTCAGGCAAGAGCTCACCATGGTTTTTATGAATTACCATGATTCATCTTTCCAGGGGAAGGATCCGAGTAAGAATCTTTTCTGCCACTTCTTGGGAGTTCCTGAAGTATCACATAACTAGAGCATTAGAGCATAAAGAATGATTCATAGTAATAGCATCCAGATTTGATTGAACATCTACACACAAAGTGTACATTCCTGATATCTTATTATCAAGCCTGTGATGTGGTTTTACTAAATCAACCTGATTTTTCTGGTTTGTATTATGAAAGTCCTTTTCATGTGAGTTTAGGGGTTTAGGGATTGTAGAGATCCAGAATATAGCTACCTACATATGAAACAGAATCTTTCTAACTAAACGTGGTCAACTGACACCAATTATGACAGCCTCACACAGTAACACGCTTCATGTGTCATTAAGGAAATGGACTTCTTATATTACATATTACATTCGACAGCCAGTGGGGAAATAGCCAGTAAAATATAACACGTTTTGCACAGCTCTTTGAAACATTTGAATTTGAATACCTTTAGATGGAACAAGTATCTTTCAGCCTGCAGTCACAAATATTCCTCATTTTTTCACCCCCTATCTCACTTTTTTCTTTTATATTTCTACCTTGCTTCTGAGTTGGAAATTTTGAAAGAGAACAACTGGGAGGGCTGAAATGGACGTCCTTGAGTGTAGAGGTCACTGAGCCAATTTGAAAGGAGGCAGAAACATACGGGACAGCTACACTGCAATTTATGGGGATCGCATTGCCTGGGACTTGCATTACCTGCCTGAAGCTGTGTCCATCCTTTGTCCTTCTGATTCCCTTCACTAGCTCTTAAGAAAGTCTAAAATCCCTCAGACAGCTTCCAAGGCCCTCTGTAGCCTGGCTCCTGCCCACCCTTCTGACTTCTGTCCTACCCCTCACTCTCCCTCCAGCTTTCCGATGTCCAGCCACAGAGCCTCATAGGGCCAGCAGTAGTGAAGGCTGTGGCATCCTACCGGCCCCTCCTCCAGGTCCGAGGCACTCTTCCCCAGCTCCCAGGGTGTGGCTTGCTAATGTCCACCACTCCGTCTCATGCTGGGAATTGCTCTCTGCAGGCTCGCCTAAGGTCCCACCCTCCACCTTGGGGATGAAGGTCCACAGCAGGAGCAGGGGTTCAATCTGAGGCAGTTCAGAGGGGTCATCCCAGCTCCACAGCCTGCCTCACCTCCTTACAAGTGTGATTCCTGAGGGCACTCCCAATAAACAGCTGACCGCAAATCTCCATCCCAGAGTCTGCTTCCAGGGAACCCAGTATAAGACACAAGCTCCACTCATACCTGTGCAGAAGTCTGATCGCTATTCTTTCTTCTGTCTGGAACGTTCTTTAGCCATCCTCCCCTCCCTCTTCCCCTGACTGTCTCACTTACCCCTCTTTCTTAGCTCTGGGATCATTTCCCCAGTAATGCCTTTCCTGAAAGTCCATCTAATTCAGGATCTGCTGTTACATACTTTCATGAAAACCAGTTCCCTTCAATCAGAGGACTTCTGTAAGTCAGAAAGAGAAAGACAAATACCATATGATATCACTTGTATGAGGAATCTAAAATATGATACAAATGAACTTATCTACGAAACAGAAACAGACTCACAGACATAGAGAACAGACTTGTGGTTACCAAGAAGGGGGTGGGGTGTGGGGGAAGGATGGATTTAGAGTTTGGGATTAGCAGATGCAAACTATTATATATAGAATGGATAAACAACAAGGTCTTACTGTATAGCACAGGGAACTATATTCAATATCCTGTGATAAACCATAATGGAAAAGAATATGAAAAAGTATATATGTATAATTGAATCACTTTATTGTACAGCAGTAATTAACACAACATTGTAAATTAACTATACTTCAATAAAATAATTGTTTTTCAAAAATCAGAGGACTTCTGTTTACAATTATATGGGCGTTAATTTGCATGTTTGATTCAGGTCTCACCTACTCAACAAAAAATTCCATGTGAGTAGGGGCCCTGCTTGTTCTTGCTCACCATTGGCATTCCACTACAGAGCACTAAATTTGGCTCAGATTTGGAATTCAACAAATACACATTAAATTAAGTAATTAATGATTTGGTGAATGAATGACCTCTGCCATCAGAGTTCTTTTCTGAATGGCCACCATGTGATAAACTGTGATCATTGTTTCTCTCAAGGTTACCTTGGAGATGGTTTTTTAAATCTGTTATGTCCAAGGCTAGTCTTAGAAGAAGGTTGAGCTTGAAATCAAGGGGGAAATGTTTCCCCTACCCCACCCCCAGTACTGAATAGTTCAGTGTATAAATCAGTATCAGTATTTCATCATGGTCTTTTAAAGATTCTATAGTGAAATAGTGAGGAATTGATTTCTAAAATAAGGACGACAAAAGCTCTCTTTGCTTCTATATTCAGAGGTTTTTGTTCTAGAAATTATTTTTAGTGTTGGTAAATTATGCTAATTAAGACAACTAAGCTGAAAAGCAGTATATTTGGAACCAAGAAAACTTATTTTATTAATTTTTTTTATTTCCCAAGTAGATTTAAAATTAGATTTTTTTTTTTAAGATTTTCAGATTATTCAGCCGAAAGCCACCCTGGGGTCAGAGAGAAAGGAGAACTCAATCCCAACCAACACTCCCTGAGCACATTCATGAGAAGTTACTCAAGGCCAGGATTGTGGGGACACAGACTCGGACCTGAGTGATTCTAGGCTTTGGTTACGGACTCTGAGAAAGAGCAAAGCAGACCCTGGCAGTCAGAAGCCAGCCTGGCATTACCACTTAGGCCTTAGTGTTACTAGATGCTGGCCTGACAGGGCCAAGTTGCAGTGTTCTCCAGCTGGACATAATTTCACAGAACAGCCACATCGGTCATGTACACCCTGTGACTCTGATGGATCATGACACAATCAAGACTACCTCCAAATGATGTCTGAACAATGACACAGACAAGAACATTGTCCAAACACTGTCACCAAAATCACTAACATCCCCTATCCCAGCTGATAGGAGTGCTGCAGCTTTACTAATTATAGCTTAAGCTTGGCTTCATTCCTCCTGCTATTTAGATAAGATTTCATAGGTCATCCCTGGTGGCGCAGTGGTTGAGAGTCCGCCTGCCGATGCAGGGGACACGGGTTCGTGCCCCAGTCCGGGAAGATCCCACATGCCGCGGAGCAGCTGGGCCCTTGAGTCATGGTCACTGAGCCTGTGCATCCGGAGCCTGTGCTCCACAGTGGGAGAGGCCACAACAGTGAGAGGTCCATGTACCGCAAAAAAAAAAAAAAAAAGATTTCATAAAGATAATAACATTAAGCCTGTTCTAACACCCTCGTACTGAGTGGCCACACAGTTCCCTGTGGCGTGTGTTTGCCTTTGTTGAAATGAGTCAATAAACCACACTTTAACTAAAGATAATTAAGCAAAGGGGGTCTTTGGAGGCCAGTGAAATCTCCCAATGACGTAGAAGTAAAATATAGAGAGCTATATAGGAATAGTCAAACAGCCTGTTTTAAATATTTAACCTTGAAATATATATATATTTATTTCCACACCTTCACTTTTAGAGCTAACCCAGTAATTCACAGTAGAATAAGCATTTGGGGCACAACCAATGATGAATCAAGTCTTCTCTGACCGATCGATTTATATCTCTCAAAAGAAAAATGATAAATGACAGAAAGTCAAGAAATACAATGAATAGGGCACTGTAAGCAGCAATTTTCAAGACCACAAAAAAGACCTGGTGAAGCAGACAACTGGCTTGGTTTAGCCCAGTCCCCTAACACCCCTCCTCCAAACTGTCAAGGTGTTTGGTGGGCAGGAACCAAGCAGCCTGGGGTGGGACACAGCCCATGCCCCTGCCGGGGTGCTACTCCCTTCCCTGTGTTGTGAGGAGACCTCCTGCCTGGGAACTTGCCCTCCAGGGTATGCTGGGCCAAAGATGGCCACAGTCAAGTGCTTCCACCCCACTGGCCTGGTTACAGGATCCTCACATGGGGGAGGAGAGCCATGCCCCACCTCCGTACCCATCCCTCTGGATTTGTTACTCTTTTGCACTCAACACCTGCCAGTAAAGACTGTCTACACTGAGGGGAAAAAAAGAGCAGGAGCAGAGCGGACCCTGGGGTACAGGGTGAGCCCTGACTATTCGGGCAGATGTTCAGGCAGACAAGTTCCTGTGCAGGTGATGTCATTTGCAAAGCTTTGGGCAGCATCCTGCTTCACTGTTTATGCCTTTACAAAAACAGCCTTTGTTTTCTTCTCGATTGTGGAATGTGTTATTAACTTGTTTAATTTTCATCTGATTTAGTTTAATGGTACATGGACTTTTTTCTAGTCTTCACATATCTTTAAGGTGCTGTTATCCAAGTCTAAGATTTAAGTCTTAATTTGTCCCTAAAAGATTTCAGAATTATCTACGTGAAATATTCACGTGAAGTATTTTTAAGGAAGTAGAAATCACTGGGAAATCTGATCTATGCAATAATTTCAGAAAGTGAAAATATGTCCATGTATCTTTTTTATGATTGTGTATTTGAGAATATGAGAGCATTGCAGCAAAGGCATTCCATGCTACAGAGAAACTCAGAATCCAAGAAGTACCAAATCTAATCAAACAGATGTGGTAAAGGTTATGCGGCTCTCATTTGTAGCTCCAAATGGCAGTCACTTGTTTATTATTCTTACTTTCACAAAGGCAGGGTAAAATGTTAAATAACAGCATGCATTAAGAGGCAATATAGTTTGGAAGTTAAGAGTATCAACTACATTCAGACAGACTTGGTTCAGAAACTTGGCTCTATTTCTTCTCTCTGTGTGATCTTAAGGAAACTACTTGACCTCCCAAAGCCTGGTTTTTTTCCTCAGTAAAATGGGAAGGAATAATAGTATCCACACAATAGAATTCTTATTGAGTTAAATGCCATGATGCCTATAAAATATTCAGCTCAGTGCCTGGTACATAGTAAGTGCTATGATTACTGTGTGGTTGTGTTTTTAATAAACAGTATTCAACCAAGTGCAGAAATTCTCATGCTGGAATAAAGTGTGAAGGCTCAGACTGTCTTAGCTTTGTGGAGAAACCTATATCTTTAAATACATTTAAATATATTTTAATATTAGTTCTGGAATTCTGATAAGAGAGTTTAATAAATCAAACACTGACCCAATAAACATTTATCATGTACTTGTTTGGTGTTGTGCATAGTATCTGGGTATGTGAAAAGGTAGAAAAGGAAAAACCAAATAAGACAAGATTAGACTCAGATGTGTTCAAAATCAGCAATTAAACATGGCTGACTTTATTAAGTGCTATAATCAATGTCCAATATTATTATCCTAGTAAGAGGACAATTCATTTATGAATAAGACAGTCTGGGAAGCCTCATGGAGTTGGTGATTTTGAAACAAGCAAGGGATTTCCTCAGGCAGTGACTGAGATTGCAGGTCTAGAAGAGCAATCCGGGTAGACAGATGAATATAAACAAAGGATCAGAGGTGGAAAGGGGCAGAGGATGTTGGGGGAATCAGGTGCAGAATCGTGGATGTGCTGAGTATGTGGCAAATGGCTGAGGAACTCATGAAGTCTCCAGCATGGAGGTCCCTTCTGTGCCCTGTTAAAGAGTTCATATCTTGTCTTATTCAGCTCAGGTGGCCACAACAAAATACCACAGACCTGGTGACCTAAACAACAGGAATTCATTTCCCACAGGTCTGGAGTCTTGGAAGTTCAAGATCAAGGTGCCAACCGACTCAGTTCCCTGGTGAGGGCCTTATTCCTGGTTTGCAGATGGCCACCTTTTTTGCTTTTTCCTCACATGGCAGAGAGAGAAAGAGAAAGAGAGGGAAAGAGAGAGTGAGAGACAGAGTGCTTCGATGTCTCTTCCTCTTTTTATAAGGGTACTAATCCCATCATGGAGGTCCCATCCTCATGATGTCATCTAAATCTTATTACTTCCCAAAGTCTCCACCTCCAAATACCATCACCTTGGGGGTTAGGAGTTCACCATATACATTTGGGGGCTGGGGGTTGCAACCATTCAGTACATAACAGATTTTAACTTGTACTCAAAGAAGAACTGACATTTTCTGAAAAGGCAAATACAATCATTAGATTGATGCTTTCGAAGGTAAATCTGCTGTGAATAGATGAATGAATTGAAAAGAGATACAGAGGCCAGTTAAAATATCACTGCAATAGTTCAATCTAGAGGTACAATATTTCATCCTACCTGCAACAATATCAGTTGTTAGACACACCATTTTTTATATGCCTCTAAGGAAAACACAAAACAAAACAAACCTGCCATTGAACTATGATCTAACGTTTTCTTGTGTAGAATTTTCATTTTATATTTATTGGAAGAACTTCTTTAGAGGTGTTCAGGCATCAATTTTTATTATATGTCATTCTCTGTATATACATAGAAGGAAAATATGAACAAAACACATTAGTTAAGATATTTGTAAAACTATTTCACATTCACAGTTCATTTCTTCTGAATCACTGTTTTCATTCAGTCATTATGGTGTGTATTATTTCAAAGTTTATCGACACATGTACAGATATGGGGATGATTTTTTTAAAAGTCATCACATTTTATATTCTCTCTGTCATTTTTTTTTCGCTTAATATACTATGGACATTTTCCCAGGTAATTAACTATACCATCAACATCTTAATTATGCCATTATCTTAATTCACTCAACAATGATATTGAGCATCTAGACCTTGTATTAGGAACTAGGGAAACACTGGTGAGCAAAAGCAGGTGGAGCATAACTCTCTTCCCTAAGCAGACATTTTGCTTAGTTCCATATTTGCTTTCTTTTTTACTATCATAATCAATAGCATAAGAAATGCTATTGTTAGATTATCTCTTTATGAGTTCCTAGAAGTGTAATGTCTGGGTCAAATGGCTTGCATATCTTTAAGGTTTTGATGCATCTTGTCAATGTGCCCTTCAGAGACTAGCACCAATGTATATTCCCATCAACAGTCCCATCACGTGCCTATTTCCCCACAACTCTTCCACCTCCGGTTTTATTATTTTTTTTCATTTTGGCTAATCAAAGAGGTAAATATTGATATTTTATTTTTTTAATTGCATATCTTGATTACTGGTGAGGTTGAATATATTTTGATGTTTATTAGCCATGTAAAATATTTTATATATAATATATATTATTTATAGATATATACAATATTTATGCATACATTCTATCTTTATTAGCTATATATGTATGTAGTGTGTGTATGTGTGTGTATACACACACACATGCATATAATTGTTTTTATACTTTGCCCACTTTTCTATTGGTGTATTTTATTCAAATGATTTTTAAATAACTGTTTCTGCCTTTGAGTTCCAGTGTTAGTATTTTATAAATGTACAGAAATTCAGAAACATAATCCCTGCTTGTAATTGGCACTTTATAGCAGCATAGTTTCCCATAATAAGGTTTGATTTATTAACTCAACTGTGAAAATGTCTATGTGATATTATACTCACAGCAGAATGCTACTATTAGTTTTAACTATTTGAATCTATTTCAATAAATCTAAAGACATCTTATGCAAACAGCAAACCAGGATGTGCAGTTGCCATAGAAACAGAAGCTAGTATTATGAAAAAGGAATAAGCCAGGCTGGAACCGTTCCCCTCAGGGACTCTGTTTTGCAACCAGTTCCTTGAATAAGTCATATATGTGAATTATACCACCTGAAGCTAGTTAACATTAGTGATGCCTAATAAAGACTTCACTAGGCATCTGATCATCATGAGGAAAAGATTGATGTAAACTGCATTGTCTGATAACTAATTCAGGTTTTTATTTTAAATTGAAATGTAAAAGTGAAACTTATTTCATCTTAATTTCCTAGGGAGAGTTGTTCGTTTCCATGCTGAAAGTGAAATAAGAACAATAATGTGGGTGTATGATTTCTTTTTCAACTTTGAAAATTCTGGTTATAAACCAAACTTTCTCCATTGAATCAATTTGCCGATTAGCTTAGATATCTCAGTGGAAAAGATTCCTTAAGAAAACAGGCTTGAACAAAATAAATATTTGACACAAAAGTGCCAAAAACCTTTTTGGAAGAATATGAAATAATTATATGACTCAGACCATCAGAGTTTATAATTACAATTCGGAAACTGAAAATCACCCATCCAAAAGAGGTTCCCGTTGAGTCTATATCACCCAGAGAATGATGTGTCATATATGTTACCAAGCTCTACAAATAAAGTTTGTAATTCAGTTTTTCATCCAAAAGTTTGAAAGCTGTTCCCTGTTATATATTCTAGTATGTCTTATTTGTCTATAAAAATCTCCACTTAATGCTGGCAGTGACTCTTGATGTATATGCTCTGCTTTCATAATGTAGAGTGTGAATTTAATCCTAATAGGAGGTAATTTACTGTCCAAGAAAGGATAGGCTATCATAAAAAGATTACGAACATGAAATAATTTTCATGCTTGTAATAATCACACTATCACTTGAAAAAAATAAACCTGTGCATCTTCTCATTTGACCTGTACAACTACAATAATGACATTGGTAGTATCTCTAGTAGACTCTCTAAATGATCACTTATAAATACATTATTTTTTAACACTTAATATACTCAATATAACCAGTCAATGTCAAAATTGATCAATATGGGGAGAAATCAGAGTGTTTTTTTTAGGGAAGGACTTGGGTTAGGCTATACCAGAGGGGTTGGACTTGGCTTGGCAGAGAGGAAGGAAAGGGCAAGTCCAAGAAAGGGGGTCAGCCTGAGCAGGGATAACAAAGTGGGGGGAGCAGTGGGAATGCACACATGGTGGGTGGGAAGGGTGAACTGGGCTGATTAATGCCAAAGACTCCTGCAAACAGATTGTAAGGAATAAGGCTACAGCGGCAAGACAGGACCAGGCAAAAGAAGATTTTGAATTCCATGGCAAGAATTTGAGAATTAACTCAGTAGGCAATAGCTTCACTAGGGAAGAGTCATAAATTCAGGGGAACTTGGCCTAATAGAGAAACAAATTTGGCCTTCCTGGATGTCTTTCAAAGTCAATCAAGGCTGTCCAGAGTACTCTTGTAAAGAGCTCCTATTTAGTGGCTGTCAGTGTACCAGACACTAAATCTATACATTGTCTCATTTCACTTCAGCAACAACCCTGCGGGATAAATAGTGATTTGAACTCTTCTAAAGAAGTCCCGGGAAGGTTAAGAAAATGTCCAAGGTCACAGGACAAGTAAGTAGCAGAGCCAGGACTTAAACTTAGTTCTTTGTGTCTGTAGATCCCATTCCTTCTACTATTCTATTCCGATTAAATGGGTCTTTGCTTTATTTTGCTTTGCTTTATCTTGCTTTGTTTTTTTTTTTTTTTTTTTTTTTAATGAATGGTCAATGAGAGAAGCAACAGAAATTAAGAGAAACAGGCAAGGTCATAAAAGGAATATTCTCCATGTGACTTCAAGGATGAGCAGAAGCCTTCACGGGAATGATTATAAAGCAACATTTCTCTTGCTATTAAATAGCTATTAAAATTACAGAAACATTATGAGAATGTTGGATAGGAATGCTGGTTGCGGAACAACAAAATCTATCCTGGCTAGTTTAAGCAGGAAATAATTAAGTGATATTAAGTCACTCATAGAAATCCCTGGTGGGCTAAAGGGCCAAGCATCTTGGATGGATACCATCCCAGATGCAGGAGCAAGCACACCACAGCCCCCTCATGATTCACAGACAACACTTGAGACTGGGTACCAGATGAACCACATGCCTTGCCCACCACACTAACCAGGCATGTTTCCTGTGCAGGAATGCTTTTTCACGCTGCTTACTTCCAAATCCCAGCCTAGATGCATGTGGTCTGATTAGTGGAACTTAACTCCCATGCCTGTCCCAAGCTGCAAAGGAATCTAGGTTAGGGTGTTTTTTATGGCTTTTCTTTTTAACCTTTAGCAGTCAAAACTCATAATGTGGGAAATTCCCAAAGTATAGGTTTGGGGGCACTCACAAATAATAAATGTCCATTCTTATTAGGCAAAGGGGTTTTGGAAAGTTAAGAATCCACCAGTAAGTGTCTAGCACTCTTCAGGGGAAAGTTGTGTTGATGGACGTGAGTATTTAGTTCTGCTTAACAGGTTCAATATTCTATTCTGGAAAGAGAAGCGTGACTCACCAAATGTAATGAAAATATCCATGAAAGCTATCCAGCTCCCTTGGGTTTGATTCATATCCCTTAGAAATGTTTGTGGCCATTAAATTTCCCAAGCAAATTTATCTACTGGAAAGAGAATGAACTTACTAACTACATAGAATATTCTGGTCTCTTCGTTTCATTTCATTGTGGGTTGATAAGTTCACTCATTGACAAAGTCCAGGCATCCGACTAGGCACTGAATATCCAATGACATTCAAATCCCATCTTTGCCCTTGAGGAGCTCACAAGCTGGTGAAGCAAACAAATATGTGAATAAACAGTTATGGAATGATGTGATAAATGCAAACCAGGTAAAAATTATAGGAGCAGTGAGAAGGGGCACTGACTCCCAGCCCCTCCCGGGTAAGGAGAAAAGTCATCAGGAACACAGCCTGAGCAAAGCCTTCATAGTTGAGTCAACCAGATGGAGAGGGGCAGGGAGAGAAACATTCCAGGCTGAGGAAAGGCACAAAGGAAGGAACACAAATTAATTCATCCATTCAACAAATATTTACTGAGTGCCCACAATGTGTGCCAAGCACAGAGACAGAGAGTATGGGAGACAGGATGGCAGAGGGCATGCCACAGCAATAAGGCTGAAAGGACAGATGCAACTGACTAAACATCAGTGTGTACACCAAGTTAGGAAGTTTAGAATTTAAATTTATCTTTTTAAATTGATGGATGGATTCAGCTTCTAAAACATCTCCTTCCTGGGTGACTTGCCACCTCACACTGTGACTTAAGTCTTTGTGCTCACGTTAGCAGATGGCCTATTTAAGCCATGTGACTCAGGTTGGTTACTGCTATCTGATTTTTCTTTCTATCTTTTGGCATTCAGGTTTGGTCTCTCTGAGATTATGAGCATGAAGAAGCCAGGGCCCGTCCTCGTAACGCACTTAATAACACAAGATATCAAAGATGGGCGTTCGAACAAGGTTTCTTGGAGAAGAACAAACAGTCTTCTGGGACTTCCCTGTGACACACCGAGAAGTGGTGATTTGGCTTCAGAAAACAGTAGCATGAACAATAATTAAGGATTAGCATTTGCATAAATATAATGGGACAGTAATAGGGCAGAAGCAAATTAGATGTAAACCTATGTGTTCTTGAGAGTGGGAGAGGGAGAAAAGCACACAGAGACAATAGTGAACCTTTAAAAAAGGAAGTCACACATTTGCGTATTTTAAACACTGCAATTAGATGCAACCTGCCATCATAAAACACATCACCTGCCAGCTGCATTCAACGGGGGATGGGCTCCTGTTACACAACACCTGAAATTTTATATGCTCTCACCTATCACATGGAGCTCAGAAAAGGTTCTACTTGCTGGGTCTATATTTCCATGTTAAAACCTTATGGCTTTGGAAAAAGAAAGAGACAGAGAAGAAAGGGAAGATATATCAGGAACATTAAATACAGACCCACTGTGCAATCATGACAAGGTAGATTATTTCTTTAGTCTACAAGGTCAAGACAACAGGGCCTCATATGTGAAATTCTTTACACTTGAATAGCTTGTGAAGAGTTGTTCAAACGAGGGGGGATATCTCCCAAATAAAAGAATGACTTTAGTGCTTACAGTCATTGGCTATTGGAAGCTGAGAGGGAAAGAGGGGGAAAGAATCAAGAGGGAAGCTGGCAAGCACACAGAATGCCACCTGTGGTCACCCAGGGTCTGACCCACGGCACTTCCCATCCTGATGCTCCATCATCAACTCGCTCAGGAGTGAACCAGTTCTCACTGGAAGAATTCACAGGAGCCTGGCTTGTAAAGTAGGTTGCTGATGTGTCACTCAACAATGAGGACCCGTCTTATTAAATGATGACATCCTTGTCCTCTGTGCTGCACAATTTCCCAGATAGGTAATTTTAGCCATGAATCTAAATCAATTATTATTGGGGCCTTATATATAGGGTCAGGAAAAAAGCAACTGGATGATCTTATAGCAGCAGTTCTCGAAATTTTAATGTCATAACACATATCATGTCTGACAGTTATCTGCATACACACACAGAAATCTCCTGAATGTGGCCAGACATCAACACAAAATAGGCCCTCAAGAAAATGATGTGTTTATAAAATGGAGATTTCTAGGTATCCACCATAATCTATTCTCTACAGTCATTCTCAATAAAAAGGAGTCTATTCAGATACATGGCTAAACTACATTTCCTAGACTTCCTTGCAGAGAGTGTAACTATGTGACTGAGTTCCCACCAATGGATTGTAGGTGGAGATGATTTGAGCCTTTTCTGGGCCAGAGAGTGGGCACGTATCTCCAAAGTCCTGTCCTCCTTCCTACTGGCTGGAGTCCAGATATATCTGTGACCCAGTCCTGACAACTAACAGTGCACCGTTGTCTCCTAGGAAAGGGCAGAGTAGAGCCTCAACATGAAAGGAACAGGAGTTCTAATATCCCCTGTGGGAGAGCTGCCTGCAGCCTGGAATGTGGGCTTTAGGGTGATGCCTGAGGGAGAAATAAACGTCCCTCTTCTTTAAGCCCTGAATTTGGGTCTATTAGAAAAGCTTTTCCTCTAACTGCTAATAATAATCAATAAAACTAACCTTATCAAGCTTTCAAAAAGTCTTATTTTCACGGAGAAACATGAATAAATATGACTAAACTCTTAATGCTGAATGCCACAGTTATTAATAAAGTTCACATGCCTTCCTCTTGCACTGCCTCTTTGCCCACCTCCAACCCTCAGCTTTCCTGGGTTTTTGGCCCCAAGTCTTTGGAGTTATCCTGGACACCACTCTTCTCTTCCTCCCAACAGGTCAGCTCTCACCTCATGCCACTACGTCACCACAATGCCCTGGGGCCAAGCCACCATAATCCCTGGTCCCCAATCCCATCTCCCTGCTCCACTTCTGTCTTCCTCCTACAGACTCTCCTCCACAACGTAGCCAGAGAAACCCTTCCAGAATACAAATAGGATGATGCCATTCCTTTCTCAACTGAGATGACTAAAACTCTTGGGAAAATTATTAGGGAATTAATCAGTGATGGATTACTATGTATATAAGCACTTAAAATATGTTAAATTTTAACTGTAAGATGAATGTTTTAATTGTATAAGAAAGGACCTGCGGGGACTTTCCTGGTGATCCAGTGGTTAAGACTTTGTCCTCCAATGCAGGAGGTGTGGGTTTGATCCCTGCTTGGGGAGCTAAGGTCCCACATGCCTCGTGACCAAAAAACCAGAACATAAAAACAGAAGCAATATTGTAACAAGTTCAATAAAGGCTTTAAAAATGGTGCACATCAAAAAAAACTTTTTAAAAAAAGGACCTGCGATTATAATACATTTTCACTTATAGTACAAGTCCATTCTGTACCCTTCTACCTTACTTTTATAGCATGGCTGCCAAATAATTTTTTTTCCAAAGTGCTCCCCACATCCTATAGGATAGTGTCCAAGCTCTTCAGCCAAAAGTTGTGATCTGGCCTTAATCTGCCTTTTCTTTCTTGGATCCGATTAGTCCCTTACACAAACATTTTGCTGCATATTGTAGTAAGCAGGGGGAAGGAAGGAAGGAAGGAAGGTGGGGAGGGAGGGAGGAAGGAAGGAAGAGAGGGAGGGGAAGAAAGAGAATGATTAAAGAGAAAAGTAGATCTATTTAATCTGGCATGAAAATATACTCAAGATGTACTCTTAAATTTAAAAATCTAGTGGAACAATACATTTAGTATGATTCAAAGGTGTGAAAATCCTGTCTCAGTCTATGTGTACATATATGAATGTTATTGCATAGAGAAAAAAAAGTAAATGCAATTTCACAAAACTGTTACCTTTGGGGAGAGGACTGGGATTGAGGGGGGTGGGATAAAAGGAGCATTACTCTTTAGATTCCATACTCATTCAACATATATTAAGAGGCTATTTTTATTTCAGTCTCTGGACTAAAATCCATATTACAAGCAGTTATTCAAATCTACATGGAAAAGTAGTTATTAAAACAGAAACTCTTTCCTCAATAAAGTGAAGAAAATATTTTGTAAATGACCAAGTTTCTATAAAATTTGAAGTTTGATACAATCTATGTTGATCGATTTTAAATCTCTTCATAAAGAGACTTTTTTATTCCTACAAAATATAATTTAAATGTTTTTTAGCAATTAGTTTATAGCTGTCATATTAGGATTAAAGCTTTCTCTCTCTTTTCCTCTCCCCTGAAACCATGTGCCTTATGGAGCCTTTTCATGTAACTCTTGGCCATCTGTATGTCTTCTTTGGTGAAATGTCTATTCAGGTCTCCTGCCCATTTTTTAACTGAATTGTTTGTTTTTTGATATTGAGTTCCATGAGCTGTTTGTAGGGAGACACAAGAGGGAGGGGATATGGGGACACGTGTATACTTATAGCTGATTCACTTCGTTGTACAACAGAAACTAACACAGTATTGTGAAGCAATTATACTCCAATAAACATCTATTAATTAAAAAAAAGAAAAGAGGGCTTCCTTGGTGGCGCAGTGGTTGAGAGTCCGCCTGCCGATGCAGGGGACGGGGGTTCGTGCCCCGGTCCGGGAAGATCCCACATGCCGCGGAGCGGCTGGGCCCGTGAGCCATGGCCGCTGAGCCTGCACGTCCGGAGCCTGTGCTCCGCAACGGGAGAGGCCACAACGGTGAGAGGCCCGCGTACCGCAAAAAAAAAAAAAAAAAAAAAAAAAAAAGAAAAGAAAATTATATTTCTTAAAAAAGAAAAAAGTCTGGGGCCTTAGTTACATCATCTACAAAAAGAAGCTAGTAACACAGGAGGGCTATCAAAAGGATTAAATGAGGTAAGTCATAAAAATTGTGTGACAGAGTTAGAACAGAGCAGGGAGTTGAGAAATGATGGGTGCAACCAATTTCCACTGACCTAGTGCCTGCTAGACAAGGAGATTCCCTTCTCCAGGTGCACGGATCTGTAACACCTGGATGGAATCGTTTGGGCATTTTCAAAGAATACATTACAGTTTTAGGAGAAAGGTCTTACTGCCAAGGGATTCAGAAAGAGAAATGCAGAAAGAATTTTATAGTGGAAAACATCTAAATAAGGCAGGGGTTAAGTCTAAAACACCACTTGTTTTGCACTTTGCATTACTGAATCTCCGTCAAGACTTACCTGTCAGCTTGGAACAGCCTTCCAAGAGAAAGATAAATCAACTTAACTTTCCCATCTATAACAGACTAGAGTTAAATGCTATATATATTAACAACATTTGTTTTAGCATTGGCAGCAATTCTGCTCTGTGCAATAGCACTGCGTTTTTAAAAATATTTTGATCATGGATGATTATTGAGGCTTTCTTATTTTAAGATGAAGCATCCTAAAAAGAAAATCTTCACTGAGTATCAGATGCTCCAAGCAAATTCGAATCATGACTATTATACTTTTTTGAAAGGTTATAAGAAGAAAGTGCCATAAATTGTTCTTGATATGATAAACTCAGTTTCAAAGTAACACAGAGCAGCCAGAATTCTTTAATATTCATGCCAAGGTAAAAAAATGGAGTGAGGTTAAGATTTGGTTTCAGAATTTGAGTCATTAGAGAATATGTCTGTAAAAAGAAGAAATCCTAATGTAAAGCACTTTACCAAAATGACTAGATCAGGTTTAATTTTTTCAAAATATTAAATGCAGGCCACATGCCCAACACTGTGCTAGGGTCGCTGGAATTCAAAGGAAGCACACAATTCTCTGACCTCTGAAAGACTGCAATCTAATCAGGAAGACAAGTCACATTCATATGAAATAAAGAATTATACAATGTAGAATTAAGTGCAAAAACCATGAGGCATGCACTTAATCCCACAGAGAGCCAGGAAAAGGACAAGATCAGAGTAGTAGCAACTATTATGCTACAGATGTTTGCATTAAATAATTTTATTTTTCATATTAATATAGGACTAACTACTTTTAAATAAACCCATTAAAACCATCTATTATTGAGTTATTGCCAGTTTTTCTGGCAAGCAATTTGAGTACCATTTTCTGAACTTCTGCTAGTGTATTGAATTACTCTGTTCCTTTAAGATGCTTAACTTCCCCATTCCTGAGATGGTACAGCTTGAACATCTTTCATTTGTTTAAATATCTATGTCAGAGATATTTACATATGGTTTGAGATGTTCCTGTTTAATATTAATCAATATTAATAATTTATCAGATTTTTAACAAGACAGCAAAATATTGGGGCACATAATCAGAATTCTCTAGTTTGTTGTTGTTGTTTTTAAGCAACAGAGTACTTTCACCCAATTAATTTTTCATGCCCAGCAAGTTGCTGAGACAAGATTGATGAGCCAAGAGCTAGAATAAGAAGAAGAAAAAACTTTTTCCTGCTGGTGGAATAAGCTAGAACTCAGCTGGGAGTAGATCCCTGACTGCAGAAAGAATAATAGAAACTTCTTTGGAAGGTCCTTAAGGGATTTAGCATCTCTGCACGGTACTATACACAGAACAGCAAGAGGGAAAAATACAGTGTGAAAAAAACATACATACACAACACATCTTCAGGTGAGTTCTAGATCCTGAAGCTTAATCAGTTTGCAGCTGCTAGCGTTAAAACTCTTTGCTTAGAACAATTCAGAGCAAGTTTTCCTAGTATTAATAAATTATATTTCCAAGTAATTGAAAGTAAATAGCAAAGTTACTAATTATTTAGGCACTTCAGCAGTTTTTTGTTGTTTATTCATAAACTGGACTTTCTAGGAATATTCTTAAGATATTAAGTCGGAAAAAAGTGGAGTGAGTGATAGGGGAGCACTGAAGGTTATAAAAAGAACTCATTCTTTAGGGTCCTCAGCAGTTTGAGCTTTTCACAGATATATATATATATATATATATATAAAAGAGAAACTGACAGCAACATTGACAGCAATGCTGATGTAAATCAGCATCAGCATTGGGCTTCCCTGGTGGAGCAGTGGTTGAGGGTCCGCCTGCCGGTGTAGGGGACACGGGTTCGTGCCCTGGTCCGGGAGGATGCCACATGCTGCAGAGCGGCTGGGCCCATGAGCCATGGCCGCTGAGCCTGCGCGTCCGGAGCCTGTGCTCCGCAATGGGAGAGGCCACAGCAGTGAGAGGCCCACATACCGCAAAAAAAAAAAAAAAAAAAAAAAAAAAATCTGCATTAATAAAAATATTAATTTTCTTGCCACGTTCAGATAATAGCCACCAGAAAACAAATAGAAAAAGCATTTTGTCTGCATGACACCTCATAGCTAACTATTTAAAAGTGACTGGGTAATTAATGCACATTCCACTTTTTTCCCAAATACATGGAATCTTTCCATGCCTGGGGTTTCTTTTATTCATTAGTGGGCTATGATTACCACCTGGGAAATAAGATGTGGCAGAAAGAAATTCACCACAAAATGGCACTGCTATTACCTGCCTGGGATGATTCCCACTCTTGTCCCACCTGTACAGTCGTCTTTCTGTAATCTTGGTCTTGCCGCATCTAAGGTGGAGACTTAGTCTTACCAACAAAAGAAACACCTCTTGGTCTGAGTCATAGAGTCATAAATGTCGTCACATAAAAGTGTTATCTTTAGTGATGCTCATTTAAATGTGCCTAGATTTATGAAATTCCTGTTAAACTGATTTCAATTTCCAGGGGAAAATAACTTAGAATGCAAATTAGCTGATGTCCTTCCCACAAAATTCAAAATAATTTTCAGAATTTCACCACCATACACTGAAGAACAAGGCAGAAAAAGAAAAACATTTTGTCCTAGTCTTTAAAGCAGTGAGACATGAATTATTTATTTGTGGAAAGCTAGAAGTCCCTTTTAAATAACAGTGAATCAATTTTGAACTTGAAACAGATATTGGCACCCTGGATGATTCATTATTCTTAACCCCTGTTGTAGCACTGGCCCTCTGGGTCTCAGATTAAATTTCAGAAGACAGGCAGCAGCTCTAAGTTCTGAGGAGAAAATGTCACTAGAATGCCATTTTATATCAGTGACAGTGGCTTCTTCAGAAAATTAAGCTTCATTCCAAGTCAGCAAACACAATGACCATTGACTAACCTCTGAGTTAGTTCAGCCTGCCCAACAATAAGTAGAGTGTTTCACTCTAAAATCAAGTGTAATAACTGCAAAACAAGCTAAGAAAAAAGACTCCAGCAGAGCACCTTATAAATATTCTCGCAATTATTGTTCTTCAAAGCTCACTGCACTTCCAAAAACCCGTTGTGAGTATGGACATAATTTTATCCTTTAAGTTTAAAATAGAAAATATCAGTTTGGTTAGATTAATTCGAACGTTTGATTAGAATTATCAAGCACTATCAGAAATTTAGCATTACAGACATTTCAAGATAGTAGAGTAGGAAGACCCTGACCTCACCTCCTCCCACAAATATACCAAAACTACAGCTACGTATAGAACAACTCTTTCTGAGAACAACCTGAAGACTAGCAGAGTGGCTCTTCCTCAATCAAAGCTATAAAGAAAAAAATGCACGAAGACTGGCAGGAGGGGAAGAGAAGCAATCTACTTGGGGTCCACACCCCCAGCGGGCCACCTGGAGGAGGAGGGCTATCTCACAAGCTTAGGGATCCCTCCTAAGGAGTGAGGAGCTCAAGCTCCATATTGGACACCCCAGCCCTGGACGAAAGCCCCTTGACTGGTTTTGAAAACCAGTGTGGCTTAGCAGAGGGCTACAGGAAACTGAGACCCCACTCCTAAAGGGTGTGCACACAGATTGCTCGCTCCCAGTCCGAGCACGGAGGCAGCATATTGAAGAGTACTGGGTGCTCTGGCCAGTCTTCCAGGACAGCCCAAGTGCATCCCCCAGCCCACAGCAGGCTGCAGCTCTAGACCATGGGGCTAAGGAAGCAATTTCCGTAAAGCCGTCAGCTGATTTTTCAGCAGAAATTTTGCAGGCCAGAAGGGAGAGAGTCATGATACATATTTAAAGTGCTGAAAGGAAGAAACCCACGACCAAGGATACTCTACCCAGCAAGGTTATCATCCAGAATTGTAAGAGAGATAAAAGTGTTTCCCAGACAAATAAAAACTCACCACTTAACCAGCCTTACAAGAAATGTCAAAGAGTCTTCTTTAAGCAAAAAAGAAAAAGCCATATAAAGAAATAAGGAAAATATATGAAGGAAAAAATCTCACCGGTAAAGGCAAATACATAGTAAAGTCAGTGGATCAACCATTTAAATCATTATGTATAAAATAAATAAGATACAGAGGTATAGGAATTAGATAATACTTTATAATAACTTTAAATGGAGAATAATCTACAAAAACATTGAATTACTATATTGTACAACTGAAACTAATATGATATTGTAAATCAGCTATGCACTTTAATTACTATATACTTTAATGTAAAAACTACATCCCAAATTAAGTCATAGGAGGTCAAACAGTTATATGTAAATTTTTAATTTAATTTAATTTAGAAAGAGAGGCAAATATTTATCTGATCTCTGGCTTTAAGAACTCTAAACTTGAAAGCATAGGAAGGTATCACAAAGGAAAATATCAATAGATTTGGCTTTATAGAAAAGTTAAAATATACATATCTAAAAGGTATCATAGACAAAATGAAGAAACAAATGAAAACTAGGTAAATATTTACAAAAGATATCACAAAACGTTACATTCTTAATTTAAACTGATAAATCACTCTCCAAATATCATTATGCAAAAAGACATGAACAAACAATTCAAAGGTGAGAAAATATAACTAGCAAAAACATTTAAGAAAAATGTGTTCAACTTACCAAATTAAACTAACAAGACATTATTTTTTACTTAACAAATTAATAAATTTTAAAATATATATATTATTAACATTAGTATCCATATAATTATAAACTAGTACAATCTTCCTGGAAAATTCTTCAGTATTTTTTACTAAGAGCCTTAAAAATATGCATATGCTCTTAACTGGAAAATTTTGCATAGAAATATCTTCATTGTTTTGTAATTTATATGAGTGGAATATTTGAAACACCCTAAATATTCAGTAATAGACAAATATTTCAATTGATTGTAAAACACAAAGTATAACATATAATGCACACATATGCAAGCCTTAAAAAGTATTTGCAGGGCTTTCCTGGTGGCGCAATGGTTGAGAGTCCACCTGCCAATGCAGGGGACATGGATTCGTGCCCCGGTCCGGGAAGATCCCACATGCCACGGAGCGGCTGGGCCCGTGAGCCATGGCCACTGAGCCTGTGCGTCTGGAGCCTGTGCTCCGCAACAGGAGAGGCCACAGCAGTGAGAGGCCCGCGTACCGCAAAAAAAAAACAAAAAAAAGCTATACTGACATACTGCAGTTGATCAATAAGTATACAACTTCTGGGATCTTGCTTCAAGTTCAATCGTATAATAAACTGTCTCAAAACTGATTAACAAGGCCAGACATGCATACATTTTAAGTACTCTTACTTGGACTAAAGTCAAAAAGTATTACTGACAAAATATTTCCACAAGAAAATATAATGTACACTGTTTTAAGTTAGCAAGACTCCTGTTAAAGGGTTTAACAAAAGTCAAATGCCTCTGTAAAACCTTTCCCAGGTTTCTTCCTGTGGGGCTGGTCTACCACCTGTGTGTCAGCACCCAGGGCGTGCAGGGTCACTACCGCCTTCAGCAACCCGGACTTGCTGGGCTCACATTGACAACTCTGCCTCTCCTGCCCATTCAGGTACTAGGGGATTCAGAGATGAATAAAATAATGTGTTAACATAATGCAGATTGTAAAAATGCGTGGAAGGAAAGCAGCCTGTTCTAAGACTAATAGTGTTGGAGGGATTGATATCAATTGAGCTGACAGGCTCTGAGGAGAACATGAAATATGAATCAATTTCTGATGGATGATAGCCCATAATGATCAAGGTTTAACTGCAATGCCTTATTTGACTATTGTCTCAGATTTGGGAGTATTCCTAATTTTGTTCTAGCTTGTACCCTCAACTATCATCTATGTGAAAACTCTTAGTCAATCTGAATAAAAGGAGTCTTTTAAAAATGGTTTAAAGAAGATTCTTCTGTTACCTTTTTAACATACTTTAATCAAAGGAAATCTTCCAGTCATGTGGAAGCTCCCTGGATCACACATTGAGGTTAACCTAGATTTCATCACATATATACCTAAAGGCAAGGAGAATTGATTATCATCTTAAACAAGAGTGGTCTGCTGAGAAATTTCCTTTTATTTGTGTTTTCTGAGAAACTGAAATAACCAGAAACCCCTCAGTTGACCTACTGCAATCTGGGACTTGGGAGACTTGGTTTTGAAGCCTCTCTCCCTCAAGTTGTGAGTGGACTAAAATCTTGTTCATACACCCTGGTCTGTGAGATTGAGATACTAAGAGACAGATGTATGAATAGTCTTTCCCTGGAACCAAAGGATGCTAAAAATACTTATATATAAGAATTGACCCCTCCCCCTCAAAGAAAGAAAGAGGAAGAAAGAAAGAAAAGACAGAAAGGAGGGAAGGAAGGAAGGAAGGAAGGAAGGAAGGAAGGAAGAAAGAAAGAAAGAAAGAAAGAAAGAAAGAAAAAGAAAAAGAAAGAAAGGAAGGAAGAAAGGGAGAAAAAGAAGAGCAAAGAGGGAAATGGAAATGAAACCAGGGTCAAGTTTAGCAATGCCCAAATGAAGCTGAAGTGTTAGGCAGAAATGTGTGGTTTTGAGTCTGACACTCGTAGGCATTTGTTCCCCCTAATGTCTCAGCCAACTGTACAAATTTATAAACATTTGACTTTACTTCAATAAATCAAATAGGTATTTTGTAAATTGTACTCGATTTATAAATGTCCAGTGTCTATTTTTTAATATTGCAATTTTAAATGTGTTCCTTTGGCCCCAATCAACTCACTATAAAAATCCTTGTAATTCAAGAGGATACTTTTTATAGAAATGTCTTAAAATATATTATTCTTTTAATTAACATTACAAATTAAAATTCTAAAGAACATTGGGTACTAGATCCCTTAGTACTGTTAGTATTATTGCTATAACATATAATTTAACCATGTCTTCTTAGTATAGATAATTAAGGCTTCTACTCTAACATATAGTAAAAGTCTCTATCTCTAACGTGTAATTATGTTCATAAATGATAGTAATAAATTCTTAATATAACCAAACACTGATAACCAAACAAAAGCTTATTTTGAATAGCTTAATATGTTAAAAATCATGGAATTAAAAAAAATCATGGAATAGCATTTTTAACTTAATATTGCTTTGGTTAAATCATACATGTATTTCTTGTTTTGTATGCATGAAACCGAACAGGACCCTGCAGGGCCTTCCTGGTGACAGGCAATACCCTTTCCGGGTCCCCTGCCTCTTATTAGTAAAAAACCTTAGCCTCCTAGGTCTTCCTCGAGTTCCAAAGAGCAAATTTGTGTTTGTTTGTTTTTTGGTTTTTGGTCTTTTTTGCGGTACCCGGGTCTCTCACTGTTGTGGCCTCCCCAGTTGCGGAGCACAGGCTCCAGACGCGCAGGCTCAGCGGCCATGGCTCATGGGCCCAGCCGCTCCGTGGCATGTGGGATCTTCCTGGACGGGGGCACAAATCCGTGTCCCCTGCATTGGCAGGTGGACTCTCAACCACTGCGCCACCAGGGAAGCCCTCCAAAGAGCAAATTTAATCAGAGAAGTGAAAGAATGAAAAAACAAAGAAACACAGTCAAGCAAGACAAAATAACAGTAGTTTAGCCGTAAAACTAAGTCAAGGATCTTTAGTTCCTCCTCAGGGGCTATAGATAATATCCTGAGCCATATCCTTGAGTTGTTTTTCAGACATTAAAACTCCCACCAAGTGGAAGAAGTTAACTGCATGCTGACCACCAGCACATAGACCCCAGACTGGTTGGAGCCAGAAAACTGATCATTGAGATTCCCCAAATACCACCCTCACCATGGACCAAGCAGAATGTCCACGAGCTGATCAGACACCCTGCCACCCTCTCCCTTACACTGTCTTTAAAAACCCTTCCCCCAAGTCCATCAGGGAGTTTGGGCCACTTGAGCATTAGCTGGCCACTCTCCTTACTTGGCCCTGCAATAAACGCCTTACTTTCCTCCACCACAATCTGGTGTCAGTAGATTGGCTTCGTTGCATGTAGGGTGGGTAAGCAGACCCACGTTTGGTTTGGTAACATGAGCAAGAGATTTTAAATACACAAGGAATACATTTTCCTTCATGCATTAAATGTTTGCCTGACCCATTGTTCTCTCTGATACAGAAGTTTCATGCCTTCTATCAGCATAGCTCTTATACCCAATGTCTTTGTTTGATATACTAAAGAACATATTGTTGTACTGAGACAAAAAAATGAAAGTAGATTTAGTCTAATAAGGCTGGCATGAAACTTTGTTATATTAAAAAAACCCACATGTCCAAACAAGAACAAACTTTTTAATTACTTGCACAGTGCTTATTTTACTGACATTTATCCACATTTTTTTAACCACTCTTTACTGCAGTTGTCTGTTGGATAGAGTTATCTGGCTCAACACCACTCACAAGCAATACCAGAAATAGTGTTTTTAACTGAGGACTTTAAAAAGCAATACAAAATGACCATTTGAAAAACATAGAACTCACATTATAATATGACCAGTGTCAGTAAATACAACACACAAAAATATATACACAAACTACAGATAACAAAGCAAGGATGATGATGTTTTTATTAAGTAGATCCTCATCTCTTTCTTTGCTCTTCTCCTCCTGCTGCATCCCTGATCTGCATCTACGGTCCACACATATGAGCCAGTATTCATACTGGACTGGTTATGTCCTGAGTTGTGATTTAATGTAATATTAAATGCAAAGTGTTCCCAGTCTGCTTCAAAATGCTCAAATTATGGTCTTCATCAGACATACTCATCAGTTGTAGGTGTTTGCTGAGTAGTGTCCATACAAGTGCTCAAAATGAGGCACCTTCCAATTCTGCAAATATGTCTTTCTAAGAACACTGAAACACTTCCCCTGGCTGTGTTTCTTTAAGAATATTGTGAGCATCTCTGTCTTGAAGCAGGAAAGATGGGGAGAATCTCCTTATGGCAGAATCCTTAATTTCATCCTTTCTGTGCTTCCTATGCCTCATGATCAAATATGCCCACCCTAACCTTACCCTCAAGCCTGTTGTGCTGTTAAAACTGTCACCTTAGGAGTGACTTTTATTTTTATGCTGGCACTAATTATAAAATTATAATTATTCAGTTTGTTATATTCATCAACCTATATACTTGATTGGTGTACTTTTTAAGCTTATTCTTCAATGAAAAGTTAGAAAAAGTAAACCAACAGTGTTCTGCCAGGATTTCCCTGGTTATCAGCTTCACACATATTACAGCAGAAGAAGATGGTTTCCAGGACATCGGTAGGTTACTTTCACCAGATATTTGCAGAGAAAGGTGAGACACACATTCATTTAAAAGAATACATGGTATATACAGTTGACCCTTGAACAATTACAGGGGTTAGGGACCCCAATCATCCATGCAGTTGAAAATTCACATATAACTAAAGTTGGCCTATATCCTCTGGTGCACATCCAGGTATTCAACCAACCACAGATCACGTAGTACTTATTTTTTGAAAAAAATTTGCTATAAGTGGGCCTGTGTGTTTCAAACTCATATTGTTCAAGGGTCAAATATATATATATGTATATGTATATATGTATGTATGTATATGTACATAAAATTTCCCTTTAATCTGCCATAAATTTGTTTAATCAAAGTAAATGAGTAACGTTACCAATATACTTGTATAAAGCATTGGAAAATGCGAAGTTCTCTCACCCACATGCTCTGCTCTCACTTGATTCCCAGCTTCCTTGCCTGACAGCATTCATTTTAGTTGGTCTCCATAATGGAGAGCAGGCCTTGACATGTTCTATGACAACTTAACTTACAGCCACCATACCATGTACAACGGAGCAAACCGGCCTGCTGCCTAATGACTATTATCCAAGGTAATCAGAGTAAACAGCAAATAGCACAAATAATTTTGAACAGAGGTTTGTTGACCCAGATACAATATTTATGTGGCTTACTACTTTCTCAGACAGAATTGGTCCTTATCATATCCTATGGAACAGAAATTTGTTACTCCTTAATTATTCATTGCCTATTCCTAGACGTTTTTTTTAAAATGAGGAAACCTTTGAAAAGGAGTGATAATAAGTTCCCAAGAGGAAACTCAAATGTCCCTCAATCTTTATTTTTTTAATTCACATCTAATGAAAATCTTTGCTCCAGAAGAGTTTGTAAATTCACAGTAATGCTAGATTTTATCATATTCTTTCCTACCTCCTGGAATATTTACATGCGACATTTATTTGATAGTTAGAAGTATTGTGAATCTGTTCAGGTCATTTTGCTGGGCACCCTGTACCCTGGAAAAGTCACCCTACACATTGCCCAAGGCTCAGTCAAGGCTCACTGCCCTGGGGCGGGTCTTCATGGGACAAAGTTTCACATGGGCCCCTCCACAGGCACCTGTCCAGCTGATGTGTGAATGAATGCACAGCTCTGCTGTAAGTTGTTAACTCATTATGTTGTCATTGTTGGTTTACCGCAGTTGCCACAAAGATTATGAGTTGTTTGTCAGAGAGATATGGCCCATTCATTTTTGGAGCATATCAACTGGAATACAATATGTGCTAAATAGAATTGAAGGAATAAAATAAGGTCTTTTATTGTTCTTGAACAGAGTCTGATATCTTTTATTTAATGCTTCTTGAAAACTGTTCTGGACTGAATGTTTTTGTCTCCCCAAAATTCACATGTTGAAGCCCTAACCCTCAATGTGATGGTATTTGGAGATGGGGCCTTAAGGAGGTAATTAGGTTTAGATGATGTCATGAGGATGGTGCCACCATGATGAGACTGTCTTTATAAGAAGAGGAAGAAACCAGAGCTCAAACTCTCTTTCTCTGCCATGTGAGGACACAGCCAGATGGTGGCTGCCAGCAGGCCAGGAAGAGAGCTCTCACCAGCACCCTGCCATGCTGGCACTCTGGTCTGGTTCTTCCAATCTCAAGAACCATGAGAAATACATTTCTGTTGTTTAAGTCACCCAATCTATGATATTTTGTGATGGCAACCTGGGCAAACTAAGACAAAAACCCATTTTTAAAAGTTCAGGTCAGAGGCTTCCCTGGTGGCACAGTGGTTGAGAGTCCGCCTGCCAATGCAGGGGACACGGGTTTGTGCCCCGGTCCGGGAGGATCCCACATGCCCCGGAGCGGCTGGGCCTGTGAGCCATGGCCGCTGAGCCTGTGCGTCCGGAGCCTGTGCTCCGCAACGGGAGAGACCACAACGGTGAGAGGCCCGCGTACCGCAAAAAAAAAAAAAAAAAAAGTTCAGGTGAAATTATTTGTTTAAATATCTTGATATTGTGTCATTTTAAAGGAATGGAGAAAAGGTGGATAATTTAATAAATTGTGTAGGAAAACTGGTCAGTTGTTTAAGGAAAAGCATGAATCCTTGCATTACTTCTTATGCCAAAATAAATTCTAGATGAGGCAAATATTCAAATGTTAGAAGGAAATAAAGTGAGAGAAGGAGGAAAGGAAGAAGGGAGGGAAGGGGTAGGGAGGGAAGGAGGGAGGCTAGCACTGGAGACCCAAAGATCAACAACGAAATGTGTTTATAATTTTAAAGTGGGGGAAGGCCTTTTATGATATGTATGTATGATATAAAACCCAGAAATTATAAAGGAAAATTTACACATATGAAATTTTTAAAAAATTGATCCTGAGAATAGCAACATGCACAGAGTTTTAAATTACAGTTTAATGAAAAGTGGCAACAATCAGGACAAAGGCCTAATTTCTCTAGCAAAAAAGGAGCTCTTACAAATCAATTAGAAATGACCAAAAAGAAAATAGAAATGAACAAAGGATATAAAAATGTATGTTATAGGAAAAAATACATATGGTCAAAGTATGTGGAAAGATATTTAATGTCACTAAAAATAAATCAAATTCAAATTAAAACCACAATATGCTATTTTCACATGTTTACAAAGGTTGTTAGTACCCCCCTTACTTGTTGGGAAATGGAAAAGCATCCCTTTTATAAACTTTTGATAGTGTATATATTAGGATAAGCTTTAGGAAGCCATCTGGCAATATCTTCCAAACTTTTCAATGTCAATACACTTTGACACTGAAATCCACTTCTAGGAGTTTATATTTCATTTATTCATACCCATAAGTGTCTGTCCACTAATAGAAGATAGGTTTCCAAATTTTAGTTTAAAAAGTAATAAAAGGAGTATGTTTACTTACATACAAATATAAAAATATATATTTATATGTATTATATGCATATATTATATATAGATATATATAAAATTTACTACAGCTACCTCTAATCAATGAGATTTTGGAATAAAAGCGTGAAATGTTACATTTTACTTTATATACTTTGGTACCTTTTAACTTTTTTAAGAAGCCATAAATTTGTATTATTTTATAATTTAAAATGTTATTAAAAGTATAGGAGAGAATGGCCAACCTACAACTCTGTAAAAATTAACATAATTATGCAATCACTAAGTTATACAAAAATTAAAATATCAAAAGAGAGCAAGAGAAAAATCCCAAATAAAATGATTTCAGAAATAAAGAGCTGGAAAGAAAAGTGTTCAGGGAACAAAGAGCGTGTGTCAGGAAGTTGACAAGCCCCACCTATAATACAGGATCAGAAGCCCGGGAGCCCGAGACACACCTGTCACTCAACCTCTCTTTCAGTCAAGAAAAGGCTGGTGTGGGACATGGAGCTGATGAATGAGTATGCAAATTAATGGAAGAGAAGAAAGAAGCATTCCCTAAGGTGAGGGAAAATGGGAAGGGGATGGTTTCAGAGGGGAAAAAATCATTTCCCATAAGTTTAAATCAGCTCAAGAACAGGCCATGACCTTCAGGAAGGACTTTTAAAAATAGATTTTTTGCCTCAGAAAATAATCAAACCAAACCTTCCTTGTTTTCACATTTTAAATTTAGACTCCATAAGTAAGCAACAGATGTATTTACGCTCGTATTGTCTGCATGTGGATGATGATTGAATTTTGATGATGAATTGGACCAAATATCTCAAATTAAAATTTTCACACCAGCTGTAAAATTGTAACATATCATAAAGCTACACATATTCTGTTTTCACCTTGTACAGTTTTCCCACAAGTAAAGGTTATTTATTCCAAGGGGGGAAAATGTATTTCATTTGCAATGTATTTTCATTTTCATGTGTCCCAGGAGAAAAAGAATTGCATGTCAGATACATTTGATTTAGGATCATCCCCACATTTCTAAAGTGAAGGTGCCCTCTAAATATTGATTCTTTTTTCATAAAAAGTTCCCCACATAGCACCCTTCTTGAAAGAGGAGATATATGAAAGATTACAGCTGTCCTGTCTTTGTAGACTGGATACAACAAAAAAATTGCTGGAATTGATTGAGGTGAACCAAACTCAAGATCAGAATGTCTTTCTTTATTACAAGTGAAGGCAATCAAAAATACCATCTGACTCCTAAAGTTACATGTTTTGGTTCTTTCTCCTTTCTATCCTTTCTGCCTCTCAGTCCTCAGAGCCACTTTTTTCTATGTATATCACATTATATACACACTTACACACACACACAGTATTTAGCAAAACTATCTAATTGAAACTGTACTGTGGTTTCTTACAATCAGTGGTAAGTCATCTAGAAAATAATGTGTTCGTAATAATGGTTAAAGTAGTAAATTTGCTGGATGAATTTACTGTATATATCAACCAGAGATTTTGGGCCTCTGAGGAAGGACCCATGGGCCTGTAGCAGCTGTAGGGAAGCAAAATTTGCCACCCCTAAATGTGTTTCTTTGGCATGAGAAAGACACAGAAGACGAAGGAAGTTTTTCTTTTCACCTCCCACATAACTGTCTAAAAGAATTTAGATAGAGGGCCTATTCCAGGAAAGAGAACTATCACCAGAGATATCTATAGTATAATATGAAGTAGGCATGGTAGACAGGGAGGAACCTAGCAAAGTCTGTTAAAATTCCTCACTGGGTCCCATTGTCTCTACATGGCACAGCAAACGTTTGTTTACCAAATATTTGTTCTTAATTCATCTTCCTGTGAATTATCTTCCTTCCCTTTGAAGTCCCAGACCCCAGTCTAGAATGACAATAGAGACCTCATTTTGTCTTACTGTCTTAGGAATCTCTTGTGTTCATATTCCCTGCATATATGTAATTAGATTTTATTCTCTCCCTTTAAACTGTCAATTTAATTCTTAGACAGGCAGAAGAACCTACTAAAATAGAGGAAAGATTTTTTTTCTCTTCCACTCAGCAAAATTTCCCTGACCATGAGACTCCCTAATTTAAGTATCTTCATTGCTACATATGGCACAGACAGTGTAAAGATCAAATGTTCAAAATCGTTACTATCAAACATTATGCAAATGTGATGTACCGTAACATTGCCATACAAACAGTGTCCAGTGATTCTCTGTGTTATCACAGCAGCTTTGCAATGCTCTCTTGCTGACCTAAGAAAGTTGCTCTGCAGGCTTTGCATTTGTATTCACACAAACTTCCTTTAGTTCGTGTTTAAAATTATGTCCTCTTACTGTTCATGTCAGTGGGGCTTTTACTGGCTTTCCTATTTTAAATCCCCAAATTAAAATAATTTCTTTCAAGGAGATGATTCAATTCTGGAGACTGACCTAGAAAACCGTGGTGTGTTATTCACCAATATAGCCCGATGTGTGATTGGAGAGTTTCATAGTAATTATACAGTGGGCCCTTGCCCTTTCTACTTGCCTTTCAGTCCTTTGAGTGTTCTGCTCTGTGGCTGATCACCTGAAATGGCTATTGGGAGTAGGCAGTATTTAGATAATTAATAAATAATTGCATTTATTGTTAAATAATAAATTGTTATTCCTTTAACCAAAATAACTGTATGTGGGTTTATGCACACAAGTAAATGTATACATACAAGTAAACATACACACTTTCATACATAGCAAAGAATTTAGAAGAAGTTACACCAAAAAAGTGGTATCCCTGACTAATACCTTTGTGTTTTTGTTCTGAGCTTTCTAATTCTTCTGCAGACATGTTTTATTTGGGTCAGAATAAGAAACAACCCAAGTTAACTACTGAAGACTCAAACATCTTCGTGTTAATAGTAGATACTTCCTAATTTATTTTGGTAGTTTCAATCATTGAGTGCTGACATTTACTACATTTTCCAAAATGTAATAATGAGCTCTATGAAGAGAAAATTTAGCTTTAATAATTTTCTCCAGTTACCTCTTTTAAAAGAATATGATAATATGCTCCGGACATAGGAAGGTATGTGAAATTGGAAAGCTATGGATTGCTTCAAAGTAAAAGTGATGGGAATAAAAGCATATGTCATCATGAAAAAATAAAAGAGGCTTTACATTTTCGTAGTTATTTCTGCTATATTACCAAAAGAGGCTAAGCTAATCCTCATGTGCAAATGGCCTAAATAAAGCTGGAACTTCTCCCTTTAAATTGGAAAAAGAAACAACTTAGGAAACACAGTGAAATCAAAAGAATAAGTTATACGTATACTACATTTTCTTTCTCCCAGGTGCATTAGTTTGAGTATTTGACCTTCAGTTGAGATATACAGGAAAAGAGAGCCCAAGTAATTCATGAGTGCTAATTAGAACTCTCTGAAATAAATGTCAATGTTGCTAGTGAGATAAGTACTTCTCAATGTTATAGCCTCCATTAACTGGACTAACAATCTTGCAAATTCTGTGACTTGTGTGGGCACAGCAAAGAGGAATGCTAAGACTTCCTCCAACTGCACAGTGAGTCTATGATCACTGGGTGGATGAGATGAGAAGATATAAGCAAAAACTGTGCAAAGTCACTTCTACCAAATAAGTGGTAAGTTTTTCACAACCATGATATTATTTTGATGGTTCCACTGAAAACTGTGATTTATTTGGAGCACAGCACCTCATGCCTTTTGCTTAGCATCAAGTTGTACTTTCAAATTGTTGTTTTATTCTGTCAGGAAACACATTGGTGAAATTGATTAGAGAGCCCCCAACATTTCTTCTCTCTATAACCATATTTTGCATGGTGATAATTAAAAGGAATCAATGGAAACACTGAAGCAGAAACAGTAAGTTATACTCCCTGACCTAATTGCAGTAATTGAAGCATATTAAAAATGAAATCACACCAGAGGACAGACAGCAGAAGCAAGAAGAATTATAGTCTTGCAGCCTGTGGAAAAAAAAAACCACATTCACAGAAAGATAGGCAAGATGAAAAGGCAGAGAGCTATGTACCAGATGAAGAAACAAGATAGAACCCCAGAAAAACAACTAAATGAAGTGGAGAAAGGCAACCTTCCAGAAAAAGAATTCAGAATAATGATAGTGAAGATGATCCAGGACTTTGGAAAAAGAATGGAGGCAAAGAAGATGCAAGAAATGTTTTACAAAGACCTAGAAGAATTAAAGAACAAACACCTAGAAGAATGAAAGCACAAACAAACAAAGATGAACAATACAATAACTGAAATGAAAAACACACTAGAAGGAATCAATAGCAGAATAACTGAGGTAGAAGAACGGATAACTGACCTGAAAGACAGAATGGTGGAATGCACTGCCACAGAACAGAATAAAGAAAAAAGAATGAAAAGAAATGAAGACAGCCTAAGAGACCTCGGGGACAACATTAAATGCAACAACATTCGCATTATAGGGGTCCCAGAAGGAGAAAAGATAGAGAAAGGACCTGAGAAAATATCTGAAGAGATTATGGTCAAAAACTTCCTTAACATGGGAAAGGAAATAGCCACACAAGTCCAGGAAGCTCAGAGAGTCCCCAGCAGGATAAACACGCCAAGACACATAGTAATCAAATTGACAAAAATTAAAGACAAAGAAAAATTATTGAAAGCAACAAGGGAAAAACAACAAATAACATACAAGGGAACTCCCATAAGGTTAACAGCTGATTTCTCAGCAGAAACTCAATAAGCCAGAAGGGAGTGGCATGATATATTTAAAGTAATGAAAGGGAAGAACCTACAACCAAGATTACTCTACCCAGCAAGGATCTCATTCAGATTTGAAGGAAAAATCAAAAGGTTTACAGACAAGCAAAACCTAAGAGAATTCAGCACCACCAACCCAGCTCTACAACAAATGCTCAAGGAACTTCTCTAAATGGGAAACACAAGAGAAGAAAAGGACCTACAAAAACAAACCCAAAACAATTAAGAAAATGGTAATAGGAACACACATATCGATAATTACCTTAAATGTGAATGGATTAAATGCTCCAACCAAAAGACACAGGCTCACTGAATGGATACAAAAACAAGACCCATATATGCTGTCTAGAAGAGACACACTGAAGATCTAGGGACACATACAGACTGAAAGTGAGGGGATGGAAAAAGATATCCCATGCAAATGGAAATCAAAAGAAAGCTGAAGTAGCAATACTCATATTAGATAAAATAGACTTTAAAATAAAGAATGTTACAAGAGACAAGGAAGGAGACTACATAATGATCAATGGATCAATCCAAGAAGATATAACAATTATAAATAGATATGCACCCAACATAGGACCACCTCAATACATAAGGCAACTGCTAACAGCTATAAAAGAGGAAATCAACAGTAACACAATAATAGTGGAGGACATTAACACCTCACTTACACCAATGGACAGATCATCCAAACAGAAAATTAATAAGGAAACATAAGCTTTAAATGACATAATAGACCACATAGATCTACTTGATATTTATAGGACATTCCATCCAAAAACTGCAGATTACACTTTCTTCTCAAGTGCTCATGGAACATTCTCCAGGATGGATCACATCTTGGGTCACAAATCAAGCCTCAGTAAATTTAAGAAAACTGAAATCATATCAAGCATCTTTTCCGACCACAATGCTATGAGATTAGAAGTCAATTACAGGGAAAAAATGTAAAAAACACAAACACATGGAAGCTAAACAATATGTTACTAAATAACCAAGAGATCACTGAAGAAATCAGAGGGAATCAAAAAACACCTAGAGACAAATGACAAGGAAAACACAATGATCCAAAACCTATGGGATGCAGCAAAAGCATTTCTAAGAGGGAAGTTTATAGCAATACAAGTCTATCTCAAGAAACAAGAAAAATGTCAAATAAACAATCTAACCTCACTCCTAAAGGAACTAGAGAAAGAAGAACAAACAAAACCCAAAGTTAATAGAAGGAAAGAAATCATAAAGATCAGAGAAGAAATAAATGAAATAGAAACAATGAAAACAATAGCAAAGGTCAATAAAACTAAAAGCTGGTTCTTTGAGAAGGTAAAGAAAATTGATAAACCATTAGCCAGACTCATCAAGAAAAAGAGGGAGAGGACTCAAATAAATAAAATTAGAAATGAAAAAGGAGAAGTCACAACAGACACTGCAGAAATACAAAGCATCCCAAGAGACTACTACAAGCAACTCTATGCCAATAAAATGGACAACCTGGAAGAAATGGACAAATTCTTAGAAAGGTATAACCTTCCAAGACTGAACCAGGAAGAAATAGAAAATATGAAGACCAATCACAAGCACTGAAATTGAAACTGTGATTAAAAATCTTCCAACAAACAAAAGTCCAGGACCAGATGGCTTCACAGGTGAATTCTATCAAACATTTAGAGAAGAGCTAACACCCATCCTCCTCAAAGTCTTCCAAAAAATTGCATAGAAAGGAATACTCCCAAACCCATTCTATGAGGCCACCATCACCCTGATACCAAAACCAGACAAAGATACTACAAAAAAAAATGAAAATCACAGACCAATATCATTGATGAATATAGATGCAAAAATCCTCAACAAAATACTAGCAAACGGAATCCAACAACACGTTAAAAGGATCATACACCATGATCAAGTGAGATTTATCCCAGGGGTGCAAGGATTCTTCAATATATGCAAATCAATCAATGTGATACACCTTAGTAACAAATTGAAGAATAAAAACCATTAAAAAAATGAAATCAGAATTTCTGTCTCCCATACATGCCGGGCTTTTTGTTGTTGTTGTTAACTCTTTTTGTAAAATAAAACACTTACACCAAAAAATGCACAACAAAGGCTTTGATTTATCACAAAGGAAGCACCCAAATAATCTGATGAAGAAATAGAATATTGCATGTCATTCGGAAGCCCATGCATAATCCCTCCTATTCACTGTTCCTTCTTTTCCTCCCCCTTAAAGGTTAACCATAACTTGATACTTAACTAATTATTTGCTTCCTTTTCAAAGTATGATTTTACTACCTAAGCACAAATCCCTGAGCAATAGTCTAGTTTGGCCTGTTTTTGAGCTTCATGTAAGTGAAATCATATATTATGTCTCCTTTTGTTTCTGCATTCTTTTACTCAACATTCCCTTGTAACTGCATGTAGCTGTAGTTCTTTCAGTTTCATTGCTTTATAGCATTTTGTCCTATGATTATACCACAATCTATTTTTCCATTTAACTGTTGATAAACTTTATAAACAACATTCCTAGGAATAATCTTGTAGATGTATCTTGCTATACATAAGCACACATTTCTAGAGGTGGAACTGTTGCTCCCAGGGCGTGTGTATCTTCAACCATAGCTCTTCCAAAGTGTCTTCCAAAGTGATTGTTGCAATTTTTCCAATTTACAACCCGCCCCCAGAAAAGTGTATGGGAGCCCCCCTGCCTTCACGTCCTCATCCACATTTGATATTGTCATATCTGCAGGAGTTCTTAAAATGTTCTGAAGTTTATCAAAAGGTACCAACTTCCGGTTTTAAGATAAATAAGTTCTGGGGATGTAATGTACAGTATGGTGACTATAGTTAACAATACTGTAGTATACATTGGAGAGTTGCTGAGAAAGTAGATCTCAAAAGTCTTCATCACAAGAAAAAAACAATTCATAACTATGTAAAGTGATGGATGTGGCAATCACTTCACAATATATACACATGTCAACTCATTACGTTGTACACCTTAAACTAATACAATGTTATATGCTAATTAAGTGTTCTGGATAATGGTGCTTTGTTACTTATACATGTTGCCAGTAATCTTTACTCAGTTTATGGCTGCTTTGTTGCTCACTTAATAGTGTCTTTGAGGAGCCAAAGATCTTAATTTTTTGTAGTAAAGTTTAATCAATCATCTCCTTTATGGTTAGTGTTTTTTGTGTGTGTGTACTGTTTAAAAAATCTATTCCTACTCATATATAATGAAGATTTGGTCTTATGTTATCTTCTAGGAGATTTATTGTTTGCTTTTCATATTTAGATCTATTACTACTATATACATAGAACTGATTTTTGTGTACAATTTGAAATAGGGTCAAATTACTCTTTTTCCCAAGTTGGTATTTTCTCCCAGCACCATTTATTGAAAAGACTATTCATTCTGCACTCCTCTACAATGCCACCTGTATTAGTTTCCTCTCTCTTATCTCTATGATAACACAAATAACTATGATTGTCTCTTAGTCTATTGGCATTCTCATTCATGCCACACATAGCTTTGAACAAGGAATGGGAAAGCTTAAGCTTAAAAGAGCAAGTGAATTTGCATACATGTCCATCCCCAAATGTCTATGTATATACTTCTAGAGCATTTGCAGAGAGATCTGTCTGCCTGGTATTTTGGGTAATAGGCTCTGCTCCTACTAAGTGTCATGTGTGTTCACTGTAGAGCAATGAATGAAGTTTCCTGTTGTCAGAAACTCTGAGCACAGATAGGTTCAACTTGCTGAGCAACAGGATTCTAACGTGACTTTTTTATTTCGTAAAATTCTTGCCTCTAAAATATCTTATGACATTTGGAAATCTTGTGTCTGTCTTACCGTGCACCATATGATCAACACCACTGCTGACAGATGAGAATAGAAGCTATTATGAATCAAAAGTATTGTGTCTTGAATCCAGGGTAAAACTGGTACAGAACATAAAATGTTCATTTTATACTCTCTCAGGTAGAGGTATGATTTGAGTCATATTTGCCCTTAGAAGAGTAGAAGACTACAAATGTTTTACTGTGTTCACTCTAAAAGAAACAGAACTAGGAATAACCAGAGAAAATTCATTGTAAAATGTTTGAAATAAATAATCTTTCTTTGAATTTCGCCTACTTGACCTTCTAAAACTTCTCAGTTCATTTACTCCATCTTGTATTATTTATCTTTGATTTAGTTTTAATCTTGAAAACAAATCCAGGGAAGGGTTTAGGAGGTCCATTTCCTTTCTCTCAGGCTTCTAGCTCTGAGTTCTGGTGTGATTAATTTGGAGAATGAATAGCCTATAGGTTTTTGCCTTTTCAAGTTTCAAATTTTTCCTACTTTTTCTTCTTCAGCACTTCTAGGATTTTTGGAATGCTTTTACCTCTAGAAGTCAAAACATAATATCCTTAAATCAGTCAGCTTAAATTAATGCTTCCAAAATTATTCTATATTCTATTGAAAACTATGTTTCATTGATAGGAACCCACTTAATTTTCAGCTAAGGCAATACTGAGCAGAAAGAGAAGATGAGATAGAAATGCTCAAATGATGGACTGGGAATTGACTTGGGTCTGGGCCATGAAATTGTGCCACTAAACCATATTACAATTGTAATCTCTATCACTAAATATTCTGAAGAGCCTGCTGACATCAATTTTGTGCTGGTATATATGTGTTTGTGTGTATATATATGAAATATTACTACTTACATAACAATTTGGCAATATAAAAATCTATTGCATGTAATTTTGTGCTAGACACCATATTACAACTCATATTAGGTATCTATTTTGTATTTTATATTATTAACAAGACTGGAAGCCCTCCAGTCTTTGAAATAAAAGCCCCCTAATGGTTTAATCCTATTTGATAAGTATGACAACACACATTAGATCTATGGATCATTCTATTTCTTTGATCACTGTCTTTCAATGAAAATCTTTCTTTTAATTTGCTGCTCAGCCTCCAAGTCCAGATAAATGAAAAGTTAATAAGCTATTCAATGCAATAGCATTTTTATTTTAGAACTCTAAAAATATATATCATCTTTGAGCCTTGCAGTGACATTAGATGAGGTATATGTATAGGACTAAAGCACAGGCACATCTGGAGTTGACATACTTAACACCCTCTTTTAGGAGTCAGTATACTTCCATGTTGTGAAAGGAAAATCAAAATGGAGTTGATATTGCTAAGAGAGCTCTCTAAAATAGAGCTAGGAAGCCATTGAGGAAGTGTGACTTATGCACATCTCAGCCTGGATGGAATCTGACCAGATGAAATTAAGACCAGGCATCCAGAACATCTGCCTAATGTTCCAGAAACTCAAGATACTTATTGGACCCTTACCCTAAGTAACTCGTGAAAACCTATCCCTTAAAGGACAAACGTTTTCTTTCTTACATCAGTCAATCATAATTCTTGCCAGACAACTTTAACAATCTTGTGGTTTTTGCCTCTATAAGCCCCTGACACTTTATCTTCCCCAGAACACTCTCAGTGTTACCCAAATCTGTGTCTCCCAAATTGTGATTCCTAAGATACCGAAATAAAGCTCTTTGTTCTTTGCAGCTTCCATAAAGATTATTGCTCGGCAAAACTCACATCAACTTAGGACTCCAAGGCAAATAAGCAGACAGCAGCCTTGAGTCTCTTTACCAGAATTATTTCATAAGCCAGAATAATAGCTACCATTTTAAGCTATCCAAATGGTGCCAGATACTTTACATCTATTATTTCTAATCCTTATATAAAATGTGAAAAACTATCTCTCTTTTAAATATGAGGAAACAGTCTGATATTTCACTATTAGCCTAGTAAGTTCCAGAAGCATTTTATCTGTTCCCAAAGCCTACTCCATTTGCTTAAGTACAATACACTCGAATTCACTGGAAAACACAAGGAAAAAGAAAGATGTGAGCATGAATGATCATAACAGAATGCAAAAGGAACACCTTTTTCTAATATCTGACTCTGGTTTTAAAGAAGTTTGATTTGTTTCTAATCTCCGAATGCTGAGACTGATCTAATTGACGAACACATATTATGCTTCTAGCAGCAAAACACCCACAAGATAGAAATAATGTAGATCTTAAACTGACCACATGGTTCTAAATCTTAATTCTGCCATTTACTACGTGTGCAAGTGTGGGCAGTGGTATAACATCTCTATGTGTGTAAAATGGGAATATTTGTATACACACTACATAAGCCAGCTGATCTGAACTAGAAAAGACATCATAGTGACTACCATATGGTAGGCTCTCAACAGGGGCCGATATTTTTTCTGAAGTCACATTTTCTAGTATGCTAATTTTTTGTTTTGGGGGGTTTTTTGGTAAACATTAGTTGAACTGGAGGGGTAAATACAGATATCAGCACATATACCCATCACTGTTGGAATTATTTTCAAAAAAAAATCCATTATGGCAGTTATTAGAGATCATGACCAGACTATCATTGATTTTGCCTTGCCCTGGGATTTTATCCTCATGGAATCTATGTTCACAATAAGGATTTTGACAGCCACTTGCTTTCCGAGGCTTGTTGACTCCATCTCTGGAGCCAGAAGGAGAGAGAGCTGACTCCTGCTTCAGGCATTACTGAACTTCAGTCTCATGTGTGAATAAATCCTAAGGTTAATCATTTAAATGATCACATGCTTTTCCCTAAATGGCATTGATTTCAGTGGGTCTTTTGAAAAGACAGTCTCATTTATCATCTTATCTCAGAGTCATTAGACAGGTGGAATCCTCAATATTAAGACTGAATTTAGGCCCTTTAGCCCAGAAAATTCTTTGGCACAATTCACCAGAGCTTGACCACTCAGCCTCTCCAGGCACCTCCTATATTTGTAAAATGGGAAAAAAATCTTTGACTATATTGAAGCTTTCCTCTCCCCTGCCCACTGGAACCCTATCCAGTGTGTCACTCTTGCAGATTTTTCTCTCTTTCACCCTCTAACAAGGGTCCTCCCTACCTTAGAAGATCAAAGGATTTGGGGGTTTCATAATAGAACAGGGGGCAAGTGTGGGGAAAGAGGGGTGGACAAAGGTTAAATGTAGAATGAATTGCTAGAGGAGATTTCAGGAGGAGAAAGGGCAGGTGTTGAGGAGAGAGGCATAGGAAACATAGAAAAAACTATGACTGAAACACAGATTTTTAAGAAATATTCTTGGTCTGCTGATCCCTTCAGTGTGTCCGAGAAAACCAAGTAAAAGACTAGTTGTTTTGAAATGATTGTTGATTGCATGGACTGTGCTTTTCTGCCTATGACACCATTCTGGTGTTGACATTTGTGGATCATGGATTTATAGGTTTTAAACTTGCTAGTCCAGGTGCTGTGCATAGAAAACACTGTGTAACTAAAGTTTACAAATATAAGCTGTTGTAGCTTTCATCAGCCTCTTCAGATCTACTCTTCTCTTCTCTGAGCTCTTCTCCATGAAGACTGTATGTAACATGAACAATATCAATAGACTCTCACAATTTCTGGCTTCTGCTTGGGTTCAGCAATGGGAAGCACTAGCAGGAAATAGGAGAAAGGGAAGAGAATGAGGCCAAGGTATTTATTACTCTGAGTCCTTCCCTATAAGACCACTTTGGGTTGGTTGGATCCTTGGCTAGAAGGTCCTCTCAAGGGTACCTACTCTGTATGACTCTCTCTCCTTCTGGTTTCTGATCACACCTCTGCTCCCTCATCCCTTCAAACTTACAAGTCATAACAGCCCCACTGTTCCAGCGCCAGGTAGCTTCACTATCCCTTGGTTCCCTATACCCCAGCCACATCTTTGTAATTAGCCTGTTTATTAAATTCCCCTCAAATTATCTTAATTTGGGTATGCTGTCTGCCTCCTTCTGGGACCCTGATCAACACACCAGCTACTTAACTTTTTTCTATAATCTTACATCAAAATCCCTAGAAAACTAACATGATGAGGTAGAAATGAGTAGCAAGATGAAGGGTCTTGTTATTCAATATCTTTAAATCCTTAGAAGCTGGAATTATCTAATTCAGGGACATAGGACCTGCTTGCTTGGAAGAGACCAAGACTTTCAATTCAGTCCACTTCTAGTTGTATCATCTCCTTTACCCTACCTTCTCTGCTACAGATATTATTTTGCTTCCCATTTGGCTTTCTCATTACCACCTTGAGTTCCCAATATTTCCACTTCAGTAACCATTTAGGAGCTAAGACCTGCCGGTTGGCTCTCCTCTACCAGTTTAAACTGGGGTTTCGGCTGAGGACATGGACTCTAAATTTAAAAACCACAAAGGTGTGAGAAGCCACTGGATGGAAAATAAGGTCAAGCAGAAGGGGATCTTCCTTTTTTGATTGGCTCTATACCCTTTTAGATGCTCCAGACTTCAAAAGCGTGACATGTATGGCACAAAGCATGACACAGACATTCTTCTGTGTTTATTTTGTAATAAAATAGCTTTCTACAGATAGTCACAGTGCACTATATTGAACTGGGAATCAATCTTGGACTTTATGGTGGAAGATGTTTTGGCTAAGGCACATGCTGGGCCCTCTTCCCACTGCCTATTCAGTTTGCTTCTGAATGAGCTACTTGAGATCTGGGACAGTCTCAGTCATCTTTGAATTCTGAGGACTTAGAACCATACTTGACACACAGTTGGGACTAAATATTTCATTGGATGAATGAGTGGGTGAACGAATGAACAGTTGAATGAATACTCACATAGAAAATGAATACTATAACCCTCCTCATGACTTTCTCCCTATTTAGAAGCCAGGAGCAATGTTTTGTTTTGTTCTATACTTCAAAGCCTTTTACTATGTTTCATCAGAACAAATTACCTCTCTGTATAAACCTCTTCGTGCACAAATTTTGTCAGCTGCTAAGCAAGAAACTACTTTCCTTTATTTATCATAATTACTTAACAATTTATATGTGCTTTCAATGTCATTTCTCTAATAAGCAAAGGAACTATACATTGTTACTTGATCAGACTGGATAAATAGTAATATTTCCTGAAAATTTTTGAGATGTTGGTTCTCACTTTTCTCCCAGCATAGCGTCACCATCCCTACCTCCAAAGCAGCTTTCTGAAAATAGGTAGACAGGAAAACAATCACAAGAAACTTGAATACTATTCACTGGCTTTAAAATGTGTCTATTCATTAGTGGCCGAGTATAATGAGACTCTCAATCCAAGATGTAATACACATGATTAATAATAAGATGTCACGGGACTTCCCTGGGGGTCCAGTAGTTAAGAATCCATCTTCCAATGCAGGGGACGAGGGTTCAATCCTTGGTCGGGGAACTAAGGTCCCACATACTGTAGGGCAACTAAGCCCACGCACCACAATGAAGAGCCTGTGTGCCCCAATGAAAGATCCTGCATGCCGCAACTAAGACCAAACTCAGCCTGGGGGGTGGGGGGGGAATTAACATTCAATTTAATTGACTAATAAAATGTTTAAAAAATAGTAAGAGGTCATATGTATCTGGTGTTTATAAAGTGCCAGACACTTTTCTAAGCCCCATATGTGTTTTAAGTCATTTAAAATTTACAATAACTCTATAAGGTGGAGAGAAACAGAGGTGGGAGGTATTAAGTAACATGCTAAAGAGCAGAAGGCAAACAAGCAAGCTTTGAACACATGCCCTCTTGGCCCTCCAAGCTGTCCCTGGAACCATCACATTATACTGCATGGCATAGAAAAGAGCAGCAATCCTTTGCTTTATCAAACCAATGATCTCCAAACCCAGAGACCCACCTCCAGACACAGAGCTCCTATATGGAGACCAGACATCTAAGACTCTTGAAAGAATACTAATGCAGTAAGCTTAGAGGTCAGGTTTTAACAAATACAGCTTCCAAAAGCAATAAAAAGTAAAGACCTTTTGTCTAAGGAAAATCCTCAGTGGCTCTTGGGCCCCATTGTGCAGTAACTCAGTTTCCAGTAGGTTTATTTCTACAGCATGAGACTGCTATATGACCTTTAAGGGTTGGGAATGTCACAGAATAGAAAAAACATCCCCTGGGCAGTTGAATACCCATGGCGAAGCTCAAAGCAGATGCCAGCTGTGCCCACACAGGGAGCAGTTTGGAGAGCTGGGCCCATGTTGAGATGGCATTTCAGTGAATAGACTCCCCAGAAGCTAAAAAAAAAATAAAAGGTAAATAAAGAGTCAAAATGCAGTCTCTCCTCTTCCCTGTATATGTCTCTGTGTTTTCTCTCTTCTTATAGGGACACTAGTTATTGGATTTAACATCCCCTGTAATCCAGTATTACCTCATTCTAACTTAACTAATTAGACCTGCAAAGATCCTATATCCAAATAAGATCACATTCTGAGGTTCCAAGGAAACATTATATTTTAGAGGGACATTATTCAACCCACTATGAGCATTAATAGTAGCTATCCTTCATTTGCCACAGACAGCAAAAGGAGGAGCTCTGATCTGAATTTTATATTGAAAACTCAGAATATGAATGTATGCTTCATTTTCTTATAGGAGAGTGTAACATGGAGCATGTCATGGAGACTTTTGAACTACCAGTTGTCCTTTCTGTTTTTTTCCTATAAAAAATAGAAAGTAGCTCTGTATGCAAATATGGAAATTGTAATATTTGTCTTTTGGTTTCTAGCAAAATCCTGGGTTCAATGGGCAGCTCAGTGGTCACCTAATGTTCTTCAACTGAAGCAGTTGGCTATATTGAGAATAAATGCTGCACCAGCTAAACATACAGTGGAATACATCTGGGGCATCCAGATTCAGCTCTATAATGATTCACGGCTTTAATTTTTCTCTCCTGATAGTGAGGATGTGATTGCGTACTGCTTGATTTGGTTTTCCAAAGAACACCTTTAGACTCCTTATATACCTATAATGGCAGGTGACTTGGTTGATTTCTGTAGGTAGTCTCTTTACTCAATTAAACTAGACTATCATTGAGTCAAAGACTCATCTAATTAGCTGGCATAATAAATCAAACACAAGTAATTTGGTTGTTCTCAATGCCACAGCACTTTTAAAAAGTCACTGCCAAGGTGCAATTAGCAACTTGTCTCCCTGAAGGAATAGCCTGGTCAGACTAAATTGTTCCATGGTGGGAGAAGTAATTTGCCAACAACCTGCTGTGTAGTTATAATAAACAGCTTAGCTGTTATCCTCCATTTTTTGCTGCCTAAATTATTTTCTCCTTCTCTCTTTTCTTCTTCTTCTTTTTTTGTTCTTGAACCAGCTCTTTGATTCAAAGAAAATTTTTTATCCCATTTATTTTAGTTACATATTTGAAACATCTTCAACACTCTATGTTCTTTGTTATATTCACTAGTTTGTTTTATTTTTTAGATTCCACATGTAAGTGATATCATACAGTATTTGTCTCATAAATATAGAGGACAAACTATTGGTTACCAGTGAGGGGGGAGGGGGCAGTATAGGAGTAGGGCATTATGAGGTACAAACTATTAGGTATAAGTTACAAGGATATATTTTACAACATGGGAATATAGCAAATATTTTATAATAACTATAAATGGAGTATAACCTTTAAAAATTGTGAATCACTGTATTGTACACCTGTAATTTATATAAGATTGTATAGCAACTATACTTTAATAAAAAAAACTATATATTCAAGTCTTTTTAAAATGAGAATTGCTTAGATTGTACTTTCATGTTTATTGTATTTTTCTACCATGAGAGTTTTTATATACAAGCTGGTTTCTGGAGAAATCAAATCTAAATCCAAAACTTATCTAGTAGTCCATGAAACATTTTATCTTAAATATGCCATTCCTTGACACTGTCTCTCTAATTCTCCTTCCACTGACTGTCCCCGACCTCTCTTTCATAATCTCCCTCTGGCCCCCAGTCTTCTTATCTCCCTTTATCGGGTTCCATTCTCAGTCTTCTCACAGTCCTATGTATGCTTTCCCTGAGGGACATTATCCAATCCCAGGGAATCAACCACTGCTGATTCACTGATGACTCACAAATCAACTCTAAGACCTGTGAAATGGATCTATCTTTCCATTATATACAGGAAACAGTCTACATACACAGAAGAGCTCAATTGGATATCATCAGGTGCTAAAACATAATTCATGGGAAGCATTTACTAAAAGTACTCAGAGGAGGGAGTAATTCTCTGTGGTTGGAGTTATTGGAAAGAGTCAACATAAGAAAGAAGGTGTTAAGATAGGCTTAAGGAGCTGACGTGATTTTTGCAGGTAGAATAGAAAAAAGGACATTTCAGGCCATGAAAATGGCATGAACAGTGTAGGAGTGTGGAAGTGAGAGGGAGCCTGCGTAAGCAGACCATACTGACTGGCACAGAGTTGGTGTTAGGAGTCGGGAGGTAAACTGGAGAGATGAAGAAGACCAGACGATACAGGGGATTGAATGCCAAAGAGTTTGGACGTCATGTGTGGAAGGCTCTGGATGTCCTGGTGTAAAATGATGAATGTGGCGTGTAGGGCAGATCAGGCTGGTGGAAGGGTATAAGTTGTACTGGGCTGAGAGAAACTAGTTAGAGGGCACTTGTAGCAATTAAGGCATGAAATGAGGATGATGTGACAGGGAATGAAGAAAAAATAAATCTAAGAGATAATTCCAAGGGAGAATCAACAGGACTTCCTGGCAGATTTAATGTAGGAGATTTACAAGTAGGAGAAAAGATAGAGGTGTGATGAAGAGGAAAGTGCAGAAACCAGGAGAAATTCATTATCAGCCCTGTCACCGAATAGCTATCTGAACTTGAATAAATGTCTTAGGCTTCCTGGGTGTCCATAAAATGAGGGTATTAGACTGGACAACTTCTAAGATTTCTTTCCACCCCAACTTTAAAGTTCAGGGGTGACCAAGAGCAGGCTTAGGTTTATTATGACCTTTTCTGCACTTCTGCTCACTTACTGTAAACTGTCTGTAATATTTTTCTCACTGGGGTAAGAAGATTTGTTAACTTTGAAATGAAACACTAGGTTAGCAATCTATTTAAAAAACATATCCATAAACATCTTCTTGTGCCCCATATTCATCTTTTATTCAGCAATTCTGGCATTTTCTGGTGAGTTAGGGGAGGACGAGAGGAGTATATTCTCCTAATGTGTGTTTGATGATTAATCTGCTTTGAAAGAAAATTCTTAAATGTAAATCTTCAGATTCCTGTGTATATCAAAAGTGGCTAAAGAATAATGATTAAAATATTTTAACTGCCATAATTTTAATACCCAAACATACAGATATGAAACATGGGTAGCCTTAAGAGGCTATACCTGTGGTCCAAAGTCTATATGATGACTCTGGAGGCTCTTGCAAACTGACCCTCAAAAACTATCTCCTCACTGGCTCACCTCAAAGAGAAGGAGGGCAGGAAACTTCCCTTTTGTTCCTCTATATGTCAGTGTGAGAAGGGAAAGAAATTCATCCTCAATCTCTGCTCATTTTTTTTTTGTAAAGAAAACTTGGATCACTGTAGAAAAAGCCTGTATTAGTCTTCTCTTGCTGCTCTAATGAATTACCACAAATTTAGAGGCTTAAAACAATACAAATATATTTCTGCATTCTGTAGGTCAGAAGTCTGATGCAGGTCTTCCAGGCTAAAATCAGGGGTTGGCAGGACTGCTTTCCTTTCTAGAGGCTCTAAGGAAGAATCCATTTCCTTGCCTTTCCAGCTTCCAGAGATAGCCTCATTTCTCCATCTTCAAAGCCAACATCCCTGCATTTCTCCAACTATTCTTCCCTAGTAACAATACCCTCTGACCACAGCCAGGTAAGGTTTTCCACTTTTAAGGACATATGGGATTAGATTGGGCTCACCTGGGTAATCCAGAATAATCTTCCCCTCAATCTAATTTAATCTTCCACTTAATTTAATCGCATTTACAATATCCTGTTCCCACGTAAGGTAACATGTTCGTAGGTTCCAAGGATTAGGAAGTGGACATCCTTGAGGGGCCATTATTCTGCCTACCACAAAGACATAAAATATGCAGTGAAACAATTTAATAACAGATCACTAAGACCTTCGATCACAGACTAACACATTTTCTACGATCAGTTTTATCATCAACAACATAAGTCACCATGGTCACTGGGAATTATTAAAAACTATAAGCCACTGATGCTTATGCATTTTTCATACGTTTGTCTTTTGTGCCAAAGGTTCTTCAAATACCCTCTGTTTCCCACTAAAAGATTTTGAGGGAGCAAAGGATTTGTTTTGTTTGTGTATTGTGGAAAGTCTAAGCACTTCTCCTGTTCCATGAGACGTGTTATACAGCCACAAATAAATCGAGCTCTTCCTGCAGAAGCTAGAGCTCAGAATGGGATGTAACTGCCAGAAGGTGATCAGGACTAACACAGGGGACAGAATGGATGAGGCTTTGAACTGATTGATCTTCTGTAAGTCTTGATAGATGGGGGACCCAAGCTGATATCTGTGTTAGAGAACAAATCAAAATATTTCTCCAGCAAGCTTCTTACTGCCTTGAAAACACATTTTCATTTCCAAGTACTTCTTAAGTCAAAATATACTCGTTATATAAAAGCTAAGTATATAATTATGTTTGCTTATCTTTCCTAAGAAAAGAATATCATGAAAATATTCTGTATATAGGAAATGCTCATACAAGGTAGACACTTTCTTACCACTTTAATTTTAATCTCAACTACTAAAGTTGGGGAATCATAATAAGAACTTTCAAAATCTCTCACATGGTTCTATATACCACATATAGCTGATTTTGATCATATTTCTTTCCCATCTCTCATTTCTGCTTCATATTTTGATACCCACTGCATGATTCTTCCACTCTGTTGTAGTATGTTTTCCTCCAATTCATTTCTGTTTCATACAACCCGACATCCATGTTTGTCATTCTTCTGATACTATTTTTCCTACTGCAGCCAATGGCATCCTCTGAGTTAAGTCTCCCGGTGTCTTCTCTCTCATTTCCAAACTTTCCTCACCTAATCAGAGCCTTGACTGTAATATTTTTCTTAATCATCTGATGAGCAGCAGCTTCACTATGCTACACTCATAGTACTACAATGGCTTATTATGGCTTTGAAGAAAAGGTCCTGTGTGTTTTCTCTGCTTATTCCTTTTTTCCCCTCTATTAGTGTTTCAAAAATCCTAACTGGCCAAACACAACTTTTGATTATTTTGTTCATTAAATCTTTTTATGTGTTACTATCTATGTTTAAGAAAGAAGGTGTTAACTATATTTAAGAAAGAAGGTGATCTCAACTATCTTTTACCCAATGATTTTCATAAAATACACCCTGGATTTTTATGTCCTATTTTTGTCACCCCTAAAAAAGAATCTTTTCTTGAACAACTTATTGTGTTTTCAAATTCTCTGCATATGGATACTTTCAAGGCTTATTTTAGCTAACTGATAGTCTAAATTTAATATATTTATTAAACAGTCTGATCACTTCACCTGTTCCATGAGATATGTTACAAGCCAGCACATAAGCCCTGTAAAGCCACATAAGCTATTTTAGCAGAAGCTTGAGCATGAAGAGTGATTTGACCACAAGAAAATGATCAGGAGTAACGTAAGGGACAGAATAAATGAGAGTTTGAACTGATCTTATGGTATACAAATAAAGATCACATATTTTTACATAAAATACATATATATTTATATATAAATGATCTTTTAAAGTTATCTGAAAGACAATTTTCTAGAGAGAATAGATGGTAAATCATAAGAGTGTTTTAAGAGCAGAAGGTTTGAAAGAAATAATGTTTACATAGCTTTTCTTCTTTTTAATTCAGTTTAAAACACATTTTTCTTAACTGATCACTTGGTGCAGGATAATACGCCAGGGAGTAAAAGGGAATAAAAATAAATGCAAAATGTCTCTGCCTGCAATAGTTTACAGACCAGATCTAACTTCAGAGTGAGCCATAATATAAGAGGAAGTAGATGAAGTTCCACAGGTTCTTCTTCTGAGGAGGGAGAAACTTCATCAGGTTGTGTTGAGGTGGGTTTTCAGAAAGTTTCATAAAGCAAGGGGCATTGCTGTATTTCTTTTCTCTTTGACAGTACCAAGTACATCGTGAATGCCATGAAATACCAGGTAGATGGGTGAATGGATGCTTTGGGGGATTTGAAACAGACAAATAGGATTTGATCCAGATTATAACAGAAGGGAGAGAATTCAACAGGCAAAGGCTATGGGAGAAAGACATTTCAAGTGGAGAAAAAAACATGAGTAGAGACTGTAAACTGGGAAATAGAAGGAAGTGTTTAAGGCAGGACAAATAGCTCGGTTTAGCTGAGTATCAGGTATGTGAGAAGAAGTAGGGAAGTAAATCAAATAAGGTAATTCAGGGTCTCAAGCACTGAAATCCTAGCGCTTATTCTCAGCTGGTACAAATCCATATGGTGGTACCAGCTATAAAAATACTGAAATCTTCCATATCAGTTGGGAAATAATAAAATAGTAACCACAATAAGCAACAACAATTGATAATAACAATTCTAATTTGACTTTTTTAGTTCAAGCTAATAGTTGAAGGCTGTCACAACAACAACTTGTAAATGGGTCTCATGTCACAGCAACATCTGAGACACCTGTCCACCTGTCCAGCTGAGGTCATGGAGCCTGAGTGGCTTCCTGAACATTTTTACAACACTGTGCTTCATGAGAATAGCCAGTTTCCCATCATCTTCTATTACCCTATTGCTGCTGCTTTCAGATGGCTTACTTTTTCCCTGGGTTATTGTCAATGGCATAGGTTGTACACAAGCAGCAATAATTTGTAATTCTTGTGTAGACCATAAATGTGCAATGTTTTAAAAATTACAAATTTACATAAATAAACATTTTAAAACAAACCTTTAGACTGAGGAGGTGACAAATTTGGGATAAGTTTATAGCTCTTCTTATATCATCAGCTTGCTCTTCTCAATGTATTTATGTAACATTGTAAACAGAGACAGTGTCCTTCCTCTTCCCCAGGAAGGTCTCACTGAATTTGCTGGCCAGGCTGAGACTAGCTTCTGACCCCATGACAGTGGGCTTTTTCTACGCCATATGGTTTACTTTAAAATTCTGAAGGAAAAGCTAAAATGACCACCTTGCATAAGTGTGGTTGAAAAGCGAATACCACCTAATAGAAGCTTTGTTTTCCTAAAGCCTTTATGGTTGGTACAAATATCAGTTTAATAGAATAGAAACTTCATGGGGTTGCTCCTTGTCCAACTTATTCACCACTTATCCTCAAGGCCCAGAACAATCCTGGGGACATAAGAGTAGTTTAATATATTATATTATGAATGAATTGCATAAATTAATCCTGTGGAGGTGGGGCAGGGAAGAGGAACTATGAGTTATTAGAAAGAAGAAGCCTGAGAGATTAGGGTCATGAAATTTCACTCGTACTACAGATGAGATGTGTTATAAATATCAATTTTCTTTTCTTGTTCTTTTTTCCCCCCTGTACTTATTTGGATATTTCCTCTCCACATGATAGCTAGCAGGAAAAAAATGAGCTAAATATAAAATGTGAATTATAACTTAGAGCTAGACAAAATTTAAATCACTGTTTTCAAACTGAGGGGCATGACTCATTAGTTGGTCATGATTTTTAGTTTAGTGAGTTATCACCATCACAGGTTAAAAACAAAAAGGAACACAATAAAATAAGAAATATCAGAATAACACAGAGTGAGCATTATTTGATGAAATGTATTTTAGTTGTGTGTGTGTGCACACGCAAGTGAGACTCTGTGTGTGTGTGTTTGTGTGTCTTGGTTTCTTAGTGCAAAATCGATTTCCTACTGTGAAATCATGGAAAGAATTGAAAAGGCAGTGATTTAGACAGTTCATTTGGTTGGTTTTAGTCTCCCTTGGATGAAAATGTCCCATCATTGTGCCCCTTCATTCTGTGCTTCTCCCTAAGGTGGTTGGGATGGGGGTGTAGAGGGAACACTGTGAGTATGGGATCTCAGGCTTGGTTGTGGGTGTGCTAGGTGGGGCTCTAGAGGAACTTGAATGATTCCTTCTCTCTCTACCATACCTGCCTCTCAAGCCTATTGCTTTGCTGCAAATTCTAAGAATCTGAATATTATCGTATTTTTCTTCTTTGTATTCCTACTGTAAAAATGTAAATCTCCCTCATCTTCCCCCCTCCCTCTACCCTAGGAAGAAGCACATGGAAGCACTTTATTAATTTTCTAAATGTTATCTTGTCAACATGTAATAAAATAAGAGGGACAACATGTCTTCAGGAGAATGTGAGGACAAGTGTGCCCATCACCAGACAGAGTGAGTTCCTGCCCTGCCCCAGGGTTGGGGTTATCTTGGATGTGGGGATAGAGGGGACCACTAGCCCAGAGCATATTCCAGAATCATTTGAGAAGCCACTTAAAACTATACAACCACCCTGTAGCTGAGATTTTCTGCAAGGAGAAGAGGAGAGAGAACAAACTAAAATGATTCTTACACCCATCCCTCCTCCACCATCTCCACCATCATTTGAGAGCAAAATAGGTTCCAGTTCTTATTTGAGTCCCTACACTGGCTTCTCTACTGGGAAGAGACAATTTCCACATAATTAATGAATAAAAATCAGTTCTGTTTTAATTTCATTGTGTGAGCCATTTTTTTCTAGGATTTAATCCTTTCTGCAGAGCTAGGAGGCCATCTCCAGAAGTTCAGAGAGCCAACAGTAAACTTGAAGATTTTTCTGTCTTCAGAGAGACTGAATATACAAATGGACAATGGGCAGAGCATATATAAAAATAGAGCTCTGACCTACAACCCACAGCACCCTTCCCAGGAAACCAGGCCATTGTCTACAGTAATCAGTCCAGAAAGGCAGCCTGCTAGAAGTCAGACTTGAAGGAAATCAGACTGCTTTCTTTAATAATGATCCAGGAAGCTAAAGAATAACTTCTGTAACAATTGGCCCAAAATGACCAGACTTGATTAATTACTGACAGCTTCCCTAATTTCTGTCCCGGTTTCCAGTTTAGAACCAACCAGAGAAAGCCAAATATGCATGCTTAACCAATCACATCACATGCCCTACTTGTATTAGCTTGCCTACAGCTTCCCTAGACCAACAGCCTCCAGTCAGGGCACTCCTGAAGCCTCCCCTTTTTCCCACTATAAAGCATCCCACTCCTCTGTCTGCCTTGGAGTCTCTGCCAAAATGCAAGTGATGATCACTGACCCCGTGCTATAGCAAGCTCTTAATAAATAGCCTTTGTTTTTCCCATTGGTTGGTCTTCATTTATTTTCATACCTCAATCCACAATCTTTTGATTATTGTTATATTATATCATTAATGAATTTCTTCTTTGTCTCTTATTATTTATTTCTGAAAGGTATTGAATATCTGGTTTTGTATTTGAATTTTATAGTAGTTCATTAAGTAGGTTAGAACAGGTCTTAAATTAAGAACCATTCATTTATTTCTTCTATAAGATCCTTGGGTAGAATGCTGAGGTCATCACAGAAGAGAAGCATTTCCCCGCAGTTGAACTCCCATGGAGAAATAGGTTTGTTGTGTATCATTTTGCAATCATTTTATAAATAGCCTACCCTTCAGCCCTTTGTACAACTAGGATTATAGCTTAGAATTGCTACCCAGTGAAACCTTATGACAGAGCTTCCTATTGTTTTGTTTTGTTTTGATGCATTGCATTTCCAAAATATTGTTTGGCTCTCTTATGAATAGTCCTACATATAGATTAACCTGGAGTTGACATATTTAGATAAAAGTATTATTTAGGCTTGCATATAATATTTATTTTTTAAAATAATTCTAGACTTGTAAAAATGATATATTTGTACAGGTAGAAAGAAATTACAATATAAATCTATTATGGTCTGTCAATGTTTCAGAATTCAACTTAAATACTAAAATTAACAGATCCTTTTACCTTACAGTTAAAGTATTTTAGATTTATACTTGAATAAATGCATCACATTTGAAAATAATCAAGTTTATTATTATTTTCTCCTCCTTGGAATCTGAAATATTTCTTATCTTTATTTTTAGATTCCTCTTACATGTGTTGAATTGGGGGGATATTAAAATAAAAGTTGCAAGAGTTTCTGAATCAAAGAATTAATGTACTAGGCAATGTTTTCGAGCACAGCAAGATCAGGAAAGATTAAAACAATTAGAAATTACTTTGTTAAATGAAGAAAAAGTAAACAGCTGAATGTGAGATAATATCACCCCAAAGTGGTCAGTCAGCTACACCAGACCCACTGCAGGCTGAGTGCCAGAACAATGTGCTATTGTGGATTCCCCTTCCTCTACTGTAAGAACTTATCATCTAATGGAGGAAACAGGGGAAAAAATTGTAATACAAGTGATAAGTAAATTGATGAGATCATTATAAGCGTAAATTAAAGAACCCAATGAAAAGACTATAAAACCAACTAGCACCCAGATCAGTGGGTAATAAAACATGCACCATATAGCATCACTGCAAGAACTGTAGCCTGAAAAAAATTTTAATTGCACATAGCTCAGCCCCTATCTTGGCTTAATTAGAGAGAGAGGGAGAGAGAGACAGAGAGGAAAGAAACAGTAAAAAGACTGACAGAATGTTTAACCTTGAGCAATGTAAGAATACTTTAAGTCACTGGCACCTTGGAGATGTGTCATTAGCTTATATTGAAGGCATTATAAGAAATAGTTTTATGAGCCTCAGCCCTGCACCGCTATAAAGATGCTGCTGAGGACATCATTCCCAGAATCACTGAATGTCCTCTTTGTGCAGATCCATGGGAGAAATTCCTCTTTGTTCTCAACACCAGGAATAGTTGTGCTTCTCCTGAACAAGTGGCCCATCTGATCCCGTGGACACTGAGTGTAATAATTGATTGCATCTCTCTCTTTCTGGGTTGGCACCAAAAGGCTTAGAGACAAATTTATGACCTTCCTCTAGCAAGTGAACAGAATCCTACACCATGTGCTTTGTATACCAAATTCATCTTATTTTTCTCTCTCTTATTTTTCTCTGTCTTGATTTCCTCACTCACTTATTTTTTCATTTTGGTTTATCTTATGGTACCGCATGTATTTTATAAATGACCTGAAATTCTATCTAGGATATAGTGGTGTCTAAATGACCATCTAGGTAACTGAATACAACCAATTAAAGTTGAATAGATCATTATTATTCCAAAGTTTTGTGCTCTGCACATACTGTTCTCTTTCCTGGAAAACTCTTCCATAAAAAAGTACTCATTGTTTCAGGTCCAGCTGAAAAGCTGAATCCTCTATGGAGACTTTGCTGACCACCACACCTTCGAGGAAGAAGTTACCATTTGCTCCTTTGCATCACACTGAATTATGACATTTCTTTACATGTCTTCTTCCTTGGAAATTACCCTTCTTGGTGGGAGATACTCTGTCATATTGATCTCCATAACCCCAGTGCCAAGCAACATTAGTTCATATTGGAAAGAGGACAGGAAAGAAGAAGAAAGGAGGAGGGAGAAAGGGAAGGAGGGAGGGAGAGAGGAAAGAAGATATTGAACAACTAAAGAGAAAAATAATTCTACTCAAAAGAGAGGAATATTTGGATGTGGCTCTAGTACTATTTATGATCAAAGATGGGAGGACATTCCAAAAAGAAGATTTTTAATTCCCTGCTTTGTTTTTATTCAATCAGTCAAGTTGTCCCTCGCTGACTCTCTGCATTCCTTCCTAATGTCTACCGACAACTTGTGCTAAATTGACTCATTCTGGAAAAGCCACCTAAAATATGACATTAGAAGTGTTTTGAAGCAGAAGGGCCCTGTGACTCCACAGAGGAGAGGAAATAACTGTTTCTCTCATTTCCGTCCAGCTCAAAGGGCCCAGCTGGTGAGCTGCTCCTGGGAGGGATGTGGCTCCCTTTCCACCTTCTCTGCCTCAAGCCATGCACCTGGTGCAGCTCTTCAGTCTCGCCTGGTGCTTTGTGATCTACAAAGCAATGTCTGAAAAATGAGGGACATGGGCTGGGAATAAAGGCACCTCTGGTCAGAGGCCTCACAATCCACACTCAGAAATTCTAGGTTTACCTGAGAGACTTTCAGGAATCTCCTCAGACTGCTGAGAAGATGAGCGGGTTAATTAAAAGCCAAGTCTTGATGAGGATGCTTTTGGTGACTGTGTGGGAAGATCCCTGGAGCTAGGGAGGCTGGGGAGGATGCAGACATAGATAATCATGGCTTTTCAGACTGAAACCTCACCTCTGAGTTATAAATCTGGAAGAATCCTTTCAACGGATTGATTTTGTGTTGAATCACGGTTTGTTGTCTGAGGTCAGGAAGACCTTTCACTTTTCCAAATTAGGTAAACTGTGACAGCTGAGACTTTTTTGGAAACAGTTCTGGAAAGTTTCTTCATGAAATTTGAAAGATAGCTCATCTCTCCTTCAGAGCCGTCCTTACGAGATCACAAAGCAGCAGGTGGAGAAGGTGGAGGATTTGGGGAGGGCAATCCAGTGTGACAGCCCAGGGAATGGCCCACAGGACAACTATGAAGTGGATAATTTTCCTCTCTCATTTCTCCATTTCCTCCTCACCCCACATTTAGCTCCTACTGAAAATATGCCCTCAAATATGAAGGCTTTGATTTCCTTCATTTTTACATCTCTTCCTGAACTGTCCGTGTGTCCTTCTGCAGTAAACAGAATCTGAGATGTTCCTGAAAGATTCCAGCCCCCGGAATACACACCCTTTATGACCCCTTAACTGTGAGTGACATTGTAAATAGAATGAATTTAACTCCCATGATTAAGTTTCATTATGTGAAAAAAAATGATGGAAGCAACCTAAGTCTCCATCGACAGATGAAGGGATAAAGAAGATGTGGCACATATATACAATGGAATATTACTCAGCCATAAAAGATGTGGCACATATATACAATGGAATATTACTCAGCCATAAAAAGAAACAAAATTGGGGCCTCCCTGGTGGCGCAGTGGTTAAGAGTCCGCCTGCCGATGCAGGGGATACGGGTTCGTGCCCCGGTCTGGGAGGATCCCATATGCCGCGGAGCGGCTGGGCCCGTGAGCCATGGCCACTGGGCCTGCACATCCAGAGCCTGTGCTCCGCAACGGGAGAGGCCACAACAGTGAGAGGCCCACATACCGCAAAAAGAAAAAAAAAAAAAAAGAAACAAAATTGAGTTATTTGTAGTGAGGTGGATGGACCTAGAGACTGTCACACAGAGAGAAGTAAGTCAGAAAGAGAAAAACAAATACTGTATGCTAACACATATATATGGAATCCAAAAACAAAAATCGTTCTGAAAAACCTAGGAGCAGGATAGGAATAAAGATGCAGACATAGAGAATGGACTTGGACGAAGTGAGAGAGTGGCATGGACTTATATATACAACCAAATGTAAAATAGATAGCTAGTGGGAAGCAGCTGCATAGCACAGGGAGATCAGCTTGGTGCTTTGTGACCACCTAGAGGGGTGGGATAGGGAGGGTGGGAGGGAGACACAAGAGGGAGGAGATAGGGGGATATATGTATATGTATAGTTGATTCACTTTGTTATACAGCAAAAACTAACACACCATTGTAAAGCAATTATATTCCAATAAAGATGTTAAAAAAAAAATGAAGATCCGAAAAAAGTTGATTTTGAGTTAATGGGCAAGGAGATTATCCTGGGTGGGCCTGACCTATAGGTGAGCCCTGAAAATGGACTGGGCTCTTTCTGAAGGGGGAGATTGGAAGGTAAAGAATTTGCCTGATGGTTTTAAAGAAACAAACTGCCATGTTTTGGAGAGGGTCACATAGCAGAAATTGCAGGCCGCCTCTAACAGCTGAGAACAGCCCCCGTCTGACAGCCAACAAGAAAAGAGGGATCTTAGGCCTATAACCCAGGGGTCCCCAACCCCCAGGCCATAGACTGGTACCAATCCGTGGCCTGTTAGGCACACAGCAGGAGCTGAGCAGCGGTCCAGCGAGGGAAGCTTCATCTGTATTTACAGCCACTCCCCATCGCTCATATTACCGCCTGAGCTCTACCTCCTGTCAGCATTATGGTGAGTTGTATAATTATTTCATTACATAGTACAATGTAATAATAATAGAAATAAAGTGCACAATAAATGGAATGTGCTTGAATCATCCCCAAACCATCCTCCACCCCCCATCTGTGGAAAAATTGTCTTCCACGAAACTGGTCCCTGGTGCCCAAAAGGTTGGGGACTGCTGCTATAACCACAACTTATTATATTCTGCCAACAACCACATGAACTTGGAAGAAGACCACAAGCGTCAGATGAGAACACCTTGATTTCAGCCTGGTGAGCCCCTAAGCAGAGAACCTCATAATGCCATGCCTGAACTTCTGAACTACAGCACTCTGACATCATAAATAGGTGCTGCTTTAAACTGTTCATTTTGTGATAATTTATTACATAGTGATATAAAAATAATGTGCTCTATGCATACCATCCGCTACCTTCTTTCACTGAATAACTCCTATTCACCCTCGAATTCTGCTGGTGAGTCATCTCATCCACGAGCCAGGTTCTGACCCCTCTCCTCCCATAACCCCCCAACCCTTCCCCAACCAGGCAGGGCTAAGTGCCTCTCCTCTGTTTGAAAGCAATGGTTCTCAAAGTCCCCAAGAAATTTTTATGGGGTCTTCAAGGACAAAAATATTCCCGTATTAATGTTTTGACAGTGTTGCTTTTTTCACTATGTTGATATTTGTACCCAAGATCCAAAGCAGTGGTGGGTAGAACGGCTAGAAATCAGCATGAATTAAAGCAGCATGAATTAAGCATGAATTAAAATATCCTAATAGTCACTATAGTCTTCATGGTTATGTACTCACAGTGGAAAATATTAATTTTATGAGACCTCAGCCCTCAGTACAATCTTTTAAATTCTGAGTGACAAAATGGGATGTACACATAAAGCACTCCTGCTGCATATTGAAATTTGATAGTTGTCTTAAAGACTTGCGTGATGTCTGAGTTGCAGACTGAACCAGCTGGCGTTTTTCATGGAGCACCATTTTTACTTGAAAGGATAACTGACAAACTATGGTTATTCAGACTTGGATACTTGGCAGACATTTTCTCAAAAATGAACCGAGAAAGACTGTCACTACAAGGAAAACAATTGACAGCATTTGTTGCCAATGATAAATTTAACCTTTCAAGCGAAAATTAGAATTTTGGTAAACATGTATCCACCACTGTGAATTTGACACCTTCCCAATCATTAAAGATATTTGTAATCAGTGATTAGGTTAGATCAGTGATAATATTAATGATTTATTTTAATTATTGTATAACAAAATGTATCAACGTTTGAAAATTCTGCTTAGCTCAGTGAAACAGTATTTTCCAAACAACCAATGCACTGTGTCACAGAATCATACATGGAAAAAAGATGAATTCAAAATGCAAAATAGGCCAATGAGTTCAATACAAAACAGTGCAAAAGTTTCACTGACACATTTTCAGATTCCACGTTGCAACTAACCTTTAAGAAACTACTAGTCGAATTTTGATGTACTAGCACAGAAGAATATACACAATTATCTGAAAAGGCTATTAAAATACTCCTCCTTTTTCTCATCTCATATCAGCAAGAAGACAGATTTTCTTCATATACTTCAAACAAAACAACTTACAGCAATATATTGAATGCAGACATGGATATAGGAATTCAACTATATTCTATTAATCCAGATATTAAAGTGCTTTCCAAAAATGTAAAATAATGCCACTCTTACCCCTAATTTTTTTGTTTTGGGAAATACAGTTATTTTTCATAAAATATATTTCTAAGGTTAACATACAATGGGTTTATTATTTTTTAATTAATTAACCAATGCATATTTTTTAAAATTTCTGTTTTAATTTCTAATTGATAGATTCATAGAAATAACTCATAGAAACCAAAGCTCTGTGAAGTCCTCATTAATTTTTTTTTGTTTGTTTGTTTTTGTTTTTTTGTTCCTTCTTTTGTTTTTTGTTTTTTTTTATTTTACAAATTTAATCAGTTATACATATACATATGTTCCCATATCCCCTCCCTCCTCATTAATTTTTAAGAGTGTAAATATATTCCTGAGACCAAAAATTTTGAGAACTGCTGTCCTACACATCCATTTTGGGATCTATGTTACACTGAGATTATTCTTCTGTCTGTTGCATTTCTATTTGGACTGTGGATACCTGGTGGGTACTATGACAGTTGATTTGTCATTGTATCCTAAGCACCAAGTACAGAATTTAAGACACAGTAGGTGCCTAAGAAACATTTGCTATCAAGCTTCAAGGTCAATGTGGTACAATCCCTTCCCCAAAGAACTAAAAATATCATTGAAGGGTTGGGAAATACACCCTAAAATAGGAAAATTGTATATTCTGTTTTTTATTAAAGTGCCAGATGAGTTATAAGGACAGAAGCAAAAACATTTAGAAATTTGTAAAGATAAAATACCCCAAATGCTTTTATATTTAACAAACTCCATAAAATGAACATATTTGAAAATTCTAAGAGGTCACACAGATATTTCAAGAAATATATACAACAAAGTTCCAATTAAAAGAATTTGAATGGTTTTTTTGTTTCTTTCTATACTTATAATACTAAATTGTCTGTGATTTTGAATTGTGAGGAATGAAACTTGACCACCTTGAAAAGTATTCTGGAAAACTAGAAATACCCAACCATAATAAAATTAAAGATAAAATTCTGTTGTGAATAAATACATCAGGATAAAGGAGAAAACAGACCACAATTTGAAGTTACCTATAAATCCTGAGCTTGAAATGGAAAAAAAAAAAAAAAACCCAAAAAGATAAGAGTGTTGCTAGGAGATAAGTGAAAACAATCATCTATTTTTACAGTTGAAAACATTTTATCCCCTTAATGTGTTTTTGTTTATTTTTGTGATTGCTGTAAAAGACATTATTTCATATTATAGGCATGATTGGGATCTGTACCTGAACAGAAGAATCTTCTGTAGGGGGTAGTGAGTTTTGCTAAAAAATGCCAGCTAAAGAAGTCTTTCATTGGCCAAGATAAGTTATTTTTATCAGTGATAACTATCTGGTCCTTAAGCTTGCAGAAGACTGAACCAGTCCGTGGGCCCCAAGAACTCCAACAGGTGTTTCCCAGCCACTGGCCAAGAGTCACAGTGGTGTCACACTCAGAAAAAAGAGAACTGCAATTTGTCTCCACCAGCTGGCTCCCTGGAATGCAGCACCTCCAAATCCCTGCCTCTAGTGCAGAGAAAATACTTAGGTTGTCCTGCACCTGTTGCCTTTCCCAGCTGCTGGCTGCTGGGACCTACACCCGACCTACACCCAGAGAATCCTGGGGCTGCCCTCACGGTCTCCCAAGCAGGCCATATGATTCCACTTTAAATGCTTCTTTCTCATTCACTCTGTTTGATCTGGTTCTCTGTTTGGATTGTCTGAAGGTTGAAAGAAGAAAGCAGCTCTGCCTGGTGTGCTCACTGCCACAGAAGAACTTCAAACCTACTTTTTGTTGTTGCTCATGTGGCTTTTGCTATTTTCTTTTTAAGTAGCTCTACACCATTAAGGATTCTGGCATTTGTCCACAGAGTGCCAGACCTCAAAACATTCCAGCAACACAACACAGCGCTCTTAAACTAGGGGCTTGGTTTAAGTTGGTGGACTCCTTAGATGTCCCCTGTTATATACAGAATTGTATCCCCCCAAAATCCACAAGTTGTTGCCCTAACCCCCAATGTGATTGCATTTGGAATTAGGGCCTGTACAGAGGTAATTAAGGTTAAGTGAGGTCAAAGGCATGAGGCACAAATTCAATAGGACTTGTGTCCTTAGAAGAAGAAGAAGAGACACCAGGGGTGGGTGTGCACAGAGATGAGGCCATGGGAGAACAAGTGAGAAGGCAGCTGTCTGCAAGCCAAGGAGAGAGGCCTCACCAGAAACCAACCCTGCTGGCACTTTGATCTTGAACTCTCAGCCCCCATAACTGTGAAAAAACTAATTTCTGTTGTTTAAACAGCCTAGTCTGTGATACTCTGTTATGGTAGCCCTAGCGAATGAATACGTTCACTGAAATAATTGTGCAAAAAGGAGAACCAAAACAACAGGAAGGGTTATTACAATGGAAAACAGAATTTAACACATTTCTGGAATACTGAAGATGGTTAAAATCTTGGAGATAAATTAGGAATTTGGGATTAACATATACATACTACTGTGTATAAAATAGATGAACAACAAGGACCTACTGTATAGCACAGGGAACTATATTCAATATCTTGTAATAACCTATAATGGAAAAGAATCTGAAAAAGAATATATATATGTATAACTATAACTGAATCACTTCACTGTATACCTGAAACTAACACAACATTGTAAATTAACTATTCTTCAATTTTTAAAAATGGTTCATAAAAAAAAATGAAAAAAATTTTTGAAAAAACATTATTGTAGATGAAAGACCCAGAGAGGACCATAGCCCAAACGCAATTATGAGGAAGTAGCAGTCAAGATAAGAAAGAATCTGCTGAACTGACCCCTGGAGGGTGAAAGTGAAAAGTGACATTTTCATCATCTTCCCTCACCCCTGTGCCCAGACAAAGCCAGTCAGCGTCTGTCCCTAAAGGCTGAAACAAAACACTGAAGGACTAAGCCTTCTAGCTTGGTGGATATTGGTGACCCAGAATTAAAGCCTCTCACATGTGAGAGTCTGCAGTCTAACTGGCTTCTTACCTAGGAACCCATGCACTGTTGAAAACAACTTTTAAACTGTTAGTCCATAGGGACTTCCACGGTGGTGCAGTGGTTAAGATTCCGTGGTCCCAATGCAGGGGGCCAGGGTTCGATCCCTGGCTGGGGAACTAGATCCCACATGCATGCCGCAACTGAGAGTTCACATGCCACAAATAAGGAGCCGGCAAGCCACAACTAAGGAGCCTGTGAGCTGCAACTAAGGAGAATGCTTGCCGCAACTAAGACCCAGTGCAACCAAATTAATTAATTAATTAGTCAATTAATTAATTTAAAAAACCCTGATAGTCCATAGTTCCAGTCCTATGTCACAATTTCTAGGCAGAATTCATATTCATAAGAGGGAATTTGAGGTAGAAAATCTTAACCAAGAGCAGAGGAAAGTCAAACATATTCAGTTCTTCTGACTTAAAACAAGTGGACAACCAAAGGTCAACAGGCACTGAACCAATAGCATGGAAGAAAATGAATAAATTAAACAAAAGTCTGATACTGGACAAAATAGAAGTGATCCAGGAAAAAGAAAATTAAAAAAAAATATTCAAATGTATATCCTTAAGGAAAGAAGAATAACAAAATAAAAACAGCATGTTATGAAAAAGGAAAAAACCCTCTTGTATTAGCTATCTATTGCTGCATAACCACCAACCACAAACTTAACAGCTTAAAACAACACCCATTTATTACCTAAAGGTTTCTGTGGGTCAAGAATCTGGCCACAGCACAACTGGGCCCTCTGTTTAGGATCTGACAAGGCTGCAATCAAGATGTTGATTGGATCATATACTCATCTGGAGGTTAAACTGGGGAAGGATCTACTTTCAAGTTCACTCAGATTGTTGGCACAATTCATTTCAGTTTAGTTATAGGACTGAAGGCCCTGGCTTTTTGCTAGCTGTCAGCTAGGGGCACCCTCAGTTCCTAGAGGCTGCTCACAGGTGCTTGGGTCTCTCTGTAGTTCTTTGCAAAGAGGGCTTCTCCAACGTGGCCCCTTACTTCATCAGGCTAGTAAAGAGAGTTTATAAAGTTGTGAAGCAGCAAGATAGAATATTATTATTAATATTATTATATTGGATTATTAATACAAAGTTTAATTTTTAAAGTTTCACTGGTATATTTTAATAATTTAATAGTAATATTACTGAATATAATGGTTGAAAACAATTTTTTAAATTCCCAGAATGTAGAGAAAAAGGATAGAAAATATGAGAGAAAGAAGAAATTGTGGAGGTTCAATGTCTGAAGAACAAAGATGTAGAAATCATTAAAAGTTTGCTTTGGGAGAATATGACAATGGGAGGGAAAGAATGTAGGAAGAAGGGCATGAATAACCTCGGTAAACATTTAAATGTTTTTTGGTTTTGTCTTTATGTGTTCTAAGAGCCTGGAGCATGGCTATTTACTAATCGTGTGACCTTAAGTTACTTTTCCTCTGGGAGCCTCAACTAACTCATCTATAAAATGAAGATAATGATGAACTCTCATCACATCGCCATGTAAGGATGAAAGGAAATAATGCAAGTAAAGCACTTAGCACAGGGCCTGATACAGAGTGAACTCAACTAACCTTAAAACTACACATAGTGTTTCTGCACATCCTACACTCAAAAGAGCCATCAGTAAGTGCCCAGAGATTATTTCCATATCACATCTTTGCATTTTCTCACATTGGAGTGAGCACTGCCTCTCCTCCCAAACTTTGGAGATTCAAGGGCTACTTCAGTTCCCAGGAGTTATAATGCTTAGCCTGACCACTGTTGTGAAACCAGGCCCACAGATTTGGAATGTTTTGAAGCATGACTTTTGCCATTACCAAGAGATCAGCTCATATGAAGAAATGAGGGGAACACCCGCTAGTCAGACTTCTGCACTTTAGTTCTTAACACAGCAGTTTCAAAACCAGTGTGAGATCCTCACCCCTCCACTCCCTCTGCACAGATAAGTCTATTTGGAAATTGTTCTTGGACCTAAAAGAGAGGAAGACCCTTGTACAAATCTATAAAAATACATATTTGTGTACATTTGAACAGTGATTCAAATATACATTTTGAAAACTAGGGCATTAAGAATAAACCAAAGTAAAATACACATCTAAAAGGAGATGGAGACATATATTTGAAAAGAAATTGCATCGAAATTTGTGTTAGCTGTGATTTTAATTTTCGGAATACCTGACATACACACTTTTGAATATAGAAGTGCTAATTTCCCTCATCACTTTGAGCATATACACTCCTTCATTTTTACTTTATCATCAAGTTCTTCATTCACTCAGAATGCTGGTTCCCTGGTGGTGGTACCGGGCTGCAGCTCCACCATAATTCTCCAACTAGTCTGACCCACTGACATAGGTTGAGGTCCTGCCTTAGAGACCCCTCATCACACTGTGTTCTCTCAGGTCTTCTGAAGATGAGCTTACAGTTCTCGTGTTTCACTCCTTTACATGAGTATTGTACATTTTTGAACTTAATTTTTAAGTAATACATGTATATTTTTTAAATAGTACAGAAAGGGCAAAAAATCTCTCTCTCCCCTCCTTAAAGATTGAAATCACTGCTAACAATTTCTAGTGTACCCTGAAAAAAAAATTTGCATCTGCATTTGCTATCTTTTGTTAGCACAAGACAAATAGTTATAAGACTCCAAATGAGTAGAACATTCTGACATTTATTAAGGTAAAGACTGCCACTTAATTACAGAAATTTTATCTGAAATTTCCAGTGCTTAGTGCACAAGGTGTAAGTGAATTTCATGTGTGGCTCTTAAGTCCTTTCCTGTACCAGTCCAGCCTGAAACTGAAGGTGTCTTGATACATGGATATAGAGAAACACTAGCCATTTTCTCTTCTGGTTAGAAAAATCCAAATAGAACTTCCTGGTAGTCTGGGGAACTCTGGCAATGAACCATTACTCAAGCAGTTTGATATTACTTGAGATATCAAAAACCTTGGGGAAATACTTCCCTAGGTCACCCCACACTAGGATATAAATAGCTCAACAGTAAAATAATAGCAATAACATCAGCAGGACATAAAGGCTTCGAGTCAAAAGCACTGAAATGCATCTCTATTTTTCTGGGCAGTTGAAACACTTTGGTATTTACTTAATCTACAATAATATAGGCTTAGTTATATTTATTGTAAATAATGATAACAATACATTTCCTATTGACATCATACAGTTATTATAGGATTAAATAAGATATTAAGTTTATTTATATAAATATTTTTAATTTTTAAATTTTATTTTTGTCTGCATTGGGTCTTTGATGCCGCGCACAGGCTTTCTCTAGTTGCGGCGAATGGGGGCTGCTCTTTGTTGCAGTGTGCGGGCTTCTCATTGTGGTGGCTTCTGTTGTTGCGGAGCCCGGGCTCTAGGTGCACGGGCTTCAGTAGTTGTGGCATGTGGGCTCAGTAGTTGTGGCACACAGGCCTAGTTGCTCCGCGGCATGTGGCATCTTCCCAGACCAGGGATCGAACCTGTGTCCCCTGTGTTGGCAGGTGGATTCTTAACCACTGTGCCACCAGGGAAGTCCCAAGATACTAAATTTAAAAGTCATTTCAAAGCCAAAAATCATTATTGTGGTTGTTGTTGTTATGATTACAATTAAAATGTCAACTTTAATGGCTTTTTTTTTTCATTTCCACAAGAAAGAGAAAAATGTTAGTATACCATGTAAAGCTTTTTTGTATTAATGGATAATCCCATCACAAAAAAGACCAAAACAAAAAACAAAAAAATACTACAAATAGAACTTATTTTTTACCTGACTTCTAGTGGATAAATGTATATGCAAATCAGATCAACTGCTTACAAACACCTGACTTTAGTGAATGTTCATAATATTTAGTCATGCTTATAAAAACTTATGTAGTGCTCACCCATTAGTAGCTGATAACTATGAAAAGATGCACTTTTTCTTAAACAATAACATGTTTTAAATGGATACTTTTATTAGACAGTAAATTCAACATTTATTCCATCAATTCACACTCAACACATTTGACAGAATGGCAGGAACAGGTTGCACTACTGCAAATAGAAATAAGATAATCCAATGAAGCAGTTTGGAATCCTCAGCCTTGTCAAAATCATAAAATAATGTCTAAAGCAAAGGTTTCTAATGTTACAGTCTGCCAATTTGTCCCTTTTATCATGATTGATAAACCAGGCATATTGTTCAAATTCTGAATCATAAGCTGAATCGAATGCAGTAACATCACAGATCTCTTATCAATTTACCAGATTCTCTTCCCCAACCCTTTCCTCATTTTACAGTGATTTACCATAAGAACATCTATCAAGTAATGAACAGCACGCCACCAGAAGTATGCTTCTGGAATGGCAATGTAACAGCATCATTTGAATAGATGTACAGTCAACTCTCAGTTTCTTTGCCTTTGGGAAAAAAATATAGATACACAGGTCTGTAAAAAGCACTATAATTTCAAAGTCTTATGTTAACAAATTGACTCATTGTCACCACCATCTTGCTAAAAGAATAAAAAAGAACTTCAACAAGCAGGTTAATTTTTCTATGCTCTACACAAAGCAATAATCAGAAAATGTCTTAGCCTCTAGAATTTCCCAAATAGCCAAGCTAATCAGTTCTGATTCACATCCCTCTATTCCATTTCTTCGAATAAGTATTAGTTAGAACAGTTGACATGTTAGACAATGGAGAAATCTGAAATAATCATCCAAATCAATGTTACTACAATCAAAGAAGCCAAGAGAAGAGCAAACATCCAAGTATCCTCGTCCCGTCAAAACTTGTCAAAGCAAAATTTTGAGAAAGTGATGTAGCCTGGACTTTGAGTCTAGGTAGATGCTAAGGGGAGACCTCAGATGTGTCATTCTCTGGAAAGACAGTGTGGAGGAAGGGAGTGCTGAAGCCATGGCCTGGGTGTGGGAATTAGGAGATGGGGAATGAGATTTTCTATGCTCTTTTCCCTCACACACCACACACACACACACACACACACACACACTCTCTCTCTCTCTCTCTCTCTCTCTCTCTCTCTCTCTCTGTCTCTGTCTCTCTCCAATCCCAAATCCAAGGTTGGATGTGTGAAAGGTTAGACAGGGCCCCAGTGTGAGAACAATTCCCACAGCACGACACACCACCTTATGCCCTCCTTTCCACCCCATAAGCAGAAAACCACTGAGGCTGGAGTTTCCAACTGGCTGCCCAACTACAGGCTAAACTAGCTGTCCCATCACATGCCTGGGAGGGAGAAAACTATGGGAGGATTGCAAATAGAACAGGGAGGGAGGGAAGGAAAAATGCCACAGTTTTGGCACCTCCATCCTGATCAAATGAGCAGGGACTTCAGAGCCTCGTCTAACGCCTCAAGACATTATGAAATTACAAAAAGGCATACTCTTGGTAACCATAAGTTCGTTCTCTAAGTCTGTGAGTCAGTTTCTTTTGTAAATAAGTTCATTGGAACGGTAGGGGGGGAGGGATATTTAGGGAGTTTGGGATTGACACGAACACACTGCTATATTTAAAATGGATGATCAACAAGGACCTACTGTATAGCACAGGGAACTCTGCTCATTCTATAATAACCTAAATAGGAAAATAATTTGAAAAAGAATAGATACATGTATATGTGTAACTGAATCACTTTGCTGTACACCTGAAACTAACACAACATTGTTAATCATCTGTACTCCAGCATAAAACAGAAAGTTAAAAAAGACACATACTCTTGGCAGGACAACAACAAAAAAGTGCTCCTGTCTGTTTTCCAAGTGTGGGTGAAGAGCTGGCCCAACAATTGCCAAAGAAAAAAGGTCTGGGGAGTAAAGCCTGTGGGTGCATTTCACTTCTGGGTAGAGAGTCTTTTCCTTTTGTTCTCATTCTCTGTAGCTGATGAAGAGGTCTGGGATTGCAGCAGGCTTCTCTCTTGAATCCAGAATCCATGTAGGTCTTCATGGAAGAAGTGGAGGCAAATTTACTGTCCTCTTTAGCATGCTGGGACCTTATACGTGTCAGACAAGCCAAGGGAAGGGGTGAGAAGGGAGAAATTCAGCATTTGGGCTCTTCATCCTACGATGCTGCCTCTCTAAAGTGTTGTGAAAGGAACATCTTCAGAGAAGAAGAATGGGTGGGGAGCCGGATGTGGACCCAGCCCCGGGAAGGAGAGCTTTTGTTACCAGAATGTTTTACATGGTAATGGGTCTAACTTTGTAAGGGCTGAGGAGAAAGAATTTGGAGCAAAAGATATCCAGATCTAACCAGAGCGAACGGAAGGAGATGAGCATACGTGACACTCTCCTCTCTTTTTGTAATGTAGCTTGAAACTATCACTATTTCTCTAGGGTTGAGGAAATCTGATGTGAAGGCTCTGCATGTGTGTGTGTGTGTGTGTGTGTGTATGCCACACAACAGCCATGGCACAAAGAGAATGTTCAAACCTGCTAAAATAAATCAATGTTTTGGCCTCTTCCAGCAACCACATGAACAAATATGTTCTGAAAAGTATTATTGAAATAATAGCTCCAAGAAGTTGTAGGTTTATGTGGCAAAAGTAATCACAGAGCTAATTCCATTGTGTAATTGAAAGTGCCTTCACGTTGGTAACCTATTGACATGGCAAGAAATGCTATCAGTGAAAACAAAAGCAAGTTTCCTGCTTTCTTTAATTTACTTTGGTCAAAATTCTTCCTCCCTTTGTTAAATAACAGGATTTTGCCCACAGTGACCAATATAATAAAAAGACACACAGCCCGTGCAGTATCTATACTCAGGATCTGCATAAAATAGGTGCCCAGACTAATGGGGACAAATAAACAGATACTGTTGGTCAGAGAATACCTTAGATCAGTGGTTCCAAAGTGCCTGTGCCTCAGATCACATGGGTAGCTTTTAAAATTACAGATGTCCTTTCTCCAGTGCACTGCCCTCCACCATCCAGGTATCCTGATTCAATTCATCTGCCGAGGATCATGGCTTCATTTAATTCAATCTGATAAGTTCATTCATTCAACATTCATTCAATAGATATTTACTGAGAGCTTATTATGATTCAAAGTTGTCAGCATATGGCAGTGAATAAAACAAAAACAGTAATCTCAACCTTCATGGAATTTACATCTATCGAGGGAGACACACAACAAACAAGATAAATAAGTAAAATATATAGCATGTTAGGAAGTAATAAGTGCTAAGGAGAAAAATTAAACATAAAGAAACAGGAAGTTTGGGAAAGGGTACAGTTTTAAATAGAGTAGCCAGGAAGGTGATGTTTTAGCAAAGAAGTAAAAGAAGTTAGAAATGAAGGCAAGGAGAAGTCTTGGGGAAAGCATTACAAGTAGATGGAACAGCTGGTACAAAGGTCCTGGGGTAAGAGTGTGGCCAGCCTGTGTTCGAGGAACTATAAGGAGGCAGTACGAGCTGAACTGAATGAAGGCAGGGGAGAATAATGGGAGATGAAGGCAGAAAAATAAGGAGGGCTCTTGTAGGTCAATGTAAAGACTCAAACGTTTACTCTTGGCTGATGGCATAGGGTTAGGGGCATGCCTTGGGGTTTTCCATAAATTACCCATTTGTAAAGACTCAAATGTTTACTCTTGAGCAGAGGAATGATCTGATATGTAGCCAGTATCCAGTCAGTATCACTCTGGCTGCTCTGTTGAAAACAGACTGAAAGTCAGTTAAGGAGGAAGCAAGGAGACCCCTGGGAAATCTACTGACATCATCAGGCCATAGTGGCTTAGACAATGGATGGTAGCCATGGAGGTGATGGAACATGAGTAGAATTTGGATATATTTTTAAGGCAGAGCCAATAAGATTTGTTGATCAACTGCATGTAGGGATGTGAGGAAAAGAAAGGAATCAGTCATGTCTTCAAGGTCTTTACTCAGAGCCACTTGCACAGATGGAATTGCCTTTCCCAGGATGGAGGAGACTGGGGAGGGACAAGTCACAGCAGGGAGAAATATCAAGAGCCCAGTTTTGGATATGCTGTCTTTGAGTTGCTTATTAAAATCCAAGTTGGAATGTAGAACAAGCAGTTGGAATAGAATTCAACTGTCAGTGTTGGAAACACAAATTTTGGCTTCATCAACATGTAGACAGTATTTGAAGCCATGAGTCTGGATGACATCTCCAAGGGCCTGAGACAGCTAGAAAGAAGAGGCCAGGGACTAATCCCTGCATTCCTCCACTTGGAAGTCAAGCCTTTGTTGGATTTCAGCAAAACATTGATCAGTCAGTCTCCCATTCAAAGAAGACTGGTATCAAGCTGACTTCACCAGTGACACAACTGAACTCAAAAGTACAACAAAAAATTATTATCCAGCAACGTGGATGGATCTAGAAATTATCATACTAAGTGTGTCAGACAGAAGTAAGTCAGACAGAGAAAGCCAAATATCATATGATGTTGCTTATATGTGGAATCTGAAAAAAAAAAGAAAGAAAAAAAAGAAACGGTACAAATGAACTTATTTACAAAACAGAAACAGATTTACAGACTTCGAAAACAAATTTCTGATTACCAAAGGGGAAAGGTGGGGGAGGGAGATAAATAAACAGGTACACACTATTATATATGAAATAGATAATCAACAAGGTCCTACTGTACAGCACAAGGAACTAAATTCAATATCTTGTAATAACATAATGGAAAAGAATCTGAAAAAGAATATATATATATATATATATATATATATATATATATATATATATATAATCACTTTGCTGTACATCTGAAAGTAACACAACATTGTAAATCAATTATACTTCAATTTTAAAAAGAAAAATACAGCCAAAAAAAAAAAAGCAAGTTAAGACACACAGAAAAAATTTATTATCACCCCATTCTGTGAAAGGGGATAATTTATGGAAAACCCTAAGGCATGCCCCTGACCTTATTCCATCATCCTTTTTTTCCTTTTTTTTTAAATTAATTGATATTGGAGTATAGTTGCTTTACAATGTTGTGTTAGTTTCTGCTGTACAACAAAGTGCATCAGTTATACATGTACATATATCCACTCTTTCTTAGATTCCCTTCCCATCTAGGTCACCACAGAGCACTGAGTAGAGTCTCCTGTGCTATACCGTAGGTTCTAATTATAAAATAGATAAAATAGCTATCTATTTTATATATGGTAGTGTATATATGTCAATCCCAATCTCCCAATTCATCCCAGGACCCCGTTCCCCCTTGGTAACCATATCGTGCATGAAACTATGGACGTAGACACCCAATCCCCCTCTACTTAACTGAATACTGATTAAACTCAGGTATCTACCCTTTCTGCCCATAACACGTGCCTCATGTCAGCTCCAGGGTTGGTCCTGGCTAGCCTATGGGTAATCCCATTCCCCCTGGCTCCAGAATGGAAATGGGACTTTCAATTAGTGAGAAATGAGAGGTTTACCAGGAAGCCCCTAAGAAAAACCTCCTGGCTGTTAAGAGAGAGTCACGGGACAGATGGTCTTGTTCCTCCTCCCCTGGATTCTGAAGGAAACCCCAGGGACTGTGTCCTGTGGCCACCTTGCACAAATTATCTATGAGAAACTAATAATAATCCCCATGAGATGCACATCTGAGAAGTCGACACAGGATCATGGCATTTAGAGCCAGAAAATGACCCAGAAAATTTAGTTGGGGGTTCAGAGTTCAGAGCAAGTTAACATCAGGATCTAGAGCCCGGTCGCCTGACCCTCAGGACAGTTCTCCTCCTCTGCACCCCACGGCCTCCTCAGCTCGGCTACTTTTCAGCCCTTACTCTGCACCCTTTGTCAGGCCCACTGCTCTCCTGAGAACTCCTAATTGGTGTTTCCACCATCTGTTAAGAAACATGGCCTTTAGCAAACAGCCAGGAAGCCTTGGACGAAGTGTTGCATCAAGTCTTACTTTATCCATCAGCAGAAGAGGTCAAAGGCTCTGGTGGATGCAGAATACAATTCAAACACTTCATGAATTTTCAAGGAAATTAAGAACTGGATTGTCCCCTCAGTCTGTGCACGTTATTTGTGTTTACATCACCAGAAGCTGTTTATCCATACCAATCAGGAGATTCAAACCAACAAATATAACCATGGGAAAAGGTCAAAGCACACGGAGGTGGGGAAAGTTGCAAAGCACACCCTATTCTACCTGAATCGCTTGAAAAGTTGCCTGGAGTTAGGAGATGATGAGGCAGGCTCTAGGTGGGAACTGTGCCTACAGGCAGTGGGGTGAGACGGAGCGAGGCTGGCTGCAGCGGACACTGCTCACGCCTAATGTACGCGGAAGGTGTGGGCGAGCAGAGGGAGCCTGCAGCTACCATACGGAAAACTTCCAGCTCCCCAGGTAAGAATAATGAACCCTCACACGGTGCTCACTATGTGCCAGACTTTGGACTCAGTAATGATTTACAACATTCAGATGATCTTATCTATTTAAGGTACATTTCTTAAGTGGGTATATACACACACTCTCACACACACATACATACACACACATACATATACCTATATATATATTCCTATATATACCTATATATATACACACACACACTCACACACACACATATATATACACACACATACATATACCTGTATATGTATATACACACACTCACACACATATATACACCTATATATACACACACACACTCACACATATATATACACACACATATATATACCTATATATGTATATACACACACTCACACACATATATACACCTATATATATACACACACACACATACATATACCTATATATATATATATATATACACACACACACAAACACACACAGATATATATCCATAAGTATTTATGGTAAATTTTAAATTCTATTGTTATTTCCATTTTAAAGAGATACGGAGCAGTTAAGTAACTTGCCCGAGGACACACAGCTAATGAGTTGTAGAGCTGGTCTAAAGTCTGTGGTCCTAATCATTACACTGTAAGTCCCGATACTTATTTTGGCACACAGTGAAGGACCTTCCTAAAATGGCCCAGATGCCCTGTTTATCCTCACCTCTGGGCTTCTCACTCAGCACAGCACACTGAACTTTGGTCTTTCAAGACTGTCTACACCTAATCCTGCTTGTCGTTTTCCCAGGATAAATATCTTCTCCAAGCTAGCCTGGCTAATTTCTATTTATTTTTCAGGACCCATCTCAAAAGTCTCCTATTCGGGAACCCTCCTGCACTGTTGGTGCAGCTACTATGGAGAACAGTATGGAGGTTCCTTAAAAAACTAAAAATAGGGCTACCATATGATCCAGCAATCCCACTCCTGGGCATATATCTGGAAAAAACATAATTCAAAAATACACATACACCCCTATATTCATAGCAACATTATTTACAATAGCCAGGACATGGAAGCAACCTAAATGTCCATCGACAGATGAATGGAAAAAAAAGATGTGGTACATATATACAATGGAATATTACTCAGCCTTAAAAAAAGAATGAAATAATGCCATTTGCAGCAACATGGATGGACCTAGAGATTGTCATACTGAGTGAAGCAAGTCAGACAGAGAAAGACAAATATCATATGGTATCACTTATATGTGGAATCTAAAAAAATGATGCAAATGAACTTATTTACAAAACAGAAATAGAGTCACAGGTGTAGAAAACAAACTTATGGTTACCATGGGGGAAAGGTGGGGAGGGCTAAATTGGGAGATTGAGAGTGACATATACATACTACTATATATAAAATAGATAATCAACAAGGACCTACTGTATAGCACAGGGAACTCTACTCAATACTCTGTAATGACCTATATGGGAAAAGAATCTAAAAAAGAGTGGATATATGTGTATGTATAACTGATTCACTTTGTTGTACAGCAGAAACTAACATAACAGTGTAAATCAACTATACTCCAATAAAAATTAATTTTTTAAAAAGTCTCCTTTTCTGGGAAGCCTCTCCCAGCTCCACCAGGCTCTCAGGGCTCTGAGCTCGCACATGGGCTCCCACAGTCCATCCCACAGTCCTGTCCTTCTGGGACAGTCCTTATCTTGCAGCACTCATTTCTCTCTCGGGAAGTCTGTCCCTCCCAATTGACTCTGAGTTTTTTGATGAAGAAAAAATATCCCACATGTCTCTGCATTCCCAACAACTAACCAAGCACCCAAAATAAAGTAGATGCCTGATAACGGTTTGATGAATGAAAGAATGAATGAATGATGCAAATATCACTAATAGTTGTATGGAATTCTTCACCAAATGACTAGAATACCATGTTTTATGCTCTAGGGGGAGCATATTTTATACTAGGTTCTATTCTGTAAGAGGGAAGCAATTCCAAATATATTGTTGTTGCCCAGCCAGCTCATTTGGTAGCACATGAGACTCTGAATCTTAAACATATTTTGGAAGTTGATAGAATGTAAATTAAAACCCTTAAAATACTACATATAGAAATGAATACATTGGATAGACTATAGGTTAAAAACAAACAAACAAACAAAAAACCACCGTGCAACTGATCTATGCATGGGCAGAGTCCAGAATCTCGACATACCAGATGACGCGCTACGGGCATGGGTGCAACTTCTGAATGTCCTTCCACACCTGTGGCTGTAGCTCACTCCTGAGCAAAGCTCAGCAGCTTCCCCTGACCTGAGCTCCTCTCCCTAAAAGCTACGTATGCAGCAGAACACCTGCCTATGAACATCCAAAACAGGTGGGAAACTATTGGTCAGGGCAGACAAAGCTTAAAGGCTATGCTCCCTGGGGCGGTGATAATGAGGACCCTTCTCTTCAATTATTTTGGTGGCTGTTATTGTCCCACACCTGACTGATGATGAAGAATCAACTCAGTGTCCTAAGGAAGATAAAAAGAACTTTTACAATTTTTTTCCTGCTGTAAATTACTCTGGTCTAGATGACTTCTGAAATTCCATTTGAATTTGAAAGCATTTGATTCTTAAATTTATTTTTTTAGTCTTTTTATTTTTATTTTATATTGGAGTATAGTTGATTTACAATGTTGTGTTAGTTTCAGGTGTACAGCAAAGTGATTCAGTTATACATATACATATATCTATTCTTTTTCAGATTCTTTTTCCATATCGGTTATTACTGAATATTGAATAGAGTTCCCTGTACTATACAGTTGGTACTTGTTGATTATCTATTTTATATATATAGTGTGTGTATATGTTAATCCCAACCTCCTAATTAGGGATAAATTAGGAGTTTGGGACCCTTACATTTAAATAATCTTATGATGTTTTGTTTTAGTCTTCAAATTTAACTGTAGAGGATACATCACGGCTATAAATCGCTTTGGCATATCTAATGGAGCAAGAATCCCCTGAGTTCTGCAGCCTAAAAAGTTATCAGATGCCACATGCGAATGTTAGTGAAAAAGTGACTTCGTTTGCAAAGTAGCAAGGGGTGAGTCACTTAACCCATTCTTGCTTTCTCAAGAATTCATCAAAAAGTAAAATATACCTTAAAATTCTCCTAGAAAGTGTTGTCTATGCAACTGCTCTGTCCTGCTTAGACATCTGGCAGTTTCAACAAAAGATTCTTGGTGGCCAGGCTGTTTAAGCAGGTGGCTGCTACAGCCTGAGGTTAACTGCACAGAATAACTGATAGCAAGTAAACTCTCTAAGTCCCTAATATTTGTCCTCATCATTTAATGCCTTTTTTCCTTTTAAGGTTATTCAATCTGAAGTCATCAACTGTTTATTTAAACTAATATTTTTCTTTAATCTTAGCATTTTACACACAATGATATATTTTAAGTCTGATGGATGTAAGGCATTCGATCAGAAGTAGACACCAATAAAATACTCAAGAACTTCCAAAATAAGCAAAATGTAATACACCATCCAGGAGTTACAAGTCACTCAGAGAAGCCCAATTTTGAGAACTGCTATTGGCTGAAATTTTACATTTTATGCTAGGAAGTTTTCAAATGGAAACATTTTTCTTCTGTGTGTGCCACGAAGCAGCTGTTCATGTGATGAAAAGGCTATTTAGAAAAGCGATGTGAAGCTTTAATTAAAGCCCGTCTGCTGTTTCCCTGTTTCTGACTATTAAACACGGTTTGTGTTATTAACATAATACTTGGAAATGTAATTGCCTTCAGGTTTTGTTTGTAGGGATGCAAGCCTGCTGCTTCTCTACATTTTCATTTTTAGCCTTTTCCAATCAGTCTCAACTTAGATTAAAAAGGAAAAATGTTCAAATTCACAAATCAATAAGGAAATCAATGGTTATAGAATAAAAGATGTTCTGATGCTCAAACAAATGATTAATGAGTTCAGGGAAAAAGTAAATTGGAGGCTCACCTTGTCCCATAATTAAACTATATTTGGCTATGTGGATGGATGAATGTGGATCACAGCCATGTTTCCCAAAGTGTGCTCCAAGGAATTCTTATTTTAATAAGTGCTCAGGAAAACAAAAAGGATCTGTTGGTTAAACAAGTCTAGTTATATCCTTTCTCTGCTTACCCTCTATAAAGGAAACAATGTATGTTAGCATGTTAAATGTTCTGAGAAGCCCTGAAATTTTTTTAATCAACATAATGTATAACCTTGTGTTTCCAAACTTTTGACCATGGAAACTTGTGCCTCTCACCTATTATAACTCCACAAAACCAAGGTCACCAAAGACACAACTGGAGAAAGGCTAAATCAAAGTGTTAAATGACAAAAAAATTATAAGACCTAGAAAAATGTAGTTATTGAATAATTTTATGTAGGATTTCTCATAGATAAAACAAAAAAAAACACAAAGAAAAAGACCACTTATATTTGACTACATTAAAAATTAACATTTCCATACATCAAAAGATTTTTATAAACAAAAGCAAATGATTAACTAGATATGAGTATTGGTAAAATTTTATAGTCCATATCCTTAATATAGAAAGAGCATTAGAAATCATTATGGTACATAGACTAGAAAAATGAAAAAAGAGAGTCAGCCAAAATTCACAGAACAAGAAATATAAATGATCAAAAAAATGAAAGAAAGGGCTTCCCTGGTGGCTCAGTGGTTAAGAATCCGCCTTTCAATGCAGGAGACACAGGTTCGAGCCCTGGTCTGGGAAGATCCCACATGCCGTGGAGCAACTAAGCCCATGTGCCACAGCTACTGAGCCTGTGTTCTAGAGCCTATGAGCCACAACTACTGAGCCCACATGCCACAACTACTGAAGCCCATGCACCTAGAGCCTGTGCTCTGCAACAAGAGAAGCCACCACAATGAGAAGCCCGCGCACCACAACAAAGAGTAGTCCCCTCTCACGGCAACTAGAGAAAGCCCGCATGCAACAATGAAGACCCAATGCAGCCAAAAATAAATAAAATAAATAAATTTATTTTAAAAAATGAAAGATAGCTAAATCTTACTAATAGTCAACAAGTGTGACCTAAACAATAAAATACCATTTTTAAAATCAAATTTGGCAACAACTTTTTAAAACATCATGCTTTGTATTGAAGTGCAGAGTCTGGTGTGCCTTCTTGCCCTATCCTCATACAGTGGAAATTGAACAACTTTTCTGAAAGGTCATGTCATAGCTTTCATACAACAGTTCCATTTCTAGGATTATATTTAGATAGATATATGTACACTGTTTATCATATTATTTATTATAATGGAAATGTGTACAAATCTTAATGTCTGACAATAGGAGAATTATTTTAAAAAATAGTATAAGTAATATAATGGAAAATATTCCATGCTGCCCCCAAAAAAGTTTCCATATAATAATATGAAAATACTTAACAATATAATATTCAATGGAAAAAGCAGAGTTATACTTATGATATCTTAACTGTATTTCAATAACTATATACACACATGAATGTAAAAAAGACTGAAAGCAAATATATACGAATAACAATTCTCTCTGGATGGCATGTCAGGCAACTTTTCTGAATTCTCTCCAACAAAAAGAAAGAATGATTAGTTCTGCCAAATAGAGAGCTGATGCAACTTTTATTAATTATCCTAAAATTATTTCTAATTAGCACATTGTTTAATAACAAACAGGTGGTTTGTTATTGTTTAACTTATTAATCCTATATATATCCTTAACTATCCTGAAATTAAATATGAAAATCTTTTTTAATGTTTTGGGCAAAGATAAACTATACCCTAGCCCATATACATTTGACCACAAAGATAGAATACTACTAGTTAACTATTAGATACTATAGTGGTTCTTTGCTGAGAAAAAAAAAATTGAAACAGAAAGACAATTCAATTCATAATTAATGTACCTTTTTTCAAAGGACTTAGAGTATTTTGAAACTTTTTTAGGCCTTGCTCTTCTCAGACATACAAAGAAAAGATAATTTTTACTTCATAGAATAATTTCAAAGAAGAACTGGAAAAAAAATGACAGTTTTTTGGGAACTTGAATTTCTAAGAAGAAATGTAGCTGTCTGCTTCCAAATCACTCCAGGCCTCTACATGCATTATTTCACTAACACTTCCCCATTGCTCTTATCTAGCAGCTCACTGCTGAGTATCAATAATTACATTCACTGCTATTAGAAAGACAGATATTGATCCACTAGAAATATGTACTAAGATTAGGGCACATCTGTAAGCAACCTAAGTGTCTATCAACAGATGAATGGCTAAAGAAGATATGGTACATATGTACAATGGAATAATACTCAGCCATAAAAAAGAGTGAAATTTTGCCATTTGCAACAACTTGGAGGGTATTATCCTAAGTGAAATAACTCAGACCAAGAAAGACAAATACTGTATATATCACTTTTGTGTGGAATCTAAAAAAAAAAAAACTAGTGAATATAACAAAACAGAAACAGAGAACAAACTAGCTTTAGGTTACCAGTGGGGAGAGGGAAAAAGGGGAGAAGCAAGATAGGGGTAGGGAATTAAGAGATACAAATTATTATGTATAAAATAAATAAGCTACAAAGGTATACTGTACAACTCAGGGGTTACAGACAACAATTTATAATAAATATAAGTGGAATATAACCTTTAAAAATTGTGAATCACTACGTTGTACACCTGAAACTTATAAAATATTGTACATCAACTATACCTCAATTAAAAAAAAAAATCAGAGGGATGAGGTTAGGAGAGCTTCCAGATTGGTGAACACATACAGATGCAGGGAAAGTGGTTTGCTCAGAGAGAGTATGGAAGCTCCCCAACCTTTCCCCATGCCTGGCCCTATGCATCTCTTCCATCTGGCTGTTCCTGAGTTCTATCCTTTTATAATAAACTGGTAATCTAGTTAAAAAAAAAAAAAGATTAGGGCTCATCCTCATTTTCAGGTACAAAATTCATATTCATACTTTATCTTTCCTGGAATAACTTTTCTAAAAGATAGAAATAGTCATTCTTTCAGGGCCTTTAAAGTAACACATAATGTAATCTCAATGTTGACTGGCTATTTGCCACACTTGTCATTAACCTTAAAATCAGTTCATGATTGTGTTTACATAGAATTCTTATTATAACCAAGTCATTTTTTAAAGTGATGTGTTTTCCAATCTCATTCTAACACTATAACAGTTTCCTCCCATTTTAAATTTAGATCTAGTCAACAGATAAAATAAAGGATGGTTATCTACATTACAAAAGGATCCTTCTATTTACCAAAGGATTCTTTGCAAGAAGATTCTTATAAAGGGTGAGCTCTTCTATTACATTTAAAATGCTTCAGTTTAGAACAATTTGATCTGCCTGTAGCTTCTCAATACAGAAGGTGGAGCATCAATATACTTTGCATGTCTTGTTACAACAGAACTTTCCAGAGCAAAGAGGCATTCAGATATGACTCAATAAATCAGAGAAAGAGAAATAAAGCCCAGCCAAGGAGAAACATGGAGAAGAATAAGCAAGAAGGACAAAATAAGTTAAGAAGCATGAAGATGATGGCTCTGAAAAATGTTAATTCTCAAATATCCGGTTGAACAGTGAAACATTAGAACTACTCCATGGCTTGTTCACGTTACATGTGTGTGCAATAAATCTCCCCCAGAAAGGTTTTTGAGGTAAGAGGCTCAGACTAGTTGTCAGTCCCTCCCTAGCAATGAGCCCCAAACACAGTAGACTTCAATAAATATTTGTTGAATGAAGGAATTAATAAATGACACCAAACTCTCATTTAACTAACTTCCTCTGAATTGAACCCACGTTTTGGTACCCGAGGAATATGGTGATGGGTTAGGGATGCCACAAGGATTAAAATCTGTCTTTGTTCACCCTCTAATACAAACAAAACACCAAACCACGATTATTGGCAAAGTGATCATTAATTATTCTCCTGACAATGCAGTGAAACAGTTACCTAAATTCAATAGGAGTTAGGACTAATCTAGTTAGCACCCATGACTGCCAACACATCTTAACAGACTCCATCCAAATCCTTTGATCAGAAGCCAGGTTTGTAGTCACATCCCCCTAGCCCCACTACCCATCCCATGACCAGACCAGGACCAAAATCCCCTTCTCGAAGGGGAGGGTCCCGCCTCCTGACCTGCCCTGCCCTCTCTAACCTGAGCAGTGTGGTGCACGGCTCTCCCTTCCATCATTTACCTGCATGACTTTCAGAGATGTAAAAACACCGAGAACAGCAATAGGCGGCCGCTTCCAACTCGATGATCTTCTGTGTAAACTGGGCAGAAGCTGCAGTTAAAGCAAAGAACCTGAAAAGGGATCAACGTAAATTTATGTCCTCACATCCAAAAGTCATTGTCCTACCCTAAGCCTGGAAGCTGCTTACAACAGGTATTGTGGCATCCACACCTTCTGATTCCACAGCCAAATCACTGTTATTGTTGGTAATGGACAGCAGGGAGCCAGTGGATAATAAAAATTCACAGATAATCCCAAACCCAGTTTTACAGTCGCTATTACCTCATTACCTCTGAACCCTCCGTCAGAGCAGCCCAGCAAAAAGCCAAATGGCAGAGCCGCCTCACGTCAATGTTACCTTACTTTTACGCTTCCAAACGAGCCACGAGCCTTCTATTTTCTCCTGCCATTCACCCACCACTACATCAGTTTTCCAGCGTAGGCACTTATTAGGCAAATCAGTGGGATTCTTGAGTAGGAACAAAAGAGATGGACCCGTAAAACTCTTCTCCTCAGAATGGAAGATCACCTCTGTCTTTTAGCCCAAGCTTTAGAGCATTGTGTTTCCTGAGCCGATTGGGGTCTCTTCCCAGGGTTTCCCTGCTGTGCTTCACTACTAGTTGTACAAACTGTTAACCAGCTGAGAAGGCAGGAAGCCACTTGTGGTTGACAGCCTCCAAGATGGCGCCCGACGATCCCAGTAATACGTCCCCTACAACGAGCAGACAACAATTACAAAACTTGAAAGGAATATTGAGTAATCTGTGCTTTTAATGGCTGCAAATGGGCCATTTCTTTAAGAGAAAATTTGCTATGGCCAGCTTTTGTTTTGTTTTTGCTTCCAGAGGATAATTATCACAAACAATATGTTCCACTTATTATCTCCAAAGTTATTATTTGCCCCAAGCATTTGGTCTGGTAACAGGGAGTCACTCGCAGTGTTGTCACCAGTCATCTCCAGTATGGAGATCATGAATTATTCCTTTGGCCCTATTCTCCATGTCAGTCATCATATTTCTTTATTCTTTTGTGTTATGTCTCATCCTTCATCTCTACAGTCATAGCAGCCAGTTCAGTCTGAGCTCTGATTACCCCTCTCTGCTGATTTCCACAGCTTTCTAATTCTCATCTGTCTTGCTCCCTCTTCATTTCCATATCAAGTCATATCATCCCTTTGTTTAAAGATTGCAATACTGAGAATATGGAAATAGTTTTGTAAATTCGGAAAAAAATGTTTCTGTCATAATGTTCATTGAAAAAGCCCTGAGTAAGTGCTGAAGACTCTACAAAGTCCACCTCGAATCTGAGTTCTTCTCACCTCCACTTTGCTGTACTCTAGACCAAGTCACCATGACAATGTCAAAATTTTTCATATTATTCTCTGTACACATGCTACAAAGATCACACATGAATTTTCTAATCAGAACAAATACTAGGCATTATTTTTAAACCACTGCACACTGAATAAACACCAGTGACCTTCATCTGACATTTAAACTCCTCTAAAATCCAGACTTAACTCTCATTTTTTCCCTCAATGCACATGTCAGGCCTCTTCAGCATCACTTCAGAGTTGGCTGCCCCTGGAAACGATAGTAGCCCAGCATCACAGAAACTGACTGTCTACTCTGAGATGTCCCAGGAAGAAAATATCACAAAGAAACCTGCCTGACTACTCTAAAACTGCATGTCCTCGAGCCATGCCATAGATATGGAAATCCTGAAAGACCACAACACTGATGACTGTCAACAATGGGTAAGAACTAAAAGAAAGACCAGCCAATGGTTGGTGCATACAGTGGGCACACACAGCAGAACCAGCAATGTTCTGCAAGAGACTCTGAGCTGACCACAGTGCAGATGTCCAAGGGGGTGAGGGCCATGTCAGATCTCATGGCAGCATAACTACCCCCCACCATCCCACCACAGGCCCAGCCTGTAAACACACAGACACCTTACACCTGGACCAGACCATCACTCTTGGAGCCAACCCAATTACCAATGTAGAGTAGACCAAATGAACATCTACCAACCACTCTAGGCCTGCACAGGTTATCCCCACCTGGTCCCATATCATTCCTGAGCCTCAGAGGTCCCAGCTGCCCCAAGAGTCAAGTTAACCAGACCTCAGACCAGCCATAGGGTTGATTCAACCAGAAGCACCAGAGAGATTGACAGGGAAGGAGAAAAATTCAGCTCAAAGAAATTAATTAAAAGTTTAAGAAATTGGAGAGTGAGTGGATTCTGGGCATAGGTAGAGATTAGGATAAAAGCAAGAAAAACAATAGCAACAAAGAGAATGAAAGGAGGAAAACATGTCAGCTGCAAAATGCTGATCTGTAATAAGAACGATGTGAAGAAAGGGACATTAAGAACACTTCATGCCCATTGCCGGCCAGCTTGCTAACTTGGAGGTTAGTCACTCATGCTTTCATAGAGGAGAGGGAAGATCAAAACAAGGGTCCCTTTCCTTGTCTGGCAGTAAAAGCAAGAATACAACAGCCATAAGAAACAAAGAATATCCCCTGAGATTTCTGTCCAGGGATCGTGGGCTAAAAAAGCAAGCGCACTGGCACTGTTGGACTCCAATGGGACTCCCTGGCCCAAACTCTTATGCTTCTGAATCTTTAAAGACACAGTTTCAACTTAAAATTTGGTAATAAGTATAGTAAGTGAGCTTCATCTTGTTTTCCCCAATGATAACAATGTAGTAATAAGTATTATTTCTTAAATGGATTGTGTTTTTTATGTAAGGGAGCATTTTCCTTAACAAAGAGCCAAAACCATAGAAGTAAACTTACTTCCCGTAGAAGGGAAGAGGTGTTCAGAAGTAGAACATGGTGTTGCAATGAAGCCCTAGGTTCTGGAGGCTGACTGCAGGGTTAAATCCCAGCTGCACCACTTACTTGCGATGTGGCTTTGTACAAGCCATTCGACTCTACAGGACCAAGTTCCTTCTGTGTAAAATTATCACCATAATGATTATAATTATGGTGTAAGGATTTATAAAATTCTTTTTTGTAATTTATTATTTGTAAAATAATAAAGAAAAATAAACTCATAAGCTAATCCATACAATACACATAGTTCAGCACCCTGGCACATCATAAGCACACAATAAATATTGGCTATTACCACCTTTTTTTCTTTTTTTTTTTTGTGCGGTATGCAGACCTCTCACTGCTGTGGCCTCTCCCATTGTGGAGCACAGGCTCCGGACACGCAGGCTCAGCAGCCATGGCTCACGGGCCCAGCCACTCCGTGGCATGTGGGATCTTCCCGGACTGGGGCACAAACCCGTGTCCCCTGCATCGGCAGGTGGACTCTCAACCACTGCACCACCAGGGAAGCCCTACCATCATTTTTTGTCTAATTAACCAAGCACATGAGGAACATAGAAGGTCAGGTTAAAGGGGTTGAGGGATCTTCTCTCTAGTCCAATACCTGCTTCCTCCATCATTGATTCCCCTAATTTTACAAAGGAAGAAAATTAATAGGTTCATTCAAAGCCCATTTTTTTCTCAAAAAATGACGGTTTATCCTTTGCTTTCTCTTTGTAAAGCAAAGGAACTGGTTACCTCCTCATCAGATTTCCCTGCAATGCTGGCTCTTACTTTTTGGTGCCACCAAGTGGCCTAGTTTAGTGGTGCAGTGATGTTTCCCAGTCACCCCAATTTAGTAGAAGGTGAGATCTGGTTTAGCTAGCCTTCAACAGCTCTTCAATGCTTATCAAATTAACAAGTAGTACTCTGGGTGGAGCAAGGAAGCAAAAGTTACCAGTGGCTCCATGGAACACTGGAAAAAAAGAAAACCACTAGTGAAGAAGAGGAGAGGAGCCAGGGTTGGTGTTGGTGAGCTTCAGCCATTCCTTTGCTGCCTGCAAAGGACTTTGTTATTTCTAAGTTTTAAGAAATGCATACCTGACCTTCTGGGCAGGCAGGAACAATTTTTGTGATAGAGGAGAACATAATACATATTTTTGTGTTAATGCTGAATGGTCAAGTTGCTTATAACAGTACTTGGCTGGAAATTAAGACAAAAGCTAAATATAGCTCTCAAAGAAGAACTTCTTCTTTAAAAAGTATAAATATGAAATTTTAGTCCCCAAGTTTTGATTTTATTACTAACATTTTTAGGAGTCAAATTTTTCAAAGGCAGGAACAAAATTTTACCATATTGCCGTTTGTTGGCTATCTGTGCTACAGTTGCAATGCTGTAGTGAACAGTCATTTTAATTGTTTAACACTTTAACCTATCTAATAATATTTTTAACCTTTTAATGCATAGCAGAATGTAATTCAGGGAAACTATTTTCAGAAATATATTTTATATAAGGGATTTTTACCTTTGGATTCATAGACCTGGAAAACCTAAAAAACAAAAAAAAAATCCTTCAGTTTCAATTAGTAAAAAATGATTGGCAGTCTAAACTCCAGAGCAATCAATTCACCAACTTTTTATTTAAGTTTCTAGACTCTGTAGAATGAAAATTGTAAGAAATTGTCTTCTTAAAGCATTTTTTGGCAAGGTCTGTGTTTTAAGGTTTGATTCATGAGCATATTATATGCTTGAGGTGCTCAGTCTTTCCTAACACTTTGTCCTTTTCTTTACACTCTTTAAATTCTTTATTCTGTCTGGATTGAGGATGAGTCATCCTAGATGTTGCTGTACATGATTTTGGAATGTTTGTTCCTCCTTGTAAAATTCTGTAGTGACAGTATTGACATTCTGCTTTGTAAAATTCTTCCTCTTGAAATGAAAAACATCCAAAGAGGACTGTTTGCCTTAAAGGACTCAAGGTCTCATATATGACAAACCCACAGCCAACATCATTCTCAATGCTGAAAAACTGAAACCATTTCCTCTAAGACGAGGAAAAAGACAAGGTTGTCCACTCTCACCACTATTATTCAACATAGTTTTGGAAGTTTTAGCCATGGCAATCAGAGAAGAAAAAGAAATAAAAGGGATCCAAATCGGAAAAGAAGAAGCAAGACTGTCACTGTTTGCAGATGATGTGATACTATACATAGAGAATCCTAAAGATACTACCAGAAAACTACTAGAACTAATCAATGAATTTGGTAAAGTAGCAGGATACAAAATTAATGCACAGAAATCTCTTGCATTCCTATACACTAATGATGAAAAATCTGAAAGTGAAATTAAGGAAACACTCCCATTTACCACTGAAACAAAAAGAATAAAATACCTAGGAATAAACCTACCTAGGGAGACAAAAGACCTGTATGCAGAAAACTATAAGACACTGATGAAAGAAATTAAAGATGATACAAACAGATGGAGAGATATACCATGTTCTTGGATTGGAAGAATCAACGTTGTGAAAATTACTATACTACCCAAAGCAATCTACAGATTCAGTGCAACCCCTAACAAACTACGAATGGCATTCTTCACAGAACTAGAACTAAAAATTTCACAATTTGTATGGAAACACAAAAGACCCCGAATAGCCAAAGCAATCTTGAGAAAGAAAAACGGAGCTGGAGGAATCAGGCGCCCAGTCTTCAGATTATACTACAAAGCTACAGTAATCAAGACAGTATGGTACTGGCACAAAAACAGAAATGTAGATCAATGGAACAGGATAGAAATTCCAGAGATAAACACACACACCTATGGTCACCTTATCTTTGATAAAGGAGGCAAGAACATACCATGGAGAAAAGACAGCCTCTTCAATAAGTGGTGCTGGGAAAACTGGACAGCTACATGTAAAACAATGAAATTGGATCACTCCCTAACACCATATACAAAAATAAACTCAAAATGGTTTAAAGACCTAAATGTAAGGCCAGACACTATCAAACTCTTAGAGGAAATCATAGGCAGAACACTCTATGACATAAATCACAGCAAGATCCTTTTTGACCCACCTCCTAGAGAAATGGAAATAAAAACAAAAATAAACAAATGGGACTGAATAAAACTTAAAAGCTTTTCATAGCAACGGAAACCATAAACAAGACTAAAAGACAACCCTCTGAATGGGAGAAAATATTTGCAAATGAAGCAACTGACAAAGGATTAATCTCCAAAATTTACAAGCAGCTCATGCAGTTCAATATCAAAAAAACAAACAACCCAATCCAAAACTGGGCAGAAGACCTAAATAGACATTTCTCCAAAGAAGATATACAGATTGCCAATAAACACATGAAAGGATGCTCAACATCACTAATCATTAGAGAAATGCAAATCAAAACTACAATGAGGGGACTTCCCTGGTGGTCCAGTGGTTAAGACTCCAGGCTGCCATTGCAGGGAGCCCGGGTTCAATCCCTGGTCAGGGAACTGGATCCCACATGCCACAACTAAGACCCGGTGCAACTAAATAAATTAATTAATTAAAAAAAAAAACTACAATGAGGTATCACCTCACACCAGTCAGAATGGCCATCATCAAAAAATCTACAAAAATAAATTCTGGAGAGGGTGTGGAGAAAAGCAAACCCTCTTGCACTGTTGGCGGGAATGTAAATTGATACAGCCACTATGGAGAACCGTATGTAGATTCCTTAAAATACTAAAAATAGAACTACCATACAACCCAGCAATCCCACTACTAGGCATATACCCTGAGAAAACCATAATTCAAGAAGAGACTTGTACCACAATGTTCATTGCAGCACTATTTACAATTGCCAGGACATGGAAGCAACCTAAGTGTCCATCAACAGATGAATGGATAAAGAAGATATGGCACATATATACAATGGAATATTACTCAGCCATAAAAAGAAACAAAACTGAGTTATTTGTAGTGAGGTGGATGGAACTAGAGTCTGTAATACAGAGTGAAGTAAGTCAGAAAGAGAAAAACAAATACCGTATGCTAACACATATATATGGAATCTAAAAAAAATTAAAAATGGTTCTGAAGAAACTAGGGGCAGGACAGGAATAAAGACATAGACATAGAGAATGGATCTGAGGACACAGGGAGGGAGAAGGGTAAGCTGGGACGAAGTGAGAGAGTAGAACTAACATATATACACTATCAAATGTAAAATCGATAACTAGTGGGAAGCAGCCACATAGCACAGGGAGATCAGCTAGGTGCTTTGTGACCACCTAGAGGGGTGGGATAGGGAGGGTGGGAGGAAGACGCAAGAGGGAGGGGATATGGGGATATATGTATACATACAGCTTATTCACTTTGTTATACAGCAGAAACTAACAAAATATTGTAAAGCAGTTATACTCCAATAAAGATGTTAAAAAAGAACAAACAAAAAAAGCCCAAATAACTATGAATAACAGCTCTATTGAATCAAAAAATGAAATAATTAAATACTATAGTAAATTTTAAAGCCATGGATTTTTCAACATAGTAAAATGAAACGCTACCATGGAAGAAAGATGTCCACTAAAAGATCAAAAAGACTGGATTGTTGAGTATAATATACATTTTCTGAGCATTTTGTGTTGTTAAATATATCTTTGCAGACTGTATGGAAAAAAGGAAATATCCTCTGGCACTGCTGAATAAACCCTTTAAGCCAATTTTTTAAAAAATGCCTATAAATGACCCGGATTAGGCCTCCAAGTTTGAAAAATACCTAATCTCTTTCAGCAATGAAATGCCAAGATCACAAGAAGAAATCCTGAAAGTTATTTTAAGGGCTGAGGGCTGATTTATTTTTAGGTAGGAGATGAGTTAAACTTCTGGTAATCTCAGTCCATCAGAGGCACCCCTACAAAAAAATGTGGTGAGCACAAGGCAAGGCATCCCAGAGGGGGAACCTTAATGGTAGTAAGTTCTGAGATGTCATTACCACTCTGCACAGAGCCAAAGTTTTCACTGTTCCAGACAAAATGAGAAAAATAAGGGCAATTCTCAGCACAAAAAAAGGCACCAATAACTATCTGTAGATGGATGGAATGAATGAATGAATGAATGAGTGAATGACAGTAAATGCTTTTCCAAAGTGGAGAGATATACAAACAGCTCATGCAGCTCTATATCAAAAAAAAACAAACAACCCAATCAGAAAATGGGCAGAAAACCTAAACAGACATTTCTCCAAAGAAGACATACAGATGGCCAAAAAGCACATGAAAAGATACTCAACACCACTAATTAGTAGAGAAATGCAAATCAAAACTACAATGAGGTATCACACCTGTCAGAATGGCCATCATGCAAAAGTCTACAAACAATAAATGCTGGAGAGGGTGTGGAGAAAATGGAACCCTCCTACACTGTTGGTGGGAATGTAAATTGATACAGCCACTATGGAGAACAGTATGGAGGTTCCTTAAAAAACCAAAACTAGAACTACCATATGGTCCTGTAATCCCACTCCTGGGTATATACCTGGAGAAAACCATAGTTGGAAAATATACATGCACCTCCAACATTCTTTGCAGCACTATTAACAGTAGCCAAGACTTGGAAGCAACCTAAATCTCCATTGACGGAGGAGTGGATAAAGACGTGGTATATATATACAATGGAATATTACACAGTCATAAAAAGGAATGGAATAATGCCATTTGCAGCACCATGGATGGACCTAGAGAATATCATACTAAGTGAAGTAAGTCAGAAAGACAAAGATAAATATCATATGATATCACTCACATGTAGAATCTAATTTTTAAAAATGATACAAATGAATTTATTTACAAAACAGAAACAGACTTACAGATATTGAAAACAAACTTATGATTACCAGTGGGAAAATGTGGGCAGGAAGAGGGATAAATCAGGAGTTTGGGATTAATATACATACACTACTATATAAGAGATAGATAACCAACAAGGACCTACTATATAGTACAGGGAACTCTACTCAATATTCTGTGATAACCTATATAAGAAAATAATCTGAAAAAGAATTAATATATGTATATGTATAACTGAATCACTTTGCTGTACACCTGAAACTAACACAACATTGTAAATTAACTATACTCCATAAAATTATAAAAAAACAAAAACAAAAAAACAAAAGTTGAGATAAATTTATTACATGTAGAAAATTATCCTTAAAAATAAAAGAGCTGAACTTCCAAAAAAAAGACTCAAGGCCTCAAAAGAATTAAATGACTAAAAATTCCATAAATTATTTAAAGATTATACTTTTAAAATAAGAATTGCAGCATACCAAGTAAACCATTGAAGAGTAGAATTATAATATAATCTAATTACTTTATTCAATCTTGTATTATTATTGAAAAGTTTATAGATGGTTTTTGATTCAAAAATTAAATGATAATCTGTAAAACTATCTAGCTAATGACTCTAGCTAATTCACATTAACTATCAATCTAGTTTCTTATTTATTTAACCATTTTAAAGTCTTTAATAACTGTTTTTGGTACATAAAGCTAACAACTCCAGCAATCACCATTAATTTAAAGCATTTTAGTCTTGTAATAATAAATATTTCTATCAACTGATATAATTTAAACATATGGGTGATGAGGAAATTTTCACTTCAGGTTACATTGGGAATGCTTAATTTGTGTGAATGTGAATATTCAGATATTGACAATGAACCCAAATGACAAGATTTGTTCACACTACTGATGTTGATATATTGCTTAGATACAGTGAAAACTATGTGGTGACAATTTGCTGATCAAGAGTTCAAGGATGCTACAAATGACAGTGAAAGGCGCATTTAGCTACTTGGCCTTCCAAAGGTCAAAGCTAAAGCAAAGTTGAATTACAAATTTGGGCCAAATCCAAGACCAAAACTCAACTTTGCTGCAACCCTTATTTTTTCTAGTCTTGGAGTGTGCTACAGGGGAAAGTGCCAGCAATGGAGTCATCTAGACTGATTCCAGTCTTTGTCTCCAACTCTCTCTACCCCGTTGACCTTGGACCAGTTACATAAGCTCTCAGGCCTCAGTTTCCTCATGAATAAAACTGGAACAATAAAAGGGGGAGATTAAATGAGGCTCTACAGATGAAGCACTTAGCATGGGGCCTGTCCTGTAACATGCATGAATCCTAATTACTATAAGTTTTGTAGTTAGCATGATCATTAATATTAGGATCATAATATCTACTTTGAGAGCTGTGAAGATAAGAGATTAGCTACAAATAACACTTGAAACATTTCACGGTCGTTTTATAAATGGTATTTGATATTATTGAGACACCCACTGAACTTTGAAAAATGCTGTAAATTAAAACTTAATTGTGAATTCAGAGTAAATGCAACTAACAGGTGTATACTCAGCTGAAATGAAGTCGTGTCTTTTTAATGACCCAGTGTCCTCATCTCCTTTCTCTGTATAGAGAATTCTGCACCTTAGAAGTCCTTTCTCTGTATAGAGAATTCTGCACCTTAGAAGTCCTTTCTCTGTATAGAGAATTCTGCACCTTAGAAGTCCCAGGTAAGGCAGATCCTGTCTCTTTCTGTAGAAGCTGAAAACACTAGAAAGCTGCTTTCACAGCATTCCTGGAAGCGAAGCCCAATACACTTAGCCAACCAGATGCATCTGGAGATAATGATGTAATGAAATAGGAACAGGAAATCTAGCTGAGGAACATGGAAGAAGCATCAGCATCTACTTTCCAGGTGCAGCAGTGGTGCCACTACAAGCTGTGGTGACCAAAGTCCAGTAGCAGTGGCTGGTCCTTGCCAGCATGAGGCTGTGATAAGAATTTTCTGTGGCTCTTATGTGCAGTCTCCTTGATCATGACTGTTTTCCAAACCTAGTGCTCCAGTCTTCTCAACAATTTTGTGAGGTACCCAGTATCCTTTCAATAAATTGCTATTCTGCTTAAAATAAACAGAGTCCATTTCTGTTGACTGCAACTAAGACTGGTACAGAAATTGGTGATAGGCAGTGGGATTCTGGAGGCCGTAGACCCCTAAATGTGGCTAGCATCTCCTTTACCATCCTCTACTGGTATGGGGAGGGATGGGGGTGCAGTCATGTGAAGAAGGGTGTTGTTAGGTGTTATGCAGCCTGAGGAGTGTGAAGGTTATTGTCATTTGCCTGCTCGGCACCTAATCCTTCCATGACATTTCCTAATAGAGGTCTAATTTAGTCCAGATTTTTAGTCCAGCCAAAGCATGTTTGAACCAGTCTTAGCTAACCCATATCAAGTTTACCAATGGATGGTTCATGAGCCCAGAGCATAGCATTCCCCCGGCAAGAGTTGTTATTGGTTCAGAGATGTACACATGTCCTAAGTAGACCTAGTCAACTGAAGGGAAAGTCTGCATAACCCAAGGTGTGGGAGAGGTTCTTTCTCCCTCCTACCCACCCACATACCTGTCCTTCAGTCCACCATATTCCTTCACTTAGGAACTATATCTTGTAACCTTGAGAGAAGCCTGCTTATAAACACATGGAGAAAGGCAGAGTGGAGAAAAGAGCAGAGAAGTTGATCCAGAGCCATGATCATACTGCACCTGAGGCCTATATTGTCTCTGGACTTCCTGTTACTTGAGATAATAAATTTCCTTATTGTCTAAGACAGTTCAAATTGGGGTTCCTATTAGTTTCAACCGAAAGTGTTCTGATGCACCAATCACATAGAAAGTTAAAGATTTCAGCTGGAACTTCTCTGCCTCGAAGTCTGGACAAGGGAGAGTTAAATCAGTGCAAAGGTCACTCAGCTGTTCAACCAGAGTTGTTATCCAGAGGACAGCTGAAGCAAGCCCTTGGTTAGTTCATTGACAGACAAGTTTTAGGGTCATAATTTCGTATTTGTTCTGTAGTAACTTTATATGTGAAAAAGGTATTGCTTCTCCATGCACATGAGTGCAGTAAAGCTGACTCTTTAAATGAATGTGTATATGTTAAAAAAGAATCCATTTTTAATAAAATATGTTATTTAAATAATAATACAAGTTGTATTAGTTTCCTAGGGATGCTATAACAAAGTACCACAAATTGGGTGGCTTAAAACAACAGAAATTTAATGTTTCACAGTTCTAAAGACCAGAAGTCCAAAATCAAGTTGTCAGCAGGGCCATGCTCCCTCTGAAGGCTCTAGAGGAAGATTTCTCCTTGCCACTGCCAGATTTTGATGGTTACCAGAATCCTTGGCATTCCTTGGCAATCCAAGGTTTGTAGATGCATCACTCCAACCTCTGTCTCCATCTTCACATGGCCTTCTCCTCTCTAGGTGTCTGTGTCCATATTTCCATCTTATTATAGGGACATCAGTCTTTGGATCAGGGCTCACCCTACTCCAGTATGACCTCATACTTACTTGATTATAACTGCAATGACTCTATTTCCAAATAAGGTCACATTCACAGTTCCTGGGGGCTAGGCTGTCACATAGAGGCCACACATATTAGCAGCATTTCTCTGAGCATTCAGCCCTACTCAACTCATCAGTGTTTTTAATTGGAACTTAATTCCATTATCTCAATCCAAAATTCACCATCCTTTTACTCTGATAGGACTTTTATTAATCTGGGCACTATTTCCCAGTACCTGCTTTAGCCTCTGATTTCTTTACTCCTCAGGTATCTCTCCTCATAGGGAAATAAAGAGTTTAGACTTTGAGACTTAAATTAATTATAGAAAATAATTATTGCATGCCATACCTCAAAGAGCCTGATCTGCAATTAATTACATGGCAAAAGGGGGGGGTGGATTTTTAAAAGAGTAAATTTCCATTGGAAGTGACAATTGAAATGGTCACTATTTAAAATTGAGCAAAAAACTCTAGGGAGAAAAAAATAATAAATCTTTTAAATAGTTTCATGAAATCTTGAGGAGCTTTGAATATTAGGAGAGTTTTCCTGTCTCATTTGTTGAAGTAATAAAATATAAAGAAATGGTAAATCTGATTAGCCACACTTGTCTAACATCAGTCTACAGTCTAAAATGAAAGAAAGAATATCCAAAACTTCAATCACTGTTGTTTTCTGTGTTTAATCAGTTTTTTAAAAAAAGTTTTCCAAGGCTGTTCAGCAAACAGTGGTGGTCAGGTACTCAGAAAAGTCATTCGGGCACACATGGGCCAGTGACCAAGGCAAATGCATTTTTCTGCGTATTGTCGATGCATTTTTCTGTGTATTGTCGAAAGCCGTTATCTCTTCAAAATAAGTTCAGATGCCTCTTGGCTGTTTGTGAACCACCTGGTGTTCACAGAACAATGCAGGAATGCAGAAAGCTGTTTCCATGGTGATCAGACTTTCCTCCTGGCAGCCATCTTTCCCCCATTTCCCATCTTTCTCCACTATCAGGGGTTTAGATAGGATTTCTGTGAAGAGCACGGATGGTTATATGGCAAGAATTTTGTGGTTTTTCCAAGTGCAGCTACTGTAGGTCCCCAAGTAGTGGGTGAATCTCCCCTGCTCACATGTGGAGATGGTCACGGAGCCATTAGAACCCAACCAAAATCTTCTCACATTCAAAATCACTCCATCAATAGCATTTTATTTAACATCTCAGTATATGACAGACACTTCCCTAGATCAGGGGTTGGCAACTACAGCCAGAGGTCAAATCCAGCCTGCCATGTGTGTCTGTAAGTAAAGTTGTATTGGAAGGCAGCCACTCACTTGTTTGTCTATCATCTATGGCTGTTTTCGTGTCCCAAAGGCAAAGCTGAGTAGCTGACAGGAGTGTCAGAGACAGTATGGCCCACAAGCCTAAAAACATTTCTATCTGGCCCTTTCCAGAAAAAGCTTGTCAATTCTTACCCTAAATGATGTGGAAACAAAATCTGGTAAGGAGGATGGCAAAGCATAGAAATGGGTACACGGTACTACAGTAAGGAGAGAGGACTAAATGAATGCTCTTAAGAATTCCCATGTACCACTGAGGACCTGAGTGTTCTGAGAAAAATCTCTAGAAAAAGTGAGACTGAGGGCTTCCCTGGTGGCGCAGTGGTCGAGAGTCCGCCTGTCGATGCAGGGGACATGGGTTCGTGCCCCGGCCCAGGAAGATCCCACATGCCGCGGAGCGGCTGGGCCCGTGAGCCATGGCCGCTGGGTCTCCGCGTCCAGAGCCTGTGCTCCACAACGGGAGAGGCCACAACAGTGAGAGGCCCGCGTACCACAAAAAAAAAAAAAAAAAAAGTGAGACTGAAAAGATATACAAATTTGGGGTAGTAACTGTCCATCGACAGATGAACAGATAAAGAAGATGTGGCACAAATATACAATAGTATATTACTCAGCCATGAAAAGAAACAAAATTGAGTTATTTGTAGTGAGGTGGATGGACCTCAAGTCTGTCATACAGAGTGAAGTAAGTCAGAAAGAGAAAAACAAATACCATATGCTAACACATATATATGGAATCTAAAGAAAAAAAAAGGTTCTGAAGAACCTAGGGGCAGGACAGGAATAAAGACGCAGACATAGAGAATGGGCTTGAGGACACGGGGAGAGGGAAGGGTAAGCTGGGACGAAGTGAGAGAGTGGCATGGACATATATACACTATCAAATGTAAAACAGATAGCTAGTGGGAAGCAGCCACATAGCACAGGGAGATCAGCTTGGTGTTTTGTGACCACCTAGAGGGGTGGGGTAGGGAGGGTGGGAAGGAGATGCAAGAGGGAGGAGATATGGGGATATATGCATACATATAGCTGATTCACGTTGCTCTACAACAGAAACTAACACAACACTGTAAAGCAATTATACTCCAATAAAGATGCTAAAAAAGAAAGTGGGGGTGGGAGGGAAGAGGCGTTCTAGATAAGGCATGGAGAGCGAGCAGAGGATGGTAAAGGAGATGCTAGCCAGTATCCTGACACATGAGAAACCAGTTAACGCTAGAAAGGACCATGCAAAAAGGAAGAGCTTCTCCCGCGGTGAACACAAGTTCACAGTGGTGGAGGAGAGAGCTTGTGAATAGCAGGAGGTGAGGCTGGGGCCAAAAATATACAGGCTCTTGAAAGTCAAGCAAAGGAAATGATTTTATTCTGTAGGGATTGAGGACTCCCTAAACTGAAAACTGATCTGATGAAAGCTTTATTAAAAGCAAATTCAAAAAACATCATATGAAGGAAGAACTACAGAGAGGGGAAGTAAAGAGAGAGGGAACCTGGTTAATATTCATCAACTATGTCATATTTATTATGAGCCAGGTACTACTCTAAGTGCTTCACATACACTAACTCACTTACTCCTCCTATCAACTCTATGAGATAAGCACTGTCGTGATTGCCACCTTATAAATGAGAAATCTGTGGCTAAGAGAGGTTAAGTAACTTCCTCAAAGTCCTATAGATAGAAATTTGCAGAGTCAGGATCTGAATCCAGGGAATCTGGCTCCAGAGTCCGACTTCTGAAATCAGTTACAAGGTCATTACAAGAGTGTAAAAGTGAGATGATAAGCATTTAATTAGACTTGTTGCAATGGCACATAAAAGGTGCTCCATCAATATATTCAATGAGTAAATAATAAAAAGAAGAAAAAAGAAATAGTGGGTACAAAGAGCACTGAGGGTAAGGGGGCAGGGTGGGAAATCAGTGGCATTTGGAGCCTACTATAAACGATTCCAAGGAGAAGGGTACATCAAAGATCATTCTTAGTTCCCATTAGGATGGCTGGAAGAATGACACAAAAACTAGAAAGGAAAATCACCTCTGAGGATGAAGTGGTAAATTCAATCTGAGATTAAAGAGATGAGGAATTTGATGAGATGGCAGAGCATCGAAGTGGAAATGCCAGCATGTCCTTGGAGGTGTAGGACCCAAACCCAGGAGGGAGCCAGACTCAGAACAAGGTTCTGGTTGGGTAGCACAGAAGTAATGGAGGGGACAGGATGTCTCTCTCACACTGAAAACCATTAGATGATGGCAAGGTGCAAAACTGGCTTAGTGGCAAGAACGTGGAGTGAAAAAATCTGGCTCTAGAGGAAACTGGGAAACAGAGGAGAATATCCATTTATTTAGCGCCTGCTCCATGCCAGGGCTCTGAGACTGCATTCAGTGATCACAGTGAGGCTGAAACAAGGTGGTGGTGTATCTCCCCTTGAGATCAGGGGAGACAGAATTAGAGAGGATCAATGACTTACAGAAGGACACAAGTCAGAAAGTCACAGAGCCAGGATGTAAGCTCTGGTCTGCCATCCCAAAGCCCTCACTCTAAATACTACCCCGGCTGCAAAAGGGTCCTTCCATGTGTTTTCCAAAGTTTCCTCAGACCCTCAGCATCATCAGGTACTCCACTTTGCATGATTCTGCAAACTGTTCCATGATCCTTTCATCACATGACAGGATAAATCACTAGTAACTGCTTAAAGACATACCCCTCATGAGGTGTAATCACTAAAATGTTAATTTCAGACCAGGGATGCTAAAGCATTCCTAATCCTTTGAAAACCCACATGATGGTTTCTCCCTACCTGTGCTAATTTCTGGCTTCTGCATGACTGGCCACTCCCTGAGGCACGGTGGCAGACACTGAGGACTGATCCAGAGCTTTGCCCCTGGAAAACTTCCAGTCCCAGCAATCTCTCTCTCCAAACCCTCAGTGTTTAGTATAAAGACCTATTTTATTTGGAACAACAAAGATAAAATGTGTTAGCTTGCTTTTGAATATGAATAGAACAACACTAAATACAATAAAGACAAAAAAAGGAATGAGTTATCTCGTAATCAACACTATCTCTGCATTGGCCTTGTTTACATCTAGCATACCAACAAAATTTGTGTTTAAATTCCATATTAAAAGTACTTTGTAATTACATGAATTCTTTTAAATGTACTTATTCTAATTCTTCCTCTTTTCTCTCAGATCAGACAGCCAATCTCACAGACTTTCTTGGAACAAATTCCCTCTATGATATTCTGATTTTGTAGTGGAGTCCCACTGACACATTGTATATCTCAAATAACAAGATTTCATCACCAAAATATCATGATTGACAAAGCCAAGGAAAGAATGAAGGAAAACCTATTCCAAGAAGAGGCTAGGGCTTCCCTGGTGGCGCAGTGGTTGAGAGTCTGCCTGCCGATGCAGGGGACGCGGGTTCGTGCCCCGGTCCAGGGGGATCCCACATGCCGTGGAGCGGCTGGGCCCGTGAGCCATGGCCTCTGAGCCTGCGCATCCAGAGCCTGTGCTCTGCAACGGGAGAGGCCACAACAGTGAGAAGCCCGTGTACCGCAAAAAAAAAAAAAAAAAAAGAGGCTAGAAGTCTGAATGCCTGGCAATGGCTAAATAGAAGTCTTGTGTCTACAGACACTCATATTAATATTATGTAGGTTATTCCTTCTACTAGCAAATGGAACCAAGGAACAGGAAATATAGTAAGCAAGCAACTCAGGGCTTCAGATGCAGAGTGGGTCTCTAATGTCTCTTAAAATCTCACCCCTTTGCATGTGTGGGTAAAGGGATTGAGCTCTCCAAAACTACAGAAAGCATCTGGCTTGGCATTGTTTGAACCTAATTACCCTTTGTATGAAACATCTAGCAGAAAGCAAAAGCCTTTTCTCTCCCTATGTTAGGAGATATGATTCCGGTATATCTAAGACATGACTGCAGCCACAGTGTTAAAAGCCTCTCCACACGACACTTAAGAATATTAATACATTTCTTATTAGTAAGATTTCTTGTCTTCAGTGAAAGCCCTTGCTGTGTAATGGCAGCTGCACTAAACGAAGTGGGCTGATGGGGACAGAGGAAGGGGCACCAGGCTGAGTGGGAACATCATGAAAAGAGCCATGAGTCTACAGAGAGAGTCGCATGCCTCTGCCAGAAATCCACCTGACCATATTCAGGGCTTCAAATCTATGCTGATTCTAAAATATGTACTCAAGTTTCTAGGCTTTTCTCCCCCTTTGAAAAGAGGGATAGTAAAAATCTTCCAACAAACAAAAGCCCAGGACTATGATGGCTTCACAGGCTAATTCTATCAAACGTTCAGAGAAGAGCTAGCACCTATCCTTCTTAAACTCTTCCAACATATAGCAGAGGGAGGAACACTCCCAAACTCATTCTATGAGGCCATCATCACCCTGTTACCAAAACCAGACAAAGATGTCACAAAAAAAGAAAACTACAGGCCAATATTGCTGATGAACACAGATGCAAAAATCCTCAACAAAATACTAGGAAACAGAATCCAACAGCACATTAAAAGGATCATGCACCATGATCAACTGGGATTTACCCCAGGAATGCAAGGATTCTTCAGTATACACAAATCAATCAATGTGATACACCATATTAACAAACTGAAGGAGAAAAACCGTATGACCATCTCAATAGATGCAGGAAAAGCTTCTGACAAAATTCAACACCCATTTATGATAAAAACCCTCCAGAAAGTAGGCATACAGGGAACTTACCTCAACATAATAAAGGCCATATATAACAAACTGACAGCCAACATCATTCTCAATGCTGAAAAACTGAAACCATTTCCACTAAGATCTAGAACAAGACAAGGTTGCCAACTCTCACCACTATTATTCAACACAGTTTTGAAAGTTTTACCCACAGCAATCAGAGATGAAAAAGAAATAAAAGGAATCCAAATTGGAAAAGAAGAAGCAAAACTGTCACTGTTTGCAGATGACATGATACTATACACAGAGAATCCTAAAGATGCTACCAGAAAACTACTAGAGCTAACCAATGAATCTGGTAAAGTAGCAGGATACAAAATTAATGCACAGAAATCTCTTGCATTCCTATACACTAATGATGAAAAATTTCAAAGAGAAATTAAGGAAATACTCCCATTTACCACTGCAACAAAAAGAATAAAATACCTAGGAATAAACCTACCTAGGGAGACAAAAGACCTGTATGCAGAAAACTATAAGACACTGATGAAAGAAATTAAAGATGATACAAACAGATGGAGAGATATACCATGTTCTTGGATTGGAAGAATCAACGTTGTGAAAATTACTATACTAACCAAAGCAATCTACAGATTCAATGCAACCCCTATCAAACTACAAATGGCATTCTTCACAGAACTAGAACGAAAAATTTCACAATTTGTATGGAAACACAAAAGACCCCAAATAGCCAAAGCAATCTTGAGAAAGAAAAACGGAGCTGGAGGAATCAGGCTCCCAGACTTCAGACTATACTACAAAGCTACAGTAATCAAGACAGTATGGTACTGGCACAAAAACAGAAATGTAGATCAATGGAACAGGATAGAAAGACCAGAGATAAACCCACACACCTATGGTCACCTGATTTTTGATAAAGGAGGCAAGAATATACAATGGAGAAAAGACATCCTCTTCAATAAGTGGTGCTGAGAAAACTGGACAGCTGCATGTAAAAGAATGAAATTAGAACATGCCCTAACACCATACACAAAAATAAGCTCAAAATGGTTTAAAGACCTAAATGTAAGGCCAGACAATGTAAAGCTCTTAGAGGAAAACATAGGCAGAACACTCTATGACATAAAAAAAAGCAAGATCCTTTTTGACCCACCTCCTAGAAAAATGGAAATAAAAACAAAAGTAAACAAATGGGACCTAATGAAACTTCAAAGCTTTTGCATAACAAAGGAATTCATAAACAAGATGAAAAGACAACCCTGAGAATGGGAGAAAATATTTGCAAATGAAGGAACTGACAAAGGATTAACCTCCAAAATTTACAAGCAGTTCATGCAGCTCAATATCAAAAAACAAACAACCCAATCCAAAATTGGGCAGAAGACCTAAACAGACATTTCTCCAAAGAAGATATACAGATTGCCAACAAACACATGAATGGATGCTCAACATCACTAATAATTAGAGAAATGCAAATCAAAACTACAATGAGGTATCACCTTACACAGGTCAGAATGGCCATCATCAAAAAATCTACAAACAATAAATGCTGGGAAGGGTGTGGAGAAAAGGGAACCCTCTTGCACTGTTGGTGGGAATGTAAGTTGATACAGCCACTATGGAGAACAGGATGGAGGTTCCTTAAAAAACTAAAAATAGAACTATCATAAGACCCAGCAATCCCACTATGGGGCATATACCCTGAGAAAACCATAATTCGAAAAGAGTCATGTACCACAATGTTCATTGCAGTTCTATTTACAATAGCCAGGACATGGAAGCAACCTAAGTGTCCATTGACAGATGAATGGATAAAGAAGATGTGGCACATATATACAATGGAATATTATTCAGCCATGAAAAGAAATGAAATTGAGTTATTTGTAGTGAGGTGGAAGGACCTAGAGTCTGTTCTACAGAGTGAAGTATGTCAGAAAGAGAAAAACAAATACTGTATGCTAACACATATATATGGAATCTTAAAAAAAAAAAAGGTTCTGAAGAACCTAGGGGCAGGACAGGAAAAAAGACGCAGACATACCGAATGGACGTGAGGACACAGGGAGGGGGAAGGGTAAGCTGGGCCGAAGTGAGAGAGTGGCATGGACGTATATACCCTACAAAATGTAAAATAGATAGCTAGTCAGAAGCAGCCACATAGCACAGGGAGATTAGTTCGGTGCTGTGTGACCACCTAGAGGGGTGGGATACGGAGGGTGGGAATGAGACGCAAGAGGGAAGAGATATGGGGATATATGTATATGTATAGCTGATTCACTTTGTTATATAGCAGAAACTAACACAACATTGTAAAGCAATTATACTCCAATAAAGATGTTAAAAAATAAATAAATTAATTAAAATTTAAAAAAAAAAGGAAAGAGGGATAGTAACTTAGTAGTACGGGGCCCTGTTTCTTTCCTTAATGATCGTTTCTTGTCCTAATCCCAGCATCCACTGGATGCACCTCTGCTCTTCACAGAAGACAATTCAACACCCCATCCTTGGGTGGCCTTCACTGACACCCCCAGGCAGAGTTGCATTATACTTCCATCCAGGGTCCTGTAGCATTGTGTAGTCTTCTATCAGTTCTCTCACTTCTTTGCCAGCATAGATTAACTTGTCTTCACTTCTAGACAGTGGACCAGCAACTGTATCCTCATTACCCAGCATAGTGTACAGGTAGTGGACACATCCTCAGACATTCTCCAAGCCCCAGGTCCAACCACCATTCTCCCTTCCTCTATTGGGTTGAACAGTGCCCCCCCAAAATTCAGGTACCTCTGAACCTCAGAATGCGAACTTACTTGGAAATTGGGTCTTTGCAGATGTACTTAATGTAAGCCTTGAGCTATTACTAGGGTTGGATGGGCCCTAAATTCAATGCCGTGTCCATATAAGAGACAGAAAATGACAGACAGAGAGGCACACAGGGAAGAGGGCCTGTGAAGACAGAGGCAGATTTTGGAGTGATGAGGCCACAAGTCAAGGAACACCAGGAGCCAGCAGCAGCTGGAGGAGGAAAGAAAGGATTCTCCCCTAGAGCCTTCAGAGGGAGTGTGACCCTGCCAACACTTTGATTTTAGACTTCTGGTCTCCAGAGCTGTGAGCGAATACATTTCTGTTGTGTTAAGCCACCAGGTTTGTGGCAATTTGTTACAGCAGCTCTAAGAAACATGTATCTTCTCTCTCTCTGGAAACTAGCTTCCCACCAATCTGTATGGTTTTAGATGCTGGGCAGCTCTGTTGGCACCACAAGACTCAGCTCCCCCACCTCACCCCCAGGATCCTCTCAGTGCTGGGCACAAATCTAAGCTGGGCCAACAATGCCCCTTCCCTGGAAGTTAGGGGGATAACAAGACGTAAATGCTCTTACTCACTCTTCTATCTCAGTCAAATTTCTGCCCCAAAGTCATCACCTCATGGACACATTCTCCAGTATCCTAACTAGAATTCTTCTCATGACTCTAGATCCCTTCTTATTTTTCTTTGTAGCCCTTATTTCTACCTGACATTATATTATTTAGGTACTGTTTCGTGGTTTTGTTCCTCTGACCTCCCTCATGACTGTGTAGCCCCCAAGAGAGCAGAGACGAGCTCTGCTTGGTTAACTGCTGTATTTCCAGCTCTCGGACTCAGGTTCACACACAGCAGCTCTGCAGTGAGGCAGATGAGGCTGATCTGAAGAGAGAAATCCTGGTGAGAGATAAAGAATGCAAGTCTCATGTCAGAGTCCCTGGTCCCTGTTTCAATCCTTCTTGAGACCTGACCATATTTGTGCCTTTGGCTTCTTGGGGACATTCTGATGAAATGTGCTCTTCTAAACTCAAGTTATTGGTTTGTGTTTCTTTTATCTACACAAGAAACCAAAGAGACGTAACTAATACACGATGGCACTTGGTAAGAGCTCCAGCATCTCAGAGGAGTAAGTAACAGAATGAAAAATGGAATGGATTAATGTATAAATTAAGTAATTAAATTCAATTTGACTCCTAACAAGGTTACTCTTACAAGTAATTAAGGTGATTTGAAAACTGTAGGGTGTATTTGCTACCTTCTGAATTTATCTTACCACCAAATAGACTGTCTGGAAATTCCATCACTATGGATTTTAGAAACACTCCATTTGGAAAAAGCAAAACTGTACCTAGTGATGATTTTAACAGATCTTAGAGAGCTAGGCTTCCCTGAACGATGAATAAACTAGTCACCTTGTTGAAGGACAAAGAGAGGGATCAGATGTGGGAAATGGCAGAAGAGCAAAGGTGAATTTCAACCATGATTCTAAATTGGAGCTGGTCTTGTACTCCTGGGGAATTATGAATTTTACATCCATGAAAGGCTGACTGCATTGATGGTGCAGTGAATGGCCTCTCTGGATCATACTCTTACATGGTGATTCCACAACTCCTCCCATCAAGAGGTTGGGTCTGTTTCTCCACTGCTTGAATCTGAGCTGTCTTGTGATTTGCTTTGGCCAAAAAAAAAAAAAGAAAAACAAGCAGAAGTAACATTGTACCCAGACCTCAAGAGGTCCATCTACTTCCACTGTTTCTTAGAAACCTGCCCTTCCATGAAAACAAGCCCACCTCACCCTGCTGGAGAATGAGACCAGTGACTTCATGCTCCCCACCCCACCCTCTCAGCTATAGCTGACCAGCAGGCATGTCAGTGAAGCCATCCTAGACCAGCCAGCTCCCAACTGACCTCCTAAATCTTCACAGACACATGATAGAGTCCAGCCAAGCTAAGGCCAAGCTGACCATACTCAAGAGTAAAGAAATGTTCATTGTTCTAATCTGTGGAGTTTGGGAGTAGCTTGTTACACAGTAATAGCTAAATGACAAAATACCAGTCTACTCTGGAAATCCCAAATCTGAGAACATGCTGTTTTCCAAAACCATCTGCAGTCTTAGATTCTGGTACCATCTTCTCTAAAAGAATTTATACTTGGAGACTGGGTGTCCCAGGTTGGTGCCCTAATTTCTACTTTTCAACAGCACAATATCACCAGGTGTGACAGTATTTCTAAGGAACTTTCATTCCGTTTCTCTCTGGGATGTCAGGAACGCATCTCCCTTTACTGCAGATTCAACACCATGCCTAATACACCACCGAATGTATGAGTGAGTTCCCAATCTTGTTTTGTTGGTTCCTTTTGAATCAGAACAAACTTGTCAGGCCCCTATCCCATAAACCTTTTAGACAAATCATCCTAACCCTGTAGTTCAGGTACATCTCAGGGGCTTCCTATAGGAGACCATTCAGAGCACACCTTCTCATCATCAGTGGAAAATGAGATAACAAGCATGAAGGAAACAACGGGAAAATAAATGCAGTACATGAGTCTTTGAAAGTAAAGGATTGATGGAGATTGTCTTCATTGCATCTCAGGACTCTGTATGTCCCATTCAATATCACCAATTACTTTTACCAAAAGAAAACTTCTGTCCCCAAATATATTAGATACCCTTTTGAAGGATGTATATTTCTTCTCCCCTTGTCATCTCTTAATAAGATTAATGAAATAAGATTTTGCTTTCAAAGAATGTAGCACAATGCCTAGCACAGGATAAGAGCTTGGTGAATTATGTTGTCATCATTTTTTAAATTAATTTTTATTGGAGTATACGTGCTTTACAATGTTGTGTTAGTTTCTGCTGTTCAGCAAAGTGAATCAGTTATACTGTCATCATTTTTATAAGACAGAAATAGTCACGCATCAAACTTCTGGTGTCTTAAGGATAAATCAGTATCAAAAACAAAAAACAAAACAAAACAAAAAAAAACCCAGTCCATCCCACACTAACCCTTGCCCTCAACTTGTTATAGGAGCAGGTTAGTAGCCCACTTCATAGGCAGTAGATTGTCAGAAAACACAAAAACCTGGACACAGAGAAAAGGAGCAAAATGAAAAGGCATTTTCTCTAACCCATGGAAACTAGAAACTTACATAAATTTCATTACACAATTTGTCATTGCTACAGATTCATATACTACTTTCAGCTTTGTTTTGCTTTTATTTTTTTTTTAAAAAAAGCCATCTTGCAGCTGCCAAAATATGAATTGGGACAGCCATCCACCTGTCACCTTCACCTAAGCTCATACACTCTACCAGGTCTGTCACCATTCTCCAGACTCGCAATGCTTTCCTGAAGCTTATGGCTCTCGTTGCTGGCAGAGCGATGGTGTGATGGTGTGTGATGGTGACTGCTCCACCCTGGACTTGATTTCAATGAGGGCATGATGAATGGAAAGCCATCATTCACATGTCATTGAATCTCTTCAGGGGAGAGGGTCAGAATGTGGCAGTTCTAATGATACAAAGTAAAATTACTTTTAATTCCCAGATCTTCATGAATAGAAAATGTAATTGTGTCTATATCTTGGCAATTAGACCAAAGGTGAGAGGGGAAATGGTAAATTTGTGCCTGGACTTTTGGTTACTGGAGATCTTAGATTACAACCCACCCTGTACCCCAGCCCCCAAATACCACATAACACGAGTCTGGGGTCTCTTTTCACATCTCAACATCTAACTTTTTACGTAGCCAGTATATCCTTCACTTTCAGGGCCTGGGTTTTAACAGTGGTGTGTTGAAGCTGGCTCACAGTCAATGGTGTGATTCTGTTTCCAACTCTGCATTCAATGTGCTCTGTTGGCATGTTGGTGGCTTCAAATTAACCACTATGGGAATATTCACACCACAGAAAATGGTCAATGCTACAAACCAGGGCTTTTTTTAAAGAGAGCCGGCTGGGGCTTCCCTGGTGGCACAGTGGTTAAGAATCCGCCTGCCAATGCAGGGGACATGGGTTCGAGCCCTGGTATGGGAAGATCCCACATGCTGCAGAGCAACTAAACCCGTGTGCCACAACTACTGAGCCTGCGCTCTAGAGCCCGCAAGCCACAACTACTGAAGCTCATGCACCTAGAGCCTGTGCTCCGCATACAAGAGAAGTCACCACATTAGAAGCCCACGCACTGCAATGAAGAGTAGCCCCCACTCGCCGCAACTAGAGAAAGCCCGCACACAGCAATGAAGGCCCAATGCAGCCAAAAATAAATAAATTAAATAAATTAAAAAAAATAAAGATAGCTGGCTGTTAAACATTATCAGCATAGCACTGGTTTTAAGAGAGGTGTGTGGGAGCAATCGTGAGGGTACCAGATGCTTAAACAGAAGGAGGAATTGATGGTATTGGAAATGGGAAATGGCAGAAAAAACGGTTTATATAAGGGGCCCCAGGGCAAATACCACCACCCACTTCACCATGTCTCTTGAACTGTCTGATGATGCCTCACCCTTGTCCTACACTCACCTGGCACATCCATTCGTGTATACTCACCTTAAACTTGAAATTCCTTATCAACCATCACCAAAGACACTCATAAAAGCCATAGACTGTACTCTCTGAAGTTGTACCCAGATAAAACTAGTATGTCACACATTAAATAATCTTTCCTGAGTGTAGTACCACATACTTGCAAACTGCTTTGAAATTTTGATTTAAGAAATTCTTTATAAAGATATATCAGTACTTAGTTTTTATTTTTTTTCCTGTAAAGTATAAGGAAACTATTCATCTTTGTGTCGAGCTGCTAGTTTTCAAGTAGAAACCCAATGCCTGCCTGTATTTTATTTGGTTGCTGAATTAATTAAACCCTTGAGATAGTGAAAAGCAATAAACTGCTCAAAACAAATCAGTTATTTCATGCAATTCACTATTTGAACTGTGAAGGGCAACCTAATCTCCACTTGAGATGACAGGTATGACTTCTAAATTATTTATTTTTCTTCCTTTGTTTACTAGAAAGAAAAGCTTTTATGACACTGGAAAAAGTAGGAAGTGAGCAACACAGGATATTATAGGTCTGAGATGTTAATATTGGTGCAAAGTTGGGCTCTCAATCAAATGGTATCTACGGACCTAAAATAGTCAAACAAGATACACGGTACACACTTATTCTGAAAATCTTTGGGTCAGATTTCAAATAAGCTATGGGGGGAGCAAATACTAAATGAACTATTGGACTAATGAAGTATTCATTTGGCAACCAAGAGCAAGCACAGTTAATTTTTAATGAAATTACCTTCTTTAAAGGACAATTCTTTACAGATAATGATGAAAGTGGAAAGTCTCTTAAAGAAAAGATGTTTAATAATAACTAAATTCAGCTCTATTTCACTTCTACATCCTCCAAAATATAATGTGGTAGATTGCATTAATGACCCTAGATCTTCATACTTCCATATAGCTATGTCCTTTGCCATGAGATTGCAATTCTGCAAAAATGTGTGTTTGGAAACCCCTTGACCCCAAGTTCAGCCATGTGACTTGTCAGAAAGTGAAGTATGCAAAGGTCTTACATGTTTCTACTAGCTCTCTTGAGCTTCTACCATCACCATGAAAGGAATGCCTGGGCTAACCTATATTCCCTGTAGAGGATAAAGGACACATGAAATAGAGCTTCTCCAGGTGAGATGCTCTAACCAAGCCCAGCATCAGCCAACCCACAGACACATGAACAGATCCAGCCAAGATCAACCAAGCCCAGTCAACTCACAAGCATGTAAATTACAACAATACATGACTACAAAGGGCTTCAAAGATTCTGATACTATGAAATATTTGAAGATTTTAAACAGATAAGAAGATGAAATTAAAAACCAGGGATCCCTTAAATCCTAGAAGAAAACTCAGGAAACAGTTAGTATATTTTTATATTAAAGGTGCTAAGATTAGACTTTTTTCAGCTAACAATAAATTTTGACCAGATGTCTACTTTCCCCATAGTTGCTCGGAGTGTTTTCTTCCCCATTTTCCCTCAGTCCCGTGAGTTCAATATGTGATAAGAGGGAAACTGACATTGCTCTGGTGGCTGTGGAGTGATTTGGGTGAACAAATATGAAAGGTGATTGATTCTTAAAGTCTTTCTCAGCTAATTTTCTGAACACAATGTGTAAATATGGTTTTTATACTCAAAATTCATAGTAATTTCATCGATGATGAAATCACAATCTTAATCATTTCTTACTGTTAATCTTCCCTTGTAGATAAGCTTTGCCATCTCTAGTGAGATGTTCTTTATCCAGCTAACTCTATGCAAATCAAAGAGATTTTCTGAGGGTTGTTTATGGTTTTTTTTAATGTATCTATTACTTTCTCTAAGACAAAAACTGTGAATGATCATTTTAATAGGGAATATAAGTACAATAATAATGATTGTATGTGGTTCAAAGTACTCTACACATTTAAACTCATTTAATTCTCACAACTTTATAAGATAGGTGCTATTATTATCCCCATTTTATATAAAAGAGGATGGGCACAGAATGGTTTAGTACGTTACCCAAGGTCACAGAACTAATAAGTGGTAGAACCAGAATTTAAAAGCAGGAAATCTGCCTCCAGAATCTTTGCTTAGACCACCAGGCTAGACACCCCCCAAAACAAAAGGCTTCCTGACCCCTTCCCTACTGCACCCCCTTTTATGCATTCAGATTGTCTCATCAACACTTAAGAAAAATTGGGGGTGGGACGCCTTTTATGTGCAAAGCACTGTGTAGGAGGCATTGTAAATTCTCCTTAAACAAAGCAAACAGAATATTTGCCTTCCTTGGGCTTAGAGCCTAGTGAAAAAAATAACTAAGTAAACAAGTAGATAAAATAAAATGTAAAGATTATAACAAGTCTAGGGGTTAGAAAAGACTTCCCAGAAAAAGTGGCGTTTAAATTGAGATCTGGAAGATGAATAAGCATTAGCCCAAGAGTAGAGGAAACATCATTAGTAGATTGGCAACAAAAGAGAACCCAAGAGTGGTGGAGTGTCCCTGAAGTATATGGAGACACACAAGGAAAATGACGAGATGAACTCAAGAGGTTGGAATTTATATTGAGGACAACAGAAAATCATTAAAGAGTTTAAGGAAGGGAGTCCTGTGAGTGGATTTACGTATTGAAAACACAGTAATGAGAGATGTATTGGGGGCAGGGTCACCTGTGTCCCTGTAATTTCCAGCTCAGAAGAAGAGTCCCCATCATCCCACTCCTCATAACCATGGAAACTTCTGGAGAGTCTTCCAACCAAAGCCCACAGACTCCTCGCTCAGTAACAGTTTTGTCAGCTCTGGTTCCTCCCATCTTAGAAGAACATCTCTCTTGAGGAACGCTTTGGTTCCATCCCATTTCCCTGTTCTCTTTCACTCTTCATTCCACTCCAGTCAGGCTTCATTCCCTTTACTCCACTGAAACCACTCTGGTCAAGGTCACTGAGAGTCTCAGTGTCCCCAAATCCAGGGTCACGTGTCCATGATCACCTGACCAAGTTTCTTAGTAGGAGTCTGTACTTGGGACAACACCATCCTCTAAAGCACCTTATTCTTTTGGCTTCAGCGATTCCTCAAGCTGCAAAATTTCTCCTACTTCACTAGCTTCTCCTTGCAGGCATCCTTTGCCAGTTCCTCCTCTTCCCTAGGCTCAAACTCCAGTTGCTGGCATGGCTGAGGACTCTGTCAGCTTCTCGTCTCCAGCCACACCCTCTTCCAGGCTGATCTCACTACAGACCGACCTCTTTAAATGTCATCTCAGTGCAGGTGACTCCCTGCTGGACCTCTCCAACCCTGGCTCCCCCGTTTCCATTCTGCACTGGGCCCCGCAAATTATGTAGTCAGCCCTGTACTCAATACCAATCACTGAACTCATCAATGAGAGAAGGAATAAAGGACCTTTATGTCTTTATATTGCATTTATGTCTATAACTTTCACAGGGAAGTATTTGTTAACTTCACAGATTCTCTAATATGCAGATTAACAAAGAGATAAAGACCTTTAGCGAAAATCACTTCCAGGGAAGTGACTTTTCCCAGGGAAAAGTCCACTGTATTAAACCAGCAGTTCAAAAAGCAGTTGCATATTCTGTATGCTATTTTAACCTTTAGAATTTTATCACAAACATAATTATGCTTCTCAGAAGATAGAAGGCAGATAAACTAACTAGTGATAACTGGGGTTCATCTTTCTTAACCACTTACTTTTTGGTTCTAATGAGTGTTTTTAGCATTCATACCTTAATTCATCCATCCTTAAAATGGACATAAGGAATTCCTTCTATTTTAAGATATAATAAAAACTTTAGGTTTCATGCCTCTGATTCCTCAGGAGTCTTCTGAAGCCTTAGTTTTGAGCCTGTGAACCATGGCCTGCCATTAAAGCCACCCATTGACTATCCCTGCCCTGGCCAAAATTCCTCACATAATTTCACACTCATTATTTTGTATAATATTAAATGTTAGAAATTCTGATTTTAATAGCAGACTTTGTGACTGTAATTTTCTTCCATCCTTACATGTACTACGATGATTCAATAATATCCCTTTCTCTATTGCCCTTTTTAATAGTTATGCTATTATTGTCTCCCTCCTTCCTGTGGCCTTGAACTCTAGGTCAGGGAAAGAGACTGGAGTTAGAAAGACAGAAACTTAATTTCTAATCTTGACTGTGTTATTAATCAGTCATGTAGGCTTAGTATATAGAATTATAAGTATTCTTTTATCAAAAAACTGAGATGCATGGGGTTAAATGACTTCCCAGTTAGAAAACAGTAAAGGAACAAAGTAAATTGAGGACACTGTTATTTTCATCCTCATTCTATAAATCAATCCACTGTGGCTTTTCATTTTCAAGCTTTTTAAGTAACAAAATTTGCTGCATTCCTAAATGCAGGCAAGACTTCATCTTCCAGGTTTAACAAATGAGGGCGTTTCGAACTTTTCTCCTACCAAGACCTAGCTACAAAAATCTCCTCCCCTAAGATCTTCTCCATGGCCACCTACGGAGATTAGCCCTTGGATTTAAGGTGTCTGCATGCTTAGTAATGAAGAACCCCTTTTCTTTCTTCTGTAAGTCAGCCAAGCTGGTAAGAGTCCCCAAACAGTACATTTTGTTTGAACACTCCTTAAGACTGAAATTGCCGATGAGTTGGGCATGTGATTAAGCAAGCGGGTTAAAGAGTGCTCATGACACACCTACTACTTCTGGCACAAGCAGACCCTGCCTCAGCGTCTATTATGCTTCTTCAGTAAAGCAGCCTCCATTCTCTCCTGCTCTGATCTCACCTCTCCAGTATTCTGAAGGAAAACCGATGCTCTGGCTTTGAGGGGATGCACAGAAAGTACATTTGGCCTGGATGAGGCTAGGCTGCTTCTGGGCAAATTCTTCCCAGCCCCTTTCTTCCCTCTTCTCCACTCCTTTTGCCCTTCCAGAGCAAAGCCCTCCGCATCTCTTGGAGCCCAGTGAAAGTTATGCTGCCTCTGGCTGCCCTCTGACTCTCCTGCCAATTGTATCAAATTGCCGCTCTTTCTATACTCCCCACCATTGAAAACTCCAAATCACATTCCCTGAATCTCAGATAGATGGTAGAAGGAAAACAATTTAATTATATTAACCCGCATTTTCATTCATTCATGCAGCTTGCATGTCTTGAGCTATCTCATGACTGAGATAACATTCAACTTGCATTTCTTGCATTTATGTCAGATACTGAATGGTGAAATGACACAGGAAGATGAGTAAATGATATTTACAGGCTACCTAAGGAGATACATGGATCTACCCAATTTCCAAAAGTGTTGCCAACCCAAATGATTTTCAGTTGGTAAAATATTAAACTGTGGTGTGTGTGCAGGTGATGGGAAAAGGAGGGAGGAATTGATGGTGAAAAAGAGAAATTTATCTAAATCTTACCCTTTGGGCTACTCATTGTACCTACAAAGATCCAGGGAGAATGGAGGAAAAGTGTTCATAAAGCAATTTCCTACCCCAACAGAGGGATTAGAGTTTCATAAAATTCTCTTTAAGCCACTAGGCACTCTGCTACTTTAACTGAGGGACAGCCCTGGAGTCAGTGATGGGAGTAAGGTGGCCTAAACAGATGATTTAGAGGAATTCTTTGTTCTAGAGGAACTGGATCATTCTCATCTTTGTGCCCTCAGCAGGACCCAGCACAGTACATTGTGTATAAAATCCATCAGTGATGAACTGGTTCTCAATTGGAGGAAGTAGTTAGGTGTAATTGGCTAACTAGTTAGAATAGTCCCTTCTGACTCCCATAGTGCAGCCTACCATAGCCCCAGGTGCAATGCTTTCGCCTCTCAGTGGAAGGAAACAACTTTATTATAGAGGGACGGGTACCACTCTGCCTTATGGTGTACTACATTCTGCCCTGCGCCAGCTACCAATAGCTAGGAGCAGAAGCATCACCTCTAATAAAAATGCATACAAACCATAGCACCTGGGACTCTTTTTTTTTTTTTTTTTTTTTTTGCGGTACGCGGGCCTCTCACTGTTGTGGCCTCTCCCGTTGCGGAGCACAGACTCCGGACGCACAAGCCCAGCGGCCATAGCTCACGGGCCCAGCCGCTCCACGGCATGTGGGATCTTCCCGGACCGGGGCATGAACCCGTGTCCCCTGCATCGGCAGGCGGACTCTCAACCACTGCACCACCAGGGAAGCCCTGGGACTCTTGATCATGGTCCCAGAGCAAGTTCAGCATCTCCCCAGGTTCCTTTTCTTTTTATTCAGCAGCCTCCACATACACCTGGGCTGGTGCTATCAAAGATGCGCAGTTATAGTCATTTCCACTGAGGTGGAAGTTACTTGCAGCTCAGTCATGACTATGAACAGGATGCATTTTAGTGTAAGTTATATTTGATTACAACACTAACTCCTTCCACATTTTCTCAGTTTCATGATGTATTGATTATCCATCACTATTTTTTATTTCAACATGATATTGATTTAAGCCCAATTGAGAATGTGGTATCTCCTCTTTTAGAGAATAATCTATAGAGCAGCAGTAATAACATTTCAAAGGTAGAAACTATCATAAAAGAAGTGCTTTTTAAAGAACAGAACAGAAAAAAGAAAAGGTTTGCTGTTTAAGAACAAGTTATGTAGATGTTTCAATGTTTGTATTAGCACTTGCTACCATCTGTCAACTGATGTACCTGAAAATTTTGAACACAGAGGCTAAGAAAGTGCAATTGTGATGATGCCAAATATAGCTACTTTTGTATTTTAGACAATACCATTTTAGATCACATTCACATGCATCGTCATTTACTCACAAGCTGCCAGATTCTATTAAAGTAGCAATTAGCTATTCATTTAGCTGCAAACAGAATTTTCATATCATATTAAGCAAAATAAGGTATTGATCTTTTTGTGCCTTTTTATAATGACCTTCTTCTATGTTTAACTAGAAAATGACTTTTAAAAAAATCTCTTTAATCAAAGTAAAAAGTTCACATGTTAAGTTATTTTAACGTTAGAGAAGAAATGTTTTCCTAAAATATGATAAATTTTCTGATTGTGGATTTTGACTCTGAACTTTTGATCAGGTGGCATCACCTGGGTGACAGACTATCAAATTCAAGAGTAGTAGCTACTGGGTGGCTGGAGTAATTTCTGACACTTCAATAGGTTTAAGAGTAATGGAGGAGCCCATGTGATGGCAACAAAACCCCCAAATCATCAAGGCCAAGTTATGAGGTTTCTAGCTCCTTTTCCCTTTGCAACATCTTGAAAAATGCAAACACTCTGAACTCCAGAACCTGAACTCTTAATTCACCATCTTAAAAACTGAAACCACTTACTGTAAAATTCAGGAAAGTCCAAGAATCTGCTCTGCAGCGGGTCTTCCTTCCAAAGTGTATTCTCTCTTAACAGTGTGCTTTACAATATAATCTTAAGATTTTGCTATCAAAACGGAGAATAGGGACTTCCCTGGTGGTGCAGTGGTTAAGAATCTGCCTGCCAATGCAGGGGACACGGGTTCGAGCCCTGGTCAAGCAATACCCCGACATGCCCTGGAGCAACTAAGCCCGGGCGCCACAACTACTGAGCCTGCACTCTAGAGCCCACGAGCCGCAACTACGGAGCCCACGTGCCACTACTGAAGCCCGTGTGCCTAGTGCCCTTGCTCCGCAACAAGAGAAGCCACTGCAATGAGAAGTCCGTGCACCGCAAGGAAAAGTAGCCCCTGCTCACCGCAACTAGAGAAAGCCCACGAGCGGCAATGAAGACCCAACGCAGCCAACAAATAAATAAATAAACAAATAAATAAAAATGGAGAATAGACTAAGGTTTTTTAAATCTACAATTGCTAGGAATAAATAAACTTTTAAAAATATTTTAAAGATCCTTCCGCCCTTCCCTTTCAAAGCCCTCTAACCAGTAATAACTGTCACAGTACAAAATAGCTCAAGAGGAAATTCTGCTTGAGATAGATGGCATATCAACTACAGAAATAATAAGGCTAGTTAACCTATGCCCATGTAAAACTAGAACAATCAAGCAATCAGCAGACAGCTGAGTATCTATGAACAAAATACTGCTCTCAGTTCTATGAAGCCATTCAACACTAAATGCTGGTGATGGAAAAATTAATCAGTCAATCTAAGAAAGAAATGGAAAAATTTTTTTGAGTCAAATTGAGGATTATAACCTGGGAACGGCCTCTCAGAACACTCTCAGAACTGTTCCACTCATCAGAGGTCAAAGCACAGTTATATAAGGTTTTGAGACAGAGGTGTGTACCTTAAATGACGTATTATTGACAGTTTACGCAATCCAGATCTATGTGTGCAAAGCGAGTAGTGAGTGAGTCATGGGTCATCATGGCCCCTTACAAGATTAAGGAGGAAGGTTATTGCCTAATGAGTTGTCTGGTTGGTGCTGGGAGAATGTTGCTTTTTATGGTTGCGCAGGTATTTCTGCCAGTGGCGAGGTCTGTTTGATGAATAAAGTAGATACACACCGCACCATAGAGGGTAGAGAGGAAGCCAAAGGGCAGAGAAAAATTTTTTATGTTTAAATTTTCCTTGACCTGCCTTAGAATATGAATTTTTATTTCATCAATACAGTTCAAAACTGAATAAGCCCTCCAGGTGCTTTGAATTCTATAATTATGGTAAGAGATCCAATTTTTTTTTCTTTTTTTTTGCGGTACGCGGGCCTCTCACCGCTGTGGCCTCTCCCACCGCGGAGCACAGGCTCCGGACGCGCAGGCTCAGCGGCCATGGCTCACGGGCCCAGCCGCTCCGCGGCATGCGGGATCCTCCCGGACCGGGGCACGAACCCGCGTCCCCTGCATCGGCAGGTGGACTCCCAACCACTGCGCCACCAGGGAAGCCCCAAGAGATCCAATTTTTAAGATAAATTCAGAAAACAGAGAAGCTGTGTTGATGCTTGTTTAGTTTCATCAGGCCTGGATATCTTATCCAACCAATAAGGGTAATAGTGCCTATTCCAGGGATCACTGAGACAATTATGTCAGATGAATGTCTCTAAAACGCCCAGGGCAGTACCTGTCACTTAATCAACATTCATTAAATGACAGTAGCAGAGGCCAGCGTTGCTGCTACTCTTCTTGCTGCTGCTGCTGTTAATGAAGAGATCACACTGAAGAGGCCAATCGGGAAACATTTGTTTTATACATGATTGGACTTGAAGGACAGATTATATTTGAATTCTAAATAAATGGGAAGATTGATGTCCTAAGGTCCTTCTTGAAAAGCAAGTGAGGAGGGGCATGCCTAAGAACCTAAGAGATACCAGCTGTGACTGTGACCTCCTTCTAGGTCTGCCCTTGGGAGAGACCACACACCCACGGCTTGGGGAGATTAATCAGGGATTCAGGATCAGGTGGGAGTTGCTAATTCAATCTCTCTTCACAACGACATATTTCTTCTTGTTATCTCAGAAACTGAAAGGCCTAAAAGAGGAAAAACAAGACAGATCTTTTCCTAACTAACACCTCTCAGTACCTGACTTCCACGTTCCCCTAGCAACACACAGTAGTGTGCGGAGTGGATGGGGAAGCAGACTGGGCCTCTGTTTTTCCCAGTCTCTCTCCCTTTATCTCTGGTTTTCCATTTCCCTGTCTCACTCAGAAAAATCTCTCCTCCCTGTACTCCAATCCCCAGACTTTTGTACTCAAAATTGACTTTATCTTTACCCTAGTCCCCACTATTGGATGTCCCAGAGAGGATATCTTGAGGTGTGGCTTTCAATTATGTAGGGGAGGAATAAAACTTTTTCCTCCACACTCTTAGCTTTATTGTCTGGGGCCCTGCAAATTAGACTGATATAAGACAGATTAACAGGGCTTCCCTGGTGGCGCAGTGGTTGAGAGTCCGCCTGCCAATGCAGGGGACACAGGTTCGTGCCCCGGTCTGGGAATATCCCACATGCCGCGGAGCGGCTAGGCCCGTGAGCCATGGCCGCTGGGCCCGTGAGCCATGGCCGCTGAGCCTGTGTGTCCAGAGCCTGTGCTCCGCAGCGGGAGAGGACACAACAGTGAGAGGCCCATGTACCGCAAAAAAAAAAAAAAAAAAAAAAAAAAAGACAGATTAACAGAAGAAAAGGCATATGAATTTTATTTGATGTTAATTTTTACATGACATGGGGGTCTTCCTAGAAAAGAAGTGAAAACCCAAAGCAGCAGATAGGTCTGAGAGCTTATATACCATTTTTAACAAAGAGCAATACACTGTGGAGATGTGACAACACAAAGGAAAGGGGACTTTAGGTTTCTAGGGGCTTTACTGTGGAAAAATAAATATACAGGGAAAGTTAATAGAAGATGGGGCTTTTGAAACCGTGAGTAATCATTAGTCAAATCCATTTCACCTGTCTTCATTAATCAAGGTCGTTTTAACTTGCTACAAAAGACTTGCATGTCCTCCAAGAGGCATGTAGCCTAAACCGTAAAATGCCTGAGTTATTTTCCAGGAATTTGGAGTCAGCTGTACCTAGTCCGAGCTGAGCTAGTTAAGACTAGATACGACCACAGACTCTCCAACTGGGCATGCAAAAGTGTCTGCTTGGTGATCTTTTGACGTCAAAGGGCTGAAAACTTCACCCTCGGATCACACTAAGCACCTCCATTTTTGAATGTGCAGTTACGCCTGCGCAGAACGACAATTATCCCTTTTTCCAATCACCTTTCCTCACGCTCCCCATGTGCTCCTGACGCCTCAGACCACCGTGCTTCTTCATTCTTTATCTCGTAAATACCCTGAGCCCCTTGCCTTCAGGGAGGTGAATCTGAGACTTGTTCTCCCATCTCCCCCCTTGGCTGCCTTGTGAATAGAACTTCTCTTTGCTGGGAACCTCGGCAACTCAGCATTTTGGCTTTCTGTGCGTCAGGCAGAGTGAACCTGGTTCGGTAACACTATCAGCAAAGATTGTTTGTGCAGGTCCATCTTGTGCCCAGTTTCCCTCTTCTTCATGGCCATAACACTTCCCCGGGAGAGGGGATTTATGGAAGTTTTTATTTCTCAGGAGTTTCTGCTTTTAGTCAGATAAGGGAAGTTCCGGGAAGGATTTTTTTCTGCATCTGTTGAATCTCAGATATCTTTAACTCAAAATAATCCTTATGCCAAAGTGGTTTGTTTTGGGGTGGCATATTCTGACCTCCTTCAAATTACGACATGTAAGCAAGACATTATTAAAACTTTCAAACCTGGGCTTCCCTGGTGGCGCACTGGTTGAGAGTCCGCCTGCCGATGCAGGCGACGCGGGTTCATGCCCCGGTCCGGGAAGATTCCACATGCCGCGGAGCGGCTGGGCCCGTGAGCCATGGCCGCTGAGCCTGTGCGTCCGGAGCCTGTGCTCCGCAACGTGAAAGGCCACAACAGTGAGAGGCCCACGTACCGCAAAAAAAAAAAAAAAAAAAAAAACCAAAAAACCCACAAAACTTTCAAACCTAACTGCCTAATTTTGACTCCCCCCATTCACACTCCATATCCCATATGAAAAGGGTAGTAAGATTGTCACAAAGGTAATACTTTTACTGTTGAGTGGTTAGTTTAAGGTCTCTGGGAATACAGCTTTAGAGGGAACTTCTACAAGGCACCTTCACTAACACAATCTGAACTGCAGAATACATATAAAATCATCTAGACGGACTCTTGTTAAGGTTTCAAGGTTATGTTTGTATATAACCACATAGGCACGTGGCATAGGTTGTGATGAAATTTAAAGAATAGGAATTTGTCAAAGTCATGATCGCATTTCTATTTTTTTCATGATCTTTAATGGAACTATGATTCCAAATTTATTTCTTTAAGGATATTCCTGATGCAGAGAGAAAAATCATCAGTGTAGGTAGGCATCACACACAACCTTTGGAATTTCTCGTCCACACCTAACTTCTCCTAGAAAAAGCAGAAGCCAAGCTTTTCTTATGATACAAAAAACCACATAGAAATTCTCAGTAATTTTTGGTTCAACTTATGGTGCTGCATTTTCAAAACAAAATGCTTTTTGTGATTTAAAATGCTTATTACAAATTTCATGTCAAGGTCACTGTATGTCAATGGTAGTATCTGTGTGTTTCTGCACTCTAATATTGCCAACATTTCTCTAGTACTCCATTACTTTAACGCACTGGGTTAAGTTCAAACTGCAAGTTACTGTGACAACAGAGATAATTGTGGCTGCTGACCAGTGTGCTCCTCTGTAAATCACACTTTTTTTTTTTTTTTTTTTTCGGTACGCGGGCCTCTCACTGTTGCGGCCTTTCACGTTGCGGGCCTTTCACTGTTGTGGCCTCTCCCGTTGCGGAGCACAGGCTCCGGATGCGCAGGCTCAGCGGCCATGGCTCACGGGCCCAGCCGCTGCGCGGCATGTGGGATCTTCCCGGACCGGGACACGAACCCGTATCCCCTGCATCAGCAGGCGGACTCTCAACCACTGCGCCACCAGGGGAGCCCTGTAAATCACACTTTTAAGGGTAACTTTTCTAACTGAAGCATTGTTTAAATTGTTTCAAAGTTACAGCAATTATGTTTCAGTTTGTAAACATCAGAGTAGAGAGAAAAGCAAGTTCAGTAACTCTAGACCAAGATTATAACAAGGCACCCTACAGACAGATGCATTTGTAGTGGGTGCGGCTCCCTACTCCGCACACACTGCTATTGGTTCTGGGCAGAGGAACGCTGGCATCTCATTTCAACCAGGTGTACAGAGTGGTAAAATCATCCATGCTGGTCTTGCCTTCCATTTCAACTTATTGTCATACTGTGATTTTTCAGTATGTTGCCATGGAAATGGTTTCTTTAATACAAATGAGATGGAAATAACTTATTTTCTACTATTAATTTCATCCATTCAAATGGCACAGTACTTAAAGGGTTACTTAGGGTTCCAACTTGTTCTATATATTGAGTGATCTCCCATGAGATTTCAGAGGAACAGGGCCGCAGTCATCTCATGGCTCAAATGGGCTGAAGGACCTGCTTCTAAGATCATTCCCATCATTTCTGACAGACCTCAGTTCCTCATGGGCTGTTGGCATCCCTCAGTTCCTCTCCCATGGCCTCCTCCCCAGGACAGCTCACAGCACGGAAGCAGGCTCCCCCGGTGCAAGTGACCCAAAGGAGAGAGAGAGAGAAAGTATTCAAAAGGAGGGAAATTAAGTTCTACTTCTCGAAAATAGGAGGATCAAAGAATTTGTGGGGGCTTCCCTGGTGGCGCAGTGGTTGAGAATCTGCCTACTAATGCACGGGACACGGGTTCGAGCCCTGGTCTGGGAGGATTGCACATTGCCGCAGAGCAACTAGGCCCGTGAGCCACAACTACTGAGCCTGCACGTCTGGAGCCTGTGCTCCATAACAAGAGAGGCCGCGATAGTGAGAGGCTTGCACACCGCGATGAAGAGTGGCCCCTGCTCGCCGCAACTAGAGAAAGCCTTTGCACAGAAACAAAGACTAACACAGCAAAAATAAATAAATTAATTAAAAACAAAAGTACCAATGCCACCGTGGATGTGAGGATTAAATTAGTCAATGCTTTAAAAAAAATAATAATTTGTGGAGATATTTTTAAAACCACCACAGAGTTATGTAAAGTGTCAACTAGTATTACCCTTCTGATACTTTTACCAAATCTACTATGGCTAGGTAACACTGATTTGGTTTTGTTGTTCTCTCGTATCTTTCCTTTTCACTTTCTGCCATTCAATAGGTAGCTGGTTGACTGCTCGTTTCCTCTAGGGACTTACGTGGCTTGGGGAAAGCAGAACTGGCCTACCAATCTGCTTAGGCAAAGCAAAAGCATAATCCCTTAGAATATCAAATATTCTTAGATACTTTTTTTTTTGGCCATGCAGCTTGCAGGATCTTAGTTCCCCGACCAGGGATGGAACATGCGACCCCTGTAGTGGAAGCACAGAGTCTTAACCACTGGACCACCAGGGAATTCCTCTTAGACACTTTCAAAAGGAGTGATATCTGAGGGTACAAACAAAATATTTGGGGGGAGAACACAGGAGGGAAAAAAAGAAAAGGAAGGTTCTAGGGAGGTCTAAGAAACGTTGGCACTGCACCAGGCTCTCCGAGCTACCTCAGGCCATGAGATGTCAGAGAGAGGTGTGGCTGTGGTTTACCTGGAAGATGGCACATGGGTCACCATCGTACATATAAAAGATCCCCACATTATCACCAAAAGATCCCCAAAGGGCTGGTGGCAGAGAAAGCTGAGGGAGCCTCCAGACCAGAAAGGGCCAAGCAGGCAAGACTAGTGATGTTGAAAAATGACCAAGAAAACTTCTTCTCCAATGCCTGCCACTCTTTATCCCTGAAAAAAACACACAGCATGGGGCGGGGAGGGGTCACCCAGGGAAATGGGGCTCTAGAGTCAGCAACTGAGTCATAGAAAATTTTTAAATGATACCTCCTTCATACTTGAGTTGTGACTGAGACCCAAGGGCTACACACCTAAAGTACAGAGCCCTGGTCGGGTCTGGGGCCAAAGCCTTCCTGTGAAAGATCTCAGCCCGTCTTCTCGGCAGCCCCTCATGGATGAAGCAACAGGCTTTGCCAGTTTCTGAGACTCACCCAAACTCTAGTACTGCTGGTAAGAGGCAGGACCACGATTCAAATGTGACCTCGACTCCACAGACTGGGCCTTAACATAAAACCAGACAGAGAATAGGAGCATAATGAATGCTTATTAAATATGCAGCACTCATCCGTGAGAACTTCTGGAGGCCCATGGGGAAGTCCAAGAAAAGTGACCTTGAACAATCATAGAGAGAGACTAGCTAGTGCACCTTGGCTAAACACACACCCTGGGTTAGAGCCATGAGCACATCTGTAACAATGTGTGCACGTCCCTCTCCCCATCAGACAGAAGCTCCTGGAGAGCAGAGCCTGGAGGCTGTTAGCTCTCTCCCCTCCATGACCATAGTCACAGTTTGGTGCTCAAAATGGTTTTGTTGCCATTAGCTTCCAGGATGATCACTTTATAACTCCTCAAATGTCCTACTCTGCTTTTGAAAAGGGGGAGAAAAGAGGCTAAATAGTAATACATATTTACATATAGAAGTTTAATTTTTCTGAGTGATTGCCCATCAATAGAAATACCAACAATAAGAATATTGTTTCCTAGCATTTTACCAACTGGAAATTGCTGTTCTCTTTTTTTAACTCAGACATTTGATTCACCAGAACACACATGTTCATTTATCATCTAAGTTGGAGCTTGGTGTATATTAAGATAGAGATTGGAGAGAGACATTACAAATATAGAAGGGAGATATGCATATGATAAACATAAAGCTTGAGTTCTGGTTAATAAGGTGTTAAACAAAACGACTTTTATTCTAACAAGTTATTATACATGCTTCAGTAAGATAGCAGTTAACCATGACTCAACTTTATTTAGAGATGTTTATTGTTATTGGCTTATTTTACCTTATAGAGAAAATTCTCTTTCTCACACACACATACCTACATACCCACATACACACACATACAAGGACTGCAAAGATTTTTTTCTCTTGAACTTCCTTCTATTACAAAAGCAAATGTTTTGAGGGCCAAAAATGTTTAAAGTTCATGAAAGTCAAAAAAAAAAAGAGGAAAATTCACATAATCATCCAGAGGTAGATGCTTTTACGTTTTTTCCATTCTAGTTGAAGTAACACTGTATATTCAATTTTGTATACTGATTAACATCATAGCATATGTTTTCTCCCTTCATTAAGAACTCTTCAGATATATGTTACTAAATCAAGAAAGTTAATGAGGCTTGAAACAAAATAACTTCTTGACTTATACTCATTTGATCAGAAGATAAAATGAACTTGAATACGCTGATTCCCAGAGCGTGCAGGAACATTTTTATATGTAGTCAATTGCATTCAGTCCTGTTTAACTCAACAATTATTTATTGAATGCCTAATATGTGAGTGATAATAAGTGAAGAGTTTATAAGATGCTGCCCCTGCTCTCAAAGAACTAAAAATTTAGTTGAAAAGGCAAAATTTTAATATACCAAACAGTTACATAATAATACAAAGAGTATATAATGAGGAATCCAGAGGAGTTATGCAGACCATAACGGCCATAGTGGTTCAAGGGTAAAAAGACTAAGTGAGCTTTGAGTGGAGGGCAAAAGTGTGTGGCAGTCATCTTACAATCATACAATTACAGGCGTAATCACAAACCAACTTCTTAGGCTATACATCCATCTAGGACCACTCCAAAAATCTAGTATTCCCCAGTTTCTGGAAGAGGCACGCAGGCACTTGGGAACAAGAATCGGTACAGCCCTTGAGCATGTGACTGCAGGGATGGTGGCGGTGGCAGATTACCACCTAATTTCTTCTTGCCCACGTTCCTTCCACTAATTGGCACATGCAAATTACACATGCAAAATTGGATTGTAAGCAAACAGTAAAACCATGCATTTATGATGGAAAATACACAAAAAAGATATGCAACTATTATGAATTCCATTGATGACTCCCAAGGTTAAGGCAGATCAGTTTTTCTTATTACTAATTTAAACATGTGGGTCTACTCAGAGCTCTAAATGGTACTAGATCTTTCTTTAAAAAATATGGAAAAGATAATTTTAATGTGTTTAAAACAGCTTGAAGGAATTTTTTAAAAATTCTTTCTGGAATAAAACAAGTAAATGCTTTAAACTAAAAGATGAATTTTTCAGGAGGAGAACTGAAAACTGGCTTGAATAAACACTATGTTTGATTGTTAACTATTATAGTTACTGTCGCAATCATTACAACTAAAACCACATCACGCTTAATATTAGGATCAACAGAATCAGAAACAATATACACTTAATGTGTTGTCTTTGTCTTTAGCTTCTAGGCACCCCTGAAATATTGGGGTCAAATACTGAGTCAAGGACACAATAAGAATTACCAGCAGTGTTTTAATCCCTGTGCAGTATGTGTAAGATTTTCCTTGCTTCACATCCTTTACAAACTGTAATTTCCATGATGTTAAAGTATTTTCCACTGTGACCTTTAGCATCAAGGCAGGGTCTTAGCAAATGAAAATGCCATTTCGTAATGTCTAGAAATGCAACAGGAATATATTAGTAATGAATCTTGTTTCAAATCTTTGAGTAATTATTACTAATTTCCTTTTCACTACATTGTCACCCAAAAGATACAGCACAGGAATAATAAAATCACCCAGAGACTCTGTAGCCAAAAAAAAACAACTATAAATTGGATTTCATTTATGGCATTTATCTTTTTTTCTTTTTTTTTTTTTTTTTTGGCAGTACGTGGGCCTCTCACCGCTGTGGCCTCTCCCGTTGCAGAGCACAGGCTCCGGACGCTCAGGCCCAGTGTCCATGGCTCATGGGCCCAGCCACTCCGCGGCATGTGAGATCCTCCCGAACCAGGGCACGAACCCGCGTCCCCTGAATTGGCATGCGGACTCTCAACCACTGCGCCACCAGGGAAGCCCCATTTATCTATTTTTAATGCTGTAAATACTCAGTCTTTTTGTATTAGAAGGACTACTAGAACAGACATCTGAATGGATAGGAAAAGAGGTTCAGGACTTGTATTAAGCCATTAGTTCTGAAATAAGCAACACCCCCAGGCAGTGGTCTCATCAGAAGGAGGCTGATGAGTGGGTGGGCTGCCCCCTACCCTTACTTCTCTATCCATTCAGAAGCTGCCATTTCTCCATTCAATAAGATATAAAGTAGGGGGAGACAGGTTGATACCTGGGAGGGATAGTTCCCACGAATGCTGTACTTCAGACGGAAGCAGAAAGTTTGCTATTATTATATGCAAATTTTCTTCTGTTTTATTTGCTCAGAGTACCAAATTGAAAAGAAAAAAATTCCCATCTCAGCACCCTGGAACTAGATGAATATGCCCAAACCTGGAAATTGGGTTGGAAGATACACACGTGGACTTGGCCCCCAGCTATGGATCTGAGGGGGGGAGTTCCGCTTGCATCCAAGGAGACTATGAGTCACACCTAGGGGAATCCACTCACTTGCAGATGGACACTGAATCTAGAGTTCTCTCTTGTTCTAAGGGTTAATTTAAAAGCCTGCATGAAGGGTTCATCTTCAAGATTCAGAATGAGACTAAACTTTTAAAAACACATACTTCATGAACCAAACAGTTTCCAAATTGTTTGATACCCTCGGTAGACTGCAAAAATATTCTGCCTCTATTATATATTTTAAAAAGAACCAAAAGTCATAGGAACCAGTTGATATTAAAACAAAATTTGAAGTAAATGAAAAAGGAGATAACTGGGATAATAAAGAACTACAAGGAAACAAAATTAAGATAGAATGGCTAGGGTCTGTATGTATGTGTTTTCCCCCAAATTCCTATGTTGAAATCCTAATCCCCAAGGTTTTAGGAGGTGGGGCCTTTGGGAGGTGATTAGGTCATGAGGGTGGGGCCCTCATGGGTGGGATTAGTGCTCTTATATAAGTTATCCCACTGAGCTCCCTTGCTCCATCTGCCATGTGAGACCACAATAAAAAGTCCATGACCCAGAAAAGGGTCCTCACCCGACCATGCTGGCACCATGATCTCGGACTTACAGCCTCCAGAACTGTGAACAATAAATTTCTGTTGTTTATAAACCTCCAAGTCTGGTATTTTGTTATAGTAGCCCGGATGGACTAAGACAGAACTAAAATGTACCTTTTTGGCAGCAAAAAGCAAAATGTACACAACAGAAAAGTGAATCAGTGATATGGAGAACAAATTTAAGTTCTCCTCAATTGCAAAACAAAAAAGAGAAAGAGGTTTTTAAAAATTAGAGGATAATAGTTATTTAGAACATAAAAATGAAATGTCCTTAAGGATTATGTCTGTGTTCCTGAGAAGGAAACAAGAAAACAACTTTATTAAAAGCAGTAAAGGCACAATGAAGGAATTTCTTTTGAAATTGATAAAATACCTGAATGTGAAGGTTACAGGAGTTTAATGAGATACAGGCTCAATCAATTCAACGATAGTATTACATCCTGAGTAAAACTTTCAATTACTGCCATGTAATTAGACCAAAATGTTTGTGATCCTCAGTCTTTACCATATACATTCAGCTGTTGCTTTACTTGTAATGTTCAAGTATTCATTTTGGACTATGATGGATTCCAAGCCAAATGTTCCTCCTTCTCTAGTTCATCAGGGATTCACTGCAAAATCCCCTTCTCAATCTTGACATAAATTCCATCAATCAATAAGTGAAATATTGCAGTCAAAAAGACCAGTCCAGGGAGGTCATCCTTTTCTAGAAAAATGATTCTTCTTAAACTTCTGTCTCACTATGACTCGGAGAACCCACCCCAGCCAGAGGCCACTGGCATAAGCAATGCTTATATTAGAAACACAGCATATTAAGCTGTTCAGCTGAGGGTTGGTGAGCGTATCATATCTGGACATGAGGGCACATGTGCCTTATGTGCCCACTGCATAATATTCTTATTGCACATATAGTCTCATGGTATATAAATCCCTGATGAATACTTTGGGATTTAAGGGCAAGCCAGCTCTTTAGTTTCAATATCAAAATCCAAATGAGAGTTAATGGACCAAGATTGAAAAATAAAGGGAAAAAAAATCTACAAAAGATCAAGCAGAAATTACCCATTATTTACAAATATACAAAAAGACCGACTTAGGGGCTTCCCTGGTGGCACAGTGGTTGAGAGTCCACCTGCGGATGCAGGGGACACGGGTTCGTGCCCCGGTCCGGGAGGATCCCACATGCCGTGGAGTGGCTGGGCCCGTGAGCCATGGCCGCTGAGCCTGCGCGTCCGGAGCCTGTGCTCTGCAACGGGAGAGGCCACAACAGCAAGAGGCCCGCATACCGCAAAAAAAAAAAAAAAAAAAAAAAAAAAAAAAGACCGACTTAAAATGTCTCCCCAGCAAGACCAGTTGGCAAAAGACATTGGAGCAATGTCTATGGAATTTAAGAGGAAAAGAATATGAACAAAGAATGTCCAGAAAGACAGTCTCAGGTATGAAAATGCCCAGAAAGCCTACACCTGGGTTCTGGGGGAAAAAAACCCAAACAACTTAATAGAGTACTCCAACCAAGATGAATCAAAAATTTTAAAACTTTATAATAGCCCAGCTTTATAAAGGTCTCTTGAGACTTAACTTATTTAGTTACAATTCCAAACTTGGAAATGCAATTGGATATGTGTTCTTAGAAGTATTCAATAGCCTGGGGACAAATCTTTATACACTTAGACTTTCTCAAGTATTTCTCCTTTGCTTCTGGGTTGTTGGGCTTCTTCCCATAATTCTAGAAAATGTGTTTCTTGAGACCCATTCTTCACCCCAGAGTTCAGCTGGAATCCTTTGTTTGCCATATTTAATGATCATTTGAAAGACTACTTGACAAAGTTGGGGTCCAGCATTGCTAACAGTGGCTAAATGATTTCCTGCAGTTATGACACTGACTGGGAGAAACCCATAATGGGAAGTTTCTTCTCTCCAAACTCTGTCTCCTCTCCCCTCAACACATAATCAGAATTTCCTGGAAATAAGTGGGAACTATTTTCATTGCCAAGTAAACTGAAAACTTATTTTCAATATTTTAATTCATTTTTGATGACCTGACTCATTAAGTTTTTCTATGAAAGATAAATAAACATATTATCTGTCACTACCCCCACTGCACAACATCTTCCACCAAAGTTCTGTGATATTCCTCTGCTCACTATGCCATAAAAAATTACTATTTATTGTGTATTTTTCTTTCTTTCAGTGTTACCTGTATCTTTATTAACATTAGCCTCATTTACATAACAATCCATTATTCATTATTAGTGTGCACTTTTAAATATACACAAATATGCAAAGAAAAAATATTATAATTAGAAGTAAACTATTGATAGTTGTTATCCCTGGGTGGGATTTGAGATTATTTTTATCTTCTTCTTTTTTTTATTTTCCAAGTGTTCACTAATGTTACTACATTGCCTTCATAATCAGAAAGAGATGTTTTAAAACCAATTTATACAATTTATATGTCATATGATCCCAATTATTTCTGAATATAAACAAAATATCTGGGCCCAAATACACAAATATAATATTAAAAGCTATTATCTCTGGGTGATGGATTATGGGTAGTCTTTCCCTCTTGTGTATTTAATTTTTTTTTCTATAATGATAAACTATTTTATTATAGAAAAGGCTATCCTTATAAAACTCAAGGGTACAGAATGGCTTTGAGGAACATGTATTCACTCATACCATAAAATATTTATTGTGTTTTATTTCTGTTTCACACTTAGAATTTAATAGACTGCAAGACACTCTACAGATAAGCCACCTGGTGCCCAACTAGCTATAATAAAACAGGCAGAAGCAGAGAGGTGACATATCAGGACTGTTTTGTCACGCTGCATATGTCACAAGAGAGCAAGCACTGCTTTAATTACTAGTCATTTGAATTTCCGATAGATATTATGGCAAAATTTAAATCTTGTTAATTTACTCTGGCAGCTTGACAAGGGGCTCATTTACAATCCTTTGAGGGAATGCAAATTTCCCATGCTTCGATTTGGGGTGAGGTAGCATTACTCATACAAGAGCATGTGGTGGAACTAAAGGTTGAACATTACTCAGAATATATTTTTAACCCATCAGAAGCCTAAGTCATGATTTTTAATGTTTGGAAGAAATGGTACAGGAAAAAAAAATCAGTTACAAGCTTATAAAAATTCAAACATGGTCCAACACTGATATTTATAACTTTTTAAATCTAAAATTTTATCATTGGAATATTTTCATAGAACTATAAGATAAATGCTAAGTTATACAGACCCCTCCCAAAAATCTTCAAAAATTCTTTTGACTAATATCTTGAGCAGTGTAGTTTCTTTAAAAGAAAAAAAAAACTACACTTTTCCAATTTTAGAACTTAAACCCCACAAACACAGAAATTTTCCCTTTCCTCATTTTTACCTCTATCCAAGCCCCCCACTTCAATGTCATGAACATTTGGAATGCTAAATGAACTCTGTATCTCAGGAGTGGGGCAGAGGTGAGGCCCAGGCCAAGTTAAAGAAAAAAAAATATGAAAAGATTCAAATGCAATTTGTGGATGCTTTGAGAACAGTGAAGACTTTTCATTCATAGAAGAGACTTAAAGCTTCCAGGTTTTGACTTAGAATCTTCTTCACACAGGCCAAATGTCAAAAGGGACTTGAGTTAATATTTATAAAGCATGTGTATTCATCTCAAGGGGAAAACTTTCAAAGCAAAAGACGATATAGATATTTTTCTTTTTCAAAATGCAAATTCATCTTTTTCCTGGCTTTTATGTCCATGGATGGTCAGTACCTGATTCTTTTCTTAAAAATCAATAAAGCACAAGTTCATAGGATGATAAAAGTAGGCAATAAATTTAGAATGATCGTATTTCTACCTTTAAGTTTTTGGATCACAAGAAAATCAACCCATTAAACCTAAGATCAGCAGAAGAATTAGCTCAGTACCTAAATATATGTTGGAACAAGATATTAGCTCTCTGATCAGAGAGTTTTCAACTTGATCATCACTCTCTCTGATTTCCAGGCACCTCTTGATGTAGTAAACTGTGTGCACACACAGTAAATTATTCAAAATCGACGACCGGCATATGGGAATAAATATGGATTGGTTCATTACTTTTGTTCATTTCTTCTTCTGAGTCTCTTATCTCAGTGGACTTTCATCTAACCTAGGAAGACAAAGCTAAGAAAGTATCGACCTTTAGCTTCTTAATAAGTAACTGAAAAGCAAAGACAAATGCAATTAAATAATACATTTTCATTATTTAGACATCAATATTCTCATGTGATCAACTTGAAATATGCAAAGTTTAACTTTAATCTGCCAGCTTTGAAATTTCTTGTAGGTTTTGAAGAATGCCTTTTATTTTATTTTATTTTACTTTGGTATTTGGGGTCCTTGATTTAACAGCAGTTACCCAGTTGCCACCTCGTTTCTTTGATGCTGTAAATGCCCTGGTCTGAAGACTCAGCCCTCTTTTCTCTAACTCCTGAGACTTGCAAAGTCCTTGCCGTCAGGCATCTTTTCATCTTCTCACTGAACATCAGTCTCAATTGGGGAGTTCAATACTGTGTAATACAAAAGAGTCAATTAGTTGTTATTGGTACGGACACTTAATGCTTCAGCAATCCAGACGTGTGAAATGATTTCCCCCATATCCCCCAGTGGCTGCAGATCGAGGGATTGAACACAGCCTCTCTAATGCTGACAGCAATACTATTTCCTCTTTGATGTAGATCTGTGATAAAAACAAAAACAGAAACAAAACAAGTCTTATGCAGAAACTGAAAAAAAAGCCTCTACACAAATGCAAAGAGAGCTCTAATAAAATTAAGGGTGACCATTTATTAAGCTGGCATTGCTCTAACCCCTTTGATGGATTGAATGGATGCATTGTAATCCACACAGAAACCTTCTAAGAGAGGATCTATGCTTATCTCCATTCCACACATGAGGAGAACAAGGCACTGAACACACTGTTCAGTTGCACACAGCTAAAAAGGCAGCATCAAGAGCCTGGATTCCAAACCAGATCTGGCCCAGACCCCATCCTCTGAACCACTGAATACATGACCTTTCCATGACTAGCCTTATACAAACATTTTTTTTTAATGTAAAGTCATACACTGTCAATGTTTCCTGAATCCCAAATGAAAACACATACCTGGTTAAGTGACTTTTTTAAATTTCTGGATTTGCTTGAATAAAAATGACTTTACTTACATTTTTAAAAGCCATAAAAACTAAGTTGTTCAGTTACATGATTAATGAATCACCTTAATGTGAAATAAATCAAGTAACATGAAAAGTTAAATGTCTGGTTGCCAGAGTCCAATGAAGGCATAAATTTGTAAATTAAAATATATGTCAGCAATCTAGCCCTAAATTTTGTTCATGGTTGACCTTCTTTCCTTTTTTTGAAAAAAAATAGGTCAAGCATGTTATCAGCGGGCGTGTCTAAGTTTAAAGCATCTCAATACATTCGCCCCCTTTCTATTAGACCCCATTAAGTGCTAACCTCTTCATTATCCATCATTTTCTTTGCCCTTGGCTTAGTCATTTAATGGCTCTGATCCTTAGTACCTGTAGGGTTGTGGAACAGCTTTGAGATAATGTGTGTGAAGGGCTCAGATTGTACCTGCATATAACAAATCTCAGTTATTATCAATGTTGTCATTTTCATGATTAATAATGCTTCTCTCTAGATGATGTGTGGAATTTGTCTGCTCTGTTTGCCTCCCTTCTTACTTCTCCTGGCATCTGCACCTCCCACTCCCTTTCTCTGAGGGATTCTTCCCAGCTCTGTAGGGTTTGGAGGGGTTGTCAGTCACAATACCCACCCATGCTGGCTACAAGGGTGGGCTATGATTCATAGTGATCCAGTTGAAGGCTTACCTGGAATTCCCAAATGGGAGCTGAAGCCAAGTTCTTCTTTTACTTTGAATTAAAAGCTCTAAGAATGTAACTACAAAGCTGTCTAGGGTCACATTCATGTGACATAACTGTAAAGGAGCCAGGGAGAATCTGAAGCCAATTCATGGGCAGCTAAGCAAAGGGAAAATATACCTGAGTCCATTTTGACCCTCAACCTTCCAGGTACAATAATCAATATGGCCCTATTTATATTCAGTTTTCAGAAACTTGCAATTGAAAAACTCCTGGCCGAATATGTTATTCTTGCCTTCACTCACTCTTTCTTGTATGTATTCATCAGATGTTTATTAGATGTCTACCACATGTTGGATTTAAATGGAAAATCATATACCCTGTTCATTTTTTATTTATATTTATATATTTATTTATATTTATATAAATATTTTAAATTAATTAATTAAATTAAATTAAAATATTTTAAATAAATATTTTGTTTATATTTATATATTTATAAGAAACTGAGCAGTTGGACAGTTTTCAGAGGAAAATTACAATTCTGGGTCTGTTTGAATTTTTTTAAGGTCTTAGGCTTTAGGGATGGTTTATGGCTTTCTGAAGCAGGGCTCTGAGCCTCAGTTCTATGTTGAAAGTAGGACCCTGAAGGCCAGGCTACCCTATCTCTCCTTTTTTAAAAATCTGAGTCCAAAAGTAATATATATTATTTTTTAGAATACAGAAAGTACAGGAAAACACAAATAAGAAAATAAAAACCATCTATAAACTAACCACCAAGAAGTAACCTCTGTTAATATATTGGTATATCTGTTTCCAGTAAGGAAATGTTTGCTCATTTTGTGAACAAATTCATGGGTCGGTATGTTGGCAGTATTTTGACCCATCAAGATATTCTATTCATTTTCTTCCCTCTCCTGTCACAATGAAATTAGATGGCTGTTTAGGGTATAATAAAAATGCTTCAACTTGATAATCAGAGCAGCAGTTAGCTGTGCCTTCCCATTAGGGAACCAAGTCCTGCCTAACTGACAACCGTCCGCGGTCAGTTGGCTGTCTTCAGCAGGAGATAATTAGAAAAGCTGCCTGCATGAGAAAGAGGATTCGGGCGGCGAAGCATGAACTGGATGACACATGTGAAAAATTGTCCATCCTGGGAGGCCAAAGAGGAGGCAGCAGAAACCTGGAACATCTAAGTTTTGAGGCTTAATGACAGCTCCAGCATCCTCTCCCCACATACAAAGAACACCAGTGGACCAGTTAGTCTGCCCATAAATGAGCTCCATAGAAACTGAGCCATTAGTTTTCTCATAGAATTTAAGGTCACCCAGTCCTGGCTGATGTTTTGACAAACTGTACAACTCATCGCAGGAAAAAAAAAATGTGAATTTTCCCCTCCAGCTTAAGGGTGAGTGGAATCTGTGACACCACATTCACCCAGATCCTCCTCAGAAGAGGCCTTGCTTCTCCAGAAGCATCAAGGGTGGATATGACCAGCCCGTTGAAGGTTTGGACTAATCAGCAGACAGAGTGCACAACCTCCCCTTTCACACGGCACCCTTAGTCCTCAAGTGCTCATCCCAGTGAGGTATTCCTGATAGTGAAATGAGCAGGCTCTATAAGTAGGTCCCTGGGTTCAAGTTCCTGAAGCTACTACTAATTTGATGCACTTTCTCTTTTGTTAATATTAAAAGAGCTCATACTATAAAGCTTTTATTATAGTACCTGGTACATAATAAGTGCTCAAGCAATGTTAACTGTTCTCACTATTTATCCAGCAACTATCACCATGGTAGTTACATGTTTAGAAGTATATATTACAAAGAATTTGATGTTTTTAAAACAAAGTACAAAATAAAAATGACAAGAAAGATATAGGATTTTCTCCCTAGGTAGTTGAAGAACTATTCTTATGATCCTATTGATAATATTCATTTCTTTAAAGAAATTACAGATAAAGTTCTGTCTGAATTATCATAAATTCTGAAGTGATGGTATCTTAATTATTGAGTCTGAACCTCTTTCTTAATGCTTATCTTTCATACACATATAATCTTCTTGTCATGAAATCTTCTGACTCTTGTAATGGTAGTATCTTCTTTCAGACTAACCCTCCTACCAACTACATTATATATATATATATATATATATATATATATATATATATATATATATATATATATATATATATATATATATATATACATACATATTACATATTCTAGACAAAATGTAAAGAGCAAACATTTAAAGTCACTGGAGAGTGACCAAAAGGAGGCAGAATTGGGAAGACATTCAATGCTTAAAAGAGGCAACTAAAGTGAGTAAGACCCATGTTATTCTGTTTTTTCTGGGGGCACACTCCGATCCTGGGCATGAAGGATAAGTTCCAGTAGAGAGCCTTAATATTACTAGCCTGAGTATTTGTGGACTACCATAGTAGCTAGAAATTGTAAGAAATCTCAGAAGGGAGTCACAATAGTGGGAGCCCCCAAATCTGTGCATTAACTACCCCCAAGTTCTCTGTTAACCTTTGAACTGTACTTGTGCAGGGTAAGATTCTAAGGACTCAGGAGGGAAGTGATGGCTGGAAAGCTGAAAGACCTGTGCATAGATTTCAGTGGCCACTCACCCCAGGGGATACAGAGTTTGAAGTTCAAGACCCATCAAATTAGAAGGATTTGGTAAATGCCTTTGGCGTCAATTAAAACTCCAGAATGGCCATGCCCTAGGAACAAAGATCTCTTCTCAATTTCTAAAATGAAAGAACCTAGATGCAAAAGCCACATATTTTATTATTCTATTTATATGAATGGTTAGAGAAAGTAAGTTTATAAACACAGAAAGCAGATCAGTGGTTATCTAGGGCTGGGGGAGAGAGTGGGGATTAACTTCAAGCAGGCATAAGGGAGTTTTTGGAGTGATGGAAATGTTCTAAAACTGAGCTGTGGATAAATAAAATGTGGTATATATACACAATGCAATATTATTTAGCCTTAAAAAGAAAGGAAAGTCTGACACATGCTACAACATAGATGAAACTTGAAGGCATTAGTATATTAAGTGAAATAAGCCAGTTGCAAAAGGACAAATACTATATGATTCAACTTATATAGGTACCTAGTGTAGTCAAATTCACAGAGACAGAACGTAGAATGGAGGTTTTTGTGGCCGGAAAGAAAGGGGAATGGTTAGTTACTGTTTAACAGGCATAGAGTTTCAGTTTAGCAAGATACAAAGGAGTTCTGGAGATGGCTGCAGTAATAGTTGCCCAACAGTGTGAATTACTTAATGCCAATGAACTATACATTTAAAAATAGTTAAAATGGCAAAATTTATTTTATCTGTATTTTACAATTTAAAAACACTGTATTGTGGTTATAGTTGCACAACTCTATAAATTTACCAAAAATCTATGAATTATATACTCACAATGGGTTAATGTTATGGTATGTAAACTGTGCTCCAACTAAGCTATTAAAAAGACCCTGAAAGAAAAATAAAGACCTTATCCCCAGGCTGAGAGATTTGCCTTAGGAATAATGACAAAACTAAAACAAACCTACTCTGAGAAAGACTAGAACCAAGATTTCCCAGGCTCAAGATGACCTTCCTGCAATACAACTACCTGTTAGAACAAAATTACACACTCTTCAGAGGAAGATAACAGAATTCTCTGTTGTCTAAAATTTATTATTACTGTATCAAGTATGTATGCAATTAAATCTCACTACATGTGGGAAACATAGAAAAATGTGACTCATAGTCAAGAAAAAAAATTAGTTAATAAAAGCAGGGCAGGAGATGGTCCAGATGTTGGAATTAGAAGAAAGAGACTTTGAAATCACTAAAAATATTTAAGGACTCAACAGGAAAAGATTAGTAGGATAGATGAGAAGACACCGAATTTTAGAAGCTATATAGAATTTTTAGAAATTTTGAGAAAGAAAAGAACCAAATGAAAATATTAGAACTAAAAAATATAATATTTGAAATAAAAAATTCAGTGGATCACTCTAAAAGATTGGCCATAACAAAGAAAATAATTGGTGAATTTGAATGCAGCTCAATAGAAGTCATCCAAACAGAAGTGCAGAAAAAGAACATATTTTAAAAAAATAAACAGAACATGAATTACCTGTGGAATAGCATAAAGCAGTCTAAGACACATGTCATTGGAGTCCCAGAAGGAAAGAAGAGAAAGCATTGGGCAGAAAATTATAGTTAAAGAAATAAGGACCAAAATTTTTCTAAAGTTGATCTCAACCCACAGATCCAGGAAGCTCAGTGAAACCCAAGCAGGATTAAAACCAAATAAAAAAACACCTGGTAACATCAAAGGAAACTATAAAAACAAAAGACAAAAGAAAAACCTTTAAAGCAACCAGAGTTTAAAAAGACTCATCCCATAAAGGGAACAACAACAATTAGAGCTTTGATCAGAAAGAATAGAATTCAGAAGACAATGGAACCACATCTTTAAAAAGCTGAAAAAAAAAACTGTCAAACATTCTATACCTAGCAAAAACATCTTTCAAAAATGGAGGTGAGTCTATACTACAAAGGTACAGTAATCAAGACAGTATGGTACTGGCACAAAACCAGAAATATAGATCAGTGGAACAGGATAGAAAGCCCAGAGACAAACCCACTCACATATTGTCACCTTATCTTTGATAAAGGAGGCAAGAATATACAATGGAGAAAAGACAGCCTCTTCAATAAGGGGTGCTGGGAAAACTGGACAGGTACATGTAAAAGTATGAAATTAGAACACTCCCTAACACCATACACAAAAATAAACTCAAAATGGATTAAAGACCTAAATGTAATGCCAGACACTATCAAACTCTTCGAGGAAAACATAGGCAGAACACTCTATGACATAAATCACAGCAAGATCCTTTTTGACCCACCTCCTAGAGAAATGGAAATAAAAACAAAAATAAACAAATGGGATCTAATGAAACTTAAAAGCTTTTGCACAGCAAAGGAAGTCATAAACAAGATGAAAAGACAACCCTCAGAATGGGAGAAAATATTTGCAAATGAAGCAACTGACAAAGGATTAATCTCCAAAATATACAAGCAGCTCATGCAGTTCAATATCAAAAAAACAAACAACCCAATCCAAAAATAGGCAGAAGACCTAAACAGACAGCTCCAAAGAAGATATACAGATTGCCAACAAACACATGAAAGGATGCTCAACATCATTAATCATTAGAGAAATGCAAATCAAAACTACAATGAGATGTCATCTCACACCAGTCAGAATGGCCATCATCAAAAAATCTAGAAACAATAAATGCTGGAGAGGGTGTGGAGAAAAGAGAACTCTGCACTGATGGTGGGAATATAAATTGATACAGCCACTATGGAGAACAGTATGGAGGTTTCTTAAAAAATTAAAAATAGAACTACCATATGACCAGGAATTCCACTACTGGGCATATACCCTGAGAAAACCATAATTCAAAAAGAGTCATGTACCAAAATCTTCATTGCAGCTCTATTTACAATAGCTAGGACATGGAAGCAACCTAAGTGTCCATCGACAGATGAATGGATAAAGAAGATGTCTCATATATATACAATGGAATATTACTCAGCCATAAAAAGAAACAAAATTGAGTTATTTTTAGTGAGGTGGATGGACCTAGAGATGGTCATACAGAGTGAAGTAAGTCAGAAAGAGAAAAACAAATATCATATGCTAAGACATACATATGGAATCTAAAAAAAAAAAGGTTCTGAAGAGCTTAGGGGCAGAACAGAAATAAAGACACAGACGTAGAGTATGGACTTGAGGACACAGGGCAGGGGAAGCGTAAGCTGGGACGAAGTGAGAGAGTGGCATGGACATATATACACTACCAAATGTAAAATAGATAGCTAGTGGGAAGCAGCCGCATAGCACAGGGAGATCAGCTCGGTGGTTTGTGTCCACCTAGAGGGGTGGGATATGGAGGCGGGGAGGGAGACACAAAAGGGAGGGGATATGGGGATATATGTATATGTATAGCTGATTCAGTTTGTTATACAGCAGAAACAAACACACCATCGTAAAGCAATTACACTCCAATAAAGATGTTAAAAAAAAAGAAAGAAAAAAAGTCTGGGCAAGATTAAGAGAAAATTTTCATACTTTTCCATTTTACAATGTCATTTGGAGATTTATCCCCACCAGTGCATAGAGGTGTTCACATTCCCTTTTTTATTCATCTTTTTTTTTTTAGAAAATTTTCAAAAGATCTCCATTGGCCCAGATTGGTTGGTATTCTAGCTTGTATTCTGTAAGTTATTTTACATTCTAAATAATATTATCTTTCTCCTGTTCTGCATCTTTCATGTGCTCACAAGGCACTTTTCAGGATCCCCTGCACTCTACTCCAGTTACAACTTTATTCTCCATCTCCTTGTCTACAGTACTAGCATTATAATGTTTGTGAATCTTCTCCAATAAGATGAAAATGCAACTTTTACATTGTCTGCCCAATCCAAGACTTCTCCTGATCAGAGAGCTGCCTACATTTAGGTGTGCCTCTTATATTCATACAGAACTCAATCATTCAACAAATATTTATTGAACACCTTCCATCTGCCAGGGAGTGATACAAGAGCTGGAAATTAGCAGTGAACAAGACAGAAAATAGCCTATTCTAATCAGGTTTTGGAGATAGACAGTCAAGAAGCAAGCAATAAATGCATGTTCTTATATATGGCAAAAATAAAATGGGATAATTGGATAGGGCGTACAAAAGTAAAAGGTACTTTATATTAGATGCCTATAGAAAGTGTCTCTGAGGTTCCGTTATAACTGACACTTAGAAGGTGAAAGAAAACCAGACACATGGGTACCCAGGGTAGAATATTCCAGGCAGAGAAAACCATAGGACAAGGGGATGACTGGCCTAGCTCAGTGACAGAGAGAGTAAGAATGGCCAGAGATGGGGAGAGAACTGTGAGGTCTTCGAGATCCCCTCCCAATAATCTGGAGCTAAGACCTAAGAGAAACTAAGACCAGGGGTCCTATGAGCAAAATCATTAATTGCCCAACCTTTTGTGTTCTCCTAGACCTATATTAGAATTGTCAGGTCACCAGAAAGCATAGTCCCAGAATCACTTTATGTCAGTTTCTCAGTAATGGATACTCACCAGCTTTACAAACAATTATAAGACACACTATTTCGCTTCGGTTTTTTCTGTCCTGTCATGTCATGTCCAACATAGTAACATCTCCGGAGGCAGAAATAACAAAGAAAGCATAGAAATTAATTCTATGACACCAGATAATGGTGTTAGGGAATTAAATATTGTTATTGATGATTAAATAACATCAGAAGAAGCCAGAAGCACAGTATAAGCCCCCTTCAGCCCTGGGATAGAGAGAAGTAAGAGATGAGAGAAAAAGGATCCTCCAGGGAACCAGCATCAGATCCTGCAAGAATATTAGGGTCTTAACTCAGGAAAGGGTGTTGTTTAGAGGACTAGAGGGAAAGAGGACCAACTTGGTCACTCCCTGTTTCCCTTGGGTCAGTCTTTCTACTGGAGAAGAGAAATGAGTGTCAAGCATTTTTGTTGGAAGGATTTTTGCTGAAGACGTTAAAGCTGACTCTGGGTCTCACACAACTAAATTAGCTGGAGAAGATAGAATGCTCTTTTCGTATTTTTATTTGTTGTTAAGTATTAACCAGCAAGCAAATTTTAAGACCAGAAATTATTGATCCCTTAATTCTATCTTTGTAATAAAATTTAATTCAATAAAAATTTTAAAATTTTCAATCTCCATTTCCAGTTTTTTCCTAGACTCACTTATAGGTAACATTGTAGTAATGGTTTTATAGGTACAATCTCATGATTTTTAGTGCTGGGGGGTATTTTGGAAGGAGGAAATTGGCTCCATTTCTGGTCATCTGAGAAGAAGTAGGCTGGACTGTCTGGGTGGAACACAACTCTGGTTTTTAAATTTTCACAACAGAATGACAACTCTGCCTTCGGTGCATCTGGTCTCTAAGCATGTGGTTCTCACTTTTATCAGCAACATAAACTGCATGCAGAACAAGCACTTGTCAGAGAAATTGACTGTCATCCAAAAGCTCTTATATCCAATAGGACAGAATCGAATGGACAAGCACACCACCTATTTTTTTTAGATTTACCAAGCTCTATCTTGGTATTGTTAGATCAATAGAAAGTACAGGTCCAGAATCACACTATCTCAGCTCTTCATTTCACACTGTATTCTTTATAAAGGGTTGATACTGGAAGATTTCATGCAAGAAGTACCTTTGTCCCCTTTTCACTGTGAACTAGATTTACCTATGAAAAAAGACGAACACTGGGGGCTTCCCTGGTGGCACAGTGGTTGAGAGTCCACCTGCCGATGCAGGGAACACGGGTTTGTGCCCCAGTCTGGGAAGGTCCCACATGCCGCAGAGTGGCTAGGCCCGTGAGCCATGGCCGCTGAGCCTGCGTGTCCAGAGCCTGTGCTAAAAGATGCACACTGTAAATCAATTGTGAGTTTCATTCCAGAAAAATGTTGCTTTCTCCAGAGCTTTCTCATATGGTTCCCTTTTCTAAAAATTAAACCATAAAATGAGGATGATGTGACCCAATGCACCTTGTGGTTTGGCTCAGCTGCTTGGAAAGTCAGCCACGTTTGTGACCCAGTAGAGCAAACATTTCACCTCAGATTATCTGTTAACACCTCTTCCTGCTCTTTATAAATAGTTTTAGTTTTCATCATTAATTTTGTGCTGTGTTAACTTTTACAAGTCATATCGAATCTTCTATAATATATTTAATACATACCAAAGGAGTGGTACATACTCAAAGTCTAAAGGAATAGTTCAGGAAGTCAGGACAATTCTGTGGACCAAAGGTGCCAAGCTTTCAGTGACCTCATTGCAACTCTATGACTAGAGAAAGGAGGACATTCCTGAAGGAGTATTGCTTAAACAAATAGAGAGAAAAAATATTCTCTGTAGCAGTGAATACATGCCTGACCACAGTGAAGGATTGGTGGGAGGAAATAGTGAAGCAGGAAGCTGGAAAGACATCAGGGTCAATCTGTAGAATGCTTTGAACATCAAGTTTATGAGTTTAATTTCCCGTAAGTAATTTTTGAGCAGGAAAGAGACTGATGAAATTACCTTGATGATTTTGACCAAGATGGCACCATTAATAGATCTACATCCCTCTGGAGGATAGATTGTTTGTTTTATGGGGTGTTGAGAGTTTATTTTTAGATATTAAATTTTACGTCCCAGTAGGATATCTCGGTGGAAATGCCCAATAAACTCTGAGATAGGCATCTGAACTTGCTATCAATGTCAGAAAGACAGATTTAGGAATTATCTGTATAGAGGAGCATTAGAGAAGCAATGAGAAGAGATGAGTGCTCTGGGCTCATTCTCCTTCGGTAAACATTTTAAATAACCCCAGAGAGCTACCACATCCAAAAAGAAGACTAGACTTTGTTCAATTAGAGGGCAGGTGGTGACAATAGGGCACTCGAATACCCTCAAGATGACGCCTCCTCTCAGTCCAACAAATAGGGTAAATTTAGAACGGTCTTTAGTTGCTTCATTACTAGGATTAAAGAGTTCATGAACAATTTTTTTTTTGCAAGGGGGTAATAAATAATGAAGCTGAGATGCTGAATGAAGAAGAAAATGTATGCTGTCTATAAACTGAGAAAATAAATTTTTTAGAGAATAACAAAAAAGCAATACTGCCAACTCAGCTGGGGGAAAATGAATAGGAGGCAGTGCCTCAAGGTTGGTCAGTGACACCCTTAAATTGCAAATATTACCTAGTGTCAAGAGAAATAAGCTCACAATCTGAGAAGCCACAGCCCACTGTTAAAATCACTTGAGAGAATAGGAGGAAAGAGAAAAATAAAGGTAACACTGGCACCTTTATAGCAAATGTAAGACCTTTGGGAAGTGGGACTCAGGCATTATAAATGAGCAATGTAAGTTAAATTCAAAAATAGCCTGGTTCTAATAGTATATTGTCAGAACTGGTTAGCCTGAAGTTGGCCATGTGTAAAAGAGAATGTTGCAGAATGGGAAGCTCAGTGTGACCTATGGGGAGATGAGCATTAGCGTATGGGGATGAGGCTATAGGAGATGAAACTGGAGAATTAAGGGACACAATGACAGGTCAAGGAGTTTGGCCTCCAACTTGAAGGTAATGGGATTTATCAGAAATTTGTAAGGAAGGGGAACAACAGATTCCCATTTATGTTGGAAAAGGGGACTCCAGTGCAGGTGCATAAAACCGCCTGGAGTGGGCCAGAGAACAGCAGAGGGAGGCCAGCTAGAGGTCTTGCAATAAGCACTGCTGAGGACTTGCCCTAGGAAACCACTGGGAAATAAGCGTGATGTGGGAAGAAGGGGTAAGTGACCATTATCCTTTTAGTAGAGTCATGGGCTTTAGAAAGCCATTCTCTAAGTCAACTTTTTTTTTTTTTTTTCACGGTCCGCGGGCCTCTAACTGCTGTGGCCTCTCTGGTTGCGGACCCCAGGCTCTGGATGCACAGGCTCAGCGGCCATGGCCCACAGGCCATGGCTCACAGGCTCAGCCGCTCTGCGGCATGTGGGATCTTCCCGGACCAAGGCATGAACCTGTGTCCCCTGCATCGGCAGGCAGACTCTCAACCACTGTGCCACCAGGGAAGCCCCTCTAAGTCAACTTTTTAATCACCATCCCTCTTATTCTTCATGCTTTTTTTACAAATCAGTCTTCCAGGCAATACAACTTTCTTGGAAGTGAGGAGAAAGGGCATATAGAAGCAATAACACCTCACTTAGCAAAATAAACTATAGAGTCTCCAGGGTTATTGTAGAGCTCAAGAAAGGATGCTGATGCATGAACTGTTGTCTTCAATTTCCTCTTCCTTTTGAGTTTTTCTTTTGATTCTCATGTTCCCAATACATGGATCCCAAAGGATGTGGAGTCTACCTTCAAGCTTTTATTATACCGGACAAAGCTCTTCCCAAGTTTCCTCTTAGCACTGCCAAGAAATGTTATGACAATGGAGATCCAAAATGGAAATCTGGAGAGAGACACCAGATCTTCTAAGCTCAGCCCCTGGAGCAAGCCTTCAGGTCAGATCACAAGTGTATTGGGAACTTTAGCACTTGAATGCATACAGACCTGAGTTAAGCTCAAATCCTAACTCTCCTAAATATTCTTATGACCTTAGCCAGGTCCTCAAATGCTCTAAATCAGTAATATATGACTCAAAGGGCAGTTGAGACAACTTAGAGATAGATACCATTTAAAAAGCAACTGACACTACATGGGCATGTGTTTAAGTTAGCAGTTTAATTTGGCTGCTGGCAAAAGAGATCCAACTCCAGTGGATTAAACACACAAGGGTTTATTCTCCTACAGAAAAGAAGCCCAGGGGTAGGAAGTCCAAGGCTGGTATGACAGATCCAGAAGTCTTTAGGAGCCCAGAGACCTCTTATTTTCAATCTCTGAAGTCACCTCATGGTCAAGATGGCCGCTGGGCACAGTGGAGGGGAATAATTCAACCCTCCCTTATGGGAGCCTGTCTAGAAGTAACTGTCACTTACATCTCTGACCAGAAATTTGTCACACAGCGATACCTAACTGCAAAGTAGACTGGAAAACAGTTTTTCAGCTGGGCACACTGCCCTGGGTTCTTTCACAAAAAAGGAAGAATTGGCATTTGATAGGTTCTGTCTGCTACAGCTTTCATTAAATGTTTGTCCCCTTCACTTTCAGTGTAAAAACATTCAATGTAGAATTTAATATCATATCCTTAATTTTTACTGATCAGTGACACACTAAATGGCCAAAGAATATTTCTGCATCTTTTAAGAAATTCTTAATATATCATCCAAAGTGTTCACTGTTCCTTGACTTAGGCAATAAATTAGTGCCAGATAAAAAATCCATTTCTTCTGATTGAAGAGATTTTTTGGTTTGTTTTTCTTTTTATCAGATAAGGGCTACATTTTTTATTTTCTTATATTTTGCTTTGGCTTATCATTGTGCACTTCATTTTAACACAAACCTTAGTCTAAATTCCAGATACAATCATCTCCAATGATTTTCTTAATTGGTTCTTGAACTTTTACTCTTATTTTAATAATTCTTAGAGAATTTGCATGTCAGATTCTTTTGAAAGTTTAAGGAGGCTGAAGTAACAAATCTAAAGATTTGGCACTTGTTCAGAGTTCCTTTGAACTGTTCTTCAGCTCCAGCACTTAAATAATTAATAGATAGTTGAAAACTTAGTTTCCAAGGCACTTTATGAAGAGAATTACCATTAAACTAATGCCAATAATATCTTAAGATCTGGGAGTACAATTGTTTTCATTCATTTCAAATACGATGTTACTGAGTAGGCAACAAACTATAGTGAAATCCATTTTAAGGAACATTAAAGCCTCATACAGTTTTCCAGAACTAGAACTCTGGTGATGGCCAAATACTTTTAAGGAACTAAATCTAATGTGACAAGAAACAAGAATTGCTACATGACAGCATTTAATAAAATGGACATTTCAGAGAGGAAAAAAATCACAAGAGAAATGGAAAAATTCATAAGATAAAAAGCAGAATGTGCCTTATGATGCTATTTAGAGGGCAAAATGCTGAAAAGTTAACAAATGAAGATTATTCAATGGTCCTGGCTTTAAAATAACAAAACACAAAAAAGTAGGATTCATCTGCTTAGGACAAGTGGAGACATTTCTTTTTTTCTCAGCTGCCCACTGTAAGAGGGCATATATTAAGAGATGAAGGAATAAGCTGAGACAAAAAAAAAATGAGTTCTGATAATCTTCAACTAGAAAGAAAGCTGATTTTTAAAAATGAATCTGCTGTCCTTTCTCCTCACCTCACATGTCTGATTTCCCATGATGCACTCTAACTCCCTATCCTCTCCAAATTGACCTGTTTCCTCCCAGAGCCCCAGCCGAGCTGTGCACCTCTTTAATGTGCCCTATACATCCCTGTCTTCATGTCTTTCCTCAACATCTTCCTCCTCGGGAAAGTCTCACGTAGCTATATCTTAACCACCCTTTCGGGACCAGCTAAAACCTATGTTTTCTGACAGTTTCTGCCTTCATTATAATCTTTTCTCTAAATTCTCCTGCACCTGGGTCTGCCATACAACACAGCCTATGTATGGACTAATATTTTTGAGGTTCCTTTACATACACTGGTCTTTTTTAGAGGGGAGCTCATACATGGTATGGAAACCACATCCCATGTTCTGATGACATAACTGTGCCTGATGCAAAGCTGAGCACAGATAGTGCTTCTATAGAGAGGGCAACGCAGAATCCAGTGCTTTCTGGATGCATTTTCTCCTTCTCTCTCTGCATGCAATTATTAACTCTCCCAGTAACAGTCTACCATTAGCACCTGATCATCTTTTGACTTCCTTGGTGGTTCTCCTCCTTGAGAACCAAAGCATCAGGGAGAGAGAGAGGTGAGTTGAGGGGTTTAAATTTCAAAGACTGAACTGGCTTTGTTCTAAAGTACTTTGTCCTTTGACACCCTCCGAAGGATCCTCTGCCTCATCCTATAGGATTCTAACAGCCACACTGCCACCATATTTGGTATTTGCCAGGAAGTCTAGGGATCATTGTATTTTATGGCCTTTTTTCCTTTATGTCATTCCACAAATATTTATTGAGCACCCACTATATCTTCAAGGAATCATCCTATATACTAGCGATACAGCACTGATTAATATAGTCAAGCCCCTGCAGTGGGGTAAATAGTGGCCCTCCGAAAGATATATCCATCTGGAACCTATAAATTCAATCTTATTAGGGAAAGGAACCTTTGCAAAGGTAATTAAGTGAAGGCTTTTGAGATAAGATCATCCTGGATTAGGATGGGTCCTAAATCCCATGATAAGTCTTTAGAAGGGAAGGGGAAACAGACACAGACATAGAGAAGCACAGGGGAGCAGGCCATGTGAACACGGAGGCAGAGATTGAGGTGATGTGCCTAGGAGCCACGCAATGCCAGGATTGTCAGCAGTCACCAGAAGCTGGGAGAGGCAAGCAGGCACTCTCCACCAGAGCCCTCAGAGGGAACTCAGCACTGCTGACGCCTGGGACTCAGCCTTCTGGTCTCAGAACTCTGTGAGAACACATTTTTGTTGTTTTCAACCACCAGGTCTGTTATCATTTGTTTCAGCAGTCCCAGACAATTAATGCATCCTCTCATGGTACTTATCATTATAGCGAAAAGACAAAATAAACTAACAAGGAAGTGTAATACAGTGAAAGGTAAGTGCATAAAGAGAACAAAACAGGACAAAGTGAAAGATGTCACCAAGAGCTACTTTAGAGAGTGAAGAAGATGATTGAATCTCTTCTAGTACTTCCTGGGAAATAATATTTGGAAAGAAAATTTATGAAGTCCAAATTAATTAGCTTGTTAAGTAATTTTTCCATGGGATTTTTAGAGTATTTTCTTCTGGTCATTTTAAGGCATAAGTGAGGTGTTAGTTTTTCCAGATATCTGGTCTAGGGCATCATTAACACTTATCTAATGACCTGGAATGGACAGTACAGATTACTCTGAGTGGTGGCCATATCATGTAACTTAAGACTAAAATAAAATGATGAAATAAATCACTTATTCAGGAAATTGATAACAAATGTCATCACAATTAAACATCATCCACATTATATTTCTTCATATAACAATTAGTTGAGTACCCATTGTTTTCATGGTATTATGAAAATGTTGGGGATACAGAAAATACAGTAAAATAGATGTGATCTTGTACTAGGGGAGTCTGTAGTCTATGGGGAAATACTGACATTGAATAAGTAATTTCAAGTAAAAAAGGATGTTTAAATATACTTTCTTTTTTTCATATATATATATTCTTTTCCATTATGGTTTATCATAGGATATATACTTCAATTAAAAAAAAGAATGTTTAAAAATAAGACAAGTGGGAATTCCCTGGCAGTCCAGTGGTTAGGACCCTGCGCTTTCACTGCCAGGGCCTGGGTTCAATCCCTGGCTGGGGAACTAAGATCCTGCAAGCCTTTGTGGGATACCCATGGTGTGGCCAAAAAGAAAAAGAAAAAAAGAAATGATTTTAAAAAATAAATAAAAAGATAAAAATGAGACAATTATGGGATAAGGCAGGGGGTGGGGGTCATACAGAGAGGCGGACAGTAAAGACCTCTCTGGCTTGTATGTTTCCTTAATTCAGCAAATATTTCCTAAGGGCAACTACATCCCAGGCACTGTTTGAGTCATCTGGGATATATCAATGAACAAAACAGGCCAAGATCCCTGTTCTCATATGGATCCACCTACCAGGGGAGACAGGCAATAATAGACCCAGTAAATGGATTATTTAGTGTTGTACAATAGGTAAGTGCCATGGGAAAAGGAAAAAGTAGAGCAGGGTAAGTAATATTGGGAGTGAGAGGTAGCAGACAGGCTTGCCACTCATATAGGAGAGCAGGAATAGTGTCATTGAGAAGGTGACATTTGAGCCAAGATTTGAAGGAAAGGCTGAAGTTAGCCCAGCAGACATGTGAGCAAAAAGAATTCCAGCAGTAGAAACAGCCAATGCAAAGGCCCTATGGCAGAGTGTACCAGGCTTGTCCAAGGAACAACCAGGAAGCCAGTGTGGCCGAAGTGGAGGGAATGAGAAGAGAATAGTGGGAGGCGAGATCAGAGATGTAACCTGGGACCAGATCCTTTAGGACCCTGTAAGCTATTGTGACACTTACTTCTCTCATAATGAATGGAGCACCATCATGAGAAGTGTTCTTTCCTTATCTTGTATAGTCTCAGTGACTTCACGGCTCAACTTTAATGTGACTCCTAACTTGACTATCAGAGATATTTGCTATTGCCGACAGAAAGTTTGTAATTCCTTCCACTAACAGCCACATATATTCTTCTCCTCCCCCCGGTGCTACCCACACACAACTAGGAAAATTGCACCCCAATGAATAGAAGGGCTTGCCAGAACTCTGACAGGAAAATGGCATGAGTGCATTTATTACAGGTGAAAGAATAAAGTCCATTCATAAATCAAAGGGAGCTAATTTTAAAATGTCACCTAGCCCACCTTCACTCTGGGAAGGTGTGGGAGCGAGGATGAACGGTCTTCCAATTGACATGCGGGTGGAGGGACGTCTGAGCACCAAGTCACACGCCAGAGTGTTTTTCATCCTGTCAACAGTATAAGATAAAACTGGGCCAAGGGAACGTTTTTCACTTTCAACAGGACAATGAGAAAAGTGTACACTGAAATATTAAGAAAAGAGGAGAATTTCTCCTTGTTTGGAAAACTATTCAAAAGCATGGCCCAACAAGAAAACAAAGGGACACAGGAGCCAACCAGGCTTTGATGTTGTTCTTCAGATGAAAGTTCTGAGAGAAACAGGACTGGCCTACTCGCCCAGAGGAGCGCTATTAGATGAGCAACAAGGAAAAGAGGAATCCTGCACAACAAGTTCTATTCTCCACGTAGAGGACCCTCCTTGAACCAGAAACCTTGATGCAGTTTTCTTCTTCAAATAAAATAAAGATCCATAGTCTCTACAATGACATAATTGCAAACCAGGAAAACTCCCGGGTAGGAACAGGACTTACAGAAGTGGCTCTCAGGCGAGTAGCCTCTTACACCTAGAACAAGCAACCCTGGTATCGTGCCCTAGGTATCAGCTACATAGCCTACACTACATTTCCAAAACAGGCTCAAATGTCTTCAGATACTGTGTTTTCCTTTTGGTTATAAATAAATAAGTCCTGGGGATATAATGTTCAGCATGGTGACTGTAGTTAAAAACACTGTACTGTATGTTTGAAAGTTGCTAACACAGTAAATCTTAAAAGTTCTGATCGCAAAAAGAAAAAGGTGTGACTCTGTGTGGTGATGGATGTTAGCTAGATTTATTGTGGTGATTATTTCACAGTATATACAAATATTGAATCATTATGTTATACACCTGAAACAAACATAATGTTATATATCAATTGTATCTAAATATTTTTTTAAATTACGCTTTGTATTTTTAGAGAAATTCCTTATAAATTCTTAACCTTGTCAGGGGCAGGGCAGTGGAGAAGGGGACATTGTGTTTTGCTTTTATCTGAACTACAACTCCTATAACTGCGAAAAATAAAAAAACACATCAATCCCCATAAATATAGACTCTTCTAAACAAAAGGTCCTGGAGATTATCTTAGACAGTACCATCGTTTTACTGAGAAACCTGAGTTCACTAAACAGTATATAAAAGAGTTCCATGTCTCTGTCAACTGGCTGGTGTTTTTAAGAGGTGAATTTTGAAGCTTTGAAGAAGTCAAAGTGCTAGAAACTCTGCTTAATTTGTTTCTCCTCATGTTAAAGTCAATTCAGTTCCAAACAGGGATAACTATACTATGGAACTCCAGGAGGTATCATTCATACTGTAGCCAACAGCAAAGCTCCGCCTGGAATTATGCAGTGCAGAGTCTGGGCAGATCTACTCAATGGTCCTTCCCAGAGATTCCCTTAGTTATTAGTCTTGGGTTAAGTAAAAGGATGCTTTGACTTTCAGTGCAGATTCTGAAATGACCTGCTTTGACTTCATTCTTTCAGAAGTTGGTTAAGTGCAAAGTTTAACTAAAACAAAATAAGAAGAGCTATTCAGAAGACATTGCCTCTGTAGGGGAGGAAAAAAACTCTTCCTCTACCTTACTAGGTTCTGTGGCTGGGGCCCTAGAAATTAAACTGACAAAAGACAGATTAATAAGAGAAAAACAGTTTATTAATACGTGCAGCACACATACACTCAGGAGAAACTGACAAGTAACTCGAAGGAGTGGTTATAGCTTGGGGCTTATATAGCATCTTAACAAAGAACAGTGCATTTGTAGAGAAGTGACAAGACAGAGAAAAGGGGTTTAGCTTTTAGGGGCCAGAAACTGTGGAAAAGTAAGTATATGGGCGGAACTAATGGAAGATAAGGGTTATTTTAGTAAGGTGTGTTATGCAGATTCCTCTTGTTCTTCTCTGGGCTGATTAAGAGTCTAGAGTTGTCTCCCTTGACTAAGAACCTAAGAGTTGTCCTCCTCTTCCTGGTATGAGAGGGTGAGACACCTTTAAAAATGGAAATTTATATCCTGCTTTTAGGCAAATGAGAGGAAAGAGGAGAGTTTTTTGAAATCTGCTGTTTCTCAATTGTCTTCAGCTCAAAATAACTTTTATATCAAAGCAGCATATTTCTAGCTGAACAGTCGACAACCACTGTGAATAGGAGATCATGGTCTCCCCAGGCAGAAATTATCTCCTCTTCTATTTCCACCATCCCTATTCAGGCTGCCCTTAGACAGATCTGTTGCTATGGGTTCTTCAGCACGATACAGAGTTGCCTCCTTAGCCTCATCTCCCAGCTGCTTTGCTGTTCCTACTTTATTAACACCAAATTCTAGCTCCCTGTAACCACCTTCCTGTTTTCTGCCTCTAAACTTTGCTCATATTGTTTCCTTTGCTTAGAACCCCTCCCACTCATTCATCACCTGGCCAACTCTCATGCATCTTTCGGGACTAAGATCAGATCTGACCCTTCAGAAAGTCTTCTCAGGCATCTTCTCCACAAACCACTGGCTATGAAGTGATCCTCCTTTAAGCAAAAGTACTCCATGCATTAAAATTTCTTGTTTCCTTCCACTAAATTATAAGCTCCTTCAAATCATAGTTACAGAAATCGCAGAGATTAGCCAACACATTGTGTGTTTATATCCTGCTCCTGGTGAAGCTTCCATGCCCAAGCAATTGGGGAGTTAATCCTCAGATAACATTCACCATTGGCTATACTGACTAGCCCAGAACATCCCCAAGTAGGTTATAATCACATCATCTGATCATTTCCTGTGGGCAATGAGTTGCATATTCTGACTCATTCCCTGATCCCCTAATATCTTTAACCCTGAGATTCCATGGCCAGTCAGAGAATCCATTTGGGGAAGTAAGCCAAATATTTAAAGTACCCAAGGGGTAAAGTTGGCCTTGCTTATAGGTGTGGTCAGCCATTGCTCACCTAGCTGGGTGACTTTGATTGTGATAACTGCCTTGGAGACTGAAAGACCATTATTAGAGATAAATCCCTGAATCAACGGTCAACTGGTTCAGGGAGGACTAGTTCATGTTGCCCTAATTTTTAGAAGTCTGGTTGTTACCAGAAAAGAAATATGTATTAAATTCCACTGGTCTTGCATGTTTTCAAATGCTATTCGGAGAGCCAGGTCAATAATAGTTCATGAATCATTCTCACATAGAAGGATGCTTGCTGACCAGGAGAGAAGACTCTCCCCGAGTCAAGTCTAAAGAAATATTGAAAATTTTGTTGCCTATAACTGAAAGTTGTTTGTCATGGTTAGATAGAATATGCTATGCAAAATTACTCAGAAAACTTTAAAGCAGTATATATTTATAATAATTAAATTCTTTCTCTCCAATTCCCCTTTTTCTAGATTTCTTGGTATATAGAAAAAATTATCCATCTTCTTTATTTCTTTAATATATTAGACATTGATTGGCACAGAGAAGGCATTCAAAATATATTTATGGGGTAAATGAAGTGACGAAAGAGCAAGAAAGATACAAATTAAAAACGATTGAATTATCTCCTTCTAAGAAACACCAAGAAAGCAGTGAGCACCATGGCTCTCAGTATCCTCATCTTTATCAAAAAGGGGTTGAACTAGTGTAACTGAAAGTGGAGGCCAGCTGCTCACCACTCAAAAGCCCAAAAGCCAACAAAGAGGCAAGCTTGGTGGAAAGGAAAGTTTGCTTTATTTCGGAGGCCAGCAACCAGGGTGGGAGGGCGGACTCCTGTCCAAAGGCCGACTCTCCCCGCCTGCCACTATCAGGGCACAAGAGTTTTTATAGGCAGAGGGAGGGGGTTACATGTTGAAACAGCACAGTCAGCTCTGAGAGCCATCTTGAAATTGGTCATGTGGTGGTCTGACCAGTGTCATCGAGAGAGATTGTTTTAGGTACAGCTAATTTTCAGTTCCAGAGTCAGTTTGTTCCCATTTCTTTGAGGCCAGCTCTCGGAATTGTGGCAGCTTATGTCATGGCTACAGTCTGGTCATGATGTGGTTAACTTCTTCTGCCTGGTGGGGATTTCAGTACCTACAAGACAGCTCAAAAGACATGGCTCACAATATTATCTATAGCCCTTGAAGAGGAAATAAGGGTCCTTGACTATGCTTGATGATTAAACTATTATTATTTAGTCTTGTTGGACTGTTTTCCTTTGCTTCTGCATTTTCTCACTTCTCTGATTAAAATTATTCTTTGGCTAAAGTTTTTCCATAGACAAAAGGCAGACAGAGGACATGTGGAGAGGACCATAGCATCCTGCTCTGTTTCACTAGGTGATCTTGAAAGCTCTCTTCAAGAGCTTTGTGACCCTGGACCTAGCTTCTACCTTAACCATCTACTTTTTATTTATATCTGTTATTGTGAGGCCCCTTTATTCTTTCAACTTGCTTTCAGAAAATGCTAACATGCCTATGTTTACAAATGATTTTTCATTGGGAACATTTAAGGTAGGCTGTTCCCTAATAGCATCTAGACAATTACAGCTCTCTCACCAGTAAATTGAATTTATGCCTTACTATAAGTGAGTTTCCTCCAAAGAGTTAATATTGTTCAACAGATAAAGATTCATGGCAACTTCAACCAATGGAGATGGCACTGACTGACTTAAAAGATGGATACTATCCCATTCTCATATATACTCTGTTTCAAGTCCATTTCCATTCAACAAGTATTTCTTTAGGACTGATTGTGTGTCAGGCATTGTGCAAAGCACTGTCCCCTTGGTCCACAGCCTGTATTTAGTTTGCATTACATACACAAATTAAAAAAATAAATTAATTTCCTGCACGTAAATAAACCTCCAGATAGTCTAAGAAACTAAGCTTTAAAGTGCTTTTTGTCAAATATATAATTACCTTGGAGCAGCCTTATAAGTCTTAAGAGGCCAACAACCCAAGTCACAGAGGACCATAGGCTCACTGCAGTGTCCCCTAATCTACCACGATTACCAACAATGATGCTTATCTTCCCTACACATTATGTGGACTGTGTACCAGACAGGGTATGTGTACCCAAAAGAATCTCGAAACAGAGCCTGGCCTTCAAGGATTTTATGACACTGTAAAGAATTCTTTGTTTAGTCAAACCTCGGCTCTGTTGAAGGTCAGCAAACTACACAACATGACAAAGGAAAAGTATCCACATATCAACAGTCTGCAAAGAGAAAACATACAATGGCTATCAAGAACAAGTTGGAATGAGACAGGAGAGAAACTGGAAAGCGAGCTAGAGAGCTAATGATTCCACAATTAACAGAAGATTAAAATGCTTCAAAGAAATTTTTGCTTAGGGCACCCCAAATATCTACACTGCTGTCAGTCACCATTCCACGAGTTGTGAATCTTTGCACTTAAAACAGGATGTCCATAGACACCATAAAATACTATGAGGGGCTTGTGGTATATTCACTTAATTGAATCTCAAAAAGAAAGTGACTAATCCTTATTAATTTTTCAGAAGGAAAACATTTGTACTATCACATTTGTAATGTCAATATTTAATGCCTCACTTTTATTTATTTATTTATTTATTTATTGGAGTATAATTGCTTTACAATGGTGTGTTAGTTTCTGCTGTACAACAAAGTGAATCAGCTATATGTATACATATATCCCCATAACCCTTCCCTCTTGAGCCTCCCTCCCACTCTCCCTATCCCACCCCTCTAGGTGGTCACAAAGCACCGAGCTGATCTCCCTGTGCTATGCTGCAGCTTCCCACTAGCTGTCTATTTTACATTTGGTAGTGTATATATGTCAATGCTGCTCTCTCACTTCGTCCCAGCTTCCCCTTCCCCTGCTGTATCCTCAACTCCGTTCTCTATGTCTGTGTCTTTATTCCTGCCCTGCCACTAGGTTCATCAGTACTGTTTTTTTAGATTCCATATATGTACATTATAATGTCTCACTTAAAAAAAATCTTCTTATGGGGAATAATCCTTGCTACTTATTTGGTATACTATTGATGAAGAAAGAGAACATAATTGGGGGAAGTTTAAGGAAAAGTGAGCAGAGAAAGAAAAGATGTCAAATATTAAAGAAAAGTCTACCAGCTGTTTTTTCATAAAAGAATGTAGCTCTGGTAACTGTAAAGCTACTTGACAACAGTTACAGTTGTATAACAGTCAAGTCTCATTAGTTTGGAATTCAGCAAGTCGGAGTAATAAAATCAACTTTCAGCACTGGTGTGAATAATCCAGGGCGACATTTTACCTGCTCTATAACAAAGAACCCAATAAGCCCTTCTTCAGCTGGGAAACTTTTGAATAAGACAAGCTGACAGTGAGAAGAATTAAATTATTCTGCTGTTTACACTCCCCTCCTATTGGCAAACCATGATCATTATTCATCAAACTTTCTTTTTCTAGTCATGGCACTGATGCTACATTTATAAAAGCAGACAGTTCTAAATACCTGTCATGCAGAAACTCAGAACCCTTTCCTGTTGGCTGTGAAATGCTTTTGGCTTTCAAGAAGGCATCATTGAACCCATCAAATATATGCAGCTAAGGTAATATGGGAATATAATAAATACTTTCGGGGGCAGAGGGAGGAGAAAAAGAGAGAATGAGAAATAGAAGGGGGAAAAGGAAGAATATAGTGTCTTACATAAGCATTAAGATAATCAGGATGTAAAACACTTCTTTCTCCTGGATTCTAATACATCAACCTTTCTAACTCACTTAACTCATGTAAACGGTTGTCACGAATTTCCAAACTCAACTGGAAACAAGTAAAGGAAAACCCAGAAGGCACTCAAGTAATGTGTAGTCACCTTAGATATTCTTTTACTCACCCACTTTTTTCAGGGAAGGCTTTTGTGAAGCCAGGAAGTTTAATGTGGCAGCAGATAACATGTGGAAGAGTACAGAGATTTAAATACTATTCCTGATTCTCTTCCCAGTGTCCTGTCTGACCTTTACCTTTCCTTGATTCAGGTTTTCACATTTATAACTGAACTTCTGAGACGGGCTTGAACTAGCCTCCCTGGCTCCAGTCTGTCCTCTGCTCAGTCATCCTCCATGCAGTGCCAGTGTTATCTTTCTGTCACATATACCTACTCATGCTGCTACCATGATTGAAACATCTGCTACCGCCTCAAACAGATAGGGTAAAATCTGGCTTCTTAGCAGGCCCTTGGCAATCTAACACTACCAATACTTCCATCTTTATCTGCCACCTCTCCCCTTGTCCCGTCCTTAAGCCACCCCATGTATCCATTGTTCCCTGAACACACCACACTTTTACTTTCATATGGGCTGTTCCCACTTCCTGGATCCCCTCCTTCCCCCACCCCCGACATCTCTATGGTAGCATCACAGTGACGTGACACTCAAGGTCCTTTCAAACCCTAGATTTCATTGGGGACGCTTTCTCCAAGCTTACAGGGCAGCGTAGCCCCTTGTTTTAAAATGCAGGTTTTAGTATTATTCAGGTAAGGCCAAACAGACCAGGAGATGATTGCTATTGAAGAGATAGCTTGAGTGAGGAGATTCAAGATGGTGGAAGAGTAAGATGTGGAGATCACCTTCCTCCCCACAAATACATCAGAAATACATCTACATGTGGAACAGCTCCTAAAGAACACCTACTGAACATTGGCAGAAGACCTCAGACTTCCCAAAAGGCAAGAAACTCCCCACGTACCTGGGTAGGGTGAAAGAAAAAAAGAATAAACAGAGACAAAAGGATAGGGATGGGACCTGCACCAGTGGGAGGGAGCTGTGAAGGAGGAAAGGTTTCCACACACTAGAAGCCCCTTCGCAGGCAGAGACTGCGGGTGGTGGAGGGGGGAAGCTTCGGAGTAGCGGAGGAGAGCACAGCAACAGGGGTGCGGAGGGCAAAGCGGAGAGATTCCTGCACAGAGGATCGGTGCCGACCAGCACTCACCAGCCCGAGAGGCTCGTCTGCTCACCTGCCGGGGTGGGTGGGGGCTGGGAGCTGAGGGTCGGGTTTCGGAGGTCGGATCCCAGGGAGAGGACTGGGGTTGGCGGCATGAACACAGCCTGAAGGGGGTTAGTGCACCACAGCTAGCCGGGAGGGAGTCCGGGAAAAAGTCTGGACCTGCCTAAGAAGCAAGAGACCATTGTTTCGTGGTGAGCGAGGAGAGGGGATTCAGCGCACCGCCTAAACGCGCTCCAGAGACGGGCGCAAGCCATGGATACCAGCGTGGACCCCAGAGACGGGCATGAGATGCTAAGGCTGCTGCTGCAGCCACTAAGAAACCTGTGTGAGAGCACAGGTCACTATCCACACCGCCCCTCCCGGGAGCCTGTGCAGCCCGCCACAGCCAGGGTCCCATGATGCAGGGACAACTTCCTCAGGAGAACGCACGGTGCGCCTCAGGCTGGTGCAACATCATGCTGGCCTCTGCCGCTGCAGGCTCGCCCCGCATCTGTACCCCTCCCTCACCCCGGCTTGAGTGAGCCAGAGCCCCCTGAATCAGCTGCTCCTTTAACCTGTCCTGTCTGAGCAAAGAATAGATGCCCTCAGGCGACCTACACACAGAGGCGGGGCCAAATCCAAAACTGAACCCCGGGAGTTGTGCGACCAAAGAAGAGAAAGAAGAGAAAATCTCTCCCAGCAGCCTCAGGAGCAGCGGATATAATCTCCACAATCAACTTGATGTACCCTGCATCGGTGGAATGACTGAATAGACAACGAATCATACCAAATTGAGGAGGTGGACTTTAGGAGCAATGATATATTTTTTTCCCCTTTTTCTCTTTTTGTGAGTGTGTATGTGTATGCTTCTGTGTGTGATTTTGTCTGTATAGCTTTGCTTTTACCATTTGTCATACGGTTCTGTCTGTCTGTTTTTTTCTTGTTTTTTTCTTTTTAGTATAGTTTTTAGCACTTGTTATTATTGGTGGATTTGTTTATTGCTTTGGTTGCTCTCTCTTTTTTTAATTACTTAAAATTTTTTTTTTACTTGAGGCGGGAGAGGCAAGTTCAGGACACTAGTCCACAAGAGACCTCCCAGCTCCACATAATATGAAACAGCAAAAATCTCCCAGAGATCTCCATCTCAATGCCAAGACCCAGCTTCACTCAATGACCAGCAAGCTACAGTGCTGGACACCCTATGCCAAAAAACTATCAAGACAGGCACACAACCCCATCCATTAGCAGAGAGGCTGCCTAAAATAATAGCAAGGTCACAGACACCCCAAAACACACCAGACATGGACCTGCCCAGCAGAAACACAAGATCCAGACTCACTCACCAGAACACAGGCACTAGTCCCCTCCACCAAGAAGCCTACACAACCCACTGAACCAACCTTAGCTACTGGGGACAGACACAAAAAACAATGGGAACTACGAACCTGCAGCCTGCGAAAAGGAGACCCCAAACACAGTAAGTTAAGCAAAATGAGAAGACAGAAAAACACACAGCACATGAAGGAGCAAGATAAAAACCCACCAGACCTAACAAATGAAGAGGAAATAGGCAGTCTACCTGAAAATGAATTGAGAATAATGATAGTAAAGATGATCCAAAATCTTGGAAATAGAGTGGAAAAAATACAAGAAATGTTTAACAAGGACCTAGAACTAAAGAGCAAACAAACAGTGATGAACAACACAATAAATGAACTTAAAATTCTTTAGAAGGGATCAATAGCAGAATACCTGAGGCAGAATGGATAAGTGACCTGGAAGATAAAATAGTGGAAATAACTACTGCAGAGCAGAATAAAGAAAAAAGAATGAAAGGAATTGATGACAGTCTCAGAGACCTCTGGGAAAACATTAAACACACCAACATTTGAATTATATGGGTCCCAAAAGAAGAAGAGAAAAAGAAAGGGAGTAAGAAAATATTTGAAGAGATTGTAGTTGAAAACTTCCCTAATATGGGAAATGAAAGAGTTAATCAAGTCCAGGAAGCACAGAGAGTCCCATACAGAATAAATCCAAGGAGAAACATATTAATCAAAGACACATATTAATCAAACTATCAAAAATTAAATACAAAGAAAACATATTAAAAGCAGCAAGGAGAAAAACAACAAATAACACACAAGGGAATCCCCATAAGGTTAACAGCTGATCTTTCAGCAGAAACTCTGCAAGCCAGAACGGAGTGGCAGGACATATTTAAAGTGATGAAGGAGAAAAACCTACAACCAAGATTACTCTACTCAGCAAGGGTCTCATTCAGATTTGATGGAGAAATTAAAAACTTTACAGACAAGCAAAAGCTGAGAGAATTCAGCACCATCAAACCAGCTTTACAACAAATGTTAAATGAACTTCTCTAGGCAGGAAACACAAGAGAAGGAAAAGACCTACAATATCAAACCCAAAACAATTAAGAAAATGGTAATAGGAACAAACATATCTATAATTACCTTAAATGTAAATGGATTAAATGCTCCAACCAAAAGACACAGACTGGTTGAATGGATACAAAAACAAGACCTGTATGTATGCTGTCTACAAGAGACCCACTTCAGACCTAGGGACACATACAGACTGAAAGTGAGGGGATCGAAAAAGATATTCCATGAAAATGGAAATCAAAAGAAAGCTGGAGTAGCAATTCTCATATCAGACAAAATAGACTTTAAAACGAAGACTATTACAAGAGACAAAGAAGGACACTACATAATGATCAAGGGATCAATCCAGGAAGAACATATAACAATTGTAAATATTCATGCACCCAACATAGGAGCACCTCAATACCTAAGGGAAATACTAATATCCATAAAAGGGGAAATCGACAGTAACACAATCATAGTAGGGGGCTTTAACACCCCACTTTCACCAATGGACAGATCATCTGAAATGAAAATAAATAATAAATAATAAATAATAAATAAATAATAAAATAAATAATGTCATAATATCTTCCAGGTCACTTATCCGTTCTGCCTCAGTTATTCTGCTATTGATCCCTTCTAAATAAATGATACATTAAACAAGATGGACTTAATTGACATTTATAGGACATTCCATCCAAAAACAACAGAATACAATTTCTTCTCAAGTGTTCATGGAACATTCTCCAGGATAGATCATATCTTGGGTCACAAATCAAGCCTTGGTAAATTTAAGAAAATTGAAATCGTATCAAGTATCTTTTCTGACCACAATGCTATGAGACTAGATATCAATTGCAGGAAAAAATCTGTAAAAAAATACAGACACATGGAGGCTAAACAAAACACTACTTAATAACCAAGAGATCACTGAAGAAATCAAAGAGGAAATCAAAAAATACCTAGAAACAAATGACAATGAAAACACGATGACCCAAAACCTATGGGATGCAGCAAAAGCAGTTCTAAGAGGGAAGTTTATAGCAATACAATCCCATATTAAGAAAGAACAGGGCTTCCCTGGTGGTGCAGTGGTTGAGAGTCCGCCTGCCGATGCAGGGGACACGGGTTCGTGCCCCGGTCCGAGAAGATCCCACATGCCTCCGAGCGGCTAGGCCCATGAGCCATGGCCGCTGAGCCTGCGCGTCCGGAGCCTGTGCTCTGCAACGGGAGAGGCCACAACAGTGAGAGGCCCGCATACCACAAAAAAAAAAAAAAAAGAAAGAAAGAAAGAACAAAAATCTCAAATAAACAACCTAACTTTACACCTAAAGCAATTAGAGGAAGAAGAACAAAAAGCCCCAAAGTTAGCAGAAGGAAAGAAATCATAAAGATCAGATCAGAAATAAATGAAAAAGAAATGAAGGAAACGATAGCAAAGATCAATAAAACTAAAAGCTGGTTCTTTGAGAGGATAAACAAAATTGATAAACCATTAGCCAGACTCATCAAGAAAAAAAGGGAGAAGACTCAAATCAATAGAAATAGCAATGAAAATGGAGAAGTAACAACTGACACTGCCAAAATACAAAGGATCATGAGAGATTACTACAATCAACTCTATGCAAATAAAATGGACAACCTGGAAGAAATGGACAAATTCTTAGAAATGCACAACCTTCTGAGACTGAACCAGGAAGAAATAGAAAATATGAACAGACAAATCACAAGCACTGAAATTGAAACTGTGATTAAAAATCTTCCAACAAACACAAGCCCAGGACCAGATGGCTTCACAGGCGAATTCTATCAAACATTTAGAGAAGAGCTAACAGCTATCCTTCTCAAACTCTTCCAAAATATAGCAGAGGGAGGAACACTCCCAAACTCATTCTACGAGGCCACCATCACCCTGATACCAAAACCAGGCAAAGATGTCACAAAGAAAGAAAAGTACAGGCCAATATCACTGATGAACATACATGCAAAAATTCTCAACAAAATACTAGGAAACAGAATCCAACAGCACATTAAAAGGATCATACACCATGATCAAGTGGGGTTTATCCCAGGAATGCAAGCATTCTTCAATATACACAAATCGATCAATGTGATACACCATATTAACAAATTGAAGGAGAAAAACCATATGATCATCTCAATGGATGCAGAGAAAGCTTTCAACAAAATTAAACACCCATTTATGATAAAAACCCTGAGAAAGTAGGCACAGAGGGAAATTTCCTCAACATAATAAAGGCCATATATGACAAACCCACAGCCAACATTGTCCTCAATGCTGAAAAACTGAAACCATTTCTGCTAAGATCAGGAACAAGAAAAGGTTGCCCACTCTTACCACTCTGATTCAACATAGTTTTGGAAGTTTTAGCCACAGCAACCAGAGAAGAAAAATAAATAAAAGGAATCCAAATTGGAAAAGAAGAAGTAAAGCTGTCACTGTTTGCAGATGACATGATACTATACATAGAGCAGCCTAAAGATGCCACCAGAAAACTACTAGAGCTAATCAATGAATTTGGTAAAGTAGCAGGATACAAAATTAAAGCACAGAAATCTCTTTCATTCCTATACACTAATGATGATAAATCTGAAAGTGAAATTAAGAAAACACTCCCATTTACCACTGCAACAAAAAAGAATAAAATATCTAGGAATAAACCTACTTAAGGAGAGAAAAGACCTGTATGCAGAAAATTATGACACTGATGAAAGAAATTAAAGATGATACAAATAGATGGAGAGATATACCATGTTCTTGGATGTGAAGAATCCACATTGTGAAAACGACTATACTACCCAAAGCAATCTACAGATTTAATGCAATCCCTATCAAACTACCACTGGCATTTTTCACAGAACTAGAACAAAAAATTCACAATTTGTATGGAAACACAAAAGACCCCGAATAGCCAAAGCAATCTTGAGAAAGCAAAACTGAGCTGGAGGAATCAGGCTCCCAGACTTCAGACTATACTACAAAGGTACAGTAATCAAGACAGCATGTTACTGGCACAAAAACAGAAATATAGATCAATGGAACAGGATAGAAAGCCCAGAGATAAACCCACGCACCTATGGTTACCTTATCTTTGATAAAAGGGGCAAGAATATACAGTGGAGAAAAGACAGCCTCTTCAATAAGTGGTGCTGGGAAAACTGGACAGCTACATGTGAAAGAATGAAATTAGAACACTCCCTAACACCATACACAAAAATAAATTCAAAATGGATTAAAGACCTAAATGTAAGGCCAGACAATGTAAAACTCTTAGAGGAAAACATAGGCAGAACACTCTATGACATAAATAAAAGCAAGATCCTTTTTGACCCACCTCCTAGAGGAATGGAAATAAAAACAAAAATAAACAAATGGGACCTAATGAAACTTAAAAGCTTTTGCACAGCAAAGGAAACCATAAACAAGATGAAAAGAAAACCCTCAGAATGGGAGAAAATATTTGCAAATGAAGCAACTGACAAAGGATTAATCTCCAAAATTTACAAGCAGCTCATGCAGCTCAATATCAAAAAAACAAACAAACAAACCCAAAACTGGGCAGAAGACCTAAATAGACATTTCTCCAAAGAAGATATACATATTGCCCACAAACACATGAAAAAATGCTCAACATCATTAATCATTAGAGAAATGCAAATCAAAACTACAATGAGATATCATCTCACACCAGTCAGAATGGCCATCATCAAAAAATGCACAAAAGGGCTTCCCTGGTGGCACAGTGGTTGAGAGTCCGCCTGCCGATGCAGGGGACGTTGGTTCGTGCCCCAGTCCGGGAGGATCCCGCGTGCCGCGGAGCGGCTGGGCCCGTGAGCCATGGCCGCTGAGCCTGCGCGTCCGGAGCCTGTGCTCCGCAACGGGAGAGGCCACAACAGTGAGAGGCCCGCGTACCGAAAAAAAAAAAAAGCACAAATAATAAATGCTGGAGAGGGTGTGGAGAAAAGGCAACCTCTTGCACTGTTGGTGAGAATGTAAATTGATACAGCTGCTATGGAGAATAGTATGGAGTTTCCTTGAAAAACTAAAAATAGAACTACCATACGACCCAGCAATCCCACTACTGGGCATATACCCTGAGAAAACCATAATTCAAAAAGAGTCATGTACCACAATGTTCACTGCAGCTCTATTTACAATAGCCCATACATGGAAGCAACCTCAGTGTCCATCAACAGATGAATGGATAAAGAAGATGTGGCACGTATGTACAATGGAATATTACTCAGCCATAAAAAGAAACAAAATTGTGTTATTTGTAGTGAGGTGGATGGACCTAGAGTCTGTCATACAGAGTGAAGTAAGTCAGAAAGAGAAAAACGAATACCGTAAGCTAACACATATATATGGAATCTAAAAAAAAAAAAAATGGTCATGAAGAACCTAGTCGCAAGATGGGAATAAAGACACAGACCTACTAGAGAATGGACTTGAGGATATGGGGAGGGGGAAGGGTAAGCTGTGACAAAGCGAAAGAGAGGCATGGACATATATACACTACCAAACGTAAGGTAGATAGATAGTGGGAAACAGCCGCATAGCACAGGGAGATCAGCTCAGTGCTTCGTGACCACCTAGAGAGGGGGGATAGGGAGGGTGGGAGGGAGGGAGACGCAAGAGGGAAGAGATATGGGAACATATGTATATGTATAACTGATTCACTTTGTTATAAAGCAGAAACTAACACACCACTGTAAAGCAATTATACTCCAATAAAGATGTTTAAAAAAATAAATGAAGACCCTACCGAAAAAAAGAAAAAAAAAGATAGCTTGTTATGCACAGTTCCCAAGAGAATGAAGCAAGCCATGCCACACAGGGCCACACAGGGAAGCACGAGAGTCAGCTGGAAAGCAGAAGAATGAGGGGAAAATGTGAACAAGAGCCTTTATTGTCCTTTCTGCCAGAAAGGCAAGAAAGGGCAAGGTAAGAAGGCTTAGTGTTGGTTACTTTGAATAACTTCAGCAGGCTCTGGCGTATAGGGATGTTTCTAGCTGTCTAGTACCTGGCCCTGGAGTGATTAGGGTAGAGGAATATTAGCCCTGAGTCTGAACACCCAGTAGAGGAGAGTTGTGTGATCTCTGGATTGGTGACTTTACATATGAAAGGCATGCTCTCTGGTAGTGAAGTTGTTTACTATTTCTAGGAATTGGCTAGCTCTGGGAAGAGCAGCCTTTCCAGCATCAGCAAGGCTCCAAGATGTCAAAGCATTAAAATTACAGAAAATAAAAAGGCATGATTAACATCCCCCTCCCTACTGCAGTTTGTTCAGTACCTTTATAACATTTTATATTTAAATTGTTTGCTCCTCAAGAAGAGAGGTCTCACTTTTGGAGCTTGGATACATGAAGATCTAAATGTAAAGAAGCAAGAAAGTGAAGGCAGATTGTCCTTGACAAAAAACCAGAGACGAATATTTTAAATAGCCTCCTAATGTTGAACTGCACAGGGTTTTCAAAATAAAAACGTTTAAAGTGATGACTTTGCACTGGGAATATTTGTATATAAAGTCTACATAGTCAGCCATTGGAAGACAGCATCTGCCAAGTCCCAAGATCCAATGAGCTTTCCTTGAGATATGACTTCTATAGGCCTATGGGTCTGGCCCTCCATCACCTGTATGCGCTGAGTAGTACCTTATATCTATTCTATTTCTTCAAATCAATCATAATAGCAAACATAATATTCTCTTACAGTGTTCATTTAATCCCCCATATGAATATCCATTAGCCCAGACTCAGTTTTAACAAGAATAATAAACCAGGAGAGAGGATGAGACAGAGATTCCTGTTTTTCTGTGAAGATATTTCTACTTTAAGAAACAAAAGGAAAAATATGCAAAAATAATTGCAGAATAGATCTCTCTTAATGACCTTGATTGAAGCCCATTAAATAAAAACCTCAGAGAGCCTCTGATGGAACCCTGATTGGAGAAGAGCCCTGTATAACAAATTAGGTCTGAGGGCTTGGGGACACAGCAGGTTACCGATACATGATGTTAACCAGAAATAAAGAGAGAATGGGTAAAGCAGATCATGAAAATCAGCAGGGGGAAAGAAAACAGAACCAGGACCAGTAGGTGAAAAAAGAAAGGAAAACATGTACTAATGAATGAGGTCATTTATTTAAAACCATCATTCACTGTGATTTGCAACTAGAAAAATACAGTCAAGCCTAAGTGAAATTCATTACTTCCATCCAGCAAAACCTATAACAGAAACATCCAACTTGTCCCTTCTGCCAATGACAACATCTTCCTCTTTAGGTCAAATGGAACAATTTAAGGATTGTTTTAAATGAGACAATGTATGTGAAGGCATCAGATGCTCTGGAGAGCAACTATTCAATAAGTGTTATTGTTCCATTCCCTTCCCTGCGTGCAATCTGAGAAGTGGCTCCAAGGCATCAAGTTCGTGGTCAGTGGATAAATGTAGCGCTTATCCCATCAAAATTAAATTTCATGGTTGGCGAGAAATTAAAGATTTCAGAGTCATTAGCTCACAAAGGGACTCCATGTGTGGTCCTTTCTTACTATTACTCTGGCACTTTCTGGCATTGTCCTTGGCTCTTCCTCCCTGACAGCTGACAGCCTCACCCTTTTTCTTCGTGGCCAGAAGTTAAGTGAGTGCATGTTCATCCACTTGGCAAATGTGCTGTTTCCTTTGTGTCTTAGCCAACAAAAACATGCCATTAATGGAAGACATCAGCCAATGATTTTCAGTGTCCGGCTCCCACAGGTCTCCTCACCCCTGCCTCAGCATGTGGTAAATATTTACCTAATTTTCTATCTTTGATCTCCTTTGGGCCTTTTTCCACAGAAGAAACCATGCAACTGAGATTTAAATGACTCTAGTGAAGACCTCCTTAATTTTTCCCTCCAATGTTAATTTCACAATTAGTACTCATGCGTCTTATACCCATTGGAGAATGTTAAGTCTATGTTCATCTCCTGGAAATATGCCAAATTATACAGAAACAAACTGTCCTAAAAGTAAAGAGGTCATCAGAGAGCTACCATGGCAGGTTGTACAAATAGTTCCCTGTACAAGGATTCCTGACCCAGGTGAGTGGGTTACGATGCGGGCTTTGCTCTGTTTGCCAAGCAATGCTCAGATGGAGAGAATTTCCTTAACTTATGCAAAGATACCATATTGAACAGAGTGATCCTGGACATGTCAATGTTAATGTAAGAAAAGAATTGAGTAAACATACCAAGCTAAGTGCTATGTGGCCAAACAGATTATGCCAACAAGAATATCAATGAACATTCACATTTTCTTCCAAATTATCCCTACAGAAATTCATTTTCCATCCAATTTATTTATTGACTAATTAAAAAAAAATAATCTCACCTAATAAAAATATCTGGACCTAAAAAGCTAAAATGGTATAAAGAGCAAAATTCATCAAAATCCATTTTATTTCTTAAGTATAAATACCTAAAGGTAGAAAGGCAATACCAAATTCTTCTCCCTAAAGGACAAATTAATTGTGAAAAAAGATTAGAGACGTGAACCGAGTTCAAGGGCCACTATAAATAATGTAACACCAAGTACAGGTTTTGTATTCCTCTCCCACCCAACTGACTTACAGCAAATCAGAAAACATACATTGACAGAATATATTTTTAATAAGACAAAATATTTTTGCCCACAGAACATTTCCAAACATTAAACTCCAAAATGGCCTACCCAAAAAGAATAAATATTAAATGCAAAACACTCTACTTGGTAATAGAGAGGACAAGAAGATATTAAAGAAACCAAAACACTCTACTTGGTAATAGGAAGGACAAGAAGATATTAAAGAAACCATCCTCTACCCTCCAGGGACTGAAATCTTAAATAGAAACAGATTTTAAAACCCTAATATTGCTGTCATAGAAGTACACATGTGTTGTGAAGGGAATGGGTGAGAAGGAAAAAGGATGGTCCTTGAGGGGTCAGAGAAAGGTTTTGAGACGTTTGAGCTGGGACCTGAAGATGAGAGAGACTGAAGGAGGGTTTACTTCTAAAGCTCCAACATTCTACAGTCACAACACACTCAGGAAATGATGGCATTTGTGTGGCACGTTGGAGTAAACTGAGGATGCTGATTCCTGCTGGGTCAAGGGCTCTGGCTAAGACTGGCTGTCCCCAGGGATGAATAGGTCTGTGACTCAGGACACCTGTAAGCCATTTTGATCACACCAGGATACCAAGGAACACATCATTGGCAAGTTCTGTAGAGTTTTGAGAGTAAACTGGTAGTTCTCAACTTTTTGTGACACCTATAATCGCCTGAGAGCTTTAAAAACAATCCATGCCATTTAAGTCAGAATCACCAAAGGAGCAGCCTGAACATGGGAATGTTTTAGGAGCTCTCAAATAAGGCTAATGGGAGACAGGTTGAGAACCACTGGACAAAATTTCCCTTCTCTTACCAGAACAAAACTGGCTAAGTCACACATCAAGTTTTGAAATAAAAATAAATTAATAATAATAATAAGCTGGTAGATAATTAGAAATTAAATAGTATCTACTTCTGTTTCTGGCCATGAAGGAGTAACAGGATGCAGAATTACCCTCCTGTTGTAAACTAGGAAACTTGATAAAACACAGAAAAAGCTATTTTCAAACACTGGACAGTAGAGGATTGTGATCCTTACAAGTAGGATAAAAAATAAGGTGAGGGCCTCCCTGGTGGCGCAGTGGTTAAGAGTCCGCCTGCCGATGCAGGGGATACGGGTTCGTGCCCCGGTCTGGGAGGGTCCCATATGCCGCGGAGCGGCTGGGCCCGTGAGCCATGGCCGCTGGGCCTGCACGTCCGGAGCCTGTGCTCCGCAACGGGAGAGGCCACAACAGTGAGAGGCCCGCATACCGCAAAAAAAAAAAAAAAAAAGAAAAAAAAAAAAAAAAAGAAGGTGAGTCCTACCATTAGCCAGGTTTTCTGCTAAAAGACAGTCTCTAGATTGCAGGACAGGGAGGGTGAACCCAAACAGAGCCTAAGAGTTTAAGATTCAGAGACTGGGAATTGGGGAGGAAAAGGCAGCTGGAATTTGCAGAGCAGAGTCCCCAAGAGGAGAGAGCTAAGCAGAGAAACAGTTTCAAAAATCTGCCTAGGAATCCTCTTGAGTCATTTGTCCAACACAAATGTACGCATGCAAGATTGAAACCGTGAGAAACTAAGCAGAATAACTTCCAAGGAAAGAACATTCATTACTTATTCAGTATTGTACTATAGGCCTTAGCCAGTGCAATTAGGCAAGAAAAAGAAATAACAAGCATGCAGATTAAAAAAAAATTTTTTTAAAGAGGTAAAACTCTATGTACACATGACACATAAAAACCCCTGAGGAATTTACCAAAAAACAAAACAACAACAAAAAACCTCTTAAAGCTTACAAGCAAGTTTAGAAAGGTTTTAAGATACAGGGTCAATATTAAAAAATTAACTGTATTTCTATATACCAGCAGCAAACAATTGGAAGTGGAATTTTTTAACTCCATTTATAATAGCATCCAAAACATGACATATTTAGGAATAAATTAAATAAAATATATGCAAACCTGTACTCTGAAAACCACAAAAGATTACTGAGAGAACATTCAAAAGGTTAAATAAATGGAAATATAGACCATATTTATGAACCGGAAGGCTCAATACTACTAAGATTGTCATTCTATCCAAATTGATCTTTAGATTCAACACAATTCCAATCAAAATCTCAGCCAGTTTTTTTTTTTTTTTTTGTAAATTTGTTTCTAAATTTTTTTGGAAAAGAAAAGGACTTAGAATAGTCAAATGATTCAAATTTGGGTGACTTACACTTCCTGATTTCAAGACTTACTGTAAAGCTACAGTAAGTCATCAAGAGAATGTGGTGTTGGCAGAAGAATAGACCTACAGATCAATGGAACAGAACAAAGAATTAGAAATAGACCCCCACATATATAGTCAATTGATTTTCAGTAAAAATTAAAATGCCAATTTAATTCAATGGAGAAAGGAAAGTCTCTTCAACAAATGTTGCTTGGGGAAAAAAATGAACCTTCACCCTTACCTCAGGCAGTATAAAAATTTAACTCAAGATGGATCACAGACTTAAATGCAATGTTTAGAACTACTAAACTTCTAGAAAAAACACAGGATTCGATCCCTGGTCAGGGAACTAAGATCCCACAAGCTATGTGGCACAGCCAAAAAAAAACCCAATAAAACAAAACAAACTAACAAACAAAAAACCATAGGAGAAAATTATTATGATCTTAGGGTAGGCAAAGATTTCTTCTATAAAACACAAAAAGTGTGAAAGAACAAATTAAGTGGGACTTCATCAAAATTTCAAACTTAAGCCCCTTGAAAGACATTACTAAGAAAATTAAAAGATGTACTACAAAATGGGAGAAAATATTCACAATACAAATATCTGACAAGGGACTTGTGTGCATGATTTATAAAGAATTTAGTTATAACTCATTAAGAAGGCAACACAATAAAAATATAGGCAAAAAATCTGAACAGTTTACAAAAGAAGCTATGTGAATGGCCAATACACACATGAAAAAATGTTCAACATCGTTAGTCATTAGGGGTATTAATCATGCCTTTTTATTCTATATTTTTTATGTTTTAATATTTTAGGTCCTTGCTGACCCTTATAGCAATTATTTCCTGATCTATTGACCTTGTTATACCTGAATAATAATAAAACCTATATTTTAAAACACAGGGAAATTCAAATTAAATGCATAATGAAATAGGACTCCATACTCATTAGCACAGATAAAAATGTTTTAAGATGTCAATACCTAGTGTTGGTGAGAATGTGGAAAAATTAGAATCCTCCTCCTTCATTGCTAGTGAGATTGTGAAATGGCATAATCATTTTGGAAGGCCGTGTGATAGTTTCTTATAAGGTTAAACATACATTTACCATAAGACCCAGAAATTCTGTTCTTATTCAAATCTGTACTTACTCAAGAGAAATGAAAATATATGTCCACACAAAGACATGTACACAAATTTATTCATAATAGCTAAAAATTGGAAATCAAATGTCCACCTACAGGTGAATGGATAAACAAATTATGGCATATCCATAGTGATATAGAATAGATATGGACTGAAATACTACTCACCAATAAAGAGGAATCAATTACTAAAAAATGCAACAGTGTGGATGAATGATGCTAAGCAAAAAAGTCAGACACAAAAGCATACATACTGTAAGACTCCATTTCTATGAAACTGTAGAAACGGTCAATTTAATCTACATTGACAGATGATCAGAGGTTGCCTGGTGTTGGGGTAGTGAAGACTGACCAGGAAGGGCCACAAGGACAATTTGGGAGACAGATGGAAATATTCTATATCTTGATTGTGGTGATGATTACATGAGTATGTGAATGTGTCAAAACTCATTGAAATATAGACTTAAATGGGCAAAATTTAATGTGTGTGAACTATACCTCAATGAAGTGGATTTTTTAAAAACAGTGTCCTTGAAATAGAATCAAATTTATGTCAATCTTATTTATTATTCTTTTGCCCATAATGAGGTAATATGTCTGATTTTTCTGAAGACATCATGAAAAGAAAAAAATTATATTTGGAAGCAATTACTGAGACCAGATGGTTTCCTGTTCTTTCAGGAGTTAAGACATTATTAACAGTATTGCTTTATATGTCTGTAAAGACCCTTATCTCTGTGTACATTGTATTATTATACATCTATAAAATACCACTTTATAGCAGTAGCTGTACTTTACAAATCTCTTTCTACGTGGCTTAACTGTTAACTCTGACATACAGGCTCTCTTATACATCCCTCCCAATTCTGAAATTAGGAGGCTTTGGCTCACCAGCTTCAACACAAAAACCACGTGCCAGTTCAAGAATTCACTGTCTGGATGGATATCTGCCCTGAATTCCCCAAGAAGAGGGCTGGGAACTCTGAGCAGCTGGATGGACGCCCAGGAAAAGACTGTTCCCATCTCTGCTTTTTTTAGGGGCAATGGGCAAGATAAAATAGGACTGCCAGATGGCTACAACTCATTACTGCCTGGCAGCAGTCAGGGTGAAATGAGAGTAAATTAATCAGCATTCAGAAGGAATGAATGGCAAAGGGGAGATGTGTATTGATGCTATTTCAGTGCAAGTCAAATTAAACCTGTATAACTGACAACATGCATTAATCTCCCTATTGCCTCCAATAGCTGTGCAAATGAGCTCCTAGTTTCTTTATACAAACAGCTGTTATTTTCCTGTTACCACCTTGGCCAAAAGTTCTAGCAATGGCCTTCTAGGTTACCCTTAGTGATTAATACAAACTTGTGCATTATACCGACTCTGCTAAGGAAAGAATTTTGCCTGTGTTGTAGCAGTGAATCTCTAAACAGCAGCTCTCCAACAGAAAGCAGGGCTTGTGCAAAACGATAGATTTGTCAGTCATCCGCAAACTCTCGGACCTAAATGAACACTGGATTTACTGTTTGGATATTGCAGAAGTCACAAGGATTTTTTTCTAAAGGGAAAAAGAAACAAAATTGTGGGGTTTTTTTCAAAGAAAATTTAGATTTAGATTTCAAAGGTCAGCTATAAACCTGTGTAATGGCATTATGCTGGATTATCTTCTCCGGGATGTATATTTAAGCATAATATTATATTACAGGAAAAGGCTGAGTCTTAATTTACAAAAAAAACCCCAAAAAATCAATTGATGATATCTGGGTTAAATTTAATTCTTGCTTGGGTAAAGCTCGTCTCTGACAGAGTCTGCAGAATCACTTTCACCACCTCCCCCTAAATTAGAACTGCCTTTAAGAGTCTCCAAATAGCCAGAGAGACCAATGAGAAGGGGTCAGCCTCCTGAAATTATGGCAAGAAGCATAAACTAGAGAAATTAGAGCAAGGTTCTCCAGTACTTGTCTCAGGCTTTATTCTTCTCGAACATTTCTCTTCTTACCCAGCAGCAGACCCAGGTAATACCCAGGTCTGAAGCTTATACATTTTGAAGGTCCCTATATCAGAGAAAAAAATACAAATTTGCAAACACAAAAAACTGGATGAAAGTGAATATTTACATAGACTGAGAAAAGAAATAAATTACAAATTTAAAAAAGCTAATCAAGCAAATTTTTTTACATTCTGGAGCTTCTGTCAATCCTTCAGTTTTTTATTTTGGCCTCCACTGGGAACTTTCCCTCTCATCATATTTGAATTTTGGTATAATCCATCATTTTGAAACACACAAAAATAATCTGAAATTAAGGAATTCCAAGAGGAATTAAATGTGTTTTTAATTGCTAAATAACCATATAATCAAATTTCCCTTATATTACACACTTTGAACTTTCAGAAATACATGTAGAAATACTACATGGTATACATGTAGTTTTGTTATTGGAACATGGGTTTCCTCAGGTCCCAATTCAGTACTCTCTTTTGTCCAGAACTGCCACACTTTGTCAAGACAAGATCTCTCACACACCCTAAAATGTAACCCAGTGCTTTGGGATCTTTAAAATGCGCAACATTACACAAAGATGAACTTACTGTTTGTAGTATTATTGTTGATGGTTTTCATCCTCAGACACAGGAGTTCTGACAAATTCTATTCTACTCCATTAACACCAAAATGCATATTGTGTTTATAACTGTATACACTGCAGGAGAGAACTTTCATCTTGACTGAGCAGGAATAAAAATCAAATCTTCCACTTATAATTCTACATGCATGAGATTTGGAAGAATTTTCCACAGCAGCTTCTGGCCCCATACATTTCAAATCCTATTTCTCTCCCACTTCCCACATACTTCTGAAGTTAAGTGCATAGGACATGTTCAAATTGTGATACAACCCTTTGCCCCTGAAAATTTGGGTCACAATGCAAAGAATTATAGCACAGGGGGTGGTATGAGTACCTCTGAAAGTCATTGCTACACCAAGACAGCTAACTACAACTTAACTATATACAGAAACAACTGCAAAACACATAAACTTTCCACCAACCCAAATTAAATGTGTCCCCAACTCATCTTCCCCCTAGAGCTGTTCCCAAAATTTCCAAGGCTGCTCCAACACTTCCTGACATAAAGAGTGTGAAAGATGGGAATCTGGAGTGGAAAGATATCTATTGCAGCTAATATATCTTTTGTTTGCTAACAAAAACTAACACCACGTGTACATATTTTCGGTATCTCTCCCTGGGTCTTGGAAGGGTCCAGGCAGATGAGGGGTGCTGAAATTTAAACTTCATTAACTCAAATTAGCATAAATCAGTCTCTCTTCTTATCTCTTATTTATATGAGAGATATAAAATAAGAGGTTATTTTATATCTTATTTGGTCATGTTGATTGACCAAAGCATAATGGGTGAATGGAGAGAAAAGCTGAATTGAACAGAATTTCCATCTCTGATGTTCTAAACATGTTCAAGTAACAAGTAACTTTTGGTTTGTCAAAATGCCCTCCCCTCCCTGGAGACCCTGGGGTGCAAACGTTCATCCTTATACTACTCCCAGAGAGCTACCCACTCCTGTCACAGCCCATTGCTAATGAACAGAAACATCTAATTTGTATCACCACCCCAAATAAGACAGGATTACAAAGAAACTGTTTCAGGTGGGCATGTTCCAATGACCATTTTCCCATGAACAAAATAACTTGCAAAGAGTTTCATGAATGAGACAAGATCATTTTCCTATAAACAAAATAACTTTGTAAAGTGAGAGGGGCTGATACTTGGAGAATTTAATGAATCAGACAATGTTCATCCTTCTTGAATTGTTGGGGCCAGTCTGTGCTAGTACAATTTATAAAAACTGAAGTAAAAAAGCCCCATAATTTCTCAGAATCACTTGATTCCTATCCACCATTCCCTTCCTAAGAATACCAATCCTATACGTTGATACTTAGGGTAGGGTTGATACTCAGAGCACCAAGACAAATCTTCTTACCTAATGGCCGATACCCAAAAGCATGTTCTGCAGACCGTGATCTCCTGAGATTCTCCTGGCAACAAGGACTCAATGGTCCAGTAAGTTTGGGAAAGACTCATGCTGTATTCCTCTTGGGGATTCACAATGCGCCCTACCAAATTAAAGGCTCTAAGAAACATTGCAGTAAAGAAATCATCTTACCCCAGTATTCTCTACATTTATTTAACCATTTTCCAAGCAATGCCTAATAAAATGCGGTAGAATTAGTTTCACAGACCACCCTGTGGGCACATTTTCTTGAGCGACTGTCAGTGTCGTCATGTTTCTAGATCAGTTTCTCAAAAGTGTATTTTCTACCAATTTTTCCCTTTCTCAATGTGCTCCAGCCACAGTAGGCCTACTTCTGCATCTCCTATCACACCAAAAACATTCCTATCTCAGGAATTTGGTACTTGCTGTTCTCTCTGCCTAAAACTCCATTCTTCTAAATATGCTCATGGCTCCATCTTTCTTCTCATTCAAGACTCTGCTCAAAAGTCTGTTTTCAGAGAAGTCTTCTGTAATGGACTGAATTGATTACCCCACCAAAATTCATATGTTGAAGCCCTAACCCCAAATGTGAGTACATTTGAAGATAGGTCCTTTTAGGGAGGTAATTACGGTTAAATGTGGTCATAAGGGTGGGACCCTGATCCGATACAACTGGTACCCTTATAAGGAAAGGAAGAGAACCAGGGGTGCCTGGGCACAGAGAAGAGGCCATGTGAGGTCACAGCAAGAAGAAAACCAGCCATCTACAAGCCAAAGAGAGAGGTCTAAACAGAAACCAGCCCTGCTAGCACCTCAGTTTTGGACGTCCAGTCTTCAGAACTGTGAGAAAATTAATTTCAGTTGTTTAAGCTACCCAGTCTGTAGTATTTTGTTACAGCAGCTCTATCAGGCTAGTACTCCTTCCCTGACCACCCACCTAAAAGTAACACTTCCTGTTAGTCTCTTCTCTCCTTGTCCTGCTTTTTTTTTTTTTTTCTGCAAAGCGCTTATCATAACTTGACACTATATCTCTAGGAGGTTGAGAGGCAGTAGAATATAATGGATAAGTGTTTGGGGTCTGGGTTCAAATTCCAACTGTGTCACTTTCTAGTGGTGTGATCACTGATAAATTATGAAAGCTCCGTGGGCTTTACAGAATTGGTACTTACTTCAAAGGCATTGTTATAAGACTATAATGAGACAGAACATGGGAAGTGTTTATACTACTCCCTGGGGTGTATACTACTACACCCCACTGGAATGTAAGTTCCATAAAGACAGGGACTTTGTCATCCATGATTATGTTCACAGCCCCAAATCAGTGCCTCCAGGGCACATGTTAAACCCTCAATAAACATTTGTTACTTGAAATATGAATAAATGAAGGCCTGTGGACCTTTTCTCAAAGTTCACAAAGAATTTAAATTCTTCACTGTCACTTCCATGTCTATCTTTTTATTGAAAGAGTACCTTATAACCTACCACTGTCATATGATTTCAGAGCCCTTATTTTTGTGTTGACTGTAGTACTGGTGCCAAGTGATACTACTTTTTTTTCGGTACGTGGGCCTCCCACTGCTGTGGTCCCTCCCGTTGCGGAGCACAGGCTCCGGACGCACAGGCTCAGTGGCCATGGCTCATGGGCCCAGCAACTCCGCAGCATGTGGGATCCTCCCAGACCAGGGCACGAACCCGTGTCCCCTGCATCAGCAGGCGGACTCTCAACCACTGCTCCACCAGGGAAGCCCCAAGTGATACTACTTTAATTGACATGGGCTAATGAACCAAGTTCAGAAGGGCAGTTAACAAGGGTCAGAGAATATAGGCTTTCCTACCCAAAAGGCCCACACTGGAGCAGTCGTTACTACATTTACAGTGAGCAGTGTTTCATCAGCAAAACATCACCCATATAATTAAATCAGAGCACTTCATTTAAAATGTGTTAGTTTCATTTGTATTTATTTTTTTGTATTGGTTTTGCAGCTGTACATAATTTGATTCTCCAGATATCAGTCAACAGCACCTTGGCACCTTCCACTGATGGACTTCAGAACCTTCACTGCTCTATGCCATGTCATTGGAATGAGTCATCCTTTATCGCTTATTCAGATGAATACAGAATCCAAATCAGAGGCCTGGTGGTTTTGGTATCACCTTCAATAGGTCACAGTTATCTAAAAAAGGCTTTTGTCCAGCTGTCACTAAGAGCATAATAGGTGGTATAAGAGTAGTTCCCTAGGAACTCACATCAACATCTGTAATCACTTGTGCCATAAATTGTCATGTAAATCAACTGTGGGCTCATTCACTACTAAGGAAGTCAACAGGAGAATTTAACCCCAAATGTAACATGTCCCTCTATTTTCACAGATGTACATTTTCCAGTGACATAAATGATTACACCCACCACATGGTAAAAAGCTAGGTAAAGAATCTGCTGTCATTATGGTAGCATATTGTACACTCTATGGAACCCCACCCCAAATTCTGGTCAATCAAATAGACTGATTACCAGTGTTTCAAACATCTCTATCCTTCTACCTGCTAGGGCTACTTAACCCAAGCAACCAGTGTGAATTTGGAAAAGAGTCTTTATTGATAAAAGTTCTTAAGCTCTAAAGGGTGTTTAACAAATCCTAATATGTAATCTTCTAAAAGTTCCCAGTGATGTGATATATTTAATAAATTAAGAGAACCTTTAATACCAGCAACAAACAATCAAGAATTGAAATTTTAAAAGCAACACTCTTTACAATAGCATAAAATATGAAATATGTAGGGGTAGATCTGACAGAAATCTATTTACTGTTTACTGCTTAGGAAGCCAGCTAGGCATCCCAGAGACCCTCCCCATTCTTATTGTTTTATAGGTTAGGGTGCTGACTTTACAGCTGGGAGTAAAACTCTGCATTTACATGCAAAACCCTTGATGGAAAAATTCAGGAGGCATTGACAGCAGCATGCCCTTGATAGGGCAGCCACTAGCCACTCACCCAAGTGGCCATGGGGGACAGGGTAAAAACATGAGAAGAGAAATCAGCCCAAGGAGGTGGCTGCCAATCTCCCTCCCCAAATTTTCCAAATCCTCCAGGAGGCCTTTTAATGATAAAAAGGATTTTTTAGTTGGTTTTAGTTTAGTAGACCAGTATCTTCAAAATTTTTTCACTAAAGCAGTGGATGGCAACTCAACTCAGTTTATAAACCAGCGTCAACATAGTCTATTGTCCTTTTAATCTTTTCCCAGAAACTTGGTAGTTACCACACCAGCCACATCACTATCATTCAGGGGGCACCTTCTACTGCTAAGGGTGGGCCACAGGACTGTGTGAGCAGGAAGCAGCTGAGAGTGCCAGCTACTAAAGCAGCGAGCACAAACTGATGTACTGGGGGGAGAAGGAACAGGGCCCATATTTCCATCCATTCCACCATTATGTCTTATGGCCATTCTCTCTATCTCTGTCTGCCTCCACTCTCAGAGGGAAGGTACCATGACTTTTTCTTGTACATCCAGCATCTAGTCAAGAGGTTGGGTTGTAGTAGAATTAAAATTTTGTTGAATAACTGAATAAACCAGTGTACCTCTCAGAAAAGCATTCACAGTAGGACATATTAGGAAGAGTTTGTACATATGGAAAGAAAATTGTTTCTCCTTCCTTGCTATTAGTTGTATAAACTATGTATGGAGGAAAATTCCCTTTTTCTCGACACAGGTACATTAACATAGCTACTAATTAATATTTTCTCTGAAATTTAGAAAATGTAGGAAAAATTCTTCCTACGTCTGGGCATATATTGGTAGAATATATACAGCAAGGAGGTTTGCTTAAAGTCAGGTACTTTTCATACCAGATGAGCTGAATACAAAGAAATTTAGGTCTCCTGGTGTCATTCCCAACCTTGCCAGATAAATAGTCATCTCTGGAATGGCCTGGGAGAATCACCTTTCAATTCCTCGATACTTTGTAGCTGAGTTACAGAGTAACCTGCCAGCAACCCTCTCAGAATTCATGGGGCTGTTTAAATAGAGCAAAGTCCACAAAAAGTTCCACTGAGACGTGCTGAGCAAAGGCCAGAGCCCCAGAAGAAAACAAGTGTGGACTCAGCGAAGCTGCCCTCATCTGAGTGCGAACCCCACCAGCCCGGGGTTGAGGGGGTATCCGTGGTCTGTGTGATATGGCAATGAGCCCAGTACTGTTGGAGTTCCTGAGAGAGGTCCCAGGCTGGTTCCTGCTCTCTGGCATCTTCCTGCCCGTGACTTTGCTGCTGTTCCTTCTCATTGCCTACTTCAGGATCAAGCTGATGGAGGGTAAGTCAGAAGCCACACAAGGCAGGGGTTAGAGTCCTTTCCCATGGCACACATTTGGAACAAGTCCATGTACTGTCCATTTTTCTGGGAGGCCTGGAGCCACACATCTTTTTGATATGTAGATGCTTCTCAATAAGCACCCCCCTTAAGATATCTTCCGTGGTGAACGTGGCAAAATTTGATCTTTCCAGCAATGTGGATGACGTGCTAGGCTCTGAAGGCATGCCGTGGGCACCCTTAACTGCAGCCCCTTGCAGACAGGCAAAGTGTGAATCAGCAATTTGGACATGTGATTGCTTGTCTCTGTCTCTCAGGCCGAAAGATTCACAAACATTACAATGTGTTTCTTGGTCTGCCGTCTGAACCTGACAGGTGTGTGTGTGTGTGCGCGCACGTGCCCGTGTGTTCCTGTGTGTGCACACACTCCTCATCTGCTGAACTTCTACTAAGAAAATGTGCCAACACTGTGCTATCACAGTGTCTGGCAAATGTCAAGCCTTAATAGATATTTGATGGCTTGATGTAAATTTACCATGAAACTGGGGTCTTAATGTTAAAAAAAACAACAACCAAAGCCAAACCAAACCAAAACAAAACAAAACCCTCAGGAAGCTTAAAGTGACTGGGACATGAGAAAGCTGGGTCCTGGATTGAGCCTGTTTATTCTGCTGTAATTGAAATGAATGAAACTGCACTGTGATTTGATAGACTATGTGTTAATAATGTACCCAGCAAATGTTAGTTTAATACGAGAGGTTAATAGCTATTTTAGCAATATCAAAAACCAGTAATATTTCTTAAGTTGGATGATGTCATTAAAGTACTAAAAACAAATTTGAAAACCCCTCCTCAAACCGTCCTTTGCTTATATTTCCCTCCTCCCCCAATGGGATCTGTGTATCCTTTTTCTTGATTACATTTTCCAGTGTTAGCAGATAACCTTAGGCTAGACATGTTTTCATTTTTATGTGGATGTGATCCCTTTAATTCCAAATTTTCCTTTCTTATTAAAAAACCCCTGAGAACATGTGGATTTTAAAATTATAGTTCTTTCTGTAGCTGCTTTCCTAAGGGCAAGTAGTAATATCTTCTCTCCAGTTTGAGGGCAAATAAGAACACTTGGCCCCAAAGAAGATATCACCAGTTTGAATCTCTATTTAGCAGCTCCCACTTAAAAATTTTAAACAGATGGTCAAATGTCATGTCATTAATCTTGCAACCAGGGTTATGGCAAGTGTAATCATCCCTATTTTGTCCCTGTAAAGAAAGGGACGTTGACAGATAAACTAGTGTGTTCACAGAACCCCCGATTCCTGCATCCTGGTACAGAAAGTCATCTTGCCTACCTCATAATCCTAGTCCATCAAACAAGAGGCATTTTAAGATGTGACGGAAAGCAGGTGATAGTATCACAATCATTCTTCATTAATCCCCGTACTTCAAGGCTTAGGAGGTAATGGTGCATGTAAATTTAATTAGTATGTAGAGAACATCAATCTTCTCGCAAAGGAAGAAAGAAAATTCTCTAACATCCTGCACTCTTCAATCTGTGTCAGTTGCCTTGAGGAGTAGCTCTTAAGGTGGAGGTCTGAGTCTAGAACTTTCCATCACCAAACCCTGCATCAACCACTGCCAGGGACATGTCACCTCTCCTCGGGTGGAAGTTTTGATTATCTTATCTCCCCAAGTCCTGAGATTCCTAAACTGCTACTTTCAGTGCCGCTCAAAATACTATCACCCTGATCACGAACAAATTGCTTGCTAAAATAACCAACATTGCCAAAAATAGTTACTATGGAAAAGAAATTGTGTCTCTTGAATGCCTGAAAGTTTTTGTATGAAGCTAGATGTAAAATAAAATAAAATAAGGTCAGGTAAGTGATCAGGTTCTGGCCTTCAGCAATTGACATTCTAAAACAGTTAACTAAAGCATGGAAAATGTACAGTGCGGCTAGGCATCTCTCACTGAACTTTATATATATGTTTTGATAGTCAGCAATCCAAAAGGAAACAGATAAGCATTTCTAAAAGTCAAGAGTAAGTTAAGGGTTAGCAGAGTGAAATTGTTAAGATCTCAGATGACAGAGTCAAACCAAATGGAGGTTTGAATTCCAGGTCTGTAACAATGGCCACACTACCTAATCTCTTGAAGCTTCAGTTTCTTCACTTGTGAGATAGAAATAATAGCAGGACATAGCTGTAAGGTTGGTGTGGAGATTAAGTGAGGCAATACACGTAAGGTTCTTAACAGTGCCTGTTCTGAACAACCATTGGTCATTATGACCCCTGCTGACTTATAAATTCTAAGAAGGCAGTGTTTGTGTCATTATAATAACTATTATTAAAATATATCTAGTAGCTATTATTAAACTTAAAGATAAAATTATTGATCTTTATTTAGAAATAAAATTAATTATATAAAATTTACTTAAAATTAAGTAAATTACCCAAGGTCACTCACCGAGAAAATGGTAGAGACAGGATTTGAACCCTGGCTGTCTGGCTCCAGAGCTAGCCCTCTCAGCCAAAACACTACCCCTGGAGTATTGAACACAGAGTAGGTGTCCAGTAGGTATCTGCTGAATGGAGGAATCCTCTTGGCCCAGGCAAATAAACATCACCAACATGAGAGCCAACAGTGGGAGAATTAAACAAGGCAAGAATTTTATAAAAGTTTTGAGGGGACTCGATCAATCTCTTTCTGTAACAGGGCTAATTACTGATGATGGTGATTCCTCTGCATAAAGACTTAGCTCTGAGTCAAGAAGATTACATTTCTTCACCTGTGGCCCAAGAAGGAAAACTTCATTGCCTGCAGAATATTCTACAGTTACAAACTCGGATGTTTTCATGGCCACCTGTCTAATCTCACCTGTCTAATCTCTGCACTGTCCTTAACAGACCCATTAAAATGAAATGATGGCCAAATTGCAAGCTCTTTCAGGAGAAGGATAAATTATTTCTCTAGCTCTCTTCATTGCACCTGGCGCAGATATTTGGTTCACTTGGTAGATATAACTCATTGAGGAATGATGGGTTTTGCTTTCTCTCCTAGTTTTCCATTTTCTAGTTCTATTCTTTCAACGTCATTATTCAGGTCACCCATTTTCACTCTAGAATTTGTATCCTGGCTTCTCATTCAAAGCACCTGTTGTGCAGTTAGCCTTCAGTAGTTAAGAATAAGAGAGAAGAAGTTACTCATATTTCAGTGAGTCTACAATCTAAGGCATGAGCTATCTCAAGCAATACCTTTGAACTAGCAATAATCTATGTGGAAAGGCAGTGAAACTGTGTGGCTAAGCATGTGGGTTCTGGAGTCAGACTGCCTGGGATTGAATCCTGAATCCATCAGTTTCTATGATCTTGGGCAAATTGCCTCATTTTGATTTCTCTATGCCTCTGTTTGCTCACCTGTAAGGTAAGAATAATAATGGTGACTACAACATAATTTCATTGCAAGAATTAAATGAGAAAAGGCTTTTCACGGTGTCTGGCACATAGGTGATCAAGAAACGTTAGCTGTTAAGTCTTGAGCCGCATGTAACCTAAGACCTGTTACCATCCAATGCATATATACCCTCTCTCAACTGAGATGACAAGCAGTGTGGAATCAGAAAAGAATAGGTCAGAGAGAGTGCTCATGTCCTAGAGTTCATGACATATAAAGGGCCTGGCAAAGAATAAATTGCTGGGATTTGATGTGGGAACCAAAAAGAACATTTTCAGGTTCAATTCTCTAAAGTACATTATCTCCTATGAGATTATGAACTCCTTGTCTCCGGCTTGGATAATTTGATTAATTACAATTCTGAAAATAAACTATTAAGAGTAAAAAATAGTTTCAGTTATGCATGTTGGTGGTGCTGAGGAAGAGAAAAAAAAATTTTTTTTTTGGACGTACCAGGAAGATCTCAAAGGATAATTGTCAGGATTTCAGGGCTAAAGTTCAAATTTTCTATTGCCAGAGAGGTAACAGGTGAAGCTACAGGAGCAGATAAGAATACACAGAAAGATGATACATAATAAAAGCCAAAGGGAGGAGTATGACTGGGGGTGGGCATCATGGAAAGGGGGCTCATGTCAAATGCTACAGAGAAGAAAACTGGGGATTGGAAAATGCCACCAGATTTAGTAATTAGGACATCATAGATAAGTTTTAATATTTCAGTAGCTTTAACTGAAGCTATATTTTAAGGGGATAAGGAGTATGTAAGTGGCGAAAAGTTGACACTCAGTTTTCAATCAAAGATGCCAAAAGGTAGAAAGGAGACTAATTCGACTGGTCTAAAGACTTACAAACACCCAAACACATTTTTGGCGGGGAGGAACAGGACAGAAACCCTATCTTACTCATTTGCATATCCCCGGGTCTTGGGTAATAGACATGCTTAATAAATGCCTATTGAATGTGGGAGCCTTAATACACTTAGTCAACACAATCTACTGAATATAAAATATACTTAGCATGTAACACCTTTTATTACAGTGGTAGTTTGCCCTCTCTAACCAGGACCACTCCTTAGAAATAAGCATTTATATTTCTTTTGGGAGTGGTTGAGGTGGAAAGGAGAGATCCTGCAATAGGACCTGCTCTGATGACAATGACTTCTGTAACTTGCTGGGGCCACCACAGTAGAAATGCTGACCAATAACGCCTGGGGAGTTGTAAATGACCAGTGGCAAGCAGCTGCCTCCACAGTATTAACTGGTATTTTTCCTTTCAGTTAATGAAGAACTGTCACAGACTCCTGATCACCAACACAATCGTAAGGCTAGCTCTTCCTGGTACCAGAGAGAGAAACGGACGTGACTGTTGGGGACTGATCAATGGCTGATCAATGGCTAAAGCACAGTCAATTTCTACTGGTCAGAGAGCGAAGGTCAATGGCTTAGCAAATAGTTAATAAACTAGAACCACAGCAAGACAAAAAGAATACTAAGATGCTTGTTCTGAGAAGTGGTTCAAGAGGACAGCTATGAGACTTGACTTAAATAGCAGTTCTTCGGCGAGTCCCAAGAATGTAAGATTTTGTTGGATGTGCTCTACGAACTAGGCACATTGTAACTTTTTAACTTTTATAGGACTATGTCTACTCTGAAGGGCACTATTTTCAAACTAAAATTCTTAAGCATCATTATTACATAATCCCGTGGAAGCCCGCATTATTCTGACTTTGGAGGTGAAGATACTCCGGTAGAGATCAAATAAATAGCAAAAGATGAGTGCCTGTGGATTCCTGCTGTGAGAGTTCACACTTCCTCCCTGGAAGTTCGGCAACACTGAAATGACACCTTTTAAGGCATCATTTCTGGCCCTTGGTTTGCTTCTCCCCTTTTCCCAATTGCTTTCACAAATCGCATCATCATTGTGAGAACCCACAAAACAAGCAGAGTCTCTCGATACTCGGTATGGGTCACCATGAAAGTAGTTTTCAGCATGACATGACTTGGAAATACTGGCAACTTGGTGGGAAAAGGAAAGAACATAAAGTTCATAGGACTCACATGGAGAATAGCTCAAGACTTTGCCTCTAAAACCAAAACATTGGGGAGCTACTTCTAAATATGGAAAGAAGTCAACATTTCATTAGCACAATTCTTCTTCCAGTGGGAACCCCAAATAGCCAACCTAGATAACTGAAAAGAAACATTTAATTCAAAGTAGTAGTTCAAATAGATTGTGATTACTACCGGGCTCTTCAGTTTTCCTAGCTAACATTAACAAAAGACACTTAACATGTCCTAAGTGTAAGTCTGATTGTATTCTTATGTTTGCATCTGAATCCAACGGGCTATTAGACTTTATAAAACATAATGAATTTGTTCACCTGTAAGAAATACACCAATTTCTGCAGTGAAATACAAACATGCAAAAGATTGTTTGGCCGACCCAAAGCAAGAATGCACCACTAGTGCCAGATATTTTGTTTCTCTCCCCCTCCCCGAGTCTCAAATTCTTCATATGCATCCAGTGAATTTAGCCTCCATTTGCACTTCTTGCATAATATAAAACTCACTGTTCAACTGGAGACACTCATTTCTGTATTTCATTGCATTTGATTACAATGAAAATGTCTCCCGGGGCTTCCAGACTGAGGTAATTTAGAATAAGTGTGCATGCCATATGGAAGGAATGACAATATTCTTTCAGTTCTGAGAGGGATCTCTTTTTAGCCTCTGGTGGAAATCAGCTTATGTAAAATGCTTTCTTGGACAGAAGGTGTGGAAAGGATGCATCGTACTCCCAGCTGCCAGCCAAATCTGTGGCTCAGCCACCAGGGTTTGCTCTACCTTCTTCTGGAAACAGGCACAACATAAGCCTGACTGATGACTCTGGTGGATGCATTCCACCACCTCTGCCTTACCAGGGAAAATGCACCTCAGCTACTATGGTAACAGAGGAGCTCAAAACATACATGTTCTCAACATAAACATGTTGTGTAAAGCAAGACCTGATTCCTTTGTTGCTGCTGAATGAGATGAGAGTACAAAGAATGTCCATTGAAATCATGAGTAGAGTCATGAATGTTCTTTACATGTAGAGAGGAACAGAAACGTTAGTCTTCCTACAGAGAGACCAAGTCCAAGGGTTTTTCTACCACCTGCTTGAAGGCATTGTACTGGATTTGACTAGTCCCTCACAGAGCGCAGCCAATCAGCTGCCCGGTCACATCTTTGCTCTCCACCTGCTTAGAGTACAGGGTAAGAGTTCCTTCCAGTTTGGACTGCCTGCCTCCTTGTCATCGCTGTTGCCACCTAGACCAGGCTGGTGGTCTCCTTACCTTATCCTATACTCTGTTTCCTCCTGTGCTCCAAAGCCTTTCATCAGGGGCCAAAAATGTTCCTAAGTGGTTTCACCTCAACAGTTCCTAACCTTATTTCTAATTTCTAGTATCTGAGCAAACTCCCAATTCTGTTTCCCCAACATGAGACCTTCAATAAAATACTTTAATGGGTGTTGTAAGTTCTGTTACACTGCCATTTATTCAATGAAAAAAAAATTTTTTTACAGAGCTAACCTAAAATTGTTAATAACATCTCTCTCTCTCTCGTTAACTGTGTTGGTAATTTGGAAATTTGGCCTTGGGACACTACAAGTCCATGACCGCTTCTTCACATTCTGAGCTTATACACATTGATAAAACAGAAAATGGAGCAAGGAAGGGCACACATCATGTTCTCTGAAGTATTATTTACACCCCTTAAAAAAAAAACTTCCAAGTAATCTGACCAGGTAACAGCCACCAGTATTTTCTAGATATAATTTAGTAGCAACTGGAAAATTGAGAACAGATAAGCAAGTTCACACATCCAACAACAGCTTTTCCTTGGAATCTTAAGTCTTTGGCAAAACTGTATCTCAGAATAAGAGTTCATAACGGTTAAACACAATTTGGAAATCAATTTTCTGACTTGTTTATAAAAAGTTAGAATTTTCCAAACAAATGCTCTGAGTCTTGCTTTCTGACTTTATAATTAGTGTGCTAATCAGAAGAGGCCTCTGCATTTATCAGAGTTTATGCAAAGGCATTCACCCTGGCAGAACATAAACAGGAAATATGTATTTAAGAAATTTTATGTATAATTAACACCAGATTGAAATTCTTTCCATTAAAAAAATTTTCAAATCCATATTCCAAAACCTAGATTCTTAAGAGCAGAGATTCCTAACCTTTATTTAGGTAATAAAGAAGCCTTTTGAGAATTTAATTAAAGATAGGAAACATTTTTTTTTCTGTAGGAAAAATGCATATACCCATGATTTTGTATATACTGTGGGAAAGCCTAGCCCCTTGAAGTCCATCAAGGAATCTGTGGTTAGGAAGCCTGCAGCCAGAGTCTTAGGAAAGGATTGTGCTGTTTTACACTCGCCACCTTAGTTGCCATACAGCAGAGAATGAGTAGACCATAAGGGGTTCCTGACACTGCAGGGCTCACAAGGAAGTTGGGTCCACACAACTTCCAAGCCAAAACCTTCCCACAGGCTTCCCAAGTAACCTAGTTCCTAAGGGTACAGAGTTCTATTCTGTAAAGTTCTCACAAGAACACAGATCAGACTGGCAGTATCTCCCATAATTTGCCTTTGGTGGGTTAACTCATGCACAGTGCTGTTTAATACTCATAGCAATCACTTTTTTGGAGGGCATTATTGTGCCAGGAGCTCCACCAGGCACTTTATACATTTTTACTCCATCTAACCATGAGAACACCCCTACACTGGGATGTATTACTACCTTCCCTTTATAGATGGTTAAGTACCTTCACTGAAGACACATGGTTTCAGTTACTCAGAGTAGGGCAAACACCATCTGTAGGAGTCTGAAGCCAGTCTGTTTTTTTGACATCTTTATTGGAGTGTAATTGCTTTACAATGGTGTGTTAGTTTTTGCTGTAAAACAAAGTGGATCAGCTATACATATACATATATCTCCCTATCTCCTCCTTCTTGCATCTCCCTCCCACTCGCCCTATCCCACCCCTCTAGGTGGTCACGAAGCACTGAAGCCAGTGTTTTTGAAGCAAAGTATTTTATACAACTTGAAGTTACTATAAACCTAATTGGGCATCATGACTATACAGAGGGTCAGTGTTTTTGACCCTGTGGCCAAGGGTCAGGAGTTTGACACCTCAGATTTGCCAGCCGACCGTGCTCTCTTCCGGGGCCAGCTCCACATCGTGGCCTAATCCCGGCAGATACGTGAACAGGTGCACGCGCATGCAAGGATCCATGCAAGACCTTGTAGACCCCGGTCCTATTCTCTACTGCAAGTGCGTTAAGACTCTGCTGGAAACTGACCAGAGCACCATACCCGGAAGAGCAATGTACTACCTCACAGTACATGGAGACAGGACCTTTTTACAAAATTATCGGGCTTTATGGCATTTTTTAGTCTTTTACCATGGAATATTCTAACGGAATGATATAACGAACCCCCCATTTACCACTGCCTGGCTTCAGCAATCATCAACTCACGGCCAATCTTGTTTCACCTAAACCACGACACACTCCTCCTTATCCTATTATTTTTAATTCTCAATTATATGATGTTCTCAAACACTATATAATTTTATCCATAAGTAAGGGGAAAACATAATGAAGTCCATGCTGGGCAGTCGTTATGCTACAGTTTGCTTCATTGCCAGAGTCCTGGGGATGATCACTCCATGAACTGTGATCTATGCAGTGAGGAATGCTATGTGCATCATAAAGGAAAACAGAAGCTACTCACAACAGTGAAATGCCAAAAATTCACCAACTCTATACATTTTTTTTAACAACATCATTTTTTATCCTGCTGTGGCCTGTGGAAAAGGCATTGCTCTGTTTCCTGTGTTCCACACAGGATCGCTGGAAGATTTATGTGAAATACTCATAAAAACCCTGTACAACTAAAAGGAATGATTGCTTATCACCCCCACATTATATTGCTTTTGACTTAAGATAAACAACTAGCGCCTGGATGTCTCACGGCAGGGAACCCTGTTGACCTATTTTCTTATTCTATCACTTGGGGTTTTGAAGGCTCAGTTCACAGAATGAGATTATAACATCCTGAGCATTATTTTGCAAGAACTACAAAATACTAAAATAGACAGTCTTGCTGCCATAGTCACAGGTGGCATGATCAACACTGTTTTCAGCTGCTCTTCAGGTATCAAGACCCCACAGATACTTCAGATGCCTCTGGGACCCCAAACTCTGTCCTTGCCATCTCAGCAGATAAAACCGAGCCCTGCCTGAACAATGCATGTCCTCTTCCACTGGAGCTGCTATAGACATACTTACCTCCTATCACTTCCTTCCACGTGGAAGGATGTGGTTCTCAAAAAACCCTGACAGATCAACCTCTGCTTTAAAGACAAATGTTATACATACACACTTTCTGATGAAAATTATATTTACAGAGTCACATTTGGTTCCATAATATTTCTAAGGCTTGGCTTGCTGAGATATGCTTCCCCAGAGAGGAGTTGTTTTTGTAATAATTCTAGAGAAAGTGAGAAAGATCTTTCACAAGGTGAGAGATAATTCAGTGGGAACCGATCCCAAAGAAGATAGTCATGCAAATTATATTTAACATGCTCACTTTAAACAACTAGGGAAAGACACTCTATAGAACGTTTTAGATGGAATATACCACACGCTGTTGGTCATTTGCTATATAATGCTTTTTAACGTTTGAAAGAAAATCCAGCACTTCATCTGATGTGTCTGGGCAAAAGCTTCACAATGAACCATCCTGATGAGAAACGGACGCAGCCCTCAGCAGAGCCCGTTCTGCCTGATGCACTAAGACCCACTGGACTGTTAAGCAAAACTGAAGCAGAGGACAAGGTTTCAGATGGTGCAGCTAAGATACTTCCTGAAACAAAACAAAAAATACACAAAGAAAACAAGCAAAAATATGCCTTGGAGAACTTGTACAAGCTGGGGTGGATTATGTAACCAAGCAGAAGGAACTGGCATTCTAAATAGATTTACAAACATTTGACAATGGTTTAGCCACTTGAAATCGGTGATGCTGGCAGCAGCATGAAATTATAAAAGATCTGAATAACAGATTTTAAAAATGCTACATCCCACAAAATACTAGAACTTCTGACTGACAGTATGACTTGAGCTTATCTTTTTAAACCTTCATAAAAAGAGAAGTGACAAGTTTAGAGAATAAACAAACTTTATTTTATAACAGTATTACAGAAAGTAAAATATCATTTAATACAACTTGAAGCTGCTAGGAATCTAATCTGGCATCATAACTATACATAGGGCCAAAGCAAAGGAAAGACTGTTCAATACCGTTAATAAGTCCCTATCAGGTCTCTGGTGTCAGCTTTAAATGGTGTAGCCTTCTTACAACCGTCAAAAAACCACCACGGCCCTAACTCCTCGTCCTGGCAACCTCACACCTGTGTGGATCATCACGCTATCTGAAAGAGATATACCTGCTTGATAACAAAAGGTCAGTTTTACATGGAGACAAGGAGGTTTAATACAAAGCAAAGTGTTCTACACGAGTGTTCAAATAATGGAAAGTACTGAAAGTGGGACATGTTAAGAAAGAAAGCACTAAGGTTTTTAAGCTGCCTGAATATTTTAGTAGGAGGGAAGATATCGCTTTCTCTCCCCTCCTATTTCTGGAATGCTGCCGAAGAGCCCGTGTCTGAGAAGCATCGGCACTGTGGTGCGACAGGGCCTCTAAACACAGTGCGTGGTCAGTGAACTTCATCATAATTCTCCAGTTTGGAGATTCCCGGACTTTCCGCTAAAAGTAAAAAGTCACGGTACTGGAAAGTCAAAAGGGTTCAATATCAAAAAATAGCCCCAATGAAATTCTCAAACATTAGAAAATTTTCACGATGTAAGAAACGCCTTTAATCTGCATTAACATTTTCTCATACAAGTATATTTACTGCAAACTGAGAACTCTGTAAATATTGACTTGTAAGAACTCAATGGGAAGCATCCGGAAGAAGGAAAGCCACTATCGAAATTAGTCACAGAGTCTCCTTTCCGCACAACAGCACCTGTTCCAGTGAACAGCACCTTACCAGCTGGGGCTGGCTTTGTTCACTATCATTTGATCAAAATGAGTCACAGAAAGCAGGTAGTTGTACACAAAGTAAACAGGAAACAAAAAACAAAACTCTCTAACTAAAAAAAAAAAAAAAAAAAACAAAGAAAAGAAATAACCAAGAATATTTAGAAGTGGTTATAAAACAAAATAATATATTAAAATGCGGGGGAACGGTATAGACCAGAGCTGTTAAGGTAAGGTTTGGTGTTGGCATTTTAATTCTTCAGGCTTCTGGCCATTGTTACCAGTCGTAGTATAAATTCGCTGGAGCAGTGGTGTGGCATTAAGACTTGGAATGGTCAAAAGTTTTCAGGTTCACAAAGTTGAATGTTGTCTATAAAATGAATTTCTAGGAGGAAAAAAAAGAGACAAGGCTTAAATATTCCAAAGACAGGTTTGGGAAAAAAATGTAAGTAAGATTCACCAAATTCCAAATCAAGTAATAAACAGTTCCCATCTGCCTGGTTCTATAGTAAACAGTATTTTGCCAGAAGACAAGCATGAGAGCCTGATCCACCCTTGAGGGCCTTAAAATACCTGAAGGATTGACTAGCACACGAGAAACAAGTGGCAAATAAGAATCTGACCAAAAAGTTAACTATGAGACAGAGGTAGGGGCTTCCCTGGTGGCGCAGTTGTTGAGAGTCTGCCTGCTAATGCAGGGGACACAGGTTCGAGCCCTGGTCTGGGAGGATCCCACATGCCGCGGAGCAACTAGGCCCGTGAGCCACAAATACTGAGCCTGCGCGTCTGGAGCCAGTGCTCCGCAATAAGAGAGGCCGCGATAGTGAGAGGCCCAAGCACCGCGATGAAGAGTGGCCCCCACTTGCCACAACTAGAGAAAGCCCTCGCACAGAAATGAAGACCCAACACAGCAATCAATCAATCAATCAATCAATCAATCAATAAAACCAGAGGTAATTCATATAATAAAAATCTAAAAAAAAGAGAAACCAATGTAGGTTTTGAAGTTAGATTCAAAGAAGAAGAAAAAGTAATTTTGACTTCATTGAAATGAATAAAAGTTGCCTCAGGTTGGGAGAAAAGAATGAGGAAAGATGCAAGAAAGTGAGAAAGTGCCTGATAGGTAAGATGAGTATACAGATGTATGGGGTGGAGGACAGAAATGAATGGGGTGGGGACACAGATTTCTGGATTCTTTGTCAATGCAAATTGACAGATATTAATTATCGTAATTAATTCAACCTACTTTCACTTTTGACAGTGTCATCATTCACCTCGAGTCTGGATATGGTTATAGCTGTTAAGTATGAGTTATATTTTATGTTATCAGAATTTTGGTCAAGTAAACAAAAAAAAAAAAACCCAAACCACTATTTCCTTGCTTCAGTTTCCCACCCCCAGACTATACAATGTCACTGAACATTTCTAACTACTAAAGTCACGTTCCTTAGCTTGTGTCCCCCTCTTTTGGCCATTGTGAGAACAGGTCAATGTAGCTGTTTCATCTAATCACAGGTCTAATTCTATGGCTAAATTCTTCAAGGATACATGCTGGTTGCCTACTTTGCCTTAAGTCTTTACAGAGTGTCCAGTGCAGTCTTCAATTTATCTTTCTCAGTGTGCCTGATGAGCCGTGGGAAATTAGTCAAGCTCAAGCACAGTTCTATGAAGTCATCTGAAAAGCACAACCTCGGAGTTTCCAGAGACAGGGGCTCACATGGTCTCAATCTGGAGCATGCTCTACTCTAGAAACAGATTTGGTGAACAGCAAATATGCACTTAAAAAAAAATCATCCTAATGACAAGTGGTAAAGCACTCATCCAGAGGGGAGTCTCAATAAAAATGCAAAGCTGTGGCTTTGATCTGAAATAGTTAAAATAATGAAGAAAACACAACCTTTCAGATTAATGAAGATTCAATTACCACAGGGCAGTAATATAGCTTGAGATTTTGAAAACATGAGTAAATTATTTATGTAAGGCACAATGCAACTATTTCCTAAATAAACATGAGGTCCGTGTGAAATTCGGCTTTAAATGTGACAGTTTATGAATTTCGGTTATTTCTAAACTTTCATTTTATTCTTCCTTGGCTCTCAATTTGCATATTTAATTTTAAAACAGAATTTTCATTGTAAGAATATAAAATCCTAGAGCCAAAAATGCAAGTATGATAAATTTCTCTGTGGTTAGACCGGGAAATAGTCAATTCTTACAATGTTTGTATTACCACTATAATTTAGACCCACCAGTTCTCAAATTGTGGTCTGCAGACCTTGGGGGTCACCATGGCTTTTGCAGGGGGTTATAAAGTCAAAACTATTTCATAATCATCCTAAGACACTCTCTACCCTTGTCGGGTGTGGACATTTTCACTGATGATGCAGAAACAATGGTCAGTAAACCTGTTGGCATCTTAGCACAGGTCAAGGCAGTGACACCAAACTGTACCCGAAGTCACTGCATTCTTTACCACCATGCACTCACAGTGAAATAAAAAGCAAGCAAGCAAGCAAGCCAGTTTCACTTAAGGATGTCCTGGATGAAACAGAAAAGAATATTAATTTTCTTACATCTCTACCCTGGAGTACATCTTTTTAATATTCTATGTGATGAAATGGAACGTATGCATAACACATTCCTGCTGCATACAGAGAAGTACAGTAGATGTCTAGGAGGAAAGTGAATTTGTATGAATGTTTGAATTGTGAGTTGAAGCTGCTGTTTTCATTAAAACACTTTCTTTACTTGAAAGAATTACTGACAAATGACGTTGCTCAATTTGGATATTTGGCAGGCATTTTCTTGAAAATGAGATGAGCCTGTCACTTCAAGGCAAACAACTGACAGAACTTGTTGCCAATGATAAAATTCAAGCTTTCATGTGAAAATTATAACTCTTGGAAATTGTATTTCGGCCACCTTGAGTTTGATAGCTTCCCAATATTTAGAGACTCTTCTAGTGGGGTCAGTGGCAACCACAGATCTTTTTACTGTCTTAGTCATTTTGCCTTTTTCAGGATGGCATATAGTTAGAATCATACAGTACATGATACCTTTTCAGACAGGCTTCTTTCACTAGGTGATTATTTTTAACTGAATAAATATCTTGAAAACTATTTGATTTATAATATAAATAGATCAAATTTCAATTAATAAAATTCACATAAACAAAAAACTCTTTGGGCTCTTCAATAATTTTTAAGTGTTCCTGAGACCATTAAGCTTGAGAACTGCTTCTATGGAATCTGCTCCCTAACCTACTGGCGTTTCCTGCTCTCACAGATATTTCTGTGGCTTCTGAATACAGAAGGAAAAATGAAATCTAGTGTTTTTACCTTTTCGGTCAAATGGCACTCAATATCTCTTCTACAAATAATTCAGCAAAATGGTTTTGTATCCCTTGGTTTGCCTGAGTATATTAATGCTCTTTTGGGGGTTGCTCTTTTCTTAGGAGGCTCTCATGTGGGCCCTTTGAGGCTCATGTCTCAGATTTAGGTCTTTCAGGACAAGCTTGGCCCCCTGATCTCTGTCCCCTCTGAGTACCAGATATATTGTGCTTGCTAACATACACGCCAACATAATTTCACTTCAAAGACAAAAATTCAGTTCAAAGCTTGCTAGCACCACAATTCAATTAAGTATTTTTGCTTCCAGGAGAGTCAATTTTGAGATGTTTTCCCTGAATTTCCATTTGTTCTCAAACAAAACAAAACAAAAAAGGCTTGTCTCAGTTCTGAAGAACCTAGGGGCAGGACAGGGATAAAGACGCAGACGTACAGAACGGACTTGAGGACATGGCGGGGGAAGGGTTAGCTGGGACGAAGTGAGAGAGAGGCATGGACATATATACACTACCAAATGTAAAATAGATAGCTAGTGGGAAGCAGCCGCATAGCACAGGGAGATCAGCTCAGTGCTGTGTGACCACCTAGAGGTAGACGGGTGGGATAGGGAGGGTGGGAGGGAGACACAAGAGGGAGGAGATATGGGGATATATGTATATGTATATGTATATGTATAGCTGATTCACTTTGTTATACAGCAGAAACTAACACACCACTGTAAAGCAATTATACTCCAATAAAGATGTTTCTTAAAAAAAAAAAAAAAAAAAAGGCTTGTCTCTGCCTCTCTTAGCTGCAGTTATTTCCCCTCCAGAGGGCGTTTTAGGAAGAGCATCTCCTTTTCCTCCCACCCTGTAACCGTCAAATCTCTTTCAGTTTTTAAGCCAGTCATGCTCCCTGACCTCTGAGGAAAGGGTGAGCTGTCAGTGATCTCAGCAGGCCAATTAAATGGGTTTTCTTTAAAGCTAAGAGTCATCTTTGTGTTAGAGCCTTTATGCACATTCCAGTCACTCCACCTAAAGAATTACTACACACCGCAATTTCAGAATATCCTGTCAAATGAAAGCATCATCAATTTTGCCTCATTTTTAAACATGATTATTTTATAAAATAATGGTTGTATTGTTCGTTTAGCTACATATCGTAGCTGCAACTTCAAAGACATTCTGTCCAAAATAAATTTTTCTAAAATGAAGTGTGTTTCAACTACATCAGTGGGAGTTTGTTACTTGAAAGGTTCCCATCATGAATCCCTCAGCAAAGCAATACGCAGTGTGGATTCAGACTGACGGACGGTCAACTCTGGCTCTGCTAGTCACCGACTGTGTGACTGGGGGAGGGACTTAACCTCTCCAGGCCTCGGTGTTGTCATCTACATCCTAAGTGACTGTAAGAACTAACTGAAATAAATGGGAAAGTTCTCCAACAAAGCTCAGCACAGAGTAGGCACTCATTAAATGTGAGCTGATACTATTATTATGGGTTTTCACATATGATATTTCATTCCTGGTTTTACTTCCAAACCCAATTCAACTCTCCTCTTAAAGACAGAGATGTCCAGTTCAGTTTCCCCATTAATAATTGCATGAACCAGTATAATGGTTTCTTTACAGGGTACTTCATCCAATCAAGCATCCTTTCAATCAATCCTGCACACCACTGAGAAATTAATCTTACTGAAGGATGGTGCTGAAAATGCTCTTCCCTTACGCAGATGACCTATAGAGCAAAGCCTAAACTAAGGTACTAACACGGAGTGTAATCCCCTTTGCAATTCGCCTTTGACAAATCTTTCCAGCCCCTGCTGGAATTCAACACACAGACACAACGTAGGATTTGCTTCTCCTGATGTCCAGCCCGTGGTTTTCCTATGTGCTCTCTCCTCTCTGCCCTTCTCTGTATGTTCAAATCCTCCCCGCACTCTGCACACAGGAGCTTTCTGCTCCTTTTCGGGGAAGTCTTCCCTGATCTTCCAACCAGAAACAGTTTCTCCTGTTCACTTTCATAGCCCTTTAGCTAGGCTTCTATCTGTCTATCTATCTATCTATCTATCTATGTATCTATCTATCGCTGTGTTGGGTCTTCGTTGCTGTGCGCGGGCTTTCTCTAGTTGCAGCGAGAGCGGGGGTTACTCTTCGTTGTGGTGCACGGGCTTCTCACTGCAGTGGCTTCTCTTGTTGCAGAGCATGGGCTCTAGGCGCACCAGCTCTAGAGTGCAGGCTCAGTAGCTGTGTCGCACGAGCTTAGTTGCTCCGTGGCGTGTGGGATCTTCCCAGACCAGGGATCAAACCCATGTCCCCTGCATTGGCAGGAGGATTCTTAACCACCGTGCCACTAGGGAAGTCCTAGGCTTCTCTTTAAACACTATTTTTTACCCTGTATGTTATTTGTACACTTGTTCCTACGCATTTACCTTTCTCACAACGACCATAGTCCCTTGAACGCAGTATGTTCCCAATATACATTAATGAACCCATGAATGAAGTAATAGCAACTAATCTGCAAGGCAAGGCCAGGCTGCAAAGCAAGGGCTTGGGAGGGGAAAAATAAACAGAATTGTATTCTAGGAACAAAGCACTACTGCCTGTCCTCACCATTAGTTTCATCTGCTGATTTAATTGGAAAAAATTTCAGGTTCATTTTTCTGTTCTCTTTTGTTGAATAACACTTATGTGATATCCCAGGAGGACTCTTAGTTCTTTAAAAAACTGGTTTTCCCGAATCTCTCAAATCTGAAGCTTTGACAAAGATTTCTAAGAGTAGTTAGTATTTGGCCCTAAAGCTAGAGGAAGGTCTTCTCATTCACTCTGCTGAGTTCAAATATTATGAGAACTTGATATGAAAGCATTCCACAAAATCTTAAAGCTTCTTTTAAATAAGAAATGGACTACAGTAAGGCACACTCGGTATACTTTATTCTAGCTAAGCTTTTGTCAATCTTAGGTTCATGAGTAGAGATGAAAAAAATTTCTCTGTAGTATCAAATAAAAGTTGTGCTTTAGAAAAACAGTAACAAAACCCTTATCTTTTAGAAAAACGTCTTTGAACTATATATGAACTCACTTAATGTTCGTTTCATATTTTCATTAAATAGGAAGGTTAGTGGGAATCAAAACAATTCATCTCCAGACCCAACTCCGTCACTTATTAGTAAAGAATTTTTTCTTACCTCTGCAGCATCCAGTATGTTATTTTATACTTACAGGACATCTCTATTTGGAATAGCATTTCAATGCTCAATTTGGAATACATTTCAAATGCTCAAGAGCCACACGTGAGTACTGGCTACCATGCTGAACAGAACAAGACTAGATTCTCACTTGCTCTAATACTAACTATTTTGATGCATGAGAGTTAAATAAACATAGGGCCAACATGTCCTGGGACTGTAATCCTCATGAGTACAGGAGTATCTTAAAAACACACACACATACACACAGACTTATTAATTCGTTCCCCCAGCAAAATTCTGTCCTAACCTACCCACAAGTTTACATTAAAATTTAAAATGACTATTTAAAAGCTAGTATCTGAGATATCTAACATTAAACAAGTTCTTGAAACAAATGAAACTATACTCAGCTCTACACATAGATGGTATTTGATGGTACTTATAGAGGAGGGACCTATGGCAAATCTCTAGGATTCTATTTCCTCATAAAAAGGGGGTGGGGAAGAAGATTGTCTATATGCAGTTTTAAATTAAATATTCTTTTAATTCCCATATTCTTAAATACACCCTGCACTAGGGTACATTAAAGTCATAACCACCACCTCCACACTCCTCAGAAGCTGGCTGGGTAACATGTAAGTGGGGAGACGGGGCACCGGGACCTCAACATGAAGAGATGGGAAGGAAGAGACACTGGGGACTTGGAGAGCCCCTCCTTCCCCTAAAGTGGCTGCACGTACTGAGCCATTGCAGCCTTGAGAGAAAGCATGCTCGGTGTTAGAGCTTCTGATGTTTCTCGAATCGCTAGATATCTTTCCATTTTAAGCATTAATAATTAACTCAAATTCCGTGACATACTGTTTGGGCTGAAAAACAAACCAAAACTCTGGATACGGCCTGCCTGTCTCCTGTTTGTCAATTTTGTCTTGCTCTCTCCCCCTCTTTTCGGTGCCACTTTAAATTCCCCAAAATAATGAAAAACTGGAGAAAACATCCAGCATTTGTGACTAAGAGATTAATAACCTTAACTCTGTAAAAGATAAAAGATGATAAACACCTGAATAGATACATGGACAAAGGACCCAAACCGGCAATTCAAAGAAATGCAAATTGTGTTTGTGTGCACATATATTTATATATGTTTGAATATGTATACTGTGACCTCCTTAGCAATGAACAATAGTAACAATTAAAAAACGCTCTTTCCTCACAATTTAAAAAAAGGGGGGGGAGGGGCCAAATGCTCTTTCCTCACCAGGTTGGCAAAGACTTTTCAAATGTCGTATAATCTTTAGTGTTGGCAAGGATGCGAGGAAACGGGGATATTCTTAAACTGCTAGTGGGCATCTAACTTTGTAGAACCTCTAAGGAGGGCAGGTGGGCAATATGTCAAAAAGAAACCTTTAACACACCAACTCTAATTTTTAAAAGTATCTGTCCTAGAGAAACAATGAAGTTAATGCCCCCCAAATGTACACACAAGTATAATCTTTGCAGCTGTGAATTTACTTGTGAAAACTGAGGAATAGCCTAAATGCCCATTAATAGGGGTTAAGTAAACCATCCTGCATCTATTCGATGGCTGTTGGAAAATGATGAGATAATGATGGGCAAACTTATCTACAAGGTACTGTGAAGTGGAGAAAAAAGCCGGATATGTGATAGAATCAACAGGATCAGCCTATAGAAATAGAGGTGTGAGAACACATGTGAGTGCATCTGAGTATGTGCTTACAAGTATATATACACTGTGAAAGGGATTATCTATCTCTAGCAGCAGAGCAATTATGGGTCACTTACATTTTCTACCATTTTTCTCTTTCAAAAAATTATGACCGCCTCTGCTTTTTTGTTGCCAGAAAAAATACATATAGTTTCATTTGTAAAAACAACAGTCAATAATGATTCTGTCCAAGAGCAAACTCCGGGGAATCAGTGACTCCCAGGTGCTAATGAACGCACAATGGCAGGGGCATCCAGCGCCTCTTCTGTTGGGTAGTTCAAATATATTGTGACTCACTGATAGCACCTGCCAGATTTATAAATGTTAAACAGAGTATTCCCCAGCAATCCAGAGTGAAAACTGGCAGTGCCTAAAACTCACTAAATCCAAAATGGCTTTTCATTTCTAGGTAGAAGTCTTCATGTTATGTTTGATTAACTTATATTGAAAACTAAGGTGTAATAAAATGCTAATTTCTGGTACGAGAGTAGTACAACTAGGCAAACTTATAAAATAAAAATGCAACACAACTGAAACCGATATGCCTGAAACATCCCTGAATTGAAAATCGTCATCTGGAAGCCAATAGGCTGGTGCTTTTCTTTCAGGGACAGGGAGACGCTCGCATGTAAATGAGTAGCTTGTGATCGGCTAGAGCTCCATTCAGCCAACGCCATTCTTCCCTCCTGTCAGGGTAGTTAGACAGCTGATGCTAGTTTCCTGTTGTTTTTGCGAGTTCATTTTGAAACCGTGAACATCACCCTGACTTTGAAATGTTGGTTGGAACACAATATTATCGTGTTTAGAAACTGGTGTTCATAGACGCAGGCTAGCACAGAGAGCAACACAACTGAGAGTTATTTATTGCGGGTTGGGGACTGGAACTCAGGGTCCACCTGACAGTCTCAAAGGAATGATGGATGTACCAGGTTTTTAGTAATCACTGCACTAGCTCCAGTGGCTCTGTCAGACCAATGCTCTGTCTTCTCAGATGAAGGCAGGCAAGGTGGACAGAAAAGCAAAACGCCAATTACTGAGTTTTCCTGCTTCTCGAAAGCACTCTGTGTAAATCCTATTTCCTCAACCTGTTACAGGCTCCATCTCCACTATTTGACTGAACGAGCTCTGACAAAGCTCCCAGGTAGATTCTGTACCGACAATTCCAAAGGACACAGGCACCTGATTTCTCTGCCATATTTAATGCTGATTATGCTCTCCTTCTTGGAGCTAGCTTCTCTGGCAGCTTCCGTGGCCGCCTTATCTCCCTGTTTTCTATCTTCTTGCCCTTCTCACTCCTCCTGTAGCCCCTCTGTTCCCCAGGCCCCGACTCTCTGACCTGGCCCTGGGTAACATCATTCAAACCAAGGGCTTCATCAGTGGATGACACATTCAGATGTGTCTACCTCCTGCTCTGAAGCCTGCTGTTCTGTCTGCTTGTCTGTCTCTCTCTCTCTCTCTCTCTCTCTCAGCTCTTGGCTACTTCCTGGACCTCTTCATGAAGACATTTCACGTGCATCTCAAGCTCAACATCTCTGGGGTAGAAGTTTTTATTTGATTTTTAAGAGCAAAAAGGGCTCATGGCTGGCCTTCTATGTTATAAAAAGTTCTTACAACATGCCTTATTAACAAACCCTCTATAGATTCTATTATCACCTCCAGTTCATGAGGCATAAAGAAATGAAATAAACGGGACACATCACACAACTATGAAGTAGATTTGAACCCAGCAAATCTGCTGTTACATTTCCTCTTAACACTCAAGACTATCTGGTAAGTTTCAAATTAACCATGTCCTGTGTATGTGTGTGTGTGTGTGTGTGTGTAAGACAGAGCCTTATACATTCACTTACAAGCTTCCACTCTAATTCCCATGTTGGTCTCTCTTATAGTACCAGAGGACAAAAAATACATCTTTGCTTTAAGACAGCTAAACTGAAAGGACTGGCCACATGGCACATGACATGTGAAAAATGAAATTCATGTGTTCCATGACTGAAATTACAGGTATCACCATCGACCCGCTTGTCCAAGCCAGAAACCTGGGCGTTATCTGGCATTTTCCCCACTCCTCTGTCCTCCCAACTCACTAACTTCCATATCCTCATGCAAACGGTCAACAAGTCACAAGCCTTTATCTCCTCACCACCTCTCAAATACAAAGGAGTACCCCACAGCTTTTCAGGATAAATTTCAGCCTCCTGCTTGGCTCCTAAGACTCTTTGTGATGGGGCCTCTGCCCTTCTGTGCCCTCATCTCCCATGACTCTGCTACAAGTGCCCTGCGAGGCAGCTGCACCTGATTTTGCCCCGTTCTTGGAGTGTCTGGTGCACAGTACCAGATCCTGCCTGAATTGCCCCCTTTCCACACCTTCCCTCTCTGGGCTCACTCCAATTTGCCGTGAAGCTCCAGTGAGAAGCCACCTCTGATGCCCCATCCTGATTCAGAGATCTCGCCTCTTTGTTCCCACGAAACTCAGTCCAGAGCCTCTGATAAAACTTGAGACTCTATGCTGCTACCGCTGCTTTATTGTCTGTGAGTACAGACCTTGATTTGAAATCTCAGTGGTAAAACAGTAGATGATACCTAATGAGACTTCCATAATATCTGTATAATGAACAATAACGACAAAAAAGAATAAAACGAGTGAATGGAGGAGAGGCTGCTCCTGTATCATGTTTTCATTGGGCTGCTCACTGCTTTCCAATGAAAAGGAGGCATCGTTCACTTTTTCATGCAACGGCAATGATTACTGCAGGAGTCTGAGAGGCTCGTCTGAAGTCTGCGTTCACAGAGCTTACGGCACCAGCTGAAGTAGGGTCGCGCGTTCCCCCTCCTGGGGCTCCTTCTTTCCCGGGCCGCGCAGACCACACCACCAAGCCTGGGCTTTTCTCCCTCCTCATCAGGACCAGCGGGGACACCGTTCTAGCGGTGACAAGGTCAGTAACATTTTGTGTCCATTCAAGGGCTCATAAATATGCATTTAGGATAAAATAGCAGGAGGGAGTAGTCCTTAAGAGGAAATAAAAACGATACAGAGATCAAGGCAAGTGCTCCTCTAAGCGTTTTCTTGTCCGTGGAGCTGCACTCAGCCCCTCTGCCTCACCGCTGGCCACCGCCCAGCCTGGGGAAGCAGACCGGGAGTTCAGTCCTCGGCACATTGTTCTTTGACCGTCTTTCTGTTTCCCCACCTGCCACGCTCAATGCTTGATCAAGAGGTCAGAGCTACTCCAAAGGAAGAGGTCAGGTCAGACCACGAGGAGAGCTTTTCACGCCCGAAAAGGGAGACGGGACCGATACATCACACATAGTTCTTTCTTCTTCTTTTCTGATGTCGGGATACCGTCCTGGTCCTGCTCTTTGCCTTGACCCACTGCTGCCTCTGTGGGATTCTGGCAGGGCAGCCAGAGGGTAGCTGAAACAGTGGAAACACATTCTTCCCAGCCCTGACCCGCGTCAGCAAAGGAAATTTTTCAAGAACAAGTGCGGCCAGTCAGGAGCGGAGATGCTAAAATGACTGTGAGACACTGAGGTAGCTCCCATTTGTCCTTCAGATTGCAACTCAAATTCTGTTTCCCAAGTAACAGGTTAAATTGATAATAGTTCAAGCCCCCTATTTTGTTCTCTCATCTCACATTATTTCCTTCAGAGCATTTATCAGATATGCAATTACATTCTGTTTATTTGTTAATATTGACACCTCCCCTCCTGGAGTGTATCCTTCCTGAGGAAGGGAACCGGGACTGTGTTGTCGACCAATGTGACAATCCAAACCCTCACTGCCTAAGCTAGCCTAGCATATTTTGGCACTTGCTAAATATTTTTCAATGAATAAATGAATCTTTCCAAATTTATCTAGTTTGCTCACCTTACATGTGAATTTACACTTTAACCTCCCAAATTTGTTTAACAAGGCTGCTTATAAAAGATGGCCTCCGAGATAGGCAAACTTCAAAGGCTGTGTGTGTGTGTGTGTGTGCGTCTCCACTGAACAAATGAATATAAGGTGTTAAGAATAAATGACATAACTAATTTATTTAAAAACTTATTAAAATACCACAAATGAAGGTGAAGTGCTGGTAATGCTAGTGGTCACTAGTTTTTGTCTCATATTCCTGATTAAGTAACTGATTCATAGAATTTAGAGGAGAAATACACATTATTTTTACATTTGTCCAACACTCAATCTTCCCATTCATTGTCATATTATATATAAGTAGAAAAGGTAGATTGTACCAGCCCCACTGACTTGCCCAACGTCCCATATAGTTTGAGATCTGACAAGATTAAAACACAGTACTTGACCTTCTGACTCCTAGCTAAGAATGTTCTCAGACTTGCATGTAACATAGCACATTAATTTAGGTAAAACAGATACTGTGCTTGTGCCAAAACTTTAAATGATTTCTGCTCGTAGGCCCTTTATACACCCTGTGTTGAAAACATCATCTAAAACATAAAGAGTAAGGTTGCTAGATATAAGAGCAATACTGAAAAGTTAGTTGTATCTCCCTATGCCAGCAACAGCTTCTGGGGAAAAAAATTATACAATTTTATTGAAAGACATTAAAGAAGATCTATATAAATGGAAAGATGTTAATATTTGTGGAAAAGAAGACGATATCATAAAGGTGTAATTCTCAGTATACTGTGCTACAGAGTAGATGCAATTCCAATCAAAATAGCACAGGATATCTTAGAACCTAACACTCTGATTCTGAAATTTATATGTAACAGAAGGAGCCCAGAACAGCCAAGACGTTCTTGAAGACAAAGAACTGGGGAGTGTTGTCCTCCTAGATACCAAGTCTCATTTTAAAGCTATATGGCACTGAAGCAGGGACAGACACACAGACTGATAGAAATGAATGTGCTCAGAAACACACCCACGCATATAAGAAACTTGATATCTGACCCACAGACTAGATGGGGCAAGGACGGGCTCTTCAATAAACAGGGCTGGAACGTTGGCTACTTATACGGGAAACAAACAAATCACTGTTTCTAATCACACAGAAAAAACTTCTGATACATTAAGGATTGATCCACGAAAGGCAACATTAAAATTTCTGGATAGAAAACATCTTTAACGCCTCAGGATATGGAAAAAGCATAAGCCATAAAGAAAAGCTTGATAACTCAACTATATTAACATATTAAATACTACATTCAATATATTAATATATTGCCCTATATTAATAATAAAAGACAAACCGCAAAGAAAGATATCTGCAACACATAAAACTGACAAAGGATTAGTATCCAGAATCTATCAAGAATCTGCAAGAAAGTTATATGGCAGTAAGTTATATGTCGTATGTCTTAAGTTGTATGCCATTTCATATCTATCAGATTGGCAAACGTTAGTAAGTCAGAGGGGAGGCTGTGCACTTGTAGGACCCCTCACGCCCTATGACGGGAGAGCACTTGGCCTTGCCACAAGGAGGAAGACAGGTTCTGTGACCAGCCCCTCCAGTGGGGATCTATCTATCAACTGACCAATGTACGGATGGATCATTTTAAAAACAAAAATGCAATATTTAGTATATGCGCTGTGTGATAAAACCTGCTTTTTAAAGCCCTAATACGTACATGATCAGGAACACTTACTCAGTTTTTAAGAATTCTTTAACACAACTTTGAAAGGCTATATGTATTTCGCCATCACATGGAAGCAGCATAATGTATAACCACTCCCTACTGCTGGCCGTTTAGATTGTTTCAAATTTCTTCCTAGTATATATAAACATGTGATACTCTTGTAGGTAAATCTTTGTATCCGTCTCTGATTATTTAAGATAAGTTTCTCACAGTGGTTTAAACGGTAAGCATATCTGACGTGGGTTTTTGCCAAATTGTCCTCCAGGAAATATTACTAATTGTACAGCAGCATAAGTGTATTCCACGCCCCCTCACCTCCCCAACCCTGGCTAAAAACATAAACTTTGCCAGATTCAGAAGTGAATTTTTCACTTGTGTTGATGTAAACAATACTGAGGCTGAACAGTTTTTGCTCATTATTCACTTAGTTTCTACATGGTTTACTTGCTTAATCCTCTACTCACTTTTCTACTTAAGTGTTTACATTTCTAGATGACACATCAGAGCTTCTTAATATAATATATTCAGGATATTAATCCTGTCTCTGCCAGGTATGTTGAACTTTATCACTTACCTTTTACTTTTGTTTTTGTTGGTTTGGCTCAAATTTTTACTTCTTTATACATTCAAAGCAATCTTTTCCTTTATGGTTCCGTCTCTGATACAGAGTTCTTAATGTCTCCATTTAAAAGATTAACTCATCTCCCCTTTGGGCCCCTATGACAAAAATCCCTCATCTAAACGAAAGCAATAGCACCTTCCTAACAGGCTCTTTGTGAACACTGAGATAACTTATATTAATGTGCTTTACAAATAGTAACGTAACATATAAATGTTGATTATTAGCGGCTCTCAATACATGGCAGTTATTAACACCACATGATGCCCGGTGGTCCACAGAGTTTATAATTAACTATATGCAGGTCACCCGAGCAGATGTACTCAGAGATGATAGTCTGAAAGATGAGATGAACTGAAGGAGACAGGCACCATGATGCAGACATACCTTTCGCATCGCTCGGCAGGTTCAGGAATACAGAACAGTCATGAGAAAGGCCCCGACGACGAGGCTCTTACCTTACTCTTCCCCCTCGTCCAGCTCGGTTTCTTTGTGCACCACCACCCTCGTGACCGACATGTCGGGGTGCTGCTCCCTGGCTTCCCTGATGGCCTGGGCCAGTGCCTGCGGGGTCAGGAGAGAACACTGTGAGTAGAGGAAGAGGCTCTTTCTTGGGATGGCTATACAAGAGCATAGCCATCACCTGGGATCCATCCCTCCTCCTGCCAAGACAGTTTCACTGCTTTATTTGGGGAAGCAGGAGACTTGAAATGGGCTCCTTTTTCATTTTAGAGAATGCATCTCATTTCCCCAGATTTCCCATTTCATCAGTCCACTGCCAAATAATGATAGACATAGGAGAAACACGCTGGCTCTGAATATCACTCAGCCTGGCACACACTGTGAGACGTGGAGAAAACAGATCTTCTCTGACCTTTGGATTCTCATCTGCAACCTGAGACTTATGCTAAGATTATAAAGATAATGTTAAGGTTCGATGTATGGATTGAAGGAATGATGTAAAGCCTCCAGGGTGGTGTCTGCCCTCCACACTCAAATGATACTTGCAATTACCCAGTTGCCTCAAAACTCACGGTGCAAGAAATCTCTTGCATTCCTATACACTAATGATGAAAAATTTCAAAGAAAAATTAAGGAAACACTCCCATTTACCATTGCAACAAAAAGAATAAAATACCTAGGAATAAACCTACCTAAGGAGACAAAAGACCTGTATGCAGAAAACTATAAGACACTGATGAAAGAAATTAAAGATGATACAAACAGATGGAGAGATATACCATGTTCTCAGATTGGAAGAATCAACATTGTGAAAATGACTACACTACCCAAAGCAATCTACAGATTCAATGCAATCCCTATCAAACTACCACTGGCATTTTTCACAGAACTAGAACAAAAAATTTCACAATTTGTATGGAAACCCAAAAGACCCCGAACAGCCAAAGCAATCTTGAGAAGAAAAATGAACCTGGAGGAATCAGGCTCCCAGACTTCAGACTATACTATGAAGCTACAGTAATCAAGACAGTATGGTTCTGGCACAAAAACAGAAATATAGATCAATGGAACAGGATAGAAAGCCCAGAGATAAACCCACACACATATGGTCACCTTATTTTTGGTAAAGGAGGCAAGAGTATACAATGGAGAAAAGACAGGCTCTTCAATAAGTGGTGTTGGGAAAACTGGACAGCTACATGTGAAAGAATGAAATTAGAACACTCCCTAACACCATACACAAAAATAAACTCAAAATGGATTAAAGACCTAAATGTAAGGCCAGACACTACCAAACTCTTCGAGGAAAACACAGGCAGAACACTCTATGACATAAATCACAGCAAGATCCTTTTTGACCCACCTCCTAGAGAAATGGAAATAAAAACAAAAGTAAACAAATGGGACCTAATGAAACTTAAAAGCTTTTGCACAGCAAAGGAAACCATAAAGAAGATGAAAAGACAACCCTCAGAATGGGAGAAAATATTTGCAGACGAAGCAACTGACAAAGGATTTATCTCCAAAATTTACAAGGAGCTCATGCAGCTCAATATCAAAAAAACAAACAACCCAATCCAAAACTGGGCAGAAGACCTAAAGAGACATTTCTCCAAAGAAGATATACAGATTGCCAACAAACACATGAAAGAATGCTCAACATCATTAATCATTAGAGAAATGCAAATCAAAACTGCAATGAGGTATCACCTCACACCAGTCAGAATGGCCATCATCAAAAAATCTACAAACAATAAATGCTGGAGAGGGTGTGGAGAAAAGGGAACCCGCTTGCACTGTTGATGGGAATATAAATTGATACAGCCACTATGGAGAACGGTTATGGAGGTTCCTTAAAAAACTAAAAATAGAACTACCATACGACCCAGCAATCCCACTACTGGGCATACACCCTGAGAAAACCATAATTCAAAAAGAGCCATGTACCACAATGTTCATTGCAGCTCTATTTACAATAGCCAGGACATGGAAGCAACCTAAGTGTCCATCGACAGATGAATGGATAAAGAAGATGTGGCACATATATACAATGGAATATTACTCAGCCATGAAAAGAAACGAAACTGAGTTATTTTTAGTGAGGTGGATGGACCCAGAGTCTGTCATACAGAGTGAAGTAAGTCAGAAAGAGAAAAACAAATACCGTATGCTAACACATATATATATGGAATCTAAAAAGAAAAGAAAAAAAATGGTCATGAAGAACCTAGGGGCAGGACAGGAATAAAGATGCAGACCTACTAGAGAATGGACTTGAGGACACAGGGAGGGGGAAGGGTAAGCTGGGACAAAGTGAGAGAGTGGCATGGACATATATACACTACCAAATGTAAAATCGATAGCTAGTGGGAAGCAGCCACATAGCACAGGGAGATCAGCTCGGTGCTTTGTGACCACCTAGAGGGGTGGGATAGGGAGGGTGGGAGGGAGATGCAAGAGGGAGGGGATATGGGGATATATGTATAGCTGATTCACTTTGTTATAAAGCAGAAACTAACATACCACTGTAAAGCAATTAATACTCCAATAAAGATGTTAAAAAAATTAAAAAAAAAAAAACTCACGGTGCAGGACCAGGCTCTGCTCATCTTTGCCCTCTTAGGCTCTCAGTAATTGCTTGAGAAATGTTACAGGAAAAATATCTATTAGCTTCTAGGACATAAAACAATTAAAACCACAAGCAACAATGACGACAAACAATCAGTAAAGCTAAAGAAAAGAGAGAGACTAATCTTTAGCTAATAAAAGACAGCTCCCTATTTTACAGGTGGAAATAGTGAAGGCAAAAAGGTTAATGGGTCTTCCTCAGGATCATCCTGCCAGGGGGGCTACAGAGCAGGAGAGGGCTGCCCCTCCACTGATTCATGGGCTCTTGCCTGGATGAGGCTGTGAGAAAGCAGACAAGATTTCTCCGAGTTTGATCAGAAAGTAAACTATATACGAGGATTATGGCAAAGCGGAAAGATCCTGTTCTTCAGAGGGAAAGATGTTTAAAGAGGTCTCGGGGAAAAAGTAAAAGAAAACCACACAGAACAACACTCAAAATCTAGGAAAGAACTTGAAAACAAAAAAGAAATCCTATTAGGAGAGAGACTGCTGTATCTCATAAGGAAAACATATGTTTGAAAAAAGCAGCACAATTTTCCTGCTGCTTTGTCACCTGCCTTTGGGGACAACTGCATTTCTTGTTTGCAGTATCATTTCTGTCAGCTGGAAGGTTACTGAGCAAAACCCTGAGCCGCATTCCACAAAGAAAGATAAAACTATACCCCATAATTATTTTTACGCCAAAAACTTTTCACTCAGAAGCTTGGAAGACACTTGAGGGTGCTTAAATTTCCACTGGGGAACAAACTCTGGCAACCTACCCGTGCTGGGACAAGAGTGGATCAGACAGGGGACCAGGCTTCCATTTAAGCATCAGCACAACTGCTTGCCACGTGGGGAGAGCAGGCAGCCCAGTGGGCAGGAGCAGAGTGGGGACCTCATCTCAGAGCAGGACAGCAAGTGCTGCCGTGTACTAAGTGCCATGTGAGTGGGGAAGGAGACCAAGTACATCAGGGAGGCTCTAAGTCTGTGTTCAGAGGCAAGAGGGAGATTGGAACAATCAACACTGTCTACTCCCTGCTGGTTTCTGGAATCCAATTTGAGAAAGGACAGCTCTGATGGGAGCCAACGTAGCTACAGAACAACTTCTCAGCTACTTTGAATTTATGTTCATTACAAAGACCTGTCTACATTAAACCCTGTATTTGTCAAAGAGGAAAATACATGATACCCAAGGGAAGGTAGTCGGCGTGACACATGCTTTAATTAGCAGAAAAGTAGGGAAAATGGAAAACTGCTATTATCATCTTCAAACATACTTGAAGTCCGTTTGCCCTCAGTTCCTTTCCTTCCATAATATCAGTACACGTAATTAAATACTGGAAAATGTTAATTTACTGCAGCAACAGTATAGACTGTGAGAAAACTATCACATCACACTGCCAAGCTGAGAAGTTATTTTATTAGAAAGAAATACACTTTGCCGTGTTGTTTATGCCTCCCGGGTACGGAGATGAGAGCCATAACTAGCACTGGGTGTAGAACCTGCAAAGCGAGTTTCTACAGGAGCACGCCTCTTTCATTTGCCAGCACAAAAGAGATTCCTTCTTTTCCTATCCTGCTCAGATGAAGGGTTTCCTTCCACTATTAAAATTCTTTTAATGTAGGCAAGGAACTGAAAAGGTGTCAATGACATTAACGTCACTGCATGATCAACATCAGTTTTTGGCAGGGAACTAATTTCCCTCTTTACTTTTAAATAGTTCCATCATCTCATTTACAGTCTTTAAGGGGAAAGCAAACTCATCATGAGCTTCTGGTGACAAGCGTACCAGAAGCCACAATTACATTTACTCAAAAAAGTTTATGACATCTTATAAATAAACATGAAAAAGGTAAATATCTATTCTCTTCATTTGGATATCTGACCTCAGTTTTGGGTTTTTTTTTTTTTTAATCGTAGTTGATTTACTATGTTGTGTTAGTTTCAGGTGTACAGCAAAGTGATTCAGTTATACAAATACATATATCTATTCTTTTTCAGATTCTTTACCCTTATAGGTTATTACAAGATATTGACTATAGTTCCCTGGGCTATACAGTAGGTCCTTGTTGTTTATCTATTTTATACATAGTGGTGTGTGCACTTGTTAATCCCAAACTCCCAATTTATCCCTCCCTTAGCCCCCTCGCCCCACTTCAGTTTTAAAATGGGCTGAAAGTGTGCGTCCTCACAGCAACAGTTAAAGCTGCAGCGTCATGATTTTCTTCTAATGGAAGAGTTAGGAATTTTGTTATTTTGTGTTATTTTGGAACTTACGTTTCAGACTGTGTTTTTAATATTTGCCGTTCAGAAGCATTACTATCTAGATTTGAGTTTTCAGGAAAAACGGGACAAAAGAATACACATAAAATAAAACCTGCAAGTAACCCCTCAAGGGAAAAAGTGGCATTTGAAACCCTGAAAGGGCCTTGTTTGGTGGAGACAGAGGGCAGACGAAACAAAGGCTGGGAGAGGACCCCGATTTTCACCTTCCATCAGGCCAAAGAATGTGGGTTCCTGCCCAGCACACTGTAGAAATTCAATAAATGCTGAGTGAGAGTCCCCGAGGAAAAAAGAGTAAGAATAGAGTTTGCTCCAACTTAAGGTCAGAGCAACTGAAAACTGTCCCAGTGAAGAGAAGTAGAATAAATCCTCTATAAGGGAAACCAGACGCTTGGTTTCCACACAGGTAATTCATTTTCTAGTGGTGAACAGACACATGTATAGTCATCTACTAGGAAGCTCTATTACTAAGTCAAAATTCAGAGTCAGGGCAACCTTTTAACCTATAATAACTCTTAAGGAATTTTTAAAAATACATTATGAAATATGTAAGTAAAATTATGTATACAGGAGTTTTTAAAAAACAGTAATTTTCTTTTTAGTCATAGAAGAAAATCTATTCCTGTTTGGCCTTTCTTGTAGCAAGCCTTTCTTAAATGAGAAATTTTGTTCTCTAAAATTTCTGTGTTCAAAGCTGGGTGACTATCATTTGTTCCTACTCCCCAGCTGAGGACAACTGAACATTTGGTCAACTGAACATTTCCATTTCTTCAAATTATTGTAAAAGGAAAAGAGCTTGGTCTCCTTTAAAGTTGAGTTAAAATCACTCAGAAAATAACAAAGCAAAAAATTCTCATCATCACTTGGGACTGCAGTCTAAAATTAAAGCTACTCTCCAAGTCTCCGGCGGTTCCATTCGTCACCTGTTCAGCTTAACAGTAGAATGGAAGTACAATTCTTTAAAAAATCTTTTCTGAATACATATAAATTTTCACTTTGTAAGAGACCTTATATTACCTTTTCCTACCCTTCAATAATAGTAATAACTAGGAGAAAACATCTAGAGGTAAATAGCCCAACTTTTCTAATGCTATAAAAAAATACTCGATAAGTTCCTGAAAGCAGGCATAAGTCAAACTTAGCGGCTTCCTTTTTTGGAAGCCAGTGTCGTTTAACTGCCATTTATTTTTCAATAACTGATGACTTGCCTTTAAACCAGGCCCACGTGAATGCCTGATGGTTGCCAAAAATCCTCTTGATTATTGTGAGCCAAAGGTGCATGTAAAGCTAGTGTGAAATGAAAAACAACCCACACTTTGTGCTAATTCAGTGCTAGGAAGGCTGAAAGGACAGGTTGTGTCTAGGCTGTGAAGGGTCTTTATGCCAAGCTTAGGAGGTGCATTCATCTAGGAAGGAGATACGTGGTTTGATACGTGGTTTGAAGGAGAGAAGTGGTTTGATACAGGGACGTGACATGATGACAGAAACTTAGAAAATAAACGTGGCCAGTTTCAGAACCAGAAGCTCAAGTCTTTACCTGGTCGTGATCAATATCTGCATCTCCCGTGATCACGATGCGCTTTTCAATTCTCGTTTCAGATATTCCACCTTTTACAGTCTAAAGGCATAAAGAAACAGAAGGGAGGAAGGATTAGCAATCACTAAAACATGTTTACACATAATCAGAGAAAACAGAGATGGCGCACACATAATCAGAGAAAACAGAGATGGCGCACACCTAGACCTTCCAATCATCGTTAAGCAATTCACACTGGGTGGGGAAGACTGATGTTCTAGAAATTTCTTTATTTTTAAGCTCCATAGAGAATCTGATCGATCGTTCAAAGTGTAGCATCATCTGTAAGCACTCCTAAACTGAAAGCAACCTTAAAAACTATCTTATCAAGATTCAGGTGAGATTAAGATGCAACAGATGCCATTTAATCCAAACAGTTCCACTGGAACATTCCATTACAGTTTCCTGAGTTTCTTCACTTCCAACTGGCCAATTTTTGAAAAGAAGCAAGCAAAGGAGAAATAGTTGTTTGTTTTATGTAGAGTTTATAAGGAATGCTAATAATTTAGGCATCTAGTTTAGGTTTGGGAAATTGCTTGACTGGCATCATACAGATTCATTTGGTGATTTTATTCATTTGGTTTAGTGCAATAATAATTTAAAAAAAGGAGACTTGGACTTGGTTTAAGATAGGTAAGATGTGTGAGGGCGATATAAAGATTTTCATCCAATGTTTGATTTGATTCTGCACGTGGCTGTGACATGGACATGGAATGTGGCTGAACAAAGGCTGTGAGGAGACCCAGGGGTAGGAGCTCCTGGGTGAACTGCCCACAGAGTTACAGAGTTACTGGCTTGGAGCGAGGTGACAGAGCCTGGAGCATGATAGAAGCTGAGAGATCATATGTCTGTGACACTCTAAACAATGAGCAAATAGCACCCAGTCCTGAGAAAGTGCACACTCAACCTCTACAACACTGATAAATTTACACACGGTCACAGGTATTGCACTTAACTGTAAGAAACAAGGCTGATCGCTAAGATCATTAGGTCTTAATAACTGGATATGCTTTAAAATGAACACCAATACCATCTTGCACTTATGGGACATTTTTCAATTCACAAAGTTTTTTTTGTTGTTGAAATGTGGCGTGAGGAGGGCACAAGGGATACATTTGAGACCTTCAAGCACTAATCAAACGTGAGAAGCAGAAGCAAAAGAAACGACTGGAAAATAATGCTGGGTTAGAAAGGTGATGACCACGGCACGCACTGGAATCACGTGGAGGGCTTCCTAAACACTCCTGGGGTTTCAGAAGATCCAGAGTGGGGTCACAGTATTCACACTGCTAACAAGTCCCTGGGTGAGACTGCTGCTGACAGTGCAGAGACCACACTTTGAGGATCACTGGTCATCAGATGTTAAACATTTAGAGAGTGATCTGGAGAAATGCTCCAAATTGACATACTAGTATCTTAAATCAATGGGGGAAATTTACATGATTTGAGCAACTCGGTGAAAATTTTCAATGGCAGTCTTCACCTCCTTGCTTCAGTCAGGAGAGCTGACTTGTACTTACCAAAGCTAGGCTTCCAATTTTATTAGGTTCCCTCTGCTCCTACAGCTGCCTTAAGTATAGCTATTTAGAACATATTTTTACCCCCTTGTACTTTACAAATTTGCAATTTGAATTTGGTTTAAATACAAATGTCAGTGGAGCCCAGTTTCTTGCATACTTTAAATCTAGGCGTTTTTATTCCACTGGCACTGTGCATAATAATTGGAAGTGTGAATAGGAACAAAGAAACCATTCAGAAAAGATTTTGTTGGCAGTGTACATTCCCCTGGATTGCTTTACCTTGGTGATGTGTGTGGTTGTCGTCGTCGACACGGACTCAGATGTGACGGTCTGTGCAGTCAGTAACGTGCCCGAGTCAGCACCAGCCCCGCCATCAATCTTTGAAGAGTTGGGGGGAAAATACAAAGTAAGGCTTAACTTCCGTTACGTTGTCAGAGAAGACCCCTCCCCATCGAACATGCAGCTTTTAAGACCTAAGGAGTCGACAGAAGATGCTAGCTGCCTATCCTCTGCATGTCTGTAGTGGTGATTTACAGAGATTGGCTGGCATTTATAAACAGAGTAAAGTCAAGGGCTAAGTGCACGTGGAGAAGCCAACGCTGGGCGGAGAGAGAAAAAACAAAGAATGGAAGTAGAAGGTGGGACTGAGATCTACAGGGGAGTCATGAGAAAATCTGACTGAGGGCCATTTACAGAAGCTAGAAGAAGAAAGCAGAGAACCAAGCAGAGAAGTTTCCACAGTGACCAGAAGTGCTGAGTTTGTTGTTTTTTTAAACACAGGTGGGTAAAAATAAACGTTTTCTCAGATTACTAAGCAACAGAACCTGACTAGGATAGACTAAGCTTAAGCGATTTGGTCAACTGCTTATCTCTAGATTTTTTTTTAATGACATTGTTCCTGTAATAGTTTGTGCGTATACATGGCTACATGTATTTCAATACGTATGCACACGTGTGTGCACATGCGCACGCACTCTCTCTATATATAAGTGTGTATATAGCTTATATATAAATCTTATACTATGTCTATATAGGGTTTAACTTCTTTGCTTTGATACTAGAAAGTTCTAGAGTTTACCAAGGGAAATAATGAAGCACATTAATAGGCTACGAGTTTATGCTAAGATCACCAAACACATTTATCTCCAGTTTCCTGACACTGACAGGAAATAACTGGGAAGTGCAGAGTCTTTCTTACTGTAAGTTAGGAGGAGATCTCTCGAATTTGGGTCACGCACCTCTACTTCTTTACAAGGGCACTTACCACAACAGAAACACATGAGTACATGCTCTCCTACCACGCCCGTTCATAAGAAACCTATTTGTGCTTATGTGGGATCTACGCACATTTACAGAGAGTGTATTTAAAATGATTTTAAGGCATGCTTCACACACAAACGCATTACACCTTTAAAAAATATTTTGAGAGGACAATAATCTGCCATCCTCCACCATGGTACAATCCTACTAGAACACTAAATTTCTCAGTTGAGAAAAGAGTTGTCCCAGTTTCTAAATGATTCCATTTTGAAATGATGACTACTTTCCCCTTTTTTGTTACCCTTAAGGTTCAATATCTTATTTCAAACCTCTGCAGAATCAATGTGTGAATACCTAAAATCAAACACACGAATCTGATAATTATTTAGACGCACAGTATCACATTTACATAAGAATGGCAATATATGTTTTCAGAAAATAATCCCACATGAGGAGAAGCACAGGTGTGTGTGCATATGTGTGTACTTGTAAATAAGAGTGAGTTGAATGGCTCTGTCTTCGTGGAGTTGGAGGAGGGGATAAAAGCCTAAATTAAATCCTATGAATCCATAAATTAAATCAGATCCAACAAACTTTGTAAGATGATCTGTTTCCCAAGTGTACATAAACACTCCTGGATACATCAAGCCAGAAATGGCTTATAAGAATAATAAGAACACCATTGGTACTGCCTGTCCTAAAAAAATCACATGTATGCTTCCCCCCATAATCACTGGGTCACCAATTTGACTGTAGCAAGTTACGTTGCTGAAGTACAGTTATAAAATGGAGATATAAAAAGCTACGTCAAAGTCAGAAACATAAACTAGGAGAAGACAGAATGAAACAGAAAGACTAAGTAAAACAGAACTCAAACAGTCCAAGTCTAGAGACTTTGTACCTGTGGAGACTCATATGTGATGGTTTTGGTCTCAGTTTGGACAATAGGGACTTCCTTGGTGGAGATTTCTGTCCTTTGTGAGGCATCAGAAATTGTTACCATCTCTGTTTTTACCACTGGTGGCTGAAGTGAAAAGGAAGGGAAACATAAATTCTAGAGGTAATAAAGTAAAAGTGCTTAATGGAGCCTTCAAAAATAACTGTAAGAAATATATCCAAACACACACTCATGAACAAAAGAAAAGAGTAAAAGGAAATCATCTAAAACAAAAGACAAAAGAAAAACACTTTCCTTCAAATATCATATATATGTGTATAGATATATATGAAGAATAAGCTAGCATAATGGCTCCCTAAATCGTGGTGGGCTTCAAATTATGATGGTCCCAAATTACTTACATGTCAAGCCTGGCATACAGTGATATGGAAACTTTAGCTTTAAGCAAGTAATGATAAAATTGAAAATAAAACAAAACAGAATGAACGATAAGAAGTGACCTGCCTCAATTTTTATTACAGTTTAAAGAAGCATATAGTTTGTGTGAAGGCTGTAATGTTTGCGTGTGTGTCTTTAATTGGCACACTTGGTCAGTAGGCTAAGATTTGCTCTTTTCCCAAAAAGCCTTTTCTGCCCTACTGACAAGGAGATCCCATTTTCAGAAAAAATATCTTCAACCAGGATTGTTTTCAGTTATACCTGTCTAAATCTTGCAGTGTTTCTTCTGTATTACATAAGTTAAAACGTTCTATCTGTAGAGTCACTCCACCATCGTTGCATTAATGCTTTGAACCATTTAAAACATTCAAGGAGATGCCTGTTAACATTGCAGTCTGCTGAGCATGTATCTTTCATACACCATCAGACTATACTACTACCAAAACACTACAGTGCTTTCCTTGAGAGAAAATTCCCAAGTGTAATTATTTAAAGAGGAATAACCTGTATATTAAATGCAGAAAATAATAGTTCAAAGCATTCAAAGACTTTCAAAACGTCTTCTCTGAAGTGAAATTGGAAGTTTAAAAGTAACATAAATCCAGTTAATTGTTTCAAGACAAAGTCACTTCAAGATTTTCTACCCCATGAAAGACAGCAAATACGGATAATCCCTCTACTGTCGGCATTTAATTGTAATCAAGGAACCCTCACATGGAAGTAAATCCTCCCTCAGCCTAACTTTACCTCCCAAATCAGAGACACTGCACCTAGTGACCAAGACTTAATCTAAGAGGAGTATGGAAAGTTCTCTTTCTTGAAGAGAAAAAGAAGACCCATACCCAATGGAGACAACTCACAAAACACATAATCAAACTTGCAAATAATCCAGAACTGATGACACGACAGAACGAGAAGAGAAGGGGATCCTCCTGTTAGCTTCTCGCTGCCCAGAAGGAAAGCTACGTCTCCTGACCAGACCGTACAGTCCCTGGAATCTAAAACCTGAAATGCCAGGGGTATTCAAGAAATAATGTTTTCATCAGGGCTAGATGCTGAATGCAGAGCATCATGGTAATCGGAGCCTGCTGCCATTCTGAAAATCTTAAACTGAAGAGAGAATGAGCCAGAGAGTCAAACCCAGTCGTGACACCAGCAACACACACACACTGCCCGTTTTTCAACAATACACACACAATTTTCTAATGAACACAAAGGCATTGAGTATGAGGAGACAGTGCAACTGAAAATAAACCATCGAACACATCCAAAACCATGCAAAGAAAAATTTCAACGTGAAATGAGAAGGGAAAAAAAAAAATGACACGGCTGCTGTTGGAAAGTTTATCGGGTGATCCAGTTGCGGTAAAGACGCCAGAAACCGTGACCCGAGAGGGCAGGAAATCGACAGAGCAGGGCCTTCCCCCTTCCTCCAGTGAGAGATCAAAATCAGAATCCTGTCGAAAAAGCTGAAGGAGACCTGGGAGGACAGGAAGAAGAAGAGAGGCAGGTGTGCTCCACCTGAGAAACAGCTCTAGCGTTGAGCTTCCCGCTGGGGTCTCCCATTTACCTCTGAACAACAGATAATCTGTGGCAAAACATCAATGTCAACGGGAGCCACGTCTCCGTTAACTTTCTGTTGCTCGTCCTCCGTTTCTTCGCTCACGTCTTGCTTAACAGCGCCTTCGTTTCCACTCTTCTCGGCAGGGATGTGGGGGCCCGCTCCTCCCTTTTCCTGGGTCACTGTTTCTACTGTGCCGACACTGGCACCTGCTTGCGGGACCGCGCTGGCTGCCGGCACCGGGTCCTGCCTCTCTACTACCTTGGCTGCTGGGCCGGGTGCCTCGTCCACCTCTTCTTCATACTCTCCCTGCTCCTCCCTGAGGGAGCCCCCTGGCGCTCGGCGGTGGGGCCGGTACTCCCCCACGTCCTCCGCCTCCTCCTCCTCCTCCTCGCTCTCGCTGCTGCTCTCAGAAGACAGGGGGGTGGGGTCTTTCTGCGTCCCCGGCTCCGCCTTCCGCATCTCCCCAGGACCATGCCCAGGGGACGGCTCTTTACCGTTCAGCTCTGCCGGGGTTACTCTTTCGTCTTTCCCAACCTCTGCCTGCTTCTTCTCCTCCACTACATTCAGAGTCTCAAGTGAACTCTGCACAGAAACAAAAATGGACGAGGGGGAAACAAAAATAGATGAATAAATCAAAACGACGGCAAGCAAACTTAACCGATGGCGGGTTCATGTCATGGAGGAAAGCGAAGATGATGATGATGATGGTGGTGGTGGACTGAAAGGGAAGCGGGTGAAAACGTGAGCGGGATCGGATACGTCGGGCAATGGTATTAACATGGAAAAGGGGAGAACCTTAACAGCATCACTGGCTCCGGCGCAAGGCCCTTCCGACTCAGGAGCGCATTTCTGCGGAACAAAAAGCAACCGAGGACACAGAATCAATAAAGGTATACCTCGACACCCACCAAAACAAACATCCGACACCGCGAAGACACAACAGCAAGAATCAAGAGCTACAAAAACCTTTGCCCGAGGTCACATGAAGGACAATCCAGACAAATGCAAGAAGCTTAGGGAAGGAAACAAAAACACAAAAACAGCTAGCGTCCTCCCAAAGAGATGAATGGTTTTATTATACCTATAAGCTCCTTCTTGTTGAAAAGGTAGGGGGGAAAAATGGAATTATACCAGAGCTTACTCATGATTTTAAAGTTTAAATGTTAAGACTTTTAAAATCTATTTGACAGTTTGATTTTAATCAGACAAAAAAAAAAAAATCCTGCCTGAACCCCTAATTCCTAAATGAATATAGTATTAATAAGATGATGCCTTTGTTTTTTGCTGGCTTGTTTAAAAATCAGCTTTAATTGGCAAAATTATAATTGTCTCAGACAGTTATTAACATAAAATGTTGTCATTTCAGAAACGGTTATTAACATCCCAAACTGTGCGACAGATTAGCAAAAGGGATATTATAACATTAGGGCGGATGTCAGTTATGGCTCCAAGTGCGTTCTCTTAGAATTTAGCTCCTCCATTTGAAAACTGAAATGGACCCAGTTTATCATTTGAGATGCACATTGCTAGCCCCTGCAGGCATCTACTTTGGGGGAGTAGATTTACTCCAGTTAAGTACAGGACCTAATGTTCAATAAATGCCTGAAGACGAAATACATAAGTAAATAACTTCCTATGCTATAGTATTGATAATCAGGGTAGAAACTTTCTTACAAAGGAGTCTGTTTTTAAAGATTAAAATTTTCCTTATTTTTTTTTTAAAAGGCTACTTTACATAAAGCCTAGCCAACTTTTTGACATTCGGGTAGCACTAATGCCTTGTGCTCTAACTTTAAAAATTCAGCTAGAGATAGTAGCCCTACTTATTCAAGAAAGTATCTCGATGCTGAATGAAGAGCACTGCACCCCTGAACCCTCTGGGCAGAAACAGACCTTGCTGTGAAGTTGCCAAGACACTAACTGGACTGGAGCTGTTTCCTATAACAGGTAACACAACCTCATGTTTATGTGCTCCAGCAACATGGACAACCATGAGCAAAAGGTCCTGAAAGGGCACCTATCAACATATACTCACACACTGCCTTTGATCTGCCCTGTTATTCTTAAAGGCATGGTAAGGGCACGTTTTCATTGCTCAAAACTAATACCATGTAAATCACATTACTGACAGACCAAGAGAGCCATCCTTCCAAGTTTATTGAAAGCCCAGAGGTTTCAGATGTTAAACTGGAAATCTCTAAATCTATTTTGGTAAATGGGTAACATTTAACTATACCTACTTATAAACTTCTTTATAAATAAAGATATCCAGTGATCAGAACATTTCTAAAGGAGACATTTCATTATCATTATTTTTATGACTTAACCTCAAATGGCCAGATGGGTTCTGCCCAAGTTCAGGGAATCCCTTAGGGGTCATTCCAAAAAATGAAAAGAATTATTTCATTGAGTATGGCAAGCACTTCGAATTTTTCCATATAAACAGGATTTTTAAAATAATAAACCATCAGAAGATGTTTAAAAGACATTTAGGCTTTGAAAACTTTTCTGTAAAAAATACTTAGCTTCTACTTGGTTGAAGGTTTCCCTCCACATAACAACTCAGACTCTGGGCCTTAGTGGTTTAAATGATTCTCTGAATTTAGGCAGATTGGGGTGGACGGAAAGGAAGCAAGAGAAACATCCAATCAGTATCTTTTCCTCGAGTCCAAATTCTGTCATTATTTCTTGAATGTTTCTCCCAGGAAGAGTTAATTGCACCAGTGAAAGCACTGGAGGACGGGGTTCCTTAATACTCAAAAAATAAAAATCACTCTCATACGTGGCTTTTAAAAACAGGGGAAACAAAGTAAAATGCACCTCAGGCAACTGTGAGAAGGGCGAGGAAGAAAGCTTTTCAGAAGGTGCACTAGGGCTCACAATAGTGCCCTCTGCTGTCCAAGCGGTGGCTGAGGTGAAGGAGGCTTTCACGCTATCAGAAAAGCCCTTTTCACTAAACAAAATTGATGTTATCTCCTCTTCTAGGCTCTAGAGAGGTCAGAAAAGGAAGAGCAAAGAGTTAACAATAAGTCAGAACAGACAGCAGTGACCTATTGAAAGGAAAGGTTACACCAGAAAGAATCACAGAGCAGCATAAATTGAAAGAAAGGCAAGGATTCTAAAAGATTCTGCAGCAGGCATCTGTGGCCATTGGCCTGAATGACAGCTTTCCACCCTACTTGAGGATCGTTGATAGCTCTAACCTACAGAAACAAGCTGAAACTCTTTAGTTTCTCACTGAAACTTTATCTCAAGCTGAGAATAACCAACCCACTCATCCGTCAAACGCTGCTCTGTATTTTTTTTTTTTTTTTTTTTGTACGCAGGCCTCTCACTGTTGTGGCCTCTACCGTTGCGGAGCACAGGCTTCGGGTGCGCAGGCTCAGTGGCCATGGCTCACGGGCCCAGCCGCTCCGCGGCACATGGGACCTTCCCGGACCGGGGCACGAACCCGCGTCCCCTGCATCGGCAGGCGGACTCTCAACCACTGCGCCACCAGGAAAGCCCCTAACTCTGTATATTCTTCAGGGATCTTCTTGGCGTGGGCCTTTCTGCAAAGAACAGCCTCTTTGGTGGCCCCTGCACTTGCTACACTTATTTCTGTGTTAGAGCTTGGGTGTCCCTAACCCCTTGCCTCCAATGCCCTTCCCCAGGCACTCTGGGCCTTGCCAATTTTGTCATCTCTCTGAGGTCCACTTAATATTCCACATTTTGTGTATGGCCTTCACTAACCATTTCAGCTCCTATGACCTCTCCCCTGCCCCATACCACTCTGTCTGTACGGAAAGCGCTTTGACAGTAACCCACTGAAATTCCCTCAGACATGCTAAATGTGCCATGGAATGAAGAAACAGTATCTCTCTTTTTTTTTTTTCAACAATAAACAGGTAAAGAAAATAAAAAACTCTAAACAGGAAGACAAACTCAGAGGGGGAAACTCTGAGCAATGTAAAAATCATCTATCCCTGAAAGGCTATTAAGGCGAATTTAATCTTCATATTTCTGGCCCTTAAATGACAGTCCTTAATCTGCCTGAGGGCACAACAGGAAAGCTGGGGACTATCCCAGGTACCTAGAATGCCAATGGCTAAGAGTCACCATGAAGCTCCCCCTCACGTCAGATGTGTTCAAGAATACTTCCTAATAAAACCCACTGCTCAGAGATCTTAAAGACAGATAAATGAATGAATAAATGAATGGCATTCTGGGATGCCCCTTGGGAGAGGGGGCACTAACTGGCGTGAAGGGAAGGTACAACGAGATGAGGAGGGCGAGGTGTGTAAGCACAATACTCAGGAGAGAAAAAAAGCTTCTGGACAATTTCAGCTTAATTACAATCTCCATAATTACATCATCCCTAGGGTCGGGTGGGTGGAGATGGTGTCCTAACCGGTAAGAGATCACTGGGGAGTTTAAATAAGTGCCATGCATCTAACTATTCGATAAAATATCTCCAAAATTACCTTAAAAGTCCAACGTATGGAATCTCTACTAGACTCAGGAGTTTCTATATAAAATATAAACTCATATTTTATACAAGTTCAAGTGTGTCATAATTCTCACAGTACATAAGCTGATATACAATAGTTATTTGCCTATTAAAGACTAAATGATTTGGTTTCCAATTTTCTGCTCTACTCTCAAAATTATTCATAATGTACTGAAACCATTTTGAAAGTTTGATGTATTGATTTCTAAACAAGAAACTATTACTGTTCTTTTTTTATCTATAAAACACATATTATAGACATTTGGAAAACTTGGTCAAATTATACTCTTATGCATAATTTTTTATTTTACATTTTATTAAGGACTGCAATTTAAAGATAATCAGGACACCCTGAAAAATTAAGGAGCAAAATGAAGATGAAACAAAGACAGAAATTTAAAAGATATTCTGTTAAAAGTCAAAACACTCCAGTAGACTTAACTTTCAACTAATAGCAATGATGTGTTATTTGGCGTGGGGCAGATACACTGTAAGTGGTCAAAAAATGTTTGTTGGGTGAATGGATGATTGCAGTTACAACAGTCCATATGTGTGTTAAGTAAGTACGTATTTTCCTGCATGTGCTGGAGAGGAAAAGAATAAGAAAAAAGCAGTACCTTCAAGCGTAGATAAACCGTTCAGGAGCTTAACAGTGGATAACCTCCAGATTTAAATTTCACATAACATCATTTTAATGTAACTTCTACAATAACGAATGGATGGTTTTCACTCTACATGGTTTATATTGTACACTCCCCTAAACGATGACATCCAGAAAAAATGATCATTTTAAACATCTTCACCAAAATCCCAAAGTTTCCTACTGCAAGGACATCACTTTAAATTGATCAAATGATGTCATCTGACTCGCTTCTAAGGATAGATTTTCAAAACTATGTAATATTTCAAAGCATATGATATTAAAGTCATCATTTTACACGCAGAGTCTGACTGGCTTTGGATTTCAAGCTAACCTTTAAAGTATATAAAGATGTCACTTGGTTTAGCTTTATGACGTTATGTTTCTCATTTGCAGTGTTCCAGAAATATTTCATCTCAACCAGATCTCAGATTCTCCTAGCGCAAGGCTTCATCTTCCACTTAATCTGCCTCCCCCACCGTTCCACTGTATGTTCTGATGAGTAATACTCTCTACCAACTAACAAAATCAGACTTGGTGGAAGGGAAACACTTTCTCCTTATTCCGATCTGTGCTCTCATTCCCATCCCCCTATAATCCATTCCTCAACCAGCACCAGAGGGGTCTTTGTCATACACGTGGGATTATAGCACTTCTCAATTTAAAGCTCTCCAATAGTTTCCCATCACTCCTATAATGTAATTCCAAATTGTTAATATGTTCTTGAAGATCCTGCCAAGATCTGGAGTCTGATCTCTTTGACTTTTCTCAGACCTTGTCATTTGGTCTTTCAGTCCTTTAAATTAATTTCTGTCTTAGGGCTGCATTTGCTCTTCCTTACACATGGAAAAAACTTCACACATCCACCTCCTTCTCATCACTAAGGCCTCAACTCAAATGCTATCTCTTCCCAAGCCTTCCCAATCACCTTCTAACTCGACAAGTATTTCATCTCCTTAACACTTCTTAGCGCTCCAAATTTTCTAGTTACTAATTAGCATGTCTGCTATCTCCTCCACTAGACTCTAAGCATTCTAGTCCCAACAAACAACAAGCTGACCAGCTGGCTAAGCAAAATCACTAGAAATAAAAGAATAACAATGTAAAAGCAACGGAAAGCTAACTTCCCTAGTAATGCCAGATATTTCATATATGCAGGATCACAGAGAGATCCGAGGGGCTGCTCGCATACACCAAAATCTTTTAGCCACTGAAAATCTTAAAAAATAAAAATTCAAAAGGTTTCCAAATGTAATTAGTAAAACCGTAACCTAAATCACACATAATTCGTTACTCTACCACCACCACAGTGTGTGTTGCACAAACAGTGAATTTTCGTGTGAAATCATGGTTTCCCAACTGCCAGCCACATCCATCAAAATAAGGGGTCATTTATCACCTAAATCGGTTGAGATGTCTGCACTTCAGATGGTAGATTTTCAAATAAAGTACTTTTGCAATATGGTGCTTCTCATCTAATGATCCTATGTTTCTATTTTACTTTTTAAGCACTCAAAAGTTTATTTTTTATAATTTAGGTTGATACACAAGGAAAAAGGAGTATCTTATGGCTGTGGACAGAAATAAAGGAAAAGGGTAAAAAGCAAGAGTAGATCCAAGGATGCAAGGTGAACACCTTGTCTGCCTCCTGGGCTTTCTCTTCAACTGTCCATGCGGCCGCCATCTGATGCTTCTCCGTCATGGATAAAATATCCTTGAAAAGATGGTCTCCTTTGCTCTATTGTTTTAAACAATAGACATGATCAACAAATAAGACAAGTACATTACATCTATAGCAACACAGACATAAAACGACTGTGTGGGTCAGCGGAACAAACCAGATGAAGCGGCACATAAAGAGAGGACACAATCCCAGCACGTCATCAGACACTGTTTCCCCAGAAAACACAATGCTCTAGAGTTGATTCTGAAATATGGACATTAATATCTTCAGAAAAGCTGAAAATAAGAATTAAAGTTGTATACAACTTCAGAAGACCCTGCTATGGTGTTTTAAATCTTAATATTGTCAAAAGCTTTTTCAGTTTTTAGCAATTACTTTTGCTCACCTGCTTTAAAGAGCTGTTTTCCTTTCACTGTCACAAACTTAGAAATTTAAAGTAACCAACAGCTTTGCTTTTTAAGAAAAGGTGAATAAAAATAGCCTAAGAATATATAAATCAAACGCTTACAATTTGGTAACATTCAAGTCAGACTAGATGATGAAGTTAAGGAGAAGAGAGGGGTGAAAGGAAAAGAGGAAAGAGGAAATTGTAGGGTAACACCTGAACACACTTTTTAAAACTGCGTATTAAATATAGTATGATCACTATCTCCCTCAAGTAAAATAAACGAGCCCATGAAGTTCTTGGTTGACAACAGGAGAGATTTTGGAGCATCAAAAAGAACAGATATAGATGAGAATGAATAAATATTTTGAGAATATATTCTGAAGGCAATGCTTATAGTGGTGGGGGAGAGAAATAAACCATGGAAAGAAAAAGAATGAGTTTGGAGAGATGTTATGGGTGAAAATGTTCTTAAAGTACTCATCTACATTTCATTACTAAGAAGTTTCAGTATTAAGTTGTATAATTAACATTTTACAAGTTTTCAACAGGGCTCATCAGTCTTTAAAGCTAAATTTAGATCTTTATCTTCACAGTAATTACCTTAAACCATTCTAAATATGGTCTACATTCCTACATCCCTTTAATTACTAATTCTTTAATTATTAAACAAACTCTTATTTCAGAAGTTAATAATTAACTTACTAAATATAATATATGTCAGTTTCTAAGTCGCCCTATGAAACGATTCATTACTACCAATTTACTTGAGTAAAATAGTGAAACTATTCTAAAGGTATTTCAAAACTCATACAATTTACCCAAGAACTACATCAATAAGTATTACACATTATTAATAAATATTTAGTATTTTAAAAATTATTAGCAGTTACTTTTTTTTAAAAAAAGGGAACATTTTGTAACTTCTTGAGAATCAACATAATAGATTAGCAACCTAAGTTTTACTGAACAGCTGGATTGAGACATACAGCCAACAAATAGCTAGTGACATACCCCTTGTGTCTGTAGGGACAGAGGTGTGATACGTCGTTTTTCCCATTCATTAGGGCGTGGTTCGGGTGTGGATTCCATAAAATTGCGCTTGAGTTCACTAATGCTAGCCTGGTGTTTCAGTATTTCCTCCTGGGCCTTATCCAGGTCCTAGCAATATGTAACGTAATAAAGGGGGAAAAATCCAAAAGGAAAAAAAAACAAAAAACAAAAAAAACCCAATAGGATAAAAATAAAAAATGAAACCAAAAAATAAGACAAAGTAAACTTATGATTAAAAAAACATAGTAAAGCAAGAAAAATGCCAAGTCTCAAAAGCCATACCATCACCTAGGAATACGAGTTTGTCCAAATTTGAAAATAAAACTAATGTGCAATTTTTTTTATGATTCCTGTCTTAAAGGGTTCTGACTTCTTCTCTGTTTAGAATTGTTTAAGAAATCAGTAGAAGGAGGCTATGGAACTAATACTCAACATGGCCAATAACGCTTCTTTCTAATAGTTGGATTTGAAATGCAGCCAATGACTTTGTTCCTGCAAATTTACCTTTCTGATTAGGGTTACTACTAGAGTTGCACTCTGTAATATAATGAAGCAAGTGAAAATAGAGAAAGGCGGACTCAGAGCCCATTTGGCCTGACAGGAATCCAGTTCAGGGTCATCCCAAAAAAAGGGGGTAGGGGGACCCACGGTTGGCTTTTTTCAGGAAACTCCAGCAATGGTTTTTAATCCTTATGGAATAAATGGAACAGCTTCCAGAGGCTGCTTCTGTTTGGCCTTTCTCTAAAATCAATGAATGTCATATTGGTTTCATGTACTTGCCAAGCACAAAAGCCACCCACATACCAAACAGTCCTTATAAAAAGATGCGAGGAAAACTACCAGGTCAATTTTCACTGAAGTAGGTAGGCCCTGACAAATGTCACTTGTGGGATTTTTTAGATTGGCCCTGAGAAATGATATTTGTGGAAATAAAAGGCAGTATTGAGAAAACAGTTTTAACTGAATTTTAAATGTTTTCTTATATTTCAAAAATCATGGGACCACCTGTGGATTATAGCTTTCAATCCCACTACTCCCAGAGAAACAGGTCATGCATCTGATTAAATTAGATATTCCATATGCATGCACAAGCATAGTAGCTCACCTATGAGCTGCTATTGCCATTTGCAAAATCTCATGAAAATCTAAAAATCTTTGCATGGCATGGAAAAATGACTGTGGCTTGAGATCAGGCACATTTCTTGCATTTGTTCAAAGCAATGTTATGTATTACACTTTAGAGCATTTTAGTAAGTTATGCAAAAATACATTTCCAACAGTTATCAAAGCTGCTGAAAGCAACCGAACGGATTAGTCAAATTACTGAGGATTGCAGCTCTCCACTGAATACGCTGCCATGTACTACCCCAAAAGAAGGGGGAAAAAGAAACAAAAAACCGTTCTCGCGTGACACGGGGAATACAATACATTTTACATTCCTAATTGGGTGGCTAGGGTTTTTTTTCCTCCTCTTTTCTTTCTTACTTTCTTTCATTTATTCTTTTTAATCAAAACAAACCCATTAATTAGCATACTCTCAAATGGAAGATTTTAAGTGGACCACATTCCTAATTGCATGGATTTTGGCACTCTCGCACCACCAAAAAAAAAAAAAAAAAAAAAATTGTGGACACAAGGCCAAATGACTTAGTGCCAGATCGACAAATATTTGTTCTGGTGAACGTGTATTAAGGATGGGATTATGTTACTTCAGACTCTAAACCCTGGAGATAACCCATTAGGAGAAAATAGGTTTACTTGCAGAACTTCAAGATTAATGAATAAAAACTTTATTCATTTGATTACACGGAATTTTTTTTCCCAGTGGTCACTTTGAGAACTTATAGTAGATATATTCCTACCTAAGCCACTTTAAAAGAACAGAGTTGGACTGGTAACATGCACTCCCAAGGTGAACTTCCCCCATGCATTTCGTGCACTGTGCTTCAAAGTTGCCAGCCAGCCAGCCTGTGCGTGACCCCCCGTTCACAGCAGCCTGGCAGCCATTAGGACAGAGTTGTTTTCTTAAATTATACAAACCTCCAACATTAAATTGCTATGTCTGATATAAATATTATCCCCTTCTACCCTCAAGGAATTTTTCTGTGAAATTAAATCACACACAGGGGGAGAAAAGGCAAATAAACATAAGTTTATCAATCAGCAAGCACCAGAAATGACTCAGAATTGGATAGTCTAAGACATTAAAATAAAAGAGGAATAAAAATCTTAAGAACCTAAAGCCATAACGAGCAAAACTCACAAATAAACCCTAAAAGTGCTCCGCCCCCCGCACAATGATAATGGCAGGCAGGAGCTACCAGGTATTTAACTTTGGGGGAAAAATATCCACCTCCTCCAGCTGTGTTTCCTCCTCTTCCGTCTTCGCCTGGAAGTCACCCAGCAAGCAGCCAGAGAGAAGGGGAGTGTTAGTGGAAATGCTACCATCAGTGCAAAGAAGCTGTATTTGAACTTAAATGGTGAACCAGCATTACCAACCTTTACTGTCTGGCCCTCAGAAGATGCAGACTATTAAGCCACTTTGGTCATTCTTCACCTACAGTGTTGTACAAATGATGGAAATGGTCCTTTGCAAAGGTGGAATGGAGAATGGAAGCTTCACTCTTTCTCAGTCCCTAGATTATGCGCTGCTTTTTAATATGTTTTGACTCAGGAATGAAAACATGAGAGTGTAAAAATGGCATAATTCAATCTGTTCTAACTTGAAACATCTAAATCAACTAGTGGTGAGGGCAAAGTGTCATGATGTAAATTTTGGCTTTCACTTTCTATCAGGGACAAATGTTCACCCTATTATTTAGTTTTTTAACACAGATTTCTTTCCTTGGGGGGAAACTTGTTTATTTTGTTACTTTCATAAAAATGGTGGGTAGTTAAAAACATTCTTATATCTTATAGCTACTTTTCTTTCATAAAATTCTTTAAGCAAGAATATTTTTTCATAGTTGGACAATTCTCAGTTATCTAATGACCCAAAGAATTAATCTGTACATTTAAAACTAACATAAATACTGATGACTACTGACTCATGGAAGGGAATAGCATAAAAGAAAAATATTGGTTCAGATACCAAAGGAAAATAGTTTAACCTTTACATGTTCATTTATAGCAGGATTATACATATTCTTTTTCTTCTTTACTGTAATGACAGTGTCAAATCCGAGAGTTCAAAAGTGCTTTTTTTTTTTTTTTAACTATTCAAGCATTTTTGAGAGGTAAGCAGGGAACTCAGAGTATCTTCTGATCAGCAGGGAAAAATTAGACACAGCCACTCAACAATTTGCTAAGAATCATCTTCCAATTCCTTGGTCAGCACTTAATTCTCGAAAATGTCGATCTGGCATTCTTCAGGTAACCTTCAGGAATCAAGGATTCTCCCACTATGCCTAATTATCTTCACATTTTCCTTTAGATTTGCTCTAAATTTTGTGATTTATTTTATGTATTAATAGTAACCACAGGATATGGGACACTAAGTCCCCAGACCACATTTTAGCAAAACAAATCAAAAACTACTACACATGTGAGCACTGCTTAGTACTGCAGAGGTCGCCCTACACTGGGGCAAAAATCCTCGGCTCAAACCAGACACCTAACTTTAAATAAAAGAACACTAAGAGGTCCAGTCCAACCTTAGTGCTACAGAGTCTAAATTTTCAAAATACTATGGTTCATTTTTCATACATATTTGTTAAAGGAAAGATAACAGAATAGTATCTTCCTTACAAAATACGTGACAGTGACTCTTATATAATACATGATTTTGAGTTTAAAAAAAAAAAAAAAAGAAAAGAAAAGAGAACAAACTACCTGAACTTCATCTGGGCTCCAAATGCTACAATAATAGGGAGACAAGGAGTTTCTGAGATTAGACCGATGCATGTCAGGAGTAAAGGTCACAGATGCATCCTCAAAAATGCAAGAACAAGCTTGGCTTTCTAACAGAGAAATCATAACACTAAGGAATTCTACTAATACATATCGATTACAGTTATGTCCAGTGCATCCTAAGTTCTATATCAAAATAAAGTTTCCATCCTAAAGGAACAGCATGAACATTTATCTGCAAAATGGACAGACCCAAAACAGATTATGAAGGGCAACACAGGTCCCCCTCTCCTTGTTTTTATGGCCTAGTATGGTTCAGGTATTTATAAAATAATCCTACAACTTCGCTCTTAACTTAGAATGTGTGGACCTAGTCAATTAATATCAGTGGAGGGAAAGTGTTTAATTACACTTATTTCTCATGTACTAAAAGGATGTGTGTGAAAGTGTGCAGATCATACTATTTTGAGGTTAACCAGTGATGGAATTTATGCACATGTTTACACTCTACATTAGGAAGGGTGTAAGACGAAGTGGAGTGTTGTTGACCGCACAGATTTAAAGTTCATGTAGGAAAGCCAGCAACTGCTTCCTCTTCCTCCGTTTTGTCATTCAAGTCACAGTCATAAGAAACAGTCAAGCAAGTGGCTTTTGCCTCCAGATAGTAGAGGGATAGAGCCAGAGGAAGGGAAAAGGTGAGAGAAAAAGGCACTGACTGAGACGCAGAGAGAAGGAGTCCAAAAATGAGGATGAGCGAGGGAAGGAACAAAGGGGAGGTGATGGGAACACAGTGCTGGATGTGGGTGGGGAGGAAGGAGACCCAGACCTTGGGGAGGCTGGGGAAGGCAAGGCACCCACCATCATCGAGCAGTGAGGGGAAGCGAGGTGGACAGCATCTGCAGAAACTGAAGAAGTACCCAAACTCTGAATCCTTGTGCTCAGCCTCTTTTAGAGGCTTCTTGTGGGCGGGAGGACAGTCAGTCTCAGGAGGGGCTTCAAGAGGATCCAAGCCAGAATCACAATCCCCCTGCTCTGAGGTTTCGCCCGTGGAAGGGAGCTCTAAGCTGTCTAGTGTGATCTGATCGGCCTCCCCAAAGGGGTCTTCCTCCGAAATGTCTGAAAGCAAGTCCATTTCAGGGGCTGGCAATACGTGTGGGGAAAGAGATGAAGCACAGTGGATGAGTGGTGAAGGTGGGCACATGGAAATAAGCTATTCTCAAAGCAAACCCATGGTTGAATGTGAAATTACACAGCGGATACATTCAAAGGAGAACCAAAAGCAAGAGAGAGAAAGAAGAGAGAAGAAGAAATGGGTTGTTAGTGAAAACGTTTACTCAGAAGGATTGTATTAACACAGTGTCATTAGAAACTGAATTAAATGATCCATTTATAAAACAGGAAAACTGGACTACTTTTATCACATACAACTTATAGGTAATAGGCTTAATTTTCAACTGGTTGCAAACGGATCCTATGAAACTCAAATAGCATTATTACTTTTGAACCTGGTCGCTGACAAACACTGAAAGCATTAGTGAAAAGGCCAGTCATTTACCAAAAACAGGCAGAATTTCCCTTGGAATTTAAAAGACCTTTTCTTTTGTATCACATTATCTAGGCAGAATGGAACACAGACTTTCTGAGATTCTCAGCTCTCCTATTTCTGATGTAAGTAGTCACTCCTGGGTGTCTTGGTAGCATAATTATAACCTATCCTGACAACTTTTCAGTTATTGATAGATACCTTGTTTGCTGTGATTCCTGTTATTCTAAACTAATTTTTAACCAAATCCTTTGTGGAATGTAATATTCACAAATTTTTTAACAAAGGAATGAAGAGGATCTGATGGCACGTGCTACCAGAAGCATCTGTCCTTGTAGCATAAGACAGGGCCCCCATGGTGCCCGAGCCATCCTCTCTGCTGGGGTTGGGGGCTGTCAGTGCAGGAAATCCTGAGACACTGGCAGTTACCTCATCTAGCAAGTTCTTTATAAATTCATGTTGCACATCTTTAAATTTTTCAAAGTTAAAATTTTGAAAACATTATAAATCCACAGGATGATTTCATTTCTTTTTCATGTTTACTTCCAATGTTACCCATTCAAAAGTTGCTTTGTGCAGACATGGAAAAGAGATCTGAAGAACTCAAAGCCACTTCAAATCAACTTCTAAGTGACTATACTTGCCCAGGGTAATATAAAATAACCCCGGCAAGTTTGAAAATACAATATAGGTTACTTCTCTGTTCACTATGGTATACACACCAAAGAAAGCAACACACCATCTACTCACTCAGCATTCAAAAACAATTACTTAAAACTTTCTTCTTCATCAGTGGTAGATTATTAATGAAAAATCATATTTTTCATAAAGACCACCTTTCTTCTTTTAAAAAATTCAAGTCAATACTACAATAAAATAATCAAGACATAGGCTACACATTAAAATTTACTTGAAACAAACCAAATATGAATTTCAAATCATCACAGCTTTTATAATTGGGGACTTAATTAAATAGGATGATTATAAGGATGGACAAAAGGCCAATAAATTACTTGCTTGCATTAAGGTAATTTACGCTGAAATATTTTGCTTTGAACAACAACCAGAAAAAGGTTAGAGACTCAGTCCAAACCAGCAAGAGCATACACATATTTGAAAAGTGGGAAATTTTTATCAACACAGAACATACAATGACTGACCTTAAAAGATATGTGAGTTCTGAAACAACAAATGCGATAATAGACAGCCTCTTGTCTAAATACACATTTAAAGCCACGCATTCGACTAATTTACCATACCTTTCCTTCAGTGAGTTGCACATGTGGGGTTTTAGCTGGGCTTCTAATGTCCCTGCTGCCGTCACCATCTTGTACCACAGCAGGGCTCACAGCTCCAGGGCCACGTGCTGAAACCTCCCCAGCAGGGCCAGGAAAATCCTTCGTAAGACTTCGGTCCACAATACCAATCAGAGCTAGTTGAGAATGATCATACGGATTGCTTTAGGACACTTAAGCGATAAAATGTGATGAACGCCCCCCATTCCCAGATAAACAGGCACGTTATAGACAATTAATAGAAACGGGAACACTGTTGGATCATGAAAATAACATATCGAATAAACTCATGTTTAAACTTTTAATAAATTCTAGAAGTATTCTGAATTGTAACCCAATAAATTAGACCAATCTCTCAAGTCACAGATTTTTGAAGGATAGACACTGATCATAGAATTGGCCAGTAGAAGGAGCTCTAAGACCAGATGAAAGACCAGAGTCAGGGTACTATGTCAGAATCACAAGGTGAGCAGTATTTTAATTCTCTGGAGTCTCTTTAATCTTGCCTGAACTTATTTCTGAATCTACCTATGGCAACAAATAATTACCTAGTTATTAAAATGATTTGCTTCAATAAGTTTTAAGAATTCCTCCATAAAGGAACCTTTAATTAGAACACCAGTCGAAATTCCAACAAGACAGGAAGAGTAGATTTTAGAGAATCAACTTCTATGTTTATGTTAATATTTTTCATTTTTCTAACCTCCCTCCTGAATGCCTCAACTTGACCTACAGTAAGTCTAATACATAGAAACCCTCTGCCTCAGCAAATTTGGCCTTATGTGTTCCCTTCATCTATCCTACAGATGTGCAGGAACATATATCGTGTTGACATTTCTGTCATATGGCAGATCAACCCAAGACGGCCTCAAATCTCAACAAGGCAAAGTGAGTAGCAACCGGCAAAAGCCTCTGTCCATCTGCAGTTTCTTCCCCAAAGAAGAAACCACTGAGGTCATTTCACCAGCATAAAAAGTGCTTTCCTGACACAGGGTGGCTTGCTCTGGCCCCCTGCCCCTAGGGAAGCCCAGTGTTTAACTTTAGGCTGCAAGCTCTTGGAGGGCAGAGACTGTGTGTGACCCACCATACTGAACCTGGGCAACACCTAGACCTCTAATCCATGTGTTACTAGAAGCCTCTTAATCCACACCCCTCACCTGCCCTGTCCAAAATTTCCTTCTTCTCAGTATCGACTTTTTGCCAAATACACTCTCATGCTTCCACCCAGTTACTCGGGTCAGATACCCTGAAGTCTCTTCTTTTACCCCTCAACAACCAGCAAGTCCAACAGAGTCCTTGGATGTATTTCTAAATGTGGCCACTTCCTTCCATCTCTATTTTACCACCCAGGTCCCTTTTAAGACTTTCACGGCTCTTAAACACTCATACTTTGGAAAGCCCACAACAAATCATATTAAACATTAAATGAATTCACACCGTACATTAAATATAATTATTTTCTAGGGTTTTAACTTTTAAAAAGATTTTAACAATTTTTCCTTGGAAAGTATATGAGTATGAGTAACTCTTTAACCTATGATTATGGTTTCTAAGCACCCATTATGCATACTCAGAGATTTACTGCAAAATGAGAAACTCTGACCTAGAAATGGCTTCAAATGTAATGATATCAAAATTTTAATGAATATCCAATTTAAAGTTACATAATGAAGTTGGCAAAATATTGACCCTGCATACTTTTGTTAAACACTTAATGATTTCAGTTTGCAGCTAATAATTTTTGTCAGGTCTTAAACCGTGTAGAACCCTGAGAAGTTTATAGGCCCAAGGCATTGGTGCCAATGACTAATAGGTCTACTACCATCTGAGACAAAACCACCATGACTCTCACCAGGATTATTCCTGACAAGTTGACATGAGCTTCCTCTCTCATCCTCTCTAACTGCTCTGGACATGGCATCAAGTGACTTTTTTTTTCTTTTAAAGATAGCACTATACACATATGTGCTTGTATAAGTGTGTACACATGTGTATGTATGTACAACACACACCCTTCAATGGTTTCCTAGAATAAAAACCACACTTGGCACCAAGAGAATGTGACCTGCAAGGCCCTGTGTGACCTGCTCCCACCCTACCTCTCCCTATCACTAGGCAGCTCTGACTACACTTGCCTTCTTTCTGTTCCTAGAACGTATCAAGCTGTCCCTAAACTTATGATCTTCAGACCTGCTACTCCTGCTACCTGGAATGCTTTACCTCCTGTTCTACTCACGGCTGCTTCCTTCTCATCCTCCAAGTCTCACCTGAAATGGTTCTTCCTCAGATATGCCTTCCTTCCCTGATGACCCAATCTGTAAATGCCCCTGATTATAATTTCCACTTCCAGGAAATCATCAGTTCCCCTGCTCTCACATGCATCCGGGGTGTTAGTGCTCTCCATGACTGATTTGCCTCCTTTCTGGTTTGAAGAGCAATCTTGGAATCTCACTGTTCTAAAATAGCTATCCTAGATTAATTTTTATTTTGATATTTGATCTTTAGATATCACATTGATTTTTACTTTCTACATAATCACTAAAAGACTTAATTTGTCAAACCTTAAAGTGAAGAATATTTATATACTTAAATAGCCTGTTTAGAAACAGGAGAAAGAAAACATAACACATATCAACAACAACAACAAAAAGGTATATTGATGGTGTGGTGGGGAAAATAAAGCTCAGTACCAGGTTACAGCCTAGCTTTGCTCTGGGGGAAAAAAAAACATAAGCCCTATCCAAATAGTTCCCTGTCTGGTCATGTATTGGCATGAAAAGCCTCCTATTTTTTACAACAACACAATAATCCTTTTGAATGGCTGGCCCATCTGATGAATTACAGTGTCCAAAACACAAAAGGAAAAATAATGGATTACTGTGCCATGTTTGTTGCTTTTACTTGTGAAAATCATTGTTTTCAGATACGGACCCACTATAACCCTCTGTGCTAACTGCCCATACAAGATGGTGGGCTTCCTTGAGCACAGTTTATATACCTCAAAGAAAAAGCAGTGGTTTACTGCTCTTTTTAAGCCCTAAAATTCGCAACATGAGAGTTATAAAAACCTCATAGTTTAAAACAAAGGCTAAAAAGGACAGTGTTCCAGAAAGAGGAATGATTTCTCTCAGGCATTAAACGACACTGATCACATTATTCAGCACTTGTATAAATTCTCTGTGACAAGGGGCAAGACTTGTGAAATATTTACATAACCGGGCACATTTTTTGGATTTACTTGGAAAAAGTACTCAGTTGTTGATGAGCTAAAAGATACTCTGACAAGTATCATGCAGTAATAATTCACTAAATTTAAATCACTGCATTTGGGAACGTGGACATTTATTTGAACCACAATTTATGATTCTGTTGCACATTTTTTTCTGTGGTCTCATAAAACTATATGAAAGATTCTCCAGAAGCAAGATTCAATAACTATATGTACCAAAATGCCCACCAACAAAACTTGGGAAGTATCTGTGCGTCTGCCTGGATCTGTTTTCTAAGTTTATTCCAGGAAAAATAGATCAAGGCCAAGGAGTATCAATCCTTCACTACTGAGAGAAGATTTTTATCTATTAGCATATCCAATCTGTTTAGCTAATTATTTGAAACATAAGTTGTTCAAGTTCCTATTTCAGTAAGATATCAGTAATAACAATCAAAAACAGGTTTTTGCTGATAAAAAGTAGTGAAATAGAAATTTTCCGATTTAGCATTACTATTTTTGTGTATACGTTTTGAGATTCATCAGCCAAAAAATGTTGGAGAACTACTTCTGGTAGAAAGGTACCCATACCAATTACTTGCTATTAGGTAGAAAGAAAAAAAAAAATTTTAAGCGTTCTAATATAAAATTAACCTCAGCTCTTTTATAGGAAACCTGTTATTAACCCAAAATTAGACAGGTAATAAGATTTATATATAAAATGAAGGGAAGCAACATCAATTCATCTCCATGTGTAATTTATTTAAAAACTACATATATGTAGCTAATGAGAATTCCAATAGAAAAAATTTATACAAATTTATACATGTCTCCCCTTGGGTGTAAAAACAGATGAACACACTATATTTCCTTTTTGTTAAACACTGTATTTAAACTAATCCTTTGAAGCTGTGAATGGTTTCCCGTATGCTAGAATGTCTGTTAAGCTTTAGTAAGGGTTTTTAAACTCAAAAATGTGATGATGCAATGAACGTTTTACGTTCCTTTGAATAAAAGTTCTATATATGCTATCACACCAAACACCCTTGGAATTACATGTCTGCCATTAATTATCAAGTTCAAGAAATTAAGTCACATAACATATATCACAGTTAAGTCAGACCAGTAAAGACATCTGTCCAACATCTCATCAACAAGAACTCAACTAATATTTGTGTGTATTTACAGTGCCAAGAAAATTTAGGTTCAGAATGACAACTTCAAAACACCATCAGATGAATGGATAGGGAAGATGTGGCACATATATACAATGGAATATTACTCAGCCATAAAAAGAAACGAAACTGAGCTATTTGTAATGAGGTGGATAGACCTAGAGTCTGTCATACAGAGTGAAGTGAGTCAGAAAGAGAGAGACAGATACCGTATGCTAACACATATATATGGAATTTAAGGGAAAAAAAATGTCATGAAGAACCTAGGGGTAAAACAGGAATAAAGACACAGACCTACTAGAGAATAGACTTGAGGATATGCAGAGGGGGAAGGGTAAGCTGTGACAAAGTGAGAGAGAGGCATGGACATATATACACTACCAAACGTAAGGTAGATAGATAGCGGGAAGCAGCCGCATAGCACAGGGAGATCAGCTCGGTGCTTTGTGACCGCCAGGAGGGGTGGGATGGGGAGGGTGGGAGGGAGGGAGACGCAAGAGGGAAGGGATATGGGAACAGGTGTATATGTATGACTGATTCACTTTGTTATAAAGTAGAAACTAATAAAAAAAAACACTATAAAATTATTTTCTTATGAGTGTAAGTAACAGTATTTTATTTACTCAGGAAAATAGAATGGCTCTCCCTCTAGGGTATTTCTGGGGATCTTATTAATAAGTAGATCAACATTTTCTGATCCCACTGGATTAGAGAAAGATTAATGGAATCCAGAATCCTAATAAATGTGTTTACCTCCATCTAGACTCCTGGAGACCCGCTTACTAGAAGTGCGTTCAAAGTGCGGTGCCGGCCTGTCAATGAGGGTGCTGGCCTGGCGGGTCTGAGCTTGGGTACGGCCGCTGTAGCGGAATTTGGACCCCAAGGTCAGGAACTTGGCCTTTGGTGGCTGCTCTGGAGACACAAGCCTGTGGGGGAAAAAGGGAACAAAATTAGACTTTATGGATTTTTTTTAACTTTAAAACTATATATTTTAATATCTCATTTCATTAAGTATGATTATTTGGTCCAAAAAATGCTGCCTAAACTTTCTAATAAAAATCAACATTATTTATAAACCCTCCTATATACAGAGGTTTATGATAATGATAAGATGAATAAATCCTCATTCACATATTCATGAATAATGTTTTCCTCAACCGGAGCAAAAACGCAGCTGTTTTCAGTGTATATCAAAGGTTATTTATTTGTATTAACTTAAATCATTTATATAAACACATATGCCTGAATTCTTGCTCCAAGCCAGAAGTGCCAAGTAGCAATCCATTACCATTAGTAATTCTTAATATTTATGTCTATTTCTCTGGGAAAGAACATCTAACTCAGGAATCTTTCCCATCAAGTGATGCTGTCCCATGAAGAACACAGCACAGTGGATCTCTAGGGATAACTAACACCCTTTCTTGTCAGCACAATTCTACTGCTTAAACCCCAGGTCCGTAATGAATGAAGTACAACTCCTGATGGCAAGTACTTCCAGACTTATGTGAAAGCACGGTTTTAGTAAATGAGCCAATCTTGTCTGGTATACAACTGAAATTATCTTGCCTTCACCGCCTGATGAAGAGCTGGCAAAACATCTTAACAAAAAAGATAATCCCAGAGCTCTTAGAGAATGTATTAAATAAGAAGACTGCAGTTGACAATTCCAGAATATGGAGAACTCCACCAAAATTTTTCCTATCATTATCCAAAGAAGAGTGGTTTCTTAAAGAGTTCTTTACCGTTCCGAATATTACTAGCATTTCTGCTCAACTTTTAGAAATCTTCTGCTTAACAAGCAATGAAAAGAGATTCAAGTCAAGGTAAAGCTACATGTAGTAATACAAGAGGTACTCCCCCATCAATTCAGGATTCTCAATCATATCAACCCAGGAAAACAACCTGTTAGAATGAGACTGATGACAAAAGAACTAATACACTCTTGGCTTTAGTCTTGTCCTGGAGGGTAGCAGAAGTGTTCCTTGAAAACTTCCATTCTCTGCCAATAGATTTTCAAGGGAGACAGAGATGATGTTGCTGAGAAAGCATAATCTGAAGACGTCAGTGCCTCAAACTGTACTTTGGAAAAAGCTCTATATTCTTAAATTAGAAAGCCGGAATGCTAGACATTTAGACCAGAAATTAACTCTTATCTGTGCTCTGTAATCTCTTTCTCTAACAGTGAAGGAACCTGAGGCGCTGAAAGATTAAATGTCTCGGCACACTGGTAATGAGCACCAGGGGCAGGGTGAGAAATGTGGTCATTTACCATGCACTGTCTCCTGATGGGCTGAATATGGTGGGTTTCCCTACCTTGCAATCCAGCTAGCTGTGGTCTAAGAATGCTGTGTAGGAAAGCAGTGATGTATAGAAAAAAGGGTCATTGGCAAGCTCATCAGTGCAGTAATTAAGAAATGCTCATTCTCCTTGAAAAACAAGTTGGCTAAATCACATTTATCTTATCATCCATTCATGAAGCATGCCCTGTAGGTGCTGGGAGATCAACAAGTGGACAAAAAGGGACATTTATAAAAAATATCTCAAAGGAGAAACATGCGTCATGACCCAAAAGGAAATACCCCCTCCTCCACAAAATTTTAAAAACTAAACAAAAGACAACAAGCACTGGCGAGAATGTGGAGACACTGAGACCCCTGCATACTATTGGTGGGAATACAAAATGGTAGCGAAGCTACGTGAGACAGTAAGGAGGCTCCTCAAAAAATTAAAAATAGAACCATCATATGAGCCATCAGTCCCACATCTGGGTATTTTTCCAAAAGATCTGAAATCAGGATCTCAAAGAGATATTAGCATTCCCATGTTCATTATACCACGAGTCACAATAACTAAGATATGGAAACAACCTCACCATCCATCTACAAATGAATGGATAAAGGAAATACAGGATATACATACAATGGAATACTATTCAGCCTTTAAAAAAGAAGGAAATTCTGCAATATGTAACAGAATGGACCTGTTACATTCTGGAATGTAACATCCTTGAGATGGAATGGCCCATCTCAAGGAGGGACCCTGAGAACATTACGCTAAGTGAAACAAGCCAGACACAGAAAGCCAAGTACTACATAATTCTACCTATATGATGTATCCAAAACAGTCAAAATTCACAGAATCAAAGACTGGAATGGTGGTTACCAGGGGCTGGAGGGAGGGTACGATGGGGAGTTGTTAATCACCAGGCAAGAAATGTCTATTAAATAAGATAAATAAGCTCTAGAAAGCTGCTATACAACACTGTACCTACAGTCAGTAATAATATATTATACATTTAAAATTTGTTAAGTGATCTCGTCACAATAAAATAAAATAATTTAAAAAGAAAAAGAAAAAAAAAAGACTAGAGGCAAACAGGAGAGTGAGACTGGGTTATCTGCAACCCTTCTGCAGTTCACTTCAGTTGACTATATCTCAACCAAAGGCCACATCTTCCCAGAATGAGCAGCTCCACATGAGGATTTTCTCTTACTTCCAGTTTACAAAAAATATAAATCCAAGAAATACAAGGAAAATATTTTAAAGGCAGATTTAAGTCATAATGCAAAAGAGGGAAAATCATTAACTAGAGGATTTTTATTCTGTTTATGTCAAACTGAGATAAAGTGCTTTCTTGCCCAACTGGCACTGGTGCCCACATACACAAAGTATTAGATTACAGATTAATTTTCTGATCACAAAGAAATCCTTAAGCAATTAAGCTACAATTAAACAGAAACTAGTACCAAAACGAAAAAGTGTTGACCACAAACATTTATGAGCTTTCTCTAAAAGAATCTTTTTGGTGATTTAAGTCAATGGTAATATGACTCCTCTGAAATGAGTATTTTAGAGCAGTTTTGAAAATAAATAGCACACTATGCTACCAAACTAAGAATAATGATGATAATGATAAACAGTATTTCATAGCAGAAATGGTTCTAAGTTTGATTCACGTGAGCTATATCATTTAGTTTTCAAAACAACCCTGTAATATAGGCACTATTATCATTACCACCATCACACAAATGATGAAAGGGAGAGACACACAAAGGTTGAGTAACTTACCTACAATCACACATCTAGTATGTGGAGGGGCAGCATTAGACCTTAAGTGTACAAAGCAAAAACTTTAAAGATGAAGGGTCTAGATATCACAGCTATCTAGACTGCAGTAATAGGAAACTGAGGAAACAGAGAAAAGGAAGATCAGCAAACCACACTCTGCTAAGAAAAGCAATGTTAAAAAGTGTGCCCCTGAATAAAAGTATGAAAGGAGACAGGACAAAAGCTATAGGAGGCTAAAAGGTCTAAGGAGATCTTCTGGGGTTTTTTGGTTTTTCAGGGAGCAAGACATGGACGTGTTTATTGGCCAAAGGACTCATCGAAGCCACCCACTGGGGGCACATGATTTACAAAGCACAATCCTACATGAGGCATGAAACAAGGGATCAAGGTAGAGGAATAAAAGTTCTATATATGCTCTTTCTTGAAACAGGAGAGGAAGAAAAGAATGAATGAAGGGAGAGGGAAACGATGCTAAATTATAGACAAAAAAAAGAGAGAAGATGCATGAAACCAAGAATGCTCATGACCCACAGCATCTACTATCAGCACACCCTCCAATGAAGGACATCTGAGCAGAGGGGCCAGGGTGCCCTGGGGCTCAAGAAGACCAGGAATATCTGTGATGGTGGCACTAGGATCCAGCTGTCGTGGGAAATGATCTCTCTGCAACTGCACCAACCCAAAGCGCTGTGTGAGTGTGTCTGTCTGGATAGTTATGCTATTGAAAGCAACACGTGGTAGCACAGGTGTAGAAATGGTGAGGTTGGGACACAGGACTCATCCAGGACCAGGAGACTGGATGTGCAAAAAGGGACAGGGACTTGGGCGGGGGAACACTCCTAACAAAGTAGCAAAGGGACAAAGCACAGGGTTCAGGGTTGGTCTGGTTGGGAAAGACATAAGACAGGAGGGAGCTGATAAAGCAACTAAGTTAAGCCTAAGGTGAGTGACAGTGAAAGAGCGGCAGCCGGGGTGGGAGGGTAGGGTGGTGGAGGGCAACTGGAGTGAGGGACCACTGCAGAGGCAGAGCAGTTGTGAGCCAGGACCAGCAGGGCCTGGTGACAGAAACAGATCCACGAAGAGGGAGAGCAAAGCACCATAAAGCAGTTGTGGCTGCGTCTGCCACGCTATCCACTGCCCCCTCCTAGGATCTGGAGGGTACCAAGAGCTGTTTTCATGAATCCCAAGCTGTTTTCTCAAAATTACCTGTAGAAAGTATGATGTTCCACGCACACTTTCCATAACCTTTTCGCTGCCCGATGGTTTGGCAGTTTAAAGCCAATGGTGCTCTCAAACTGTTCCAGCTAGAATAAATCCATAAAACAAATCAGCATATCTCTTAAGAGCTGATTAGAAGCTAGTGAAAAACACGGATTCAGATATTTCACTAAGAAGTAATTGTTCTTCTTGAGGAAGGGCAAATATCAACTACTGACATGAATTAGCTATCCCTCAATGTCCACTAAAATTCATTTTACCACCTTCTTATCGATCTTGACCACTTAGCTGATGCAAAGAAAAAAGAAAAATGAGCCCCCCACCAAGATGTGGCAGGCACTGACTACTTTTCCTTTTCTGTGAAACTGTGACTGTTGTTTTGGTTTTTTTATCAACAGGAATACATATATGCAAGTTCATCATCAAAAACCCTGACTCTTTTTTTTTCTTTTTTTTTTTTTTTACCATGGAGGAATAAATAATAGATCATTTTCTTAACATTCAAAGGAAAAGAATTCTGGTAGCTCGTGGCCATAGAGGAGAACACTGACAAAGCCCGATTAGATATGCCAAGGGCTACATGACTCTGCTTACCTCTGCTGGCCTAACTTTTATGTAGAAGTTACTGCGCTTATAGGAGATTTTCAGGATTTTCGGCCAAGCAAAACGATTGATTCTCAGTCTGTCTTTGTAGATGAGAAGCCCATTAGCACACACACCCAGCTTGATGTCCACGCCTTCTGAGTCCTGCCAAGCATAAGTTATTTGACCATGGTTAGAGCTGTGAAAGTTATATAGGTAGGGAAGTCAATGATCCCCCTCAAGTCACGATCAGGAATGCCAATTTAACAGGTCTGTATTTCAACTGCAGTGACAGTACACAAGTTAAAAGAAACAGTAGGACATACAACACATCTTAAACCTAGATATTCCTCTTGAAGGGTCAGATTTGAGATACGGTAACATGAGTACAGGACACAACACTCTTCAAAAGGCCTAACACATGTGTCCTCGAGCTCGGCTGTAAGAGCTAAAAGGGAGGAAAGGAAATAGACCTCAATTTAGACATCCTGAAGATACAGGAGATAAAACATGTTTCCTAGAGGCTATTCCAGCCCCTGGGGACAGTCTGTCGGCTTACCCTAAGGTGCAGTCAGCCATTTTACTGCGGGCAACTTTATCTCAGATGATTATGCTAGCTAACAGCTGTTAAGTAACATCTATATTCTGGAGAACACCAACTCCTCACAGAAAATTTCTCTTCTAGGCTGACGGTGTTGAAATCTTTGAATTCTTTCAAGCAGTTTTTCAATAACACTAACTGCTGACATCCCGTTCTCATTACAACATTCCTTTGGCTGGCATATTTCAAATAGACTACAGACTATTCTTGAACTTATTGTTTTCTTTCCTCGGCGTTTTAATTTGGGAATGATGACAAGCTAGAATAATCGCCAGCCTGAAAGATTTTTTTTTAAATCAAATACATTTACAGACAAAAGTAAGAAACTGCCTCCTCACATTTCAAGTAGTGGTTGAAGATCTAATATGTACAATATTCAAATATCTTTAAGAGAAGAACTAGATCTCACTCAAGATACGGAAAATTGAAGATTATTATTCAGAGATACTCACATTTTCAGAAATCATTAACAACATGGAACAAATTCTCACAAAATATGCTGAAACAAACCCCACATAGTCTAGGTTCAAGTCAATAAAACTATAACATTTCAACTGCCTTGTTACTGAGAACAATTTAACGCAATTTAGTTCAGTTTTTTAAAAATAGAAATACAGTACTAGGTAACTGATGCCAATGGCATTCACTGCTGTGATATGTGAACAACTCATATATACAAATAAAATTACATTAGACCGGGGCTTCCCTGGTGGTGCAGTGGTTGAGAGTCCGCCTGCCGATGCAGGGGACACGGGTTCGTGCCCTGGTCCGGGTAGATCCCATATACCGCGGAGCGGCTGGGCCCGTGAGCCATGGCCACTGAGCCTGCGCGTCCGGAGCCTGTGCTCCGCAACGGGAGAGGCCACAACAGTGAGAGGCCCGCGTACCGCAAAAAAAAAATTACATTAGAACATCTGAACAGGTTTAAAAATCTCATCTACAAAGGTGCTTTATTCACCCATATCCTGACAGCCACAGTTCTCTCTAGGAACAGAGTAAAAAGCTATAGTGAACCAGGCACAGGTGCCTAAGCAATTTGGCACCAGACACAAATGACGTGTTTGCCCAAAATATCACTGGCCAGGGACACAGGGAGCAGGCCGGAAGATTGCCCAAGACAGCATGTTCTCAGCACAAATAAGGAGGCAACCCTCATTTGGAACATTAAACAAAGCTATCTCTAGTGTGAGGCAATCTTTCAACAGGACGTTGAAGCTATTTTATCTGACTGAAAAATAAACACAATCTGGATCCAAGTAAATCAGCTGAGGTTCAATTGTTCCACATATTGTTTTAGAATTATCAGTATTTGTGTGAATAGAAATTACAGATAAAGGGGAAGAAGTTAAAGGGAAAAAAAGCATGCCTTAGTTCTCCACATTTGACTTCTGCCATTCAGCAACAAAGTCAGAAAAATAAACTAATAAAAAAGGAGCATCTTCTCCACCTTGCTCACTGCCTCAGGAAGCTACCCCATATGGACATCAACAGGATCCCACTCCCACTGACTTCAGCCAATGGAAAGTTCTTGAAGAAGATCAGAGACAGGGAGGAGGGCAAGGAGGTCAGGGTTTTTAATACCCAGACTCCTTCCTTGGGTGGTCGCATCAGGGTGGCTATATCCTTGACAATCGCAGCTCCTCTCAAGACAGCCCTCTCCACACAGATCCCTCCCCTGGGTTCTGGCAACTACTCTTTGCCTCACCCCCACCCCCCCACCCAGAGGGGTTAGGAGAGCTGCTGTTACCAGCTCATGGGCATCATTCTACTCTTGTGGTTTCCTTCTATCTTTGTCAAGAGCCCTTTTATTCAACACCCTCACCTTGTCCTAACATAAGTGTGCCATTAATGACTCTTCTGAGGATAAAATATTAATTTAAAAATAATTTGTTTGTTTGGTTTTTTTTTTGCGGTACGCGGGCCTCTCACTGTTGTGGCCTCTCCCATTGCGGAGCACAGGCTCCAGATGCGCAGGCTCAGCGGCCATGGCTCACGGGCCCAGCCACTCCGTGGCATGTGGGATCTTCCTGGACCGGGGCACGAACCCGCGTCCCCTGCATCGGCAGGCGGACTCTCAACCATTGCACCACCAGGGAAGCCCCTAAAAATAATTTTTAAATATGATCTCAAGGCAATGAAAAATGTATACAGGCACAAAACTTGAAACTACATGAAAAGTTCTCTTACATTGCTACAGATTTTTTTCCCATGAGCTTTACAAATATCTTGCGCATCAGATATTATCTAATTATCTAATATTATCCCCCAGATGATAAGTTGAATGAATGCGTGTTATTCTGATTTTTTTAAGTGATCTACTCCTAACCACACAGCAAGAACTGAAATTACCCTTATAACACAACCAGCAACTTTTTAACTTTTCTAACATACAACTTCAAAAACAAGAATCCCGAAACCTTCCAGGACTGTCGTCTAAGGACTGCTTTCTCACTAATGATCAACAAAAGCAGCAGATGTAAGATTCACGTGGGGCAAGAATAACAGGGTTTAGAGGAGAGATGGGCTCTGGGCGTCTTTCTGATACCACATCTGCTGTCCTCCCTCCCTTATTTCTGTTTGCCTGCTGACCCAGCCTGTCCCCATCATAAAGAGAAATGAGCTACAAGACACTCAAGTGTGGAGAAGATCTGTTTTACCTCCTAGTAGGATTGATCAGCAGACATCACACAGATGGGACTACTTTACACTATGTGGCTTGAGGCAACAAGCCAGATAGTGTAACAAGCCATATGCATTCTGTTTTATGTAGTTTTTGTAAAAACCAAAACATCCGACCCTTAAATGAGATAGTGTAAGTGAAAGTACTTTTAAAAATTAAGGGTCTACAGCACCTAGCAGTTAAAAATGTTGCTGCCAAAGACTATTTACTAACATGGAGAAGTGTTTATAAGAGCAAGTTAAAAAAAAAATTATGAAATAATACTCATGGTATAATCCCGTTTTTAAAATGTGAGTTCAACTGCTCAGAGATTTTTTTTAAAAAAAACAAGAAAATACCAAAATACCAACAAGTGCTTGTTTCTGCATAAAGACATTTCAGTCTTTTTATATTTTTCTGTTCACCTCTATTTTCTAGGATGAAGATGTATTACTTTTGTAATAAGGAAAAATATTTAAAGAATAAAGGAAGGCACAGAGGAAAAAGGAGTGCTTTGCAGCTATGAAGCACTATTAACACAAAAGCAAGGATTAGTCATCTGAGGCCAAGGGAAGGAAGATACCTTTGGGTGATAGGCTTTCCCAGGGATTTCTCAAATCATATAACCTGGGCTTCCTAAACTTCACCAAGGGACTGACGGGTCCTTTAAAAGCAGGCAACAGTAGGTTCCCTGTGCATGTTGAGCCGACTCGGGACATAGTTTTCAAAACCACATGCATCTTTCATCTTGTCTCTTGTACTCCCCCCACCTACTGCTCCCGCCCCGACTCTCCCTACTACCTGATCGTCCAAACTAGGATCATGAAGTAGGTGATGTTTGTTACTGGCATCTTCCTCACCAAACCCTGCCTCTCCTATCAGCTACCTCCATGATTCCATTCTTTTCCCACTGCTCACATGCGACAGAAGGTCTAATTGCCTGGAGCCTGGGCCAGCCTAGTTTATCCTACAAGAAGTGCAACAGGCCTGTAGGGAAAAGCCCAACTCCAGGGCTCCTTCACCGGCAGTTTTTCGGAAAGTGGTCATAGCCATGCTGCCTTGCCCTTTCATGGTGGCTAAGAGCTGCTCTGCTCTCCCAGGACACAGGTGGGAGACGGGGCTGGGACAGAGGCAGCACTTGCGAGAGCAAAAGCTGGGACAGGATAAAGGTAGGACGAGGGGTGAAGAAGGCTGATAAGGTGAGTCTTACCGTAAGTATATATGAAAGGGTATCAACGTAAAAGACTGGGAAAAGAAGAAAGAGTAAGAGGGAGAATCAATGATCCCTCCCCACAACCATAAACCCCCCAATTAGAAACCCCAAAGAAACAGAGTCCCTTGGGTGAGGGTGAGGATCCTTTTCTGCAAGTGAACTAGGCTATAGTCTACAACTGGAGCCCTCTCGAAACTTCAGTCAACAGACTGGAAAGAGGCCCCCTCTCCGTTCCACACACAGTACCTTGGCATGATGCAGGTCGACTCCATACATGGAAAGCCTCTTGGCATTTTCTAAGAACTGAGAATCAGCTTGTGCTGGAGATAAACCCCTAAGAATCAAAAGAAACAGAATTATCTTACTGGTGGATGCAAAGCAAATGTAACCAAACTAGAGAAAGGGGTGCATGAGCTTGGAGAGTTTGGGGTGGAGGGAGTAGCCCAGCTAAATGTGCAGACAAGGAGGAATCAGGGAAGAAGGCTCAACTCTAAACCTCCAGCATTTTTCTCTTAAGATCCTCCAACATGAACCTACTCATTGCAAGGATGTGTCCCTCCACCCTTACCCTTTTTATCTTAGAAAGTTGCTTTCGTTTTTTTCCACTATGGAGAAAGCCCCAGCAATAGTGGGTACAACATAAATTAACTTTAAAAATAAAAGAATAAAAAAATAGAAAGTCATTTCATCTTTCTGAAATAGACAAATTCTCTTCTTAATTTTATTTCACTACGACTGACGATACTAAAGATGAGAAGTACTTGTGCTTGATGTTACACCTGACATGTCCCAACTAAACAAATCTTAAGCTCCTAGAAAGCAGGGTCCCATTAATTTTCATATTCCCCATGGCATTTCAGCACCTGATATTTCAATTTCAAATTATATAATACATGTCTACTGAACAGACTTGGAGTGAAGTTAATAAGAAAATATTTAAAGTCAAATACTGCATTTTTTTTAAAGAAAAGTCAGCAAAGGTAGTCTGTTTAAAAACCTCTACTCTCCGAAAGTTCCTTTCAAATTATTTCAGTCAAAATTTTTGAAAACTTCAATTTTGCCATATGGGACAAGTGAGAATTTCGTAGCTGGGAGTTTTAAAAACTCATGCTTAAGAGAACCATTTGTTTTCACAGATATAAAAGTTCTCAAAGTGTAACATGGTATTTCAGTAATTAATAACCCTCAGCTAAACCAAAAGTCATCTTCTGTGGATAGAGAAACCACCTGTAGATTTACTACCCTTAACACCCATTACACTCACATTTCTGACTCAAATCCTGATGCCTCATTATCTCCCTGGCTTTCTTATCAAATAATAAAAATAATTAAAAGGCAGAAGAAATGTATGATCAATGCCAAACAAGTACGTGGGTATGTTTGTTTCAGGTGTGTGTATGTGTATGTGTGTTCACGTGTGTATATGAAGGGAGAGGACTGGGAATAGGGCACAGGAGATATCATAGGGAAAAGTAATTTTTTTTTTTTTTTTTTTGCGGTACGCGGGCCTCTCACTGTTGTGGCGCACAGGCTCCGAATGCGCAGGCTCAGCGGCCATGGCTCATGGGCCCAGCCGCTCCACGGCATGTGGGATCTTCCCGGACCAGGGCACGAACCCGTGTCCCCCGCATCAGCAGGCGGACTCTCAAACCACTGCGCCACCAGGGAAGCCCAGGAAATTTTTTTAATAAATGAAAACATTTAGTCTCATGAGCACAGTTCCTCATATTACAGTCATAAAGACAATGGAAGGCTGTCTCAATGACTCCAAGTTATCTTGACTAACACTAGGTGAAGCTCCACAAGGGCTAATGAATAATCCCATCAACTATGCTCAAATGTCCAGCAAATGCTATAAGAGAAGCCATTTAAACCCACCACGGTCACTCTCTCCAGTAAGCAAGTCTACAGACCTGTGGGTCTTATGCAGCTCTGCCACTTTCTCTTCCAGTTCCTTCGTCTGTGTAGGGGCAAACTGGAAGTCGCTGAGGTCATGACTGCCATGCTCTTCTGGGTCATAGTCCCCAAGTTCAGCCTGCAGTGTGTACGATCCCAGGAGGGCATGCGTCACAAAAGAGCAGGGCAGGCGGCCTGAGGCAATGTCCTCCCGGAGCTGAAGGCACAAGAAGTATCTGTGAGGAACAGGGGACAAAAGCGTGGGAGAACAGTTAGTTAAGATTGTAGCGCTCATAAATATGGTTCTGATAGTCCTCTGAAACAAACATATAATACAGGCACTCTTCAAATGCAGAACAAAAAAAGTGTTTTGTAATAAGAAGCCCACCTTCCTCCATGGACTCCTAAACTTGTGATTTATTTATAAAAAATGCATCTAGAGGGCAAAGTAATAGAGTGGAAATTCTGAATTGCTATTCAGGCAACAGTGTATTTTTACTATTACAAAAAAAGAGTTTTGTGACTGCAGGTGAAATTCTAATCACTTAGACAGTCTCCTTGGATTTAAAACTGTAATCAAAATTAGCGTGCTCTTCGAAAGTTATAAAGACTAATAAAATTTAAGAAATAGCTACAGTTCTTCAGGATTTACATGAAAAGCTAAGGTCACCCACCCTTTATCCTCTCTACGCTTTTCATACTAATTTCTTTTCCCGAGACCCTTTAACAACAATCATAAGTCAGTCTCTACTTGGAAGCCCTTACTTGCCCATTTACCCCATCTAAAGAGGCAACTAATTCAGTTTTTACAGTAGAAAAATCATGGGCTTCAGAGCCTGGCAGAGCTGACCATGTGACCTTGAATAAGCTAATTTACTTGCCTAAGTCTAACTTCCCACCTGTAAAATGGGAAGAACTCTATTTCCCTTTAAAGATGAGGATAAAAAATTAGATAATATAAATAAAAGACATTGCATGGTACCTGGCAATCAATAACTAGTAGCCATAATCATAATGTTATTATTAGTTATAATAACAATCATTCAGTGTTCCAAGTGGATTATTACACAGTTATAAAAGATTCTGGCTTTTACTAACATGCAAAAACACGTTACTTATATTTTATGAGGGTTGGGGGGGTCCCCCATCAACTCCTTTTGTTAACATTTGAAAACCTAATTTCTAGTCTTGAATTGAACCACTTGCTAAGGTTACCACTGACTCCTCCCAAGAAAATGGCAGCGCCCTCCCTCATTCTTGAAGAGACTGCCATTCCTATTGGCTGGTGGCTTCTTCCTGTGGATGCTTTTGCCTGGCGGGGGTGTCATGGCTCCGCCCTCCTTTTGCTTCTACCCCCGCCATGTTCAAAGGGACACGCTGCCTGTGGTCCAGGGCTCTTGCTGTTGTGTCAGAGAGCATGTCCCAGAACACGGCATCAGCCATCCCCCAGTTACACCTGTATTACCACCCAAATCTCCTGTCAGGCAGGGCAGGGATTCTGTTTATCATCATCATAAGCCCACAGTTATTAGCAAAGTACTTGCCACATGACGAGTGCTCCATAAGTTTCTAAGAATGAAACTCATCTCACTATCACTACAGTCTTGAGTATTTTTAAGCACTGCAGTAGCTCTCTTTCCAAGGAGAATTATGTGTTTCCTTGACCCCTAGAACTACATGAGCATCACGGCTTTATTTCAGCAAACTAAATTGTAAACTATGATTCCACGTTATCCTCAAATTCTCTAGGTCTAATCAACAATATCACTAGTTCTCCACATCTTACAGCACTGTTAAGACCTGAACACAAAGATTCCATCTATACTAAAATCTTGTTGCTCCTCCTTATATTAGTATATCTACTTTTCACATTGATCCTTTCTTCTGTTTTTAAAGCCTACGGCTAAGGCCCGAAAACTTCAAACAAAAGCCGCAACAGCCTCCTGAGTTGCCCAAGTCCATCTCCTTCATACGGCAGGACAGATCATTCTTCAGGCATAATTCTGAACTGTGTTCTTGCCCTCCTCAAAAGCCTATCCCACCTTCTAGATGTTCACTCAAGTCATAGTGAAGATTTCAATCGTAATATTTAGGCTGCAAAGCTACAGGCTGGTCTCAGGCTTTTAGTTAGCTCACTAGACTGCTATTTCATTCTTCCCCAAACACGTAGGGAGACTGTTCAAGGTCCCTCAAAAAGAAAACCAAAGCACTTTACCGATGTTATAAAGTTGCAATCACCAAAGGATTATCATCCCCAAATGAATCACTGCAAGGAGGAATGTATGTACAAAGAGGGCGCTGGGTCACAAAGTCCCAGTTATGTGCACTGTTCAAAGGCCCTCCCGCAGTGAGGCCTACGTGCGTATCCTACGCACGGCAACCTGTCAAGTTTCATGCTCTAAGCAGCTCACTGCGTAGTTACAAAAGCTGCTATTTATTATTTACTAGCTGAAGCTAATTCAATAAAAACTTAATTAGTATCAGTAAATCCTTATTCAGCAATAACCAGTAAAGGGGGGGGGGAAGGTCTGTCATTTATCGAATCTTGGAAAAAAATCTCCATTATTCCTAGTTCACATGGATATCACGCACTTGCTTAAATATCTACCCAACTTCACATCTGATGACAAAACTGGCCTAGCAGAAAATGTCAAGGACACAGGAACCACTGGAATCAAAAACAGAGTCTTCAGCTAACACCCTCTAATTTTCCAAGAGTATATATACAGAATGCAGTTTTCCTTGGCCAGGTGAATAATCTTTTTAAAATATATACAAATCACTCTATAGACCTACTCTTACCAAAGCTAAGAATTCCAATCGTTGATACCCAGCTTAATAGGGCTAAGATATCAAGGTACTCGTGGACTCTAAATGTTCCTTGTTCCCATTCAAACACTTAGTCACTCTCAAAATCAGTAAATGCTCTCTTGCTCCTAAACTGAAACTTTTATTTGCAATTTAAGCATGTGTCTGTATTGTCCAGATAATCTGAGAGGAGATGGAAAAGAAATAGCTACTGACTCTTACATAAGAAAGCCTACCTTATTAGTTTTTTATCCTGGGGATCAGGTGTGTGTGTGTGTGTGTGTGTGTGTGTGTGTGTGTGTGTGTGTGTGTGTGTGTGTGTGTGTGTGTGTGTGTGTGTGTGTGTGTGTGTGTGTGTGTGTGTGTGTGTGTGTGTGTAAAAATTACAGTTCAAGAGACTTCCAAAAATTAACTTTTAGAAAGTTTTTCATTTTTCTACCTTTATATAACGTTTGTAAGCTGAGATTAGTACACTGGCACACATGGGTTACACGATAAAAACTATCTTAGTATGAATATCTGAAATATTAATAAATACCAGTGATTTTTGAAAGTATAACATAGGAAACAAAGTTGCTGCAATTTTTTTTTATATTTATTTATTTGGCTGCGCCAGGTCTTAGTTGTGGCATGCGGGATCTAGTTCCCTGACCAGGGACAGAACCCGGGCCCCCTGCATTGGGAGCATGGAGTCTTAATCACTGGACCACCAGGGAAGTCCCTGCTGCAATTTTTAAAAAATATTCCATTACTTGAATATAAATGGCAAGTTAAAGAAAAGTGAATAAAATTTCTGAAACCAGAAACATTTCAAACTATTTTGGAATTTCCACTTCCAAGGAAACTTCTAAAACTCAGCTTAAGAAAAAATGTTTTGGTTTTAATCCTAAAATTACCACCATTCCCCCCCAGGGCAATGAAATAAATGAGAGCTGTAAGTAAAGAATCATTTTTAGGGGCTCCCCTGGTGGCGCAGTGGTTGAGAGTCTGCCTGCTGATGCAGGGGATGCGGGTTCGTGCCCCGGTCCGGGAGGATCCCATGTGCCGTGGAGCAGCTGGGCCCGTGAGCCATGGCCACTGAGCCTGCGCGTCCAGAGCCTGTGCTCTGCACGGGAGAGGCCACAACAGTGACAGGCCCGTGTACCGCAAAAAAAATAAAATAAAATAAAAAAGAATCATTTTTAGTATAAATGTAAAGTACCTGGTGATATCTTCAGTCAACTGAGAAGGATCAGGAGGATAAAACTTCACATTAAAGCTGAACAGCCAAGGAAGATCTGTAATTATTAAAGATCATGATTATTTATGCAACCAACACAATCACCATTTATACTCATAAAATTTAAAGGTCAATGTTCAAATAGTATAGATCAGTCCTGCTACAAATCAATTTAGAGAATTTTTTAATTTAAAGAAGATATCATTTACAAAACAAAAATGAAGAGAAAAATAAAGTAAAAATCAATTCCATAAATAACCCATCATCAAAGAATAATAGGTTCACTTTTTTATAAACATTTACTGGTATGTCAACAAGTGTTTTATATGGTGATCTAGTATGCAAAAATTTTAATATAAACTTCATGTAATAGTTCTGAGATAAGATTTGTTTTAACCACAGGATCTCTAGATGCCAAATATTCTCCACACTTTAAAAGAAGAAAAAGAGGGCTTCCCTGGTGGTGCAGTGGTTAAGAATCTGCCTGCCAATGCAGGGGACACGGGTTTGAGCCCTGGTCCGGGAAGATCCCACAAGCCGTGGAGCAACTAAGCCCGTGTGCCACAACTACTGAGCCTGCACCACAATTACTGAAGCCCGCGTGCCTAGAGCCCATGCTCCGCAACAAGAGAAGCCACAGCAATGAGAAGCCCGTGCACCGCAACAAAGAGTAGCCGCTGCCCGCCACAACTAGAGAAAAGCCCGCGCTCAGCAACAAAGACCCAACACAGCCAAAAATAAAATAAATAAAATAAATTTATTAAAAAAGAAAGAAATTTAGGATTTCTATATTGTTGGGGGAAGAGGGGTAATGATCAAATGATCACTATAACTAGTCAAGAAATGATTAATGGGCTATTGGAAGGGAGAGAGTGATAAAACGTAACAATACTTAAAGACAATAAAAATATTTCCCAGGTTTTATAAAGTAGGCTTAAGAATATTCGTGAATACAGTAAACAACCATGCCATAATGACTTAACAAAAGTTAAAACACTGCTATTTATACATTACCATTTAACTTATGTTTGATTCATCATGCTTCGGATGGCTTTAAAAACAAACCAACAACAACAACAACAAAAACACACTCAACTCTGGGGACAGGGCAGGTATTATTTTCGTAAAGGGATCAAAATAATTCCAAAGGTCTGAATTCAGAGTTATACTCAAAGTTCATGCTATTTCCAAATAAAAACATAAAAACTGTGTGTGTGTGTGTGTGTGTGTGTGTGTGTGTGTGTGATTTCATTTCACACATATTTGAAGGCCTCACAGTTGCTTTCATTTAGGGACTTGAAGAAAAATTTCCTGAATCCCATTCTCTTGTTCAATGGGTCATTTTATTCTTTTCTCACCATAGACACGCTAGCTTTTCTCCTACTCAGAAGTCAATGAAGAGTTATTGAATAGCTACTGTGAATACACAGAACTCTTGCTGGATTTTGGCTCAGTACATCATTATTCTACTAATAACGCAAACCTGCCAAATTTAATAAACAGATTTAAGTTCCCTCTATACATTTAAAACATCATAAAAAAGATATAGAACTTTCTTGAGTATTAAGAGACATGCCATTTCTTGGCCAGTAGCACCAGGTTGGCTGTGATGCATATGTACTTCTTCAAGGTAATTACTAACCCATAATTAAGCAAAGTCATCACAGGATTATCATATCATTTCTTAATGGATCTTTATTTATTTGTTTCCTAGGTATTAACACCAGCACATGCTTACCTGGATATGACGACAGGGATAAGTTTCTAATAGAACACATATTTCAGGTTCTATTTCCAATTCTAAAGTTGATAAAGTTGTACCAATAATGCTAAACTTTTTATTTAGTTATGGATTATTATCATTTTTACCTAGCTATATAAACAGTCTATCTAGCTATGGATTGTTTATATATTAATACAGGCAAGCCTAGGATATATAGCCTTATATATCTATATAGTCTTATTTGTGTACATTTGAGAAAATAAAGATTTTTAGGCAACTTTTACACAGAAACGGATAGGCTGTCAGTTGTCAAAAGTAACTCAAAAAAGATTGTTTACCTCTGTTAACTGAATGACAATAAATCACAGCAGAGGTTGGGCTAAGAGAGAACAAACAGTTCTTTCATCCATTTTAACACATGCCGAAAGAGGTAAAATGCAACAGCTAAAACTTCATTTCCTCAGCCTACTTTCATGATTAGGACGGTACAGGATTCCATTAGGGAACTAGTTCCAATAGTTTGAAAATGCCAAATCCTGTGTTACTGTTATTCCTCTTGCCAAACCACAAGGGCAAAAGTCCTGAAATAACTCTAAAAAAAAAAACCTTCACAATTAATCAAAACATAAGACCGTGATTCATAATCAGCAAGAAGAGCCTTGCCTTCCAAAAGTTAGGACAGCTCCATGACTCTGAAGTGAGTAGCACACAAACATAATCCAACAGAAGCCAAAGCAAAACTATAGGAAACAAATTCAATGGAACATCAATCATGTTTCAGAGGTTTTCCTGTTCCGTCCATGGTTTGGGTCACTTGGCAAGTAGGGTTTCAGAGAAAGTGGAAGAACCAAGCATCCATACCTTTTTGAATTCACGCACTTTGCAGAGTTTTAACAACCGCAGAAGGGACTAGAAAAAGTTCCGAAGCTTTCTGGTACAGTTTCTTCCATAATGTAAGCATAATGTATCTCTGTCTAATTACTCCTTTTCTTTACTTTCCCCCTTTTCTATTATGAAGCAAACATGAATGGATGAAACACCAAGCTAATAAATGCATGGCAGAGGGGTGGGGGAGGGAGGGAGGGAAGGATGGAAAGCCAGGGATAACCGTCAAAGTCAAAAGATAGGGTGACCAACCACCCCAGTTAGCACTAAAAGTCCCACATTCTGAGAAACCCCTCAGGCCCTCACAGTCCTGGGCAAATCAGGAAGGTCACTCTAATCAAAGATATTTGAAAAATGAAAAGAAAGATGAGTCTACAAGGAGAGGAAATAGGAAAAATAAGGTATACACTCAGTAAAGAAAAAAAAAAAAGGAGAGTAGAGGAGGAAAGAAATGATGGGAAAACTCCCAAACTTATTACTAATTTGAGAGAGAAAGAAAAAGAAATAAAGAAAACAAATGTGGAGAACTGAAAATGAGATGGAAGGTAGACAGAAAGGAACCGGAGGGAAAAGCATAGATGTGTTCCAGTGTTTTGACGTTGGGAATAAATAAGTTGGGAATACTAAAGAAGTAGGGAAATGAAACCAACAGTGCAAAGAGCATCCTGCTGGCTGGCACTCAGGGAAATGGCTTCTCCCTGGACAGCTCTGGGGCCCACCGTCCAAAGGGCTGGTAAGAATTTTGTTCTCTTGTCTGAACAGTCCAGCTGTTTGTGGCTCCCTCCTTTTCCTGCTTAAGTCATTCACAGACCCTGAAGTACATTAAGCAGCCAGATCCCCTATCAGAGATTGTTCTGAGGTGATAAAGACTCGTGATGCAGATATCACAAAACCAGCCACAGGAGGGAACTGAAGCTGGTTAGATAGAGTGGGACACATAAGTCACTTAGGGAGATGACAGTAAGAACAAATGGGGAAATGGAAGAAAGGGACAAACAGAACTAAGAACAAACCCAGACTCAGAGCACAAAAAGTGGCCCAAGGAGGAGAGAAGGCAAACACCCCAGAGGACTCGAAGGATCATTTTGCATGGCCTTCACTCCTCAAACCCTCACTCCAGGACATCCAGAAGCAGTGTATCCATATGCCTCTGGAGCCAGAGGCACGCTTACTAATTCAACTAATTGGACACGCAGCCAAAATCAAGTAAACAAAGCAAGAGTAGTAGGCTCTCTTGGGTACATTGCATATAAAAAGGGAAAGTGACAGAAAAGCAGCTTCTCATACTTTCCCCCAGAGATAAAGATCAGGTGCTGCTTCACAGTGGTAGACACCGTGAGGGAATATTTAAGAAGAGGAGTCTACAACCTCTTGACCAGGAGTCCCTAAGCCATGACCAAAATAAACAGTCATGATTCTACAGAAATATTGTTGAGTTTCAACTTCCTTCATGATATGAATGCAAAACAGAGCTGATCATTCTATCACTATCTTAGTCTAGTTTACATTCCTGTGAATTTTAGTAAAGACAGAAAAACACAGATGTCAAGATTAACTTGATAACTTCAAAGTATGATGATTTAATACTCACTTCGCAGCTGTCTCTTCATTTCTTTTGCGGGATCTAGCCAGTTCTGCAGGGGGTGAAAAAAAAAGGTTAATTAACCCATAAGAAGTAGTCCAGAGTCCAAAATGGAACAGTTTACAGTTCACATACTTACTTAAGTGTAAACATTTTAACAAAGTCCTATGCAAACAGCTACTAGCATTCCACTGGGCTCAGTACTGGTTTGTTTTTGAATGCGTGTTTGTGTGTGTGTTATAAATAAGATATTAAAACACTTTAAGGTGGGTCTCTTGGGCCTTATTTTCTTGGATGTGAAATCAAACATCTACCCAAATGACGAGACGTAATACATCTACATCTAGTCTTTATTCTATAGTAGTACTGCCAGCAAACAGCCCCTGTGGACGCTGAAATGAGAGCTCAGTCAAGGACAATAACTGCTCTTATTCATGGATAAAATGTGAATTGGAAACTATTGGTTACAAGTACACATACCCCAATCAAACACAATTATCTCAACTCCTAAAGCCAATTCCTCCTTAAACTTTGTTTCTGCCTGCAACTGTACAAGTCCATGGAGAAGTACTGTCAGATTGGAGCCAGTATTTTCCTTCCTGTAAGATTTAAACATCCTTTTAAAACTTCATTCCAAGTTGAAAGTCACAATCCTAAGGGGCTCCCTTTCACTTTTCCTTTATTTCCACCCTTTGAGAAAGTTAAAAAAGATTCTAGGGCTTCCCTGGTGGCGCAGTGGTTGAGAATCTGCCTGCCGGTGCAGGGGACACGGGTTCGAGCCCTGGTCTGGGAGGATCCCACATGCCGTGGAGCAACTGGGCCCGTGAGCAACAACTACTGAGCCTGCGCATCTGGAGCCTGTGCTCCGCAACAGGAGAGGCCGCGACAGTGGGAGGCCAGTGCACCGTGATGAGGAGTAGCCCTCGCTCGCCGCAACTGGAGAAAGCCCTCGCGCAGAAACGAGGAACCAACACAGCCAAAAATAAATAAATAAATAAATAAAATTAAAAAAAAAAAAAAAAGATTCTAGGAAACCACTATAATATCTTAAAGCAAAAAAGACCAAATTTGAACTACTAGGTTCAAACCCTCTAAGGACATTAAATATTTGTTTTTTTAAAGCTACAGGCAAAAGATGTATCCAATAAAAAAAATTTGCTTATGTGTGTGTGTGTTTATGTATATACTATATATATGTTTATTTTTTATACTTCTCCTACATTATCCTCAAGTCATTATTAAAGTTCACTTTATCTTCACTAATAGAACAATTACATTTTTGAGATATATTAAACTGACTCAAATAATTGGCTTTAGAATAAATAAGTTTCGTTCATTCTAAAAGCATCCCAAATCATGTATTATAACATCTGTATTTAAACAGAATTTTATTCAGATACATAAAGCAAACAATTAAAATGTTTACTGCTACATAGAAAATTATAACCTACTATCTTAACGATATGTTGAATGGGTACAACGGAACATTAACTTACACACTATTAAGAAGTAGTAACAACAGGATGCTTTGAAAGCAAAGCTGCACAGACCCCCACGGGTCTTACTATACCATTCAGGGCTTATACTCGGGGCAGCAAGGATCCAAGGTGTGCATGGCTCTGTTCTAACACTGCTTATATTCAACCCTCTCAACAAAGAGTTACCAGAGCTTGGTCTAAGTTTCATAGCACTGGTGGCCCAGCTGCATGGCCCACTGATATGAAGGGCCAATAGGACCCTCTCACGGTACCTCCAGTGCTGTGTCAAGGAGCAGCTCTAATTCTCCCCCGAGAAGAGAGCCTGGCATTCAGCTTCCCGGCCCTGCAGCAGCTGTCCACGCAACAGCTGGCTCCCAAATGGCGGGCTATCATGAGGCACAAGAATGAGAAAAACACACCATTCAGCCTCTGGCCCAGACAGGGGAGTGGCTGGGGGAGAGGGAAGGAGAGTCAAAAGTGTTTTGGTATTTCGTCCAAGGATGTAACAACCACAGCAAGAAAAACTGAAGCAGACACAACTCGTGCCAAACTGAAAAGGAAAAAAATCCCGCAGAACGTAAGCACAGAAGAAAGAAGAGAGGGGAGGGGAAACTCCTGGTCTTATTAAAGGCCTAGACACACCCCTTCCAAATCCCCAGTTTCACTGTGTGTTTTGGTATAGATGTCTATCGCAGAACAGCAACAACAACAACAAAAGACCTCTCTGTTCTCGGAGGAAGAGGGTGGAAGCAGCATCATCTTCTGTAACCCCAAGAAGTAACCCTGGGTCCCAGCCACCCGGCACTGTCCATTCTCACATGAAGCACCAAAGCCTCGTACAAGTCACCTGACAGTTTCTGCACAGCATGCAGAGAGTCAATCTGGCTCTGCAGACCCAGGAGTATGAGTAATAAGTTTCTGTGCACCAGCCAACCACATTCAGACTCGCTGTCATTCTCGGGCCACTTTCCACAACATTGCCAGGCACAATATTATGACCAAAGAGGCTTATTCTCTTTATTTCAGAGCCCATCCAAAAACTGAGCAGGCAGAGTTTACCTGATATGATCAAACAGCGGCAGCAGAGAGGATTTGTTGCATCCACCGACCTGGTTTGCCCTTTGGTACCCATTTGTTAACCACACCCACTTCCACACTGTGAACTCCATTCCCACCCAGGAGTAAGGAGGTCTTTGCAAGGCCAGGATAGACCATTATTCCCTGCGTCCTTCACAGGACTTGGCAGTTCTAGGCAACCAGTGTAAGTACTAAATTAATACCTGTTGGCTGGTGGCCCACTGCTTGTCTCCTCCCTTCCCATGCTGTGATCAATTTAAAAGACCACAGGTTATATTATTTGTCTTAGGTTTATTTTTATTTGAATAATTAGCTCCAGTGAGCACTTAGATCATGAGTGGGATACAATTTTATTGCCTAGGGTCATAAATTCCTAAGTAAAAAAACCAAAAATGCCTAACATGACTTTTAAAAGAAATATCAGTCTATTATCTGCATTATCAATTGTAAGTAAATAGTGGACATAAAACTCTTTTTAACAGATAAATAATAAAAATGAATTTCTTGGTTCTGACACTTGAGGAGTGCTGGGTGGATCAAGCAGACGCAAAAAGATGGAAAAAGCCAACAGAGAATGACATAAGTGCACACACTCACACACACCATGACAGCTTAGAGCGCACCATTCCCATTTTTTAAAGATTTGGCTGCCACATACATAGACTTTGGAATCAGAACTACATGGAGTCAAATTCTGGCTTTCCACCGACTCTGTGACCTTGGGCTCATTCCTTGTCTTCTTTAAGCCTCAGTTTCCTCAATCTCAAGATGAAGATCATATCATCTACCCCATGGGGTTGTTCTCTTCAAACATTCATTCAAATGCTTCGTGAAGAGTAAGTACACATGCAATGGACTTTATCTAGTGCCTTTAATAGTAGACGTTTTCGGGCAATGATAAAATTAAATTGTTCTATCACCTTTCAGTATATATCCCTTCTTCACATAATTTTTTATTTCCAAAGGAGATATATTACATATATAAGGAAGTTAATATTTATGTGACTACTTCTACCCACAAAAAGTTAATAAATCAGACTCTGGATTCAAAAACTAGACTCACTGTAGTCATGGGCCAGATGAGATTAAAAATCAGACCCCTTCTCCTTAGAGAATCCTATCACAGGCTTCCAACAAAAGTAAATTAAAATTAAAATGTGGTCCTAGAATGTCAGTGTTAATAAATCACCTTAGAACATGAAATCAAGAGTCTGTGAATCAGGTGGGGGGAAAAAATGTCACATCTTTATCTTCATTAACTTTTAGCTGAAAGTTAGCATTACTATTAATTATGAATGTAGGGGGAAAAACAAAAAAAAAACCTGGCTAATATCAGCAGTGCCTTTAGCTTTGTCACTCATAGGAATCAAAACTATTTCCACAGCACATTAGAGTAGTTGCAGATCTTAAAATATCATTTATACTAATCAATATTTTGAAATCACAGTAGGGATTAGATATTGGTGATGAATTTATCCCAAGTTTTTAAATTAATATGTTGAGAATGTTATTTATTGGCTTCCTTTATAGGCCTGTTTTTTATAATCATACATTTCAAACACTGTTCTGAGAAGCAGAAACCCAAGTTAGAAGTTTTTAAAATGCCTAGCCATGCCTTCAGAATTGGTGCTTGTCAATTTTGCCAGGTGAGAGAAATTAAACTTAATCCAACACACACCCTATTACCAAATGTTAAAAGAATAATTTTGTCTAAAATCTGCATTTTCCTTTAAGAATTTACAGCACTGGTGCTTCCCTGGTGGCGCAGTGGTTGAGAGTCCGCCTGCCGATGCAGGGGACACGGGTTCGTGCCCCGGTCCGGGAAGATCCCACATGCCACGGAGTGGCTGGGCCCGTGAGCCATGGCCGCTGAGCCTGCGCGTCCAGAGCCTGTGCTCCACAACGGGAGAGGCCACAACAGTGAGAGGCCCGTGTACCGCAAAAAAAAAAAAAACAACAAACAAAAAAAAATTTATAGCACTGAAGCAGATCCCCTTTATTATACCTCTGTCTAAATTAAGTCTAAGAACACTGCCATCACGTTGGTGTTAGCAGAAACCTTACAGGCCCTCTGTTACAGTGAAACATTCACTATGCATCTGGGAGAACATGATCCCAACACCTGTCTGCGGTATTATAAGGTGTAACTGGATTGAATATAGAATTTTATTAAAGAATAGTTTATATGTGACAAACAGTTTAATACGAGAGTTTTTAGTTCTAGTTTCTGGGGGAGGAAATGGTCTGGCCATCAGAGAAATGCGTTAATCAATTTTCACAAAGTTAGCTGTGGATATCAACTACGCTTCAAACAAGCTCCCCTTTCAATATGACTTGAAGCAAAATGACATTAAAATCCCGGGCTAGATGCCAAACTCTGTTAACATCAAAAATTCAAGACAATATTTTCCCTTTAAAGATAGTCCAGGGCCTCCCTGGTGGCGCAGTGGTTAAGAGTCCGCCTGCCGATGCAGGGGATACGGGTTCGTGCCCCGGTCTGGGAGGATCCCACATGCCGCGGAGCGGCTGGGCCCGTGAGCCATGGCCGCTGGGCCTGCGCATCCGGAGCCTGTGCTCCGCAACGGGAGAGGCCACAACAGTGAGAGGCCCGCATACCGCAAAAAGAAAAAAAAAAAAAAAAAAAAAAAAAAAAAAGATAGTCCAAAATCCTTAATGATGGTTCCATTTAGACATGAATACAAGAACTATATGGACTGGGAATTCTGTGTATAAAAGAATAACAGGCTGCTTGATTTCACATATTCCTAAAGAAATTTTCCATAGTAAAGTTTGCATGAGTTTTCTACAGACATTAAAAAGTTCTAACACTAATAATGATAGATTTTCATACTCAAGAGTAAAGTGGAAGGCTTCCAACCATGAGAGACACAGCACTACACTAAAATAAGATGAGATATTCCTTTCCATGGAAAATTTTCATACAAATAACCATGGCTTTACATTATAATATGTTGAAATGATCAGGGACTGAAAACGTCCATAAATACAGATAATATTCAGCATTTTAAAAAACAGTTTAAATTCCTATTTCCTATAGTATCCTATTGTTGAAATCGCATGAGCTGAGTTGGTGCAATAGTAATAATTTTCTATGGAAAAGAAAAGGACACGATACAAATCTAAATTTGAAAAATAAGAGTTCTTTAGCCCAGACATCTTGAGGACTGGATTTTGTCCACATAAGCAAGAAGGAACAAAACAAAATATATACAACACAAAAGTTACAAAGGCAAATCAGATTATATATGAATGATTAAATATATTCCCAATCACATGTGAGCACTGATTTCCTGAAAAGTGAGTATTTCAGAAAGGACACTGCTGTTTATTCTCCCACTGTTCTATAGTTAAAGCCTAGATAACAAAGTGTGTGCCTAATTTTGTGAGCATTTTCATCTCGAATTTTGTAAGAGAAACTACAGAGTAAAATAAGGAATTATGAGTTCCCTGTTTAGTATTAGCTTTTTTGTCAATGAGAACCTTCTGGAGAACCCCTCCAAACTTAACCTTATCTTAATGGTCTCTGTCCTAATGACCTTAGCCTCTCCTTGACCTCAGCCATCCCTTTTCATAGCTGAACACTCAGTCGTGTCACCACACAGAGTTCTCCACCTCATTAGATGTCACTGTTCCATTCTCAGATGCAATCATTTCCTCTCCTAAGTCTTCTAGCCAGTTATTCTCACTCTCCCTGCCCGTCGACTTCTTTGGACTTTCATCCCTTGGTCTCAGCCATTTTCTCCCAGCCTATCAGCCCATTTCAGCTTCAATTATGTTCCTGTGATCCTATGAATAATCAGCTTGATAACCTGTGCATCAGGATCTCCAGTTTTCTCAATCTTTTGCCCTCTAACCATAACCACCGTGAACATAGCCAACTCCCCTTTAATACCCCATTTCTCCACTGTTATACCCAGGGTGCAGAGAGCAATTAGAGAAGCACACACCAATGTATTCTGCTGCCATCACAGTTTTATGATCTCCAATCTCAGCCGGACGGTCAACAGCAATTCACATCTCTCCTAAATCATTGGCTCGTCTACTTTCACTACCACAACCTCAACTGAGGCTACACTTTTGTCCTTTGGGTGAGCAGACCTGCTCATATTCCCTCTCTCAGACCTTTTTAAAGGCAAGACTGGTTGCGTTACATCACTGTGTCAGCCTATCAATGACTAACCATTTTTCTTAGGATAAAGGAGATCTCCCAAGCCTTGAAATATAGACATATAGCCTAGATAGCTCTGCATAATCTGACCCCTTATCAATATCCAGTCTCCCCCCATTAACCACAGCAGATGTCTTTCCATTTAGCAAGCGGTCAGCTATTCCTGCCCAGGGCCCTGTGTGTGTGCTTCCCATGTCCCTTCGCCCAAAGCCCACTCAACTTCAGATCTCTCCTTAAGCATCATGCTCTCCTAAGAAGTCTTTCCCGTTAGTAACCTGAATCTTTCCTGTAGAACAGTAATCAAAATTCAGTAACTGTGTAATTCAGGTTTTTTAACTCTGTCTTCTCAACTAGGACTAAGTGGGGACATCCATGAAGGCAGGGTCTGTGTCTTAATTATTTACTGCTAGAGTTGCAGAAGTACACTGGTTTGCACACAGGTAGTATTTTTTTTAATTGTGGTAAAAAACACGTAACATAAAAATTTACCCTCTTAACCAATTGTTAGTGTACAGTTCAGTAGCGCTAACTATATCACATTGTTGTGCAACAGATTCTAGAACTTCTTCACCTTGCAAAACAAACTCTATACCTATTGAACAACAACTTCCCATTTTCTCCTCCCCCTACTCCCAGGCAACCACCATTTTACTTTGTTTCCATGGGTTTGACTAGGGATACCTCATATAAGGGACTCATACAGTACTTGTCTTTTTGTGACTAACTTCACTCAATATAATATTCTCTAGGTTCATCCATGTTATAGGATGAACAAGATTTCCTTCTTTAAGGCTCAATAACGTTCCATTCACCACACCTTGTATATGCCACATTTCGTTTATCCAATTCATCCATCAAGAAACATTTGGGTTGCTTCTATCTCTTGGCTATTGTGAGTAATGCTGCAATGAACACAGGTGTGCAAATGTCTCTTCAAGATCCTGCTTTCAATTCTTTTGGATATATACCCAGAAGTAAGATTGCTAGATCACTTGGTAATTCTATTTATAATTTTTTAAGTAACCTCTATACTGTTTTCCTAATAGCTGCACCATACTACCTTCCCATCACCAGTGCATAGGGATTCCAATTTTTTCACATCCTCGGCAACATTTTTTATTTTCTGGGGTTTTTGTTTTGTTTTTTTATAGTGGCCATCTTAATGGGTGTGAGATGGCACACAGGTAGTATTTTTAAAATATCTGATAATGTCTAGATATACAGATGTTACACAGATAAAAGGTAAGGCCTCTACCCTCAAGAAGTCCCTAGAGCAATGGGAAGAAAGACTGATAAACAAATAAGGTTTGTGCTAAATGTCTACATGACTGAACTGTCAACTCAGTCCTTGAGTTGCGGGCAGGAGGGATGGTGATGGAAAAGAGTCAAGGAAAATCTCATAGAGTAGGATACCTAAGTTGGATCTTAAGGAAGAGTAGACATTCAGATACCAAAAAAATGAGAAGGATATTCCAAATGTAAGGGATAGTATGTTCAAGCAGATATAGTACGGACTGGCAAAGCTCCCCTTAGGAGAGAAATTTAGAGTGAGTTCAATATGGACTGTATGTGAGAGGTTACTGAGAAATGGAGGTAAAGAAGTAGACGCAAGTCACATGACCAAGATTGTAATTCACACTAAGAGGGTTAAATTGTATCCATTAAACGGTTTGAAGCCAATGAGTGCCAAGATGGGATATGCCTTCGAGAGTTTGATCCAGCAGCAAGGTGAAGAATGATCACAGAGGCCTAAGACTGGACAGTTAGACCAGTTAGGAGGCTAATAAAATAGTCAAAGCAAGAGATGACAAGAGCCTAAACCAAAGCAAGAACTGTGGACAAAGAGAACCAGAAGAGGGATGTTAGCAGGTAGAAAAGACAGAACTCGCTGACTGATAAGCAATGAAAAGAGGTATAAAAAGTAGAAGGAACCTCTCCTCACTCTTCAGGGAACAAATGAAGTTTAAGAGGAAGATGACGTGTTTGCTTTAAGACAACTGAGTGTAGTGTCCAGTAGGCAGTGAAGTATATGAGTCTGAGATTCAGGTGAAAGATACAGATTAGACACATAAGAATCAGCAAAATAAAAAATAGTGAATCCTTCTATCTAAGCACCACTCTTTCTCACGCAAATCTACTGTTCCAGAAATACCGTATGTCTTAATATAGCATATCCTATTTCTACTAACAGAACATGTTATTCTACATATTCCAGAACATATTAGATGGTCTTCCTTTTTTAAAAAGATTAAATGCTCCTGTGAATGTACCAAAATATAATCTCAGAAAAAGTGGGTAATGACAGTCAAATTTCCATCACTTTCTCTTCTGCAGCTCTGAGGGCCAAGAGAAGGGCACATGGTTGGAAACATTATCAAGACTACCTTATAATTTAAAGTCTAAAAAGAGCACCTAGTTTATTTAGTCGAATGTCTAATATGTTATTACTTCTAAGAAAAGTACTCTAAACAGAGTTCTAATGAGAATGCTCACACACTATTCAGCAGGCAGGCATGCAATTTAATTGTCTTTAGTTTAAATGTAGAATTAAACCACAAATTAGGTATCAAAGATTTCAAACTAAGTAAGTTGAGAAAATTTAATTTATATATAATTATCACTCTTAGTACCCTATATTTCATTACCAGGATGTATAAATACACATAATGATGGCATGCGGGTAAATAAAATTTACAGCCTATATCCATCTTACCAACTGACTGTGATGTTAATGTTAGGTGCTGGAAAGTGCACTGTGACCAAGTGCCCTGTGCATCCTCAGACAGAACGATCACAGTGAGTCTGCCCACAGCCACCATCTAACAGACTTAAAAGGGCTTCACTTTAGGGTGTAACCTTCCTTCCACCATGTGAGGACACCATGAGAAGGCCCTGTCCACGAGCCAGGAAGGGGGCCCTCACCAGACACTGAATTGGCTGGCACCTTGATTTTGACCTTCCTAGGCTCCCCAACTATGAGAAACACATGTCTCTTGTTTATAAGCCACTCAGTCTATGGTACTTTATTACAAAAGCCCAAACTGACTAAGACACAAGGCTAGAGGTTAAGTCTGGTTAATTGCCAGAACTGGTAAATATTTCTCTCTTTTTAATATGTTTATGAAACGGAGAAGCCCTGAAGGTCCCTGGAACTGGCATCAAGCATTAGAGCACTCTGATGATCCTGCTTAGTAGTAACTGGGGAAATTCCTGGAGCAGAAACAATCTCAACACACTCCCGGTGCCAGGCAGATCTCCACAGGGTCCTGGCTGGTCAAATCTACCACCTGAGTCAGGCGGGGCTCTGCTTTTCTTTTTGCCCCCAATAACCCACACCACAGGGCAAGGAACACCTTCACCCCACACAACCACTAATCTGTTCAGCAAGGCAAACACTCTCTCCAGACAAGTAAAAATGGGTTCCCTTGACATTTCTTCTAATATGCCTCCTTCCCTGCTTTTCAGACAAGCTTAATTCCTAGAATACAGGGGAATTCAAGAGCTAAACATTGAACATAAAAATTTTAAAACCAGTTCTTTCAGTTTCTAACAATTAATGTAGTATAAGATATTCCATTCTGTCTGCTTACGATATAAGTAGAAAAGCATACAAACACACAATAGCAAAAAGTTATACATGAAAACACAAGTTTTCAATCTTTCCAAATTTCTCCCATGAACATAAAATATGCCATAGTAAAAACATAAAATAAGTTATTTGAAAGCTAAATTTTACACAGGTTACCCACAGTATTTTTCTAAGATGATATAAACAAACTTGAAATAACTTCACTTACTTTCTGCTCAGAGTTCTCCTGAAACACAAGTCCAAAGTAGTCCTTCTCCAAGAGATTGAGATGTTCACACACTCTGTCAAATAACACTTGTCCCTTAGCACGTTTCTGAGGAAAAAGAACAATATCTTTACTTTTCAAGCACTAATGAGTCCATGAGTACTGTAAACCAAGGGCATCATATCAGATAAAATTATTTAGCATAAATTAATATGAAATATTTATACTCCAATCCTCTTTTATAACAATACCAAAAAGTGATTCATAACTTTTTCACTTTAGACTCCCCCAACACACACATAAAGCATAAATTCTAAAACGGAAGCACGATCAGCCTCTATGCTTTACTGTTACTCCATGTCCATACTTCAAAAACTAAAAAAAGTAAAATGCTAAGAGTTCATTTATTCATTTATCAAATAGTTCAAAAATATGTCCAAGCTGCCTCGCTCAGTTCCTCAAGATGGCTCATGTCACGTCTACAAGGTATACTCTCCCCAGGAAAATCATTTAGCTCCATTTCTCAATGTATCCTAACACGATTCATCCCATCAGCACTTAGGTTTGATTTTGGTTCCAAGATATCTGTAGAGTAGAAATTATGTTTTTCAATACAAGCTACACTCTTTCTCAAGAATGATTCACTCTTTAGAACAAATCTTAAAAATATAAGGGAAAGGAACTGAGACAGTAAATCAGCTGTCTCTAAGGATTTAACCTATTTTTGCCTTGCTTTGTTGTGTTTTTTTTTTTTAATTGAAGAAGCTGCTATCAACAGAGATACAAAAGCCTGTGACAGCCATAGAAGAAAAGCTCATTATTTAATCAATGGCAAAACATAAAGTGGTGACTCCAACTAAGATGCACGGCCCTGGGAACCCCCAACTGCAAAGTCAGGTTAGACACACGCCTCCCTGCCCTGCGTGGATATAAGCAACCCTTGGACTGAGAGTGAGAAAGGAACAAGCCAGCAGACTTGTTCATCTTCAAGATGAATGCCCTCATACTATCAAAATGTCTACTAGTTAGTTCATCCAGTGTGTGAAAATGAATGTTTCCCATACAAACATCTTTAAAAATGGAACAAGATATAAAAGACATTTCAATTTCAAATCAGGACAACTCTGATAAGGGGTTTCAAAAGATAAAGTCTTCACAGAAACTCAATTCAAGAGTGTGTTTCTCTCCCCTAACCTTTTTTTCTTCCTCTTGTTAAACCACAGGTAAGAAATCCATACCTGAAGGACCTGCGAAGGAGAATCTGCAACTTTTATTATCAAACATTTTATAGTAACTTTTTTTATTAAAAGGTAGAATTACATTAAATAGTAGAGGGAAAAGGGAGAATGCCACACAGATTACATCATTTCAACATTTCAAGAAATGTGCTATCCACATCACTACAGGTTCAAAAAATGACTAAGTACATGTAAAACAGATATGTGTTTATGTGTCCACATGTTTAAGTACATGCAAATAATACTGTAGTAAATAAGAGTACTGGGCTCTGGATTCCAAATACCAAAGTTTTAAATACCTTTCCATTATTTATAATCTATGTGACCAGGGACAAGACACTTAACTGCTATTTGCCTTAATTTGTACATCTGTGAAATGGGGACAACGGAATATACCACACAGGATGTGGTAAGTACCCAATGAGTTATAATACATAATGAGAGCTTAGAACAGTGTGTGGCACATAGTAAGGGTTTAACCAATATTGGCTCTTATTATTATAAGCTGGAGAGCTTCATAACATGAAAAATGACTAACTTCACTTACATGAAATTTTGTGTTGAACTTTTAAAACGAAAGGTTCTGAATTTCACTATCTGGTCTGCATGCAATGATTAATCTAAATAATTAAGAATGAGTTTGGAGGTATTTTAAATTAACTTTATGAGGAGAAGGTGACTCATATCATGGTTGTTACTTTCTTAAATGTGCAGTAAAATCCTTATCTCTTCTTCATAAGAGCCTGGAGTAGATGTGAGGAGATTTGGCTGCAAACAACAGCAAAGAATATTTCAAAGGTAATCAATAATCTAAGATAGACTTCGCTTTCTCTGACATTAATTTCAACAACATTGTTCACTCCTCAATCTCCAGTGAGTAGATTAACCAGCAATAGGTGCTTGTTGAATCAACTAAAAATACAATATTACAGTGTACTCTGTGTGACATACTTATTTTAAATGAGGTGACATTTACCCACTCAGGCTCATAATGACTGACCATAGTTATAATTTCAGTGCCTACTTTGTAATTAGGAAGTATCCTTAGCTAAGATAACAAAGGGAGAAAACTAGTACAGCTCTTGCCACATCTATCTACTTGTTCATCACACACTATGCATTTATAATGAGGTACAAATGAGTCACAGAAGATATTCTATCTACTATAAAGCAGAGATTATCTTCTTATTTAGAAAGACACTAAGAACTCAATGGAAGCTTATATAAGAAGTTGGCCTTTAATCAGATATAGTTTCCAAACAAACTTACTACTTCTAGGAAACCTCTGACTAAATGACAACTACTTTCAAATAAGCTAACTACTGAAATTGATTAGCCATAGAAATCATGGAGAAACGTGACAGCGTCAAAGGAGATTCATGCTATTTTATTTGGTTGTAATGCTATTTGAAATTAGGGTAAAAAGGATAGTCAAAACAACTGATGTCTATACATACATACCTCAGTTCAAAGAGAAAAACACATTCTGACATTGGCTTACAGTCGATTTTTATTAATAAATCATACTTTCTCACTGGTTTCCATTTCAAAAATAGAAACATGCTCTCATGGACAGCATTCCCCTAAAAGATTAAAACATCCGCAAAGCTCACCACCGCAATCTGGTGTTGGTACTGCTAGGCAGCAGAGGGAGGACGCGTCCGCATGGGGCTGCAGTAAGACTCAGTCCCTCCCTCATTCGACATTGTGTAAGCTGTTTACTATTACTGGAGGAGTGTGACCATGGGCGAACCACTCAGTCTCCTTAACTGTAAGATGAGATCACACAGCTCTCTCACAGCTCACTGTGAGGGTCAAATTAACCCAGTAAGAGAGTGTATGTCAAAGTGCCACACCAAGTGCCTCACTCAATCACAGCTGAATTCTCTTCCCAACTGTCTTTCATTAGCCCACATCTAACAAACACCAAAATATCTTCTAGATGCTCAGACTGCCTCTCTATGATTCTCTCCTTCCCTTCTCCAGGCAATAGATATTTTAAATGCTTGATAAGATCTTAACTACACACACGTATTACTTAAGCTTCCATTCAGCATCTCCACCCTCAATGAACTCAAAGACTGGCTGGAAAGAAAAAAGCAACAATACTATGAGGCGTGTACTGAAAGATGCACGTACAAAGTGCATGGAGGAACACCAAGAATGGAATAGTAACAGCATCTGAGAAATATCATAGTTTTGGGTGTATGCAATTTTTCTATAAGCCTAAATTTATTTTTAAATAAAAAGTTAAATTATCCAAAAAAAAAAGAAAGAAATATCATAGCTTCACCAAGACTGTGGCATCGGAAATGAATCTTAAACAAGGAAATGATCTTTTAAGATAAAGTAATAGCATATTCAAAAGAACTTACTTTTCACTTCGGATGTTTATAAAGCCTGACAGAACCAGTTTCTATTCAAAAGATACTGGAGGTTACAGAACGATGAACTCTCAGATGACCACAAGGGCTTGCCAGGCTGAAAAGCTCCACATATACTAATCCTGTGTCTAATATATATCAGTTCCTATGTTAAGACATTGAGGAAAGAACCATAAATAAAACACACATGGTCTCAGGAAGTTTACATTAGAATGGTAGACACAGAAAATAAAAAGGAAACCTACTCCCCCCCTGAAAAAAAGTCCTATGAATCTACCCCCCTAGACTGAACTACGTACCTGGTCCAACTTGTCCAAAGAACACTGACCAGTGGCCTATGAGATATAAGAGCTCTACCCAACGACAATGTCTTACTCTGGGGATAAAGATTACCAGATACAACCACATCTTCCTTCAGGGAGTTTAAATACAAGATAGATACACACACACACACACAGAGCCACAGAGTGTGTAAACACAAAGGCCGAGCCAGTGAGAAGGCAGTATGCAGAAGCCAAGGGTATCAGGGGGCAGATTTATATTTGCCAAAGTATGCTCTATTGTTCCCATTGGTCCCGTGAGATGCTTCACATATACACCCAAATCCCCAAAAAAGGGAGTAGAGTGGGACAAGGAAAATTCTGCCTCATGTACACAACTACTGAGCATCACAACTCCTATTTGCATATAAGATACCCTGAGAAGCTCTATGGTGGAAAAAAAAGAAACAAACTTGTTTATCACCATTCAACCTGATGTTTATCAAAATTATTTGGCTAAATAAACTACTATCTTTCTTTAATACAACACTTACTAACTTATTCCACAGCAGAATTACTGATCTACAGACACTACCTCAAGAAACGAGAGAGAAAAAAATTACCATGACATGGCCCTCAAGCAGATTTGGAGACTGTTAATAACATTATCTTTTTTATTCCAAAACGACACAAGAGAGAATTCAGTTTAAACTGGTCCAGGATTGGAATACCCAAATGTCTGGCTAAAGCAAATGATTCCCATAGATAAAATCCCAACAAGTATAATCAAAAAAATCAAAAACACATAAGAAAACAAGTTACTATTTTTGAACATTAGACACGATATCAGAATCAGATATTCAGAGACTGTAGACAATGGAATTATCAACTACAGAACACAAAATTAGTATGTTTTTATATGCTGAAAGAAATAAATGAATATTTTAAAATATCAAGGAAAAAGCAACTATCAAAAAGCAGATTCTGAAAAGAACCAATCAGAACATCTGGAAATAAAGCTATACTAATTAAATTATAATCCAAATGGACAGGGCTTGATACAGTTAAAGAGAAAACTGGTGAACTGGTAGATCTGAAAAAATTATCCAGAATACAGCACAGACAGATGAACACTATGAAAGAAATTCACAGACATGTAAGATAGAAGAAGGGGTCCATATATACCTCCCCAGAATTCTACATGAAGACAACAGAATAAGGGAGAGGCAATGTTAAAAGAGTAATGGCTGATAAATGCTAAAAGTCTCAAAATAAGAAAACCCAATGGATTTCTTGCCAGATAAAATAAAACCCATTAACCTACAATCACTTTATTCCATTAACTATTTACACACATTAACATTCAAAAGATTTTGGCATGCATTATTTTAAAATAATAGACATTATAAAGCCATCAAGACAAGAGGAAAGAAACATGAGATAGGGAATAACAAGGAATAGAGAAAGAAAATTGTAACAGAAAACTCAGAGAAGTTATTCTTTAAAAACCTAAAACTGATGTACCTTGTAAGCTAATTCAGAAAGGCAAACAAAAAAGTACATTTCTTCTTATCTCATAAAGAAAACACACCAAATACTCAGGAGGCATATTAAATGATATACATTAAATGGACCAAGTTATTACATTTTATAAGCATTAATCTGTAATCAAACTTGCCTGAGTGTGCTCTGAGAGCAATAAGACCCAGTGGCTCACAACTTTTCTGCCTTCATGCTGTTCACAACTCACTCCATAAATAAAAATTGTCATCATTTGGGGAAGAGGAACCAAGACACAACTCATAATGCAAGTACATAAAAATATGTGTGTGTTGGGTGGGGGGGAATCCCCCCTGGTGGCAGTGGTTAGGACTCCACGCTTCCACTGCAGGGGACATGGGCTTGATCCCTGGTCAGGGAACTAAGATCTCACATGCTGTGCAGTGTGGCAAAAAAAAAAAAAAATGTGTTCGGGCATGTAAGGTGAAATTGTTCCTTCTCCTCTCCCAGATTCTGGTATGTACCACCTTTCATGAGAATCTTCAAGTCTCAACAGTTTCCTAGAAAGGTACCACAGCAGAATGGTAGTAACATAGATTTGAACGCCAGCCCCACCTCTTAACAGCTGTGTAACCTCAGGCAAGTTATTTAACTTCATTTTGTTTCAGTTTCCTCTCTTTAAAATAAAAATATTCACCTTATGATGGTGATCAGAGAATTAAATGAAGTATATTTAAAGTACTTTAAAATGTTTGGCACATTATGTGAATGCATTAAAAGGCAGCTGAAAGCACAGGACTTTTCTGAGATGTTCTAAAATAATAATTGATTTTAAATACCATTATAAAGAGCTTTCACAGTTACTTCATCCAATCTCATTTCACAATAAGAAAACTGAGGTTAGAGAGAGCTTAACTGCTCGAACTTTTCAGTCTGATTCCCTGAATTTCTTTTAAAGCAGGCATCCCCAACTCCGGGCCGCACAGCAGGAGGTAAGCAGCGGGCAAGGGAGCGAAGCTTCATCTGCCGCTCCCCATTGCTTGCGTTACCACCTGAACCATCCGCCCCCCGTCCCTGACCCCATCTGTGGAAAAACTGTTTTCCACAAAACTGGGCCCTGCTGCCAAAAAGGCTGTGGACCACTGTTTCAAAGAACTGAATGCTTATCTGCAATATACATAAACATCAGTACTCTACATTTCTATCCAAGAGGGCAATTTTCTCCTATTATCATTGTTTTGATTTTTTTATAAACAGCTTGAATTCTACTGCATGGAAGGAATACAAACACACATTTGTCAACCAAGCAGAATACACAGATATTTTGCTTTACAATGTGCACCTAAGACAGCAGTATATGTAGCTGGTTCATTAGTTGTCATAGCTACCTGTCCCAGATAAAACGGTCTACGGACTTGCCAAGGCATACTCTAAATTTCTTTCCTACCTTTATTTCCAACTGTTGAAACCTGACCTCTAGACAAATTCTCCTTCTCTGTGAAGCCTATTCCAAGACCCAATATTCACCTTTCTCCTTCAGGCACTTTATTTCACATCTATGCTGCTTAGTCTTAAATTCTACTCCTTTTTTTTTTTTAACCTCTTAATTGGGAGTATAATTGTTTTATAATGGTGTGTTAGTTTCTGCTGTATAACAAAGTCAGTCAGTTATATATATACATATATCCCCATATCTCCTCCCTCTTGCATCTCCCTCCCACCCTCCCTATCCCACCCCTCTAGGTGGACACGAAGCCCCGAGCTGATCTCCCTGTGCTATGTGGCTGCTTCCCACTAGTTATCTATTTTACATTTGGTAGTGTATATATGTCCATGCCACTCTGTCACTTTGTCCCAGCTTACCTTTTGCCCTCCCCATGTCCTCATCTCCATTCTCTACGCTTGTGTCTTTATTCCTGTCCTGCCCCTAGGTACTTCAGAACCATTTTTTTTTTAGATTGCATATATATGTTTTAGCATACGGGACTTGTTTTGCTCTTTCTGACTTACTTCACTCTGTATGACAGTCTCTAGGTCCATCCACCTCACTACAAATAACTTAATTTCATTTCTTTTTTATGGTCGAGTAATATACCATTGTATGGATGTGCCACATCTTCCTTATCCATTCATCTGTCGATGGACACTTAGGTTACTTCCATGTCCTGGCTATTGTAAACAGAGTTGCAATGAACATTGTGGTACATGACTCTTTTTGAATTATGGTTTTCTCTCTGCTAGGTCATATGGTAGTTCTATTTTTAGTTTTGTTTTTTTTTTTTTTTTTCGGTACGCGGGCCTCTCACTGTTGTGGCCTCTCCCGTTGCGGAGCACAGGCTCCGGACGCGCAGGCTCAGCGGCCATGGCTCACGGGCCCAGCCGCTCCGCGGCATATGGGATCCTCCCAGACCGGGGCACGAACCCGTATCCCCTGCATCGGCAGGCGGACTCTCAACCACTGCGCCACCAGGGAGGCCCTATTTTTAGTTTTTTAAGGAACCTCCATACTGGTCTCCATAGTGGCTGTATCAATTTACATTCCCACCAACAGTGCAAGAGGGTTCCCTTTTCTCCAACACTCCCCAGCATTTATTGTTTGTAGATTTTTTAATGATGACCATTCTGACAGGTGTGAGGAGACAGATCATTGCAGTTTTGATTTGCATTTCTTCCATGATTAGTGATGTTGAGCATCCTTTCACGTGTTTGTTGGCAATCTGTATATCTTCTTTGGATAAATGTTTATTTAGGTCTTCTGCCCATTTTTGGATTGGGTTGTTTGTTGTTTTGATATTGAGCTGCATGAGCTGCTTGTATATTCTGGAGATTAATCCTCTGTCAATTGCTTCATTTAGAAATATTTTCTCCCATTCTGAGGGTTGTCTTTTGGTCTTGTTTATGGTTTCCTTTGCTGTGCAAAACCTTTGAAGTTTCACTAGGTCCCATGTGTTTATTTTTGTTTTTATTTCCATTTCCCTAGGAGGTGGGTCAAAAAGGATCTTGCTGTAACTTATGTCATAGAGTGTTCTGCCTATGTTTTCCTCTAACAGTTTGATAGTGTCTGGCCTTACATTTAGGTCTTTAATCCATTTTGAGTTTATTTTTGTGTATGGTATTAGGGAGTGTTCTAATTTCATTCTTTTACATGTAGCTGTCCACTTCTCCCAGAACCACTTACTGAAGAGGCTGTCTTTTCTCCCTTGAATATTCTTGCCTCCTTTATCAAAGATAAGGTGACCATATGTGTGTGGATTTATCTCTGGGCTCTATCCTGTTCCATTGATCTATATTTCTGTTTTTGTTTCAGTATCATACTGTCTTGATTACTGTAGCTTTGTAGTATAGTCTGAAGTCTGGGAGCCTGATTCCTCCAGCTCCGTTTTTCTTTCTCAAGATTGCTTTGGCTATTTGGGGTCTTTTGTGTTTCCATACAAATTGTGAAATTTTTTGTTCTAGTTCTGTGAAAAATGCCATTGCTAGTTTCACAGTGATTGCACTGAAGCTGTAGATTGCTTTGGGTAGTATAGTCATTTTCACAATGTTGATTCTTCCAATCTGAGAACATGGTATATCTCTCCATCTGTTTGTATCATCTTTAATTTCTTTCATCAGTGTCTTATAGTTTTCTGCATACAGGTCTTTTGTCTCCTTAGATAGGTTTATTCCTAGGTATTTTATTCTTTTTGTTGCAATGGTAAATGGGAGTGTTTCCTTAATTTCTCTTTCAGATTTTTCATCATTAGTGTATAGGAATGCAAGAGATTTCTGTGCATTAATTTTGTATCCTGCTACTTTACCAAATTCATTGATTAGCTCTAGTAGTTTTCTGGTAACGTATTTAGGATTCTCTATGTATAGTATCATGTCATCTGCAAACAGTGACAGTTGTACTTCTTCTTTTCTGATTTGGATTCTTTTTTTTTTTTTTTTGCGGTAGACGGGCCTCTCACTGTTGTGGCCTCTTCCGTTGCAGAGCACAGGCTCCGGACACACAGGCTCAGCGGCCATGGCTCATGGGCCCAGCCGCTCCGCGGCATGTGGGATCTTCCCGGACCAGGGCATGAACCCGTGTCCCCTGCATCGGCAGGCGGACTCTCAACCACTGCACCACCAGGGAAGCCCTGGATTCCTTTTATTTCTTTTCAGTCTCTGATTGCTGTGGCTAGAACTTCCAAAACTATGTTGAATAACAGTGGTGAGAGTGGGCAAACTTGTCTTGTTCCTGATCTTAGTGGAAAGAGTTTCATGGGCTTCCCTGGTGGTGCAGTGGTTGAGAGTCCGCCTGCCAATGCAGGGGACATGGGTTCGTGCCCCGGTCCGGGAGGACCCCACATGCCACGGAGCGGCTGGGTCCGTGAGCCATGGCCGCTGAGCCTGCGCGTCTGGAGCCTGTGCTCCACAACGGGAGAGGCCACAGCAGTGAGAGGCCCGTGTACCACAAAAAAAAAAAAAAAAAAAAAGGAAAGAGTTTCAGTTTTTCATCACTGACAGCGATGTTGGCTGTGGGTTTGTCACATATGGCCGTTATTATGCTAACATAAGTTCCCTCTATGTATACTTTCTGGAGGGTTTTTATCATACACGGGTGTGAATTTTGTCCAAAGCTTTTCCTGCATCTATTGAGATGGATGATCGTATGGTTTTTCTCCTTCAATTTGTTAATATGGTTTATCACATTGATTGATTTGCATATATTGAAGAATCCTTGAATTCCTGGGATAAACCCCACTTGATCATGGTGTATGATCCTTTTAATGTACTGCTGGATTCTGTTTGCTAGTATTTTGTTGAGGATTTTCGCATCTATGTTCATCAGTGATAGTGGCCTGTAGTTTTCTTTTTTTGTGACATCTTTGTCTGGTTTGGTATCAGGATGATGGTGGCCTCGTAGAATGAGTTTGGGAGTGTTCCTCCCTCTACCATATTTTGGAAGAGTTTGAGAAGGATATGTGTTAGCTCTTCTGTAAATGTTTCACAGAATTCACCTGTGAAGCCATCTGGTCCTGAGCTTTTGTTTGTTGGAAGATTCCTTTTTTTTTTTTTAATTTATTTTTGGCTGCATTGGGTCTTTGTTGCTGTGTGTGGGCTTTCTCTAGTTGCGGTGAGTAGGGGCTACTCTTTGTTGCGGTACGCAGGTTTCTCATTTCAATGGTTTCCCTTGTTGCAGAGCACGGGCTCTAGGCCTGCGGGCTTCAGTACTTGTGGCATGTGAGCTCAGTAGTTGTGGCTCACAGGCTCTAGAGCACAGGCTCAGTAGTTGTGGTATATGGGCTTCACTGATCCATGCCATGTGGGATCTTCCTGGACCAGGGCTCAAACCCATGTCCCCTTCACTGGCAGCCGGATTCTTAACCACTGCACCACCAGGGAAGCCCTGTTGTAAGATTTTTAATCACAGTTTCAATTTCAGTGCTTGTGACTGGTCTGTTTATATTTTCTATTTCTTCCTGGTTCAGTCTCGGAAGGTTGTGCTTTTCTAAGAACTTCTCCATTTCTTCCAGGTTGTCCATTTTATTGGCACAGAGTTGCTTGTAGTAATCTCTCATGATCCTTTGTATTTCTGCAGTGTCAGTTGTTACTCCTCCTTTTTCATTTCTAAGTCTGTTGATTTGAGTCTTCTCTCTTTTTTCTTTATGAGTCTGACTAATGGTTTATCAATTTTGTTTATCTTCCCAAAGAACCAGCTTTTAGTTTTATTGATCTTTGCTATTGTTTCCTTCATTTCTTTTTCATTTATTTCTGATCTGATCTTTATGATTTCCTTCCTTCTGCTAACTTTGGGGGTTTTTTTGTTCTTCTTTCTCTAATTGCTTTAGGTGTAAGGTTAGGTTGTTTATTTGAGATTTGTTTTCTTTCTTGAGGTAGGATTGTATTGCTATAAACTTCCCTCTTAGAACAGCTTTTGCTGCATCCCATAGCATTTGGGTCGTCATGTTTTCACTGTCATTTGGTATTTTTTGATTTCCTCTTTGATTTCTTCAGTGATCTCTTGGTTGTTAAGTAGTGTATTGTTTAGCCTCCATGTGTTTGTATTTCTTCCAGATTTTTTCCTGTAATTGATATCTAGTCTCATAGCATTGTGGTCGGAAAAGATACTTGATATGATTTCAATTTTCTTAAATTTACCAAGGCTTGATATGTAACCCAAGATATGATCTATCCTGGAGAATGCTGCATCAGCACTTGAAAGTGTATTCTGTTGTTTTTGGATGGAATGTCCTATAAATATCAATTAAATCCATCTTGTCTAATGTGTCTTTTAAAGCTTGGGTTTCCTTATTTATTTTCATTTTGGATGATCTGTCCATTGGTGAAAGTGCAGTGTTAAGGTCCCCTACTGTTGCTGTGTTACTGTTGATTTCCCCTTTTATGGCTGTTAGCATTTGCCTTAAGTTTTGAGGTGCTCCTACATTAGGTGCATAAATATTTACAATTGTTGTATCTTCTTCTTGGATTGATCACTTGATCATTATGTAGTGTCCTTCTTTGTCTCTTCTAATAGTCTTTATTTTCAAGTCTATTTGGTCTGATAGGAGAATTGCTACTCCAGCTTTCTTTTGACTTCCATTTGCATGGAAAATCTTTTTCCATCCCCTCACTTTCAGTCTATATGTGTCCCTAGGTCTGAAGTAGGTCTCTTGTAGACAGCATATATACAGGTCTTGTTTTTGTATCCATTCATCCAGTCTATGTCTTTTGGTTGGAGCATTTAATCCATTTACATTTAAGGTAATTATCAATATGTATGTTTCTATTACCATTTTCTTAATTCTTTTGTAGGTCTCTTCCTTCTCTTGTATTTCCTGCCTAGAGAAGTTCCTTTAGCATTTGTTGTAAAGCTGGTTTGGTGGTGCTGAAATCTCTTAGCTTTTGCTTGTCTGTAAAGGTTTTAATTTCTCCGTGGAATCTGAATGAGATCCTTGCTGGGTAGAGTAATCTTGGTTGTAGGTTTTTCCCTTTCATCACTTTAAATGTGTCCTGTCACTCCCTTCTGGCTTGATGAGTTTATGCTGAAAGATCAGCTGTTAACCTTATGAGGATTCCCTTGTATGTTATTTGTTGCTTTTCCCTTTCTGCTTTTAATATTTTTTCTTTGTATTTTACAATTTTTGATAGTTTGATTAATATGTGTCTCGGTGTGTTTCTCCTTGGACTTATCCTGTATGGGACTCTCTGTGCTTCCTGGACTTGACTATTTCCTTTCCCATGTTAGGGAAGTTTTCAAGGATAATCTCTTCAAATATTTTCTCAGACCTTTTCTTTTTCTCTTATTCTGGGACCCCTATAATTCGAATGTTGCTGCATTTAATTTTGTCCCAGATGTCTCTGAGACTGTCCTCAATTCTCTTCATTGTTCTGCTCTGTGGTAGTTATTTTCACTATTTTATTTTCCAGGTCAGTTATCCATTCTTCTGCCTCAGTTATTCTGCTGATTCCTTCTGGAGAATTTTTAATTTCAGTTACTGTGTTGTTCATCATTGTTTGTTTGCTCTTTAGTTCTTCTAGGTCCTTGTTAAACATTTCTTGTATTTTCTCCATTCTATTTCCAAGATTTTGGATCATCTTTACTATCTTTCCTCTGAATTCCTTTTCAGGTAGACTGCCTATTTCCTCTTCATTTGTTTGGTCTGGTGGGTTTTTACCTTGCTCCTTCATCTTCTGCGTATATCTCTGTCTTCTCATTTTGTTTAACTTACTGTGTTTGGGGTCTCCTATTCACAGGCTGCAGGTTCATAGTTCCCGTTGTTTTGGGTGTCTGCTCCCAATGGGTGAGGTTGGTTCAGTGTCTTGTGTAGGCTTCCTGGTGGAGGGGACTGGTGCCTGTGTTCTGGTGGGTGGGGCTGGATCTTGTCTTTCTGGTGGGCAGGACCGCATCTGTTAGTATGTTTTGGGGTGTCTGTGAACTTATTATGATTTTAGGCAGCCTCTCTGCTAATGGGTGGTGTTGTTTTCCTGTCTTGCTAGTTGTTTGGCATGGGGCATCCAGCACTGGAGCTTGCTGGCCTTTGGCTGGAGCTGGGTCTTAGCGTTGAGACGGAGGTCTCTGTAAGAGCTCTCACTGTTTGATATTACGTGAGGCTGGGAGGTCTCTGGTGGACCAGTGTCCTGAACTCAGCTCTCCCACCTCAGAGGCTCAGGCCTGACACCTGGCTGGAGCACCAAGACCCTGCCAGCCACACAGCTACTAGAGCTGAAGGGCTCCTGCAGAGGCGGTTGGGGCGGGGGGGGACGGTGGCACGCAGCTGGGGCTCACCGCGGGAACAAGGACACTGGCAGCGGAAGTTCTGGGAAGTACTCCTTGATGTGAGCTCTCCCGGAGTCCACCATTAGCCCCACCAAAGGGCCTGTCGTTCTACTCCTTTTGATACTTATTACTTTTGAAGACTGGGTTCTTTAAGCAAAAGTTATGTCTGACTCATTTCAATGTCTCCTACAGCAGCTCCTCACTGAATCACTTCACTCACTCGTAGGCCAAAAGATATGCTGGATGCAACGGCTTGGTGCTATAATGCCAGCCAAAAAGTTGGCAGAGTTGAGTCTAGAAATCAGGTCTTCTGGCTCTCAGTCTTATGCAGTCCCCTGGCTCTAGCTCATGGACTACCAACCCACAGATATTCAAGGAACTAAGCCAAACACACACTGCCAACTAGATTCTAGGAGAAGAACAGCCAGAGTCCTGAATTTTATTTTCACAATTCTACATTGTACTTAGACTCTTCCTTAGTAATTAGAGCATTTCCAAATACTTCTTGGGAACTAGAGGAAAGACGTCAGCAGAAAAGCCAATCTGCCCCTTTCTCTTAAAAACTGACCATGAACCACCTTTATGCAAAAGGCGACAGTGGGATTTTGCAGTCTTTACACATTCCTGCCCTAAGACATCAGTCGCTGTTATTTCTTCTTGCTATCTGAAGCATGCCTTTGCTTTATATCCCATCTTACACTAGAATCTTTATAGGGTGCACACTGTGTTCATCTCTATTCTGATAACGTAGGACCAGTTAAACAATTAAAACCATACAACAGTTAATCAACTTGCCAAGTACACTTCAAAAAGAAATCTTACATTCTATATTAAATGCCAACAAACTTTACCCTCTACTTTGCCCCTGTCTGCCTCTCCCTAACCTCACTTACACCATTGAACACTAGTATAAAATCAATGGGCTGAAATTTTCAACAAGAAAAGAAAACAAAGAGAGACAAAACAAGATAATTTAGGTGGATTTAATATATATTATTCAAGGATTGGAAGGCTAGCTTTGGGGGACTTTCTTTGGGAGGAAAGCAATTTATAGCAAACTGAGCGGAAGAAAGGCAGCCTGGAATCTGAGACACTGAGCAAAGTTCCCCGTGCCTGTGCTGTTATTTGTGGCATTCATTATTGAGGCCAAAACATGACATTTCTGGAGGCCTCTCAACTTGGAGGAATTTGTGCAACTGCTTACCCGGCGGATTGCAGTCAACACCACACACCACTGGTGTTTTATAAAACACCATCACTGTCTCCGTGTAGGCCCCTCCACACTGCAGTTATTGTGCACTGAGAAGACAGTGCTGGGAAGCGTACAATGCAATCCATACAGCACAGCCCTTGAGCCATGTATTTTGCACTAGCTCTAAACTACACTATGCAAGTATAAAAGGCCAACGAAAGAAAGGTATGCACAGAGCAAACACAACAACTGAGACACTGTCGTGGGAGGTGGAGGAAATCAAAGATAACCAAACAGAAGGGGAAAGGAGTATCTTAAAAAGTCGCAGGTCATCATTTATCGGATCATTCTTTTCCTACCAATCTGAATGACACACCTCTGTCCCAAAGTTCATTCAAATCCTGGCAAAAAGGAAGAAAGAAACCACATCCAATGATTGTGTATATGTGTATTCAAAATGTAACTCCAGAAGTAAATGAGACATTTATACTAAAGGAAGATTTTAAAGTTCCCTGATCATTATTAAGTTTGAAAAAGTTTTTCTGACTGCTCAAAAAAAAAAAAGTGTATTATATAAAACATATATAAACATACACACGTAGATATAGTATAAATAAATATGTGTATATACACACACATACACATGTATACATACACACACATACCTATTGTTTTTTCTTTGAGTAGTTGAAAAAATTTTTCCAAACTTAATTTTCATTAACGATCAGGAAAAATTTGTATATATGTATATCGATGGACAGACATGCATTATCAAAATTACATAAGCATGTAGGTTTCTTAAAAGACACTACAAAGAATGATAAGAAGAAATCTTTCTTCCTTCAAGACCAGCCTCTAAAAGAAGAGGGAAGAAAAAGAAAAATCCTCTCATAGTTCATTACAGACTCTCTATTTCTTTCCATTCCACAGGATTCAAGGAATTATGCTTCAACACTGAGGAAATTCTGCAGTGCTGTTGACATGAATGACATAAAATACTATTCAATATAGTTTTAGGTGCTAGAAATAAAAATGAAAAAGCTGCTACAAAACAAAACACACACTAGACCAGAACGCACTGCACAATACCCTCCGGTAACTGTGTCCTGCAATATTAAAGGAAACCCTAGTGTAGCTAGATGCATACACGTTCACCTTTAATAAAATCACATGCATACCTTAATGAACTCCTGAAGAACAGAGGAGCTTGCCTTTCTTCTATATTATAAAACCCTATTTCATGAGCTCAATGATTCCCATTCTATCCAAGTCTAAATGCAGTACTGAGATGGCATGCTTTTCTACCCCAGTCTGCTGGTGTTTGAAATGTTTCATAATGCTTAACTGAGTACACAATTCATCTCATAAGCAACCAGGTAAGTTTAGATCACAAACAAGATAGAAAAATGTTTCATCTTTATGGTACATGGAAAATGGCAAACAAATGCTAATTTTATTTTTAATAAATAAAACATCAAACTTTTACTCTTTCATCCATAGCCACAACCTTCATTTCTAAGGTGGTTATAGTTTTTATTTTCCACAAACCAGAGGTTTTCAGCTGTTTTCAGGACACAAGAATCAACTAGCTAACCAAAGGGTGTCCTCTTGGAGGACGTCTATCTCCAGCTGCAGGACAGGCCTGCCGATGGCTATTCCAGAAGTCAAGTCTACTCCTCTCACCAATATGCTCGCTCCAGGGTAGTCTGAAAGCCAAGCTCTAGAATGGAGCTTCAGAAAAATCTCACATAACCTCCAGGGCGATGGATCGTGAAGCTTGTTAAGCAAACTATTTACTGATGAAACGTAAATATCCACACACACATTTTACACAAGGAATTATACTTATTTATTTGCTTTAACTAAACGATAAAGAATAATAAACACCTCTGTCAGTTCTAATATGTGTCAGTTGCTCAGCTGTTCATAAAATGTGGTCCCTTAAATGCCTTCCTTTGGTAATAAAAGTTTAATGTAACGGTATTGTAGCATATGAGGAAAAATCATCTAAATCTTCATTTCCTCTAAGCGAACAGCTGCCAAAGAGCCTGCAATTTCTCAGATGCAAAATCCAACTATATTTCTATTCCTAGAGCTTAAAGTAGATAAATTGATCTTTGATGTTGTTTTCTTAATCCAGCTGGCTCTGGCCAATGTTTCTCTTCTGACTCTCCAACAAGAGGATTAAGTCCTTGGACAGCAGAGATGGGTTTATTCAAAATTTTCAATATAAAGTGTACTGTTTTTAAATCTTGTTTTTCCTCCTGCTTATAAAAGGACTAACGTTTGATTTTTTGAATCGAAGCAAGTTCTTTTAATTACAAAGTGAATGTGATTATTTAAGTGGTATATGTTTATATTATGGACCTTCCAAGTCACTAAGTTATGGATAAAATATAATAGCAAGATACTGAGAATTCATCCAAGGCAAAGGACGTTAGCATCAAATGTTCAAGAACAATAGTAAGATCCTGAGAAAAAATATACTCAGGAGTTTAAAATATCATGATGATAATAATTGCACCTAATATTGATCAAGCCCTTACTATATGTTGGGCATTGCTCAAAGCAAATCAGAACCAGACAAATTCAGCCAGACACTTAATAAGACTTCCCACAGTCTTACTGTAGGAGCTCTACTTCACTCACTTCCCGACCACTCGGGGAAAATTCCCCACCAGCCATGTTCAATTTCAAGGAGGAGCTAATCGATCAATTCACCATATACCTGGGGAGCAGGTGCTCTGCCAGGGAGTGCCTTGGTAGGCAGCATGTTATGGCCTCTCAAAGCAGTTTTGGTTTTTTTTGGGTTTTGGGGGGGGTTTTTTTGCGGTACGCGGGCCTCTCACTGCTGTGGCCTCTCCCGTTGCGGAGCACAGGCTCCGGATGCGCAGGCTCAGCGGCCATGGCTCACGGGCCCAGCTGCTCCGCGGCATGTGGGATCTTCCCAGACCGGGGCACGAACCCGTGTCCCGTGCATCGGCAGGCGGACTCTCAACCACTGCGCCACCAGGGAAGCCCTCAAAGCAGTTTTTAAGTCTGGCTGCACAGATGCTCAAGTCCAGCATCAGACCCACTGAATCAGAATCTTCAAAGACAACACCTGGGCATCTGTATTTTTTTTTTAATTTTTGTATTAGACTTTATTTTGTAGAGCAGTTTTAGCTTCACAGGAAAATTGAGCAAAGGATCCAAAGATTTCCCATATACCCTTTACCCACCGACATGCACGGCCTCCTGAATTATCAGCATCCCCCACAGAGTGGTACATTTGTTACAACTGATGAACCTACACTGACACATCATAATCACCCCAAGTCCATAGTTTACATTAGGGCTCACTTTTGGTCTTGTATATTCTATGGGTTTGGACAAATGTATGATGACGTGGCTCCACCATTACATCTCACAGAATACTTTCACTGCCCTAAAAAAGAAAAAAAAAAGCCTCTGTGCTCTTGTATTTTTAAAAAGCTTAACCAAGGATTCTGACCATGAGGCAAGGCCAATACCAAAGTCAGCAAACAGTTCCCCTCTTCCATGGTTAAGACTATCTGCCCTCACACTCAAGTTCATCAGCTTTCTCTTTTCACTCTGGCCAGGCACCATCCAAAGGAGCATACTCATCTTTTATCCTTTTCAAAGACGCAGACACAAAAGCCAGGACCCAACACACTAACTGGTATATCAATTGCTCAACTTTTCACTTAAAATCCTTTGTAAAAAAAGACTGTTTCATATAGCCTGATAATATAAAATTTATCTGACAATCTTTAATGACAACTGTATTTGAGACTACCTTCGAGAAAGAAATCACAAGGTAGAAAAACACAAGACACCTGTTTGAATATAGATCTTATCACAAATCAGGCCCAGTGAAACTATTCTTACCTGAACTGGCCAGGAGTGTTTCAAGTATTTTTTAACAACTGACCAAAGTGGAAGTCAAGTTGTAATGCAGAAAAATCTTAATCACTTAAATATTTACTTTATTACTTTATTATTGTAAAACAGAGGCAAACAGGATCTGATACAAAGAAAGAGGTCTTGAAAAGTTTCTTAAGAAATAACAGTAATTTCCTTATACCTCACCACATGAATTTCTGATTCTTGAACTCAATGACAAGCAACTTCTGGGTAATCTGAGGGAAAAAAGTACATTTCATTTTGAGATATCTCAATTCTTAAACACTGATCTGAGGCAGCAGTCTTTCTATTCAGCTTGACATTTTCTTCCCAGGTAAAAGTTTTTCATTTCCGGTAGATGACTAACAAACTAAAGTAAAACAGAAGACAAAGTGGCAAGGTCTTTGTTAACCATGGGCAAGGAGAGAGCAACAAATGAGTCTTCAAGACTTTGCTTGACTTAAAACACACACAAATCAACTACTTCAACTACATAAGAAGAAAAAGTGGGCTTCCCTGGTGGTGCAGTGGTTGAGTCGGCCTAGCGATGCAGGGGACACGGGTTCGTGCCCCGGTCCGGGAAGATCCCACATGCCACGGAGCGGCTGGGCCCGTGAGCCATGGCCACTGAGCCTGCGCATCCGGAGCCTGTGCTCCGCGCAACGGGAGAGGCCTCAACAGTGAGAGGCCCGCGTACCGCAAAAAAAAAAAAAAAAAAAAAAAAAGAAAGAAGAAAAAGTGTGAGGCATCAGAAACGTGGAGGTTCCGAAGCAAGAAAGTTAGGGAGCATTTGGGTATGCCTCCCCAAAAGGCCACCTTACCAGCAGTATGTCCACCTGATCCAAAGGCCAAAAACCCAGCCCTCTACTGCCCTCACAAACTGCTTTCATTTTTTCATTTCCCTTGGCTTCCTGAGTGAAACTCTACCACTTATGATTCTTTAGCGTGAACAGGCTTCTGTTAAAATGCAAATACCTCCTAGAAGGCAAATACAAGTAATCATCCACACAGGAGTCATTCACTCAGATTGCGGATCCTCTCATTATTTAGGTGAGAGATTGGCTACGTTTGAGAAATTAGAGGAATTTTAATTCTGGACAGAGAAAAAGTAAGCAGGAAGTATCGGACACTTTTTGTATTATGATACTACAAAAGAGTAACAGAATATCATCATGGAGCTAGGAACAAGAAAGTCTAGGGAAAAAAGCAACAAGAAATATGAAAAGAATATGAAAAAAAAAGGGATTTTAAATTTTGGCCTGAATTAGAAAAGTGGGGTAGAAATTCTGTCTTTATGTACCTGCTCCAAGATTTAGCACCCAGAACTCAGTTCAGAAACTTTACAGACTTTTACAAATCGACTTGTAAGTCTAATCATTTGTGCCTTATTTCCATGGGAAAACATACTCTTCAAATAACTTACTGACGTATACATATATATAACCTGTTCATAAGCTGGAAATGTCCTTTATAATGCTTCTCTGCACATATGTATTCACATATCCAGATGGTCACCTCAAAGCCCTCCTATATTACTTATACCATAAAATGCAGCGTGACATGTGACAGACAGCTACTCGAAATTCAGAATCTTTTCCAACAGAAATAATATTTTTACATGGTAAATGGGTTTCAGGCCAATCATTCCCCTTCCCAACTTCAACTCCCATCCCCACACCTATTAGGTCAGTAACATGCCCAAATGTAAAGACTAAGGTCCATCATACGTTTTCCAGCAGAATTTGGAGTTAGTTTAACATTTACTGGGAAACCTAAGTAAAAATCAACACGTGATAGATGAAATAATCTGACTGCAGGAGACCCAAGAAAGAAAGGTCTAAAATGTTAGGGGAAGAAAGGGTAGGTGGCTGCGTGTATGTATAGGTATCCAACAGATGTACAGATCCAACAAGTCTTCCTGAAGGGGGAGGCATGGGGAGAGCTAGAAGTGGGAAGTTAGCAGTATCGCTAGGAAGAAGGGTGACCTGGCCTGAAAGCACAATTATTCTTGACCTGATGGCAGATGTATTCACCCTCCACGGTGGCTTTCGATCAAGCTATAGGAGGCTAAAGACACCTGTTTCTATGTTGATATAATACCCCTTGCTCTGAATTTCATGCTCACAAAGATATCCTGAGATTTAGCACCATTTGACAACTTTCTTATTATGAAGGAAAGAAATAAATGACCAATAAATCTAAATGTTTCATTCTTCCTGGCAGTTATCTCTCACTGTAAATTCATTTCCTGGAATTCTTATGTCTACATTTATGGAACTGGTCAGCAAGGGCAGTTTTCCTCTGCCTGACTCAGGCATTGTGAGTAGAGTTAACGTATGTCCCAATGCTGAGCACCAGACCCTGCACAGTGAAATTCTCCCAAGTCCGATCTTGTTGAAGAACCACCCCCCCTCCACCAACATTATCACCAATGCTTGGTCCAGAAATGTTTGATGAACAAAGCCACAAACTTTACATAATACATAGCTTAGGACCCAAACCAAGTGGATAAGAACTAAACTATACCTATTAATTGCAAAAAGCAAAATAACATACGTTAAGTAGAATAGCATTTCCATCCATTCTTCTCCTATGACCTACCTCTGCTCTGCCCAATTAAACACACATGCAAAACAAAATAGACTATCTAGACACCTGCAGGAAATAGTGAATCAAGAAAACGAAAACTAACAAAAAGCATCTGTAAGAAAACAACGAACAACGTCAAAACAGATGCTACTAAAGCTACCACAACCAATTAAAAGTCTTTTTATAATGAGATATCCAGAAAGCTTCCTGGCTATATTGAGGGAGAGGGCCCACTTCACTTTATCCTAGTGATAGAACAGGCTCATTGTCCAGATTTTCCTAAGTAGAAAGTGGACTTCTAATTAAAGATGGTAGATTGAAAATACACATTTAGGTCTGCTCCCTATGGAAGTTATTCTAAAATGAAGTGGTTAAGTGCACACAAGAGCACAACACGCACATATTCTTTCCCCCCCGACAATGGAAAGGAGAAAGAGAATGGAATCAGTGCCAACAAAATTTTGGAAAGCAGACTGGAAAAGGGTAAACAATAGAGTCCATGCATTTTTTTCTATTTTATGTTTACTCTGCAACCTCTCCTATGGGTGGGAGCCCACCTCTTCTTAACATATAGCAGAAGTGAAGAGATTAATCCATTTGAACCCCAATGGTATTCTGGCTTTGCAAGAGGAGAGGATTCCTAGTTAAAGCCAAGCCACGCAAAGCCTGGGCTGAAACTGACAGCACTGGCCAGCATGGTTTGCTCCTAACAAAGTTTACATTTTATTGTGTTATCCTTGGCGTATAAGGAAGTAGGCATTCAAGCCGTTTCTTATAACCCCAAATTTCTGCTTGAATTTTACTATTTAACCATTTTCAAACGAAAAATGTACTAGGCTAAGTATTGCCGAGTTTTCCTAAGTACATCATTCTTCGAAGTCTAAGAGTTCCTTTCTCCTCAATGAAGATTTGCTTACCAACTCCAGCCCATAATAACTTGGCACTTCTGCACTTTTATCTAAACCATAAACAGTACTTTATCAACTATATGCATATTCTTGTTTCACAGGTAAAGTTTACCTCTGAGAGTAAAATCTGTACTCAATTTAAGAGGACAAATTATACCTCACACTTTTCTCTTTATCTTCTCAGACAGGAAACAAATCATTATTGGGGGACAAAAATTACTTCTAAACTCACAATATATATTTAAATGAATACTATTTTGAGGCCAAATTCATAAAATACTGTGGAAATATGACTTCTTTAACTTTCTGTTTTTCTTAAAAATTATATACCATCACTAAAGGTCAGTAATCAGTCACTAAAGTAATTTTTAAGAAGTGAAATTCCACATTCTTTTTGTCCAACTTTTTCTCTTATTCACTTTGAACAGCAAAACTTGGGATAAATCTGTGAAAACTATAACCTCTTAAAAAACAGCGGTGACTAAAACTGTTAGATTATATAAAGAGGCTGTTATCAAACTTCTAGCCAGATGAGCACACCAAATTTTTCTAAGTATCTTTTTAAGAAACTGCCAAATACCATTTCCATTAAAACTTATGTAAAGAACCGTAAGCAGCAAACCTCTGTAGGTTAGCAGATTCTCTGTAAACTATTTGCCTACAGTGAATTTTGACATTTGATTCAGAGAAGATTTCTGTGCTATAGCAGAAAAGCTTATTAGAGTATTCCTATTTGATTCACTTTAAATTGCTGCTGAAATATAGAAAGAGATCAGTGAATATAACAAACAGATCATAATAAGACTCAGATTGTTTCCCATGTTAATAACTAGATGATACACAAAATTAGACAACTCAAAACAGGTTAAAATGGCATATTCTGCAAATATAGCACAGTTATGAAATGTAGTTCAGTTAGTAGTTTTGAGGCTGTCTCTCTAGAATTAAAAATAATAATAATAATAATATTCCTAATCATAAGAGTTGATGTGAAACTCTGTTGCAGAATATAACAAATATAAAAATAGGAATCTGACAGATCGTTTTTCAGTACTTTAATCATGTAGCCACCTTGCATGAAGAAACTTTTTCTGACTAATCCAGTGCTTTTTATAGACTGTATTTTATTATGTTATATTGCATTTGATCCCTTTAAGATTCCAATGTTAGCATATTATATTAAAGTGCTGTAAATAGGGATGATAAATTCTGTACATGTTTCCACGAGGTCACAGAGTCTTGATCCCACTGTGGGATCCCACTGTGGAAAGGATGGATGGAAAGAATGGCCCCAGCTCGAGCTTCCGTGAAATAAATTCAACACTGCTCACAGGTAAAGGCAAGATTCTGAAATTTCTGTTCCCCCATTCAAGCCCCTGCACACAATCTCCATAGAAACCTTGGTGGTGGTGGGGAACAGGGAGACAGGATCAAGGAGGAGAATATTTGGCAAAATCTCCTAATAGTTGAGAAATAAAAACTGTCAGAAACATCTTTCATTTGCTCAGGAGAAGACTGGAAAAGAGACTGGAAATAAAACAGTAATGAAAACAGAGGGATTCCCAGCGCAAGGGGTTTAACAAAAGATACTTTGTTTCTTGTCGAATGAGAGAAAAATAAAATTACGTATCATTTGATGAATTCTGAAAAGGAGTTAAATTTTTTTAAATACCTACTTATGTTAGAGAGCAAGAAAACATATCCGAACAGATTCTAAAGTGCAAATTTTATTCTGAAAATGACTTTCCCCACTATTTCAAATGTTATTCAACCTTCAAATAATTTTCATTCCAAAACAGGAAAAAAAATTCAAAGATATGGTGCCTGTTCTACTATCACCCTCAGGTGAGAGTAAAACTTAAGTGGCAAATTACTGAGGAGTCAGCTTGCCTGGCAGCACGTGTGAGAAAGGGGCAGGCAGAGATAGATGCTGCCTTCAAAACTACCTCAGGATGGTTACTCATAGTGAGAAGTTACTTTCAAGTGTCAATTTAATGCTTTCAAAAACCACCGATGCAAGGGCAAAAACGGCAAGCCGCAGATTTTGAAACCAAAAGTGGGGAAGACAAAGGAGAACGAATGTGGTTGAATTCTTTTTTTTTTTTTTTTTTGCGGTACGCGGGCCTCTCACTGTTGTGGCCTCTCCCGTTGCGGAGCACAGGCTCCGGACGCGCAGGCTCAGCGGCCATGGCTCACGGGCCCAGCCGCTCTGCGGCACGTGGGATCCTCCCGGACCGGGGCACGAACCCACGTCCCCTGCATCAGCAGGCGGACTCTCAACCACTGCGCCACCAGGGAAGCCCGTGGTTGAATTCTTGACTGCTGAAAAATTAAAACCGGGGTTGAATTCTTGACTGCTGAAAAATTAAAACCATATCATTCTTTAGTTTGCTCAAGAGAAAAGAGGAGCATTAGAGAAAAAGAGGCAGGGAGTAAGGTGTTAATTATACTCTCCTCTCCAAGCCCAGCCTACACCCAGCCAGCCAGCCATCTGACCTGTGGCAGCTCAGATTTGTGTGAAAGAACTCTTAGGCTTCTGGGAGTCTACATTCGCTCTACGCTGTGAGATCCTGAAGGGCCAAGACCACTCCTTATCCACGTCTGCATTGCTCTCACGCCTCGTCGGTTCACAGCCTTTATAGAAATTTAATAAATCGTTTTCATTTATTTAAACCCATGAAGTGTTTCTACAAGAAGTTAGCCTACTGTTTCTAAGCACTTAAAAAGCAGGGCAGCTGTGGATAGAAGTAGTAATATGAGAGGGTGGAGGATTACACACACACACACGCATGCACGCACGCACACAAATCTTTCTTTTCTAACTGGAAAGGATGGAGAGAAGAACCAGGAACACAAAGAAGCAAACACAATCACTTAGGTTAGATAAGGATAAAAGTTTTAGACACATATGAGAAAAGCAGAGAGAAACCAACAATTCACTTTTTATGAGGAGTGCTAAAGGCAAAGTCCTACGTTGATGCCCTATGGGGAGAGAGAAGAAAGTTCTTTTTCTCAAGGAACTAACAATCCAGGTGAAGAAACAACATAAGCATGAGAAAAATCAAACAATAATACAAGAGTTTAGCTGTTGTTCAACACAACAAGAGACTCTCACAAGGCAGCACATGATCGTCCAATTACTGGTGAAAACAAGTTCAGAGGAAGAAAAAACATCCAGACAGCTGGATTTAAGTTAGACATTAGAAGATTGGGGGGAATCGTGTGGATGGGGAAATTGAAATGGCAGAGATGATCTGATCAGAAACTTGAGGAAAGAAAGGCCAGACAATTCAGTGCCTTATTAGAAGACCTATTTGGCTGGCAAGGGAAAACATAGAAAATCCTACAGTAATAGATCAAAAGACCTCCTGAGGTCACAGGCAACAGCGTCCTGAATGCCCAGCTAATGAGACGCTCTGCTGCTGTGAACCCCTCATGTTCTTCAAGCTGGACCAAAGTATTCAACTACTCACATGGTGTGGCAGCCTCTTCCCATTTACTAAATAAAAATTACGTTATTGGATAGAATTATCACCTTAAATTCCTTTTTGAGCTAAAGGGATAAATGGACAGTTAACCAGAGACATTCCATCTGGACCTATGTCACTGGAATTTTAAATGGCATATAATATATGCCAATTAAATTGTTCACAGTTCTATTTAAATCATATTTAAATCTAACGCTATTTTGCAAGAGTTTAGAGGGCCACAACTTCCAGATCCTCTACAAGATGTGGACAGTTAAAACTATTTAACTCGTAAACCGAGTAAGGGTCGATTATACAGAAGTCTAAAAGAACAGCCTTAGAGGGTGACAGTAGACATAAACAATCAAGTAAGCAAATAAAACACTCAAAAGCAATGATAACAAATTGGATTTCTGAGGCCAGTACTCTACACAAAAAAGGCAAGAAGACCTTGACACATTCTACTGCCTGATAAATAGTTTTATCAACAGAACACTGACAAAGAGCGCCTACATTCTGACAGCCTTATTCATAGCACTGAGAAAAAATGGCACTGACATTCCTGTGTGGGCAGGAACAATGCCCTCAATTCTCAGACAAAATCAACACGTGGGAAAAACTTTCAGATGCCAGAGGAAAATGTGAGCAACTCTAACTCAGAATGCACATTTACTCATGCTTTCACATTTATTTTCAGACTTTAAAAATATATATACAGACTTATCAGCTGTAGTAAAGCCAGCTCAATCCTAGAAATAGAGGAAGCAAATATTTTCATTCTTACTTTGCAATCTGAGAATAGAAGAAAAAAGAGGAAGTGACTTCCCCAAGACATCCAAAGAGTCAAAAGAAAAGTAAACACAGATCTCCTGACTTTATATCCATGGCATCAACTAAATCTTAGTGTATTTTTCCTTAGAGGAAGGAGCCCTGCTGTTTTAACACATGGAGTATGTAAATGACTTCAGTGGCAATATCACAAGAGTCCTCCTATAGCAGAGTCCCTGGAACAAGCATGCAAAATCCAGGAGACTCCCGAAAATTCTTTACCATTAAATTCTGGTACCAAAGGGGCTTGTCACATACCATTGCATATCTCAACGAGATAAAAGTAGACATATCAGAGAGTAGAAATTATAAATTTTCTTCATTAAAAACAATAATCTTGGGCTTCCCTGGTGGCGCAGTGGTTGAGAGTCCACCTGCCGATGCAGGGGACACAGGTTTGTGCCCCGGTCCAGGAAGATCCCACATGCCGTGGAGCAGCTGGGCCTGTGAGCCAGGGCCGCTAAGCTTGCACATCCGGAGCCTGTGCTCCGCAACGGGAGAGGCCACAACAGTGAGAGGCCCACGTACCGCCCCCCCCCCCCCAAAAAAAAAGAAAAGAAAAGAAAACAATAATCTTCAAAGTAAAGATTTTTTTTTCAAAAAATCTTTGAGATCTCAGTTTATTATCGAGATAACAGACTAGTATACAAATGTAAATTGTAATTTTTACTAACTTTAATGAAAAAATACTTCACACAAAGATTTGGAACAAATGCACAAAGAGACTCGGCCTTGTGTCAAAATTAATGCATGGCTTAGCAATAAGTCTATTGTCACATAAGCCAGAAATAACATTAATTAAAGTCAAGCCATTTCCATATTGTTTTTGTACTTAACTAAAATCATTCTCCAAAAATGCACCGTTATCCAATATTTATGCTCATAAATACTGTGTGTGTGAAGCATTTTTTTATGCACTTAGTATTAACATATACTCTCTTTCTTCAAAAGAATGCAGACTTCAAAGATAACAGTTTTTGAAAACGATGTTGCCATGGCTCCCTGGGCAGTTTTCTCCACTTAATTCCTGAGGTTCGAGAATAGGTTCAGATGGCCCACGGGAGAAAGAATGTAGAAACAGAGACAGGAGAGGGCAGGGGGCTGGGAGGAGGATAAAAAAGGGTATATGGAGATCGATCTATCTATTTTAAGGGAATAATCTGTGAAGCAGAGATGATATTAAGACACCAAATAAACAAAAATATCCCCAAGAATTATGTTTCTTGATTTTAAAAAAATTATTCAGTTAATACAGTAACACTGGCATTAAATGGTATAAAAAGGGTATTTTTGTTGACCAAAGGTACTGACAGATAACAAAAACAGGAATCTGCCTAACTGTCCCAATGCTCTAATCACATCGATAAAACCATGTCTATAAAGACCACTGGTGTGTAGCATAACCAAGGCAGTGGATTAAAAAAGTCCCCCTTAAATTACTGCAGCCATGTTCTAATATCGAATAGCATTCTTGACCTTGCTAGGTCTTTTCTACTAATAACTTTACAATCTCTGGTCCATTTCTTCCAGCTCCTTTTTGCTCTATCCATCAGTTTTAATCATCTTATCCTGGCACTTCTCGCCTTGTAGAACTTCATCCTACTCTACAAGGTCCCTATAAGTCAGGCTGTTCCAACTCCTCAAGACCTCCTGTACAGGCCATGCTTCCCTCTACTGTTGTAGGTGCCCTAAGTGAAGGCATTTAGGCCCTCTTCAGTGGGCATGCTACTATCTAAAAATCTAATTGAAAATTAGATACAGGTACATACAGAAAAACAGCAAGCAATAACTATAGGCCTCTAAAAAGCCATGAAAGACATAATTATCATCTTTAATGACAGTAAACAGCTGGAAACAAATCTAATCTCGCCAACCAAATAAAATAAAAGTATTTATTTCCCACACTGTATTCACTTCCTTAAGTACTTGCAACTTCATTTACAGTCACAGTTTCCCACAACATACTTCCCCCCAAGTAGTCCGCAGACACCCGTTTCCGGTACAGAGCTACAGAACGACAGATAAGCAGCGTCAGCACATCACCCCAACTGCCTAAGGTCAGTGCTGGAACTGGGAAACGAGAGCGTGCTCAGACCACGTGATGGCTGTTCTTTGGGCTCTGCTCCTGAAGAGGAACTAGCAGCAGTCTGATCAGTATCAGACCCATTCTAATGATACTAAGAACTCAAAGAACCTAGATGGGAAGGAGAACTGGATAAAATAGAAATTAATCAAAAGAGGAAATATCACTTATAACGCCTGCATTGTAACAACTATGGTGACACTGATGAACTACAGCCTCTGGTCAAATACACAGTCACTGCCTAGGTTTCCAGGGGCATAAAATCTGCTGTGTGGTCACATCACTTAAGTCTACTCAAATTTTGTTCTGCTTTGTACTGGACAGGAAAAAAAAAAGTTTACACAACACTTATATGCTACAAGCTTATTTCAAATTTATCTATGATCCTCAGAAGTTCGTTCTTATAATGGTATATTAACTTATCACTTATTAGCTGAAAAGACAACCTGTAAATTAATACAGTCACTGAAATAAAGACTCCTCTGCTTCTCCAACCAAGTTAAGTTGAACCACAATGGGATGAGAAAATATGAAGAACTGAATGGCAATTAAAAGTACAGTATTTCAAAACTTATGCACTCAACAAGAGGTACTTGAAAGGAAAATTAGAGCCATGAAAGCATAAAGCATACTTTTCTTTCAAATATTCAACTCAAGAAATTGGGGGAAAAAAAACAGAATAAACCCAAGGAAAAAATAAAGAACAAAATGTTACAAAACAGAAAAGAAACAAATAAAACCAAGCTGCTTCTTTGAAAGATTAAAATGGTTAACTCTATAGCAAGAATGATGAAGAAAGCACAAATAACACAAGAAATTAAAAATGAATCAAAATCAAAGATACAAGATGAGAACACTACGAACAACTTCATACCAACAGATTTGTCAAGTTAGATGAAATGGGCAGTTCCACTAAAAATATGAATTACTGAAACTTATTCAAGGAAAACCAGAAACAGACTATTGGAAAATCAAACTAATGATTTAAAGAAAAAAAAAAACCTCCCAACAATATTCTTCCCAAGACAGTTTTTTGTTTGTTCGTTTTGTTTGTTTTTTTTTTAATTTGGCCATGCTGCGGGGCATGTGGGATCTTAGTTCCCCGACCAGGGATCAAACCCATGCCCCTTACAGTGGAAGCGTGGAGTCTTAACCACTGGACTGCCAGGGAAGTCCCCCCAAGACAGTTTTAAAGGCAAGTTCTACCAGATCTCCAAAGAACAGTTAAATCCCTAATTTAGGCAAATTTTTCCAGAGAATTCTAAAGAGAAGCAACTTTATGAGATTAGTACATAACCCAGATAACAAAATCTGATGAAGATAATTTGATAAAAGAAAATTAAAGACAATATATGCAAAAACCCTAAATTAAAAATACAAAATCAATGCCAAATCATCGTGAACAAGTAGTATTTATATTAGGAATTCAAAGACGGCTTCATGCTAGAAAACAATGTAAATTACAACATTAATAGATTACAAAAACATATGATCCTCTCAGTTGATTCAGAAAGTACATTAGATAAGATTCACTACCTATTCATGTCTTTCACCACCTATTCATGAAACTTTCTAGTTTAGTCTTAGAAACTAGGAAAAGAATATCCTTAAATTACATATATATGTGTTAGCATACAGTATTTGTCTTTAAAGCCTTACATTCCCTCATTTTACAATGGGGATATCCATAATAATACCTACCTCATACAGAGTCTTATAAATATTACACGAGGTAACTCATTCAAAGTTCTTCACATAGTTCTTCAGTAAACATTAGCTATTAGTATACGTCATGTAAATAAAGTAATTTAGCTATGAAAAGCAACAGGCTCTTTTGATTGTCATAAAATAAGGCATTAAATGCTTTTTAAAAATTACATTAGCTTTGGTCAGCACCAGTGCTTATCAATTACATGCTTTGCAAATCAAGAGTGTTTTTTAATTAAATGAAACTAAATTAAATAAGCTAGATTTTAAATCATTATCTGTCTCGGGATGAAAACACTTGGGATTAAACTGCTGAAATTTCATTACTCTGAAATTTCAACCTAGTGCAATGTTTCTCCTAAAGTGAAACACTTGTGGCCATGGGTAATATTCAAACTATTTAATGCCCATCCACAACAGATACCAGCCAATACACATGACCAGTGCAGCCTGGCAGAACATCAGCCCTGCTTACCCTTAAGGGTCAGGAACTATCGTTTCTAATGGAAATGATGACCCTCTTCTATGTTTTCTTGTTTTGCTTTTTTTCTAATGCAGAATTGTGACAAACTATCTTATAGGAACACAAAAATCTATTCACTGTGCCAGGTCACAAATGAGGGCAGACGATACTTTTACTGTCATTCCACACATCAAGATAGTTCTCCTATCAGCTCCCACTCTCACCTCCAGGTCACAGCTGTACTCGGTGCCATCTAGGAGGGTCACTTTGCACTGAACAGTTTTGGTCTTCTTGGTGGCTTTCTGAGAGGCCTTCTCTGCTTTTAGCTCATTGGTCTGAACTTCCTTTGTCTCCCTGTTAGCTGCTTCATCCGATTTGTCCTCCTGTATTTCCTTTACCTTCTCCTCTTCTCTCTCTTTACTTACTTCTTCAACAGGCTGTGGAGGAAAAAAATTAAGTTCATACTAAAGGTGACCAATTTGCAGAAGGCAACACACGAGAAAGGAAAATCTTAAGTAAGAACTGTGATTGTTATAAACACTGCGCGCCTAAAAGACTTCAAAAACTTTGCCAGAAAGGGTGTTTTCCTACATTTCTTTCCCCCAATCCGCCTCCAATTTTCTCATTTTGCCAATTTGGCAACGTCAGCATTAAATGAGTAAAAGAAACTACGTCCCAGCAACTACAATTTAAATACCATGTCAAATAATATTTCTAATTACAATTTCATACCATGGCAAAACCTAGGCTTCATCAGGCAACCAAAAGGCACACACATAAAAATCTACTTCTTCCTATCCACTGAACCCCTAAATAAATCAAAGATACAAAAGTACATATTATTTAAAGGAGAGGTAGAAGGATTGAGAGTACCTGTCTAACCCTAAACTGAATAGATATGACCTTTTTATGATCTGCATAAACAGGGGATTTTTGTTTTCTTTTGCTTTATTATTTTGAAAGTTTTAAAAGGAATAACAGGAGAGGGCTGTGGTAGACCCTCTAAGACCCATATTCCAGATACAGTAAGCCAAAGCAGTATCTTAATATAAGATCACTGAAAATGATTCAAAACAAATCCTTTTTGTTAACATGGTTATTCCATCAGAGCTTTCACTTCCAATCACTTCTCAAACACACCTGTGTCTCCAGACTGCTCACCAGAGGTTTCTCTTCCTTGACATCGACCTTAATCTCCTGTTGTTTTCCCTGGGCTGTTTCTTCAGCATCACCCTTGGCCTGCCTTTCTTCTTCAGGAAGAGATTCCTCCTTATCTAAAATCTGCTCTTCCCCAACAGCCTGGGTAGGCTCTTTTTTATCTCCTCCGTCTTTGGCCACTACTAAGTTATAGGACTTTTGTTTCTTAAGCCACGGGGGTATGAATCGAGAAATCCCCCTGCTCTCAGATGGATCTTTCTCTTTCTTCTGGCGGCGTGGACTACTTTGGCTTTCAGCTGGAGGAGGTGACTGGGAACCTTTTTCCTCCTCTGGATCAGATGACTGATTCTGCTGATTTTCTGCTACTTCTTTCGGTTTCTCCTTGGTTGCATCTGCTCCTAACTGGTCAGATTCTTTCTTCACTTCAGATGTGGAGCCCACTTCAGTAGTCATGGTCACAGCTTATTCTATAAACAAAACAAAATCACCAAAGGTTATTTTACAAACTCTCCCAGTTTTAGTTTGGACGCAAGGGGCAGGGTAAGGAAGGGTGGGAAGGGGAATGGCAGAAAGATGACAGGGAGAAAACACATTTAGAAAAAGAAGGTTCAGAAGCACAAGAGACAAAGGAGACTGCTACCCTCTAAGCTTATAATTCTCTATCAGAATCAAAGAACCAAAACTAGCACCACAATAGAATTAACTCTCTGATTCTGTACAGAGAAAACTTCAAAACATCAAAAGCTCTAGAAAGATTACTTTTGTTTGATTTCACCTAGCTATAAACAGTAATTCACCCCCAAAATTCAACTTTTTCAGGAAAATTCAATTTTTTAAGGAAAATTACTTTTCTCTATACTTGATATTCCTTATTCTACAATATGAAAATGTTACTGATAATGCTAGAAAATTCTGAGATACATTTACTACAATTTCACACATTAAAACCAAAATTTTTAAACATGTTAGCTATTATAAAAATGAATTTTAAGCATTGGGGGCTTAATTGCAAGATAACTAAATCTGGAACAAAAGTATCTTCTTTTTTGTCCCAATATTCAATCCCATAATTCACCATCACTATTCTGATGCAAAAATTAGTCTTCTAAGAAAGGTATTAAAACTATAATCAAAACTCCAAACCTCCATCCCACCCAACCTCATATACAGTTTTCCTAATATATGTGATTATAAGAAAAGTATCTAGGGGTCCCAACCTGAACCAAATGAAGACATCATAGGGGTGGGGGGGAAATGCATCTAATAATCAATCCTATAATAACTAATGAAAACAAAATTGAAATTAAATCTCAAAGTATCTGGCTGTCTAAATTTTACACAAGCAAAGAGGGAGTTTAGAAGAACAGTAGTACCACTGACATAAAAAAAAAACAACAGGCAGGCACTTGAAAAGATGCTCAACATCATTAATTGGAGAAGTAAAATTAAAAACACAATGAGATATCACCTGACACCCGTGAGAATGGCTATCTTCAAAAAGAACACAAATAACGAATGCTGACGAGGATGTGGAGAAAAGCGAACCCTTGTACACTGCTGGTGGGAATGGAAATTGGTGTAGCCACTGTGGAAAACAGTATAGAGGTTTCTCAAAAATCTAAAAGTAGAACTGCCATACGATCCAGCAATTCCACTCCTGGGTATATATCCCCAAAAAGCAAAACACTAATTTGAAAAGATACATGCACCCCAATGTTCACTGCAGCATTATTTACAATTACCAAGATGTGGAAGCAACCTAAGTGTCCATCAGAAGAATGGATACAGAAGACGCAGTGTATATCTACAATGGAATACTCCTCAGCCATAAAAAAGAATGAAATTTTGTCATTTGCAACAACATGGATGGATTTGGAGGGTATTAAGTGAAATAAGTCAGACAGAAAAAGATAAATACTGTATGATATCACTTATATGTGGAATCTAAAAAATAAAACAGATCAGTGAATATAACAAAAAAGTAAAAGACTCATAGATATAGCAAACAAACTAGTGGTTACAAGTGGGGACAAGGAAAGGAGGAGGGGCAGGATACGGGTAAAGGATTAAGAAGTACAAACTACTATGCATAAAATAAATAAACTACAAGTATATACTGTACAACACAGGAAATATCGCCAGCATTTTTTTTTTTTTTTTTTTTGTGGTATGCGGGCCTCTCACTGTTGTGGCCTCTCCCGTTGCGGAGCACAGGCTCCGGATGCGCAGGCCCAGCGGCCATGGCTCACGGGCCCAGCCGCTCCGCGGCATATGGGATCCTCCCAGACCGGGGCACGAACCCGTATCCCCTGCATCGGCAGGCGGACTCTCAACCACTGCGCCACCAGGGAGGCCCTCGCCAGCATTTTATAATAATTATTAATGGAATATAACCTTTAAAAATTGTGAATCACTATGTTGTACACCTGTAACTTACATAATATTGTACATCAACTATACCTCAATTAAAAAATGAAAAAAAAAATTTAAATAAAAAACAATGGGGGGGGCCTCCCTGGTGGCGCAGTGGTTGAGAGTCCGCCTGCCGATGCAGGGGATACGGGTTCGTGCCCCGGTCTGGGAGGATCCCATATGCCGCGGAGCGGCTGGGCCCGTGAGCCATGGCCGCTGGGCCTGCGCATCCGGAGCCTGTGCTCCGCAACGGGAGAGGCCACAACAGTGAGAGGCCCGCATACCGCAAAAAGAAAAAAAAAAAAAAAAAAAAAAAAACAATAGGGGGGCTTCCCTGGTGGCGCAGTGGTTGAGAGTCTGCCTGCCAATGCAGGGGACACGGGTTCGTGCCCTGGTCCGGGAAGATCCCACATGCCGCGGAGCGGCTGGGCCCGTGAGCCATGGCCGCCGAGCCTGCGTGTCCGGAGCCTGTGCTCCTCAACGGGAGAGGCCACAACAGCGAGAGGCCCACGTACAGCAAAAAAAAAAAAAAAAATAGGCAGGGACAGCAGACACAGCACACTGTCTCCTCTCTTGCCAAGGATAAATATACTCAAAGGCCTGGCACCCTGACTAATGGGAAATTTCACAGCTATCTTCAAAAGTGGTACAAACTTGAAAAGTTCAAAAAATAAAATACACCTGATTTTTCTTTTTAAAGATTTATTGATATATAATTCACATTCCATAAAATTCACCCTTTTAAACTGTACAGTTAGTTATTCTAAGCATATTCAAAAGGTTGTGCAACCATCACCACTGTTTAATCCTAGAACACTTTCATCATCCCCAAAAGAAACACCGTACCATTAACAGTTACTCTCCAGCCTCTCCTTCCTGCAGCCCATGGAAATCACTAAACTACTTTCAGTCTGTATAGATTTGCCTATTTGACATTTCAAATAAATGGAATCATACAACTTGTGGCATTTTCACTTAGCATAACATTTTCAAGGTTCATCCATGTTGTAGCATGTATCAGTACTATACTTGTTTCTTAAAATATTATTCACCATCTTTTGCAAATCATATATCTGAGGAGTCCTGTATCCAGAATATAAAAAGAACTCTTACAACTCAACAATAAAGACCAAAAAAAGAAATTTTCTTAATGCACAAAAGGATTTGAGTAGAATTTCTCCAAAGAAAAAGTGACCAATAAGAACTTGAAATGATGCTGAACGTTAGCAGTCATTAGGGAAATGCAAATCAAAACCACTATGAGATACCACTTCACATCCACCAGTATGGCTATAATCAAAGGCAGAGAGGAACAAGTATTTGTGAGGTTATTGGAAATTTGGGGACTCTCAACATTGCTGGCAAGAATGTAAAATGGTACAGCCACTCTGAAAAGCAGTTTGGCAGTTCCTCAAAAAATTAAACATAAAGTTACTGTATGACCCAGCAATTCCACTCCTAGGTATCTACCCAAGAGAAATGAAAACATATGTTTACCCCAAAACTTGTAAATGAACGTTTCTAACAGCATTATTCATAACAGTCAAAAAACGGAAACAATCTAAATGGCCACCAACTAATGGATGGATAAACAAAATGTGATACATCCATACAACAGAAAATTAAGTAGTCTTGAAAAGGAAGACTACTGAACCTTGAAAACATTATGCTAAGGAAAAGCCAGATACAAAAGGCCATTTGTATAAAATTTCCAGAAAAGGCAAATCCACAGAGACAAGAAGTAGATTAGTGGTTGCAAAGGGCTGGAAGGAGGCGAGAATGGGAGCAACTGTTAATGGGTACAGGGTTTCTTTGGGGGGTGATGAAAATATTCTGGAATTTGACAGCGGTGATGGTTGAACAGCCTTGTGAATATACTCAAAACCACTGAACTGTAAGCTTTAAAGGAGTGATAATCTCAATTAAAAAATAATAACTTTTAAATTGTTACATACTTGTAATAGGCGAGCATAAAAACATTCATTCAGTCAGTCAGCCTATATTTAATGGGGCCCTACAATATGCCAAGCCCTAGGCACATGAATAAAAGACTACCTTCAAGGAGCTAGCAGAGTCGGGGTATAGATAAATGAAGAGCATGCTGCTTAAAAAGCACAGCACAAACACTTAACCTGGATTAGGAGATGAGGGTCATTAGGCAAGCCTTTCTGCAAAAGCTGACATTGGAGTTGCTTTAAAATAATGAGTATTCATTATTCAGGCAAGAGAATCAAAATGGGAAGCACGTGCCAGGCATAGGCAAGTTGTGTAGAAACATGAGGATATTCCTCCTGTAGGAAACTACAAGTACTGAACAATAAAACACTGTACAAGCGAAGTGGGGGCTTGTGAGTGGGGATGTGCGGGAAGGAGGAAAGTGAATTGCTGATGATGAAGCAGCAGAAGTAGACAGAAGCCAGAACATGAAAGGTTTTACATGTCATGCTAAGAAAGGTCTGGAGGTTGATTTAAAGGCAATGAGAAGTCGTATAAGCACTTTAAGTAGAGGAGTAAAGTAATCAAATTCACATTTGGGATAGCCCAACCTTGCTGTAAAGTACAGGATGAGAGAAGAGAATGAAACAGAAAGGCATCCAGGAGTCTGGTGCTATAATCCAGGCATGATGAGATAATGGTCTGTACTCCGGAGGAAGCAGCGAGGTATAGGATAAGAAATGAATCAAATGGTAAAGACAAAGACTGCACATGACGTGGTGTCTAACTGAAAATAGCAAGTCAAAGAGAAGAAAGAGTCCAGGAAAAGTCCCAAGTTATGAGAGCCTGGGTGATGGTAGAACCATCACGGAAATAGGGAACTCGAGGAAAAGAAGGCCTGGTTGACACAATTAAACTTGATTTTTAGTTCACTGCGACTGAGAAGTCTGTGGCCACTTGACACACAGGTCTTAAAAGGAGACCAAATATGCACTAGAGATACAGATTTGGGAGTTGTCATCACATGAGTGATAGCTAAAAGCACAAGTGACATTGACACCACCTAGAAAAAAAAGTAGAGTTCGAGCTTAGAGGGCCCTGAAGAGAACCCTTGTAACCACCAACGTTTAAGGGCCAGGCAGAGGGAAAAGGCACAAGGGTGAGAAGAAATACACAGTGAGACAGGGAGATCAGGGGACAGTAATGTCCTTGAGGGCAATGCTACAAAAGAGGGAACAGTTAGGTAACTATAATATACACATGTCCAATCTTACATCTTATTCTTAGGCACTTAAAGTTCAAAATCATGTCTTCCAGTAAGACCCTCATGAGTACTTGAACTGGCTCCATATTGCACAGAAAATCTTTTTTTCCTTCTTTAAGGTACCATTTTCGAGGTACCAGTTAAGTGGAAAATATTATTTACATTGATCATGAAATGACCAAAGTTGACTTTCAGCATATACTCTCTAATTACATTTTGAGAGCTGAATCAATACCCTGGTAAAATGAAAACAAAAATGCCTCACATTTGTCTGAGCTAACCAAGATAATTGGCAGCTCTCTAATTACTTTGGCTGTGAGAAACAATCTGGAGACTGATCAACTAAAGCTGACTTTGGGTCAAAACATTTCAGAAGCAATGAAATATAAAACTAAATGTTATGTTAAAAGCATTAATAGCTGCATTTTCATCCTAAGCTCTATCACTCACTGTTTACTGGGTCAGACATCACACTTAGGATTTCTGCTCCTCACAACATCCTACAGGGTAGGTATTAGTCCCATTTTGCGGTAATAAATGGAAGAGTAGAAGTTAAGTGACTTGTCCAAGGCCACTGAATGGAGGACCACACAGCTGTGCACACCTGTATTTTTTTTTTTTTTTTTTTTTTTTTTTGTGGTACGCAGGCCTCTCACTATTGTGGCCTCTGCTGTTGCGGAGCACAGGGTCCGGACGCGCAGGCTCAGCGGCCATGGCTCATGGGCCCAGCTGCTCTGCGGCATGTGGGATCTTCCCAGACTGGTGCACGAACCCGTGTCCCCTGCATCGGCAGGCGGACTCTCAACCACTGCACCACCAGGGAAGCCCCACACCTGTATTTTTTAACACAGTCACAACTCCATTGTGTATGAAAGACGGAAACAACCAGAGCCCTTGGCTTAGTCCTCAAAGACGATTCATGCCAGTCTGTCAAAACGATTACAGAACAACATGAATCTATTCTGTGATTTGCTATAATTAGCCCTGCCCCTCCCCCAAATAAGAAATATACCAATGAGTTCCCACCACCAAGAAAATCGTATTTGAAGGTTATTACCTGGCCATGTAATCACAACTGAGCTGACGGATCAAAACCAAAGACGAGGGCTTCCCTGGTGGCACAGTGGTTAAGAATCTGCCTGCCAATGCAGGGGACACGGGTTCGAGCCCTGGTCTGGGAAGATCCCACATGTTGCGGAGCAACTAAGCCCGTGAGCCACAACTACTGAGCTCACGTGCCACAACTACTGAAGCCCACGTGCCACAACTACTGAAGCCCGCGTGCCTAGAGCCCGTGCTCCGCAACAAGAGAAGCCACCACAATGAGAAGCCCGCACACCGCAAGGAAGAGTAGCCCCCGCTCGCAACTAGAGAAAGCCCGCACACAGCAACAAAGACCCAACACAGCCAAAAATAAATAAATAAATAAAATTAAAAAACAAAGACAAGGTGCTACTACAGACACAAAGAGCACAGGTAAACCACACCACACCACTGAGTCTCACAAGGCAGTCCTCAACCACAACTGGACTCGCAAGACTTTTAAGTTTTATGAACTTTAGAGCTGAGCAGTGTTGCAAAGGGAAATTACAAGATAAAATACAATGGAAATGGCTAATTGGATTGTAAATATTCAACAATAAGGGGAGATATAATTTATGTAAATAAGTACATTCTTAAAATAGTTTCAAGAGATCAACAGTGTTTCAATCAAACCTAAACACCACCTTCTTTGTTGACAAAATGGTTTCTTGAACAAATTACCACCATCAAGAAAACATGATTATAGCACATCAGTTTACCACAATTATCATGCCTGTATCGCTCAGAGTTTCCAATGTGGATAAGCCTTTAAATACCACTGCCCACTAAAATGGAAACTCCTGAAGCAGAACACAAGCCCTCTATTAAAATGAAAGCCCCCTGAGGGCTGGGATCTCAGGATCTTTCTCTTTTTTTCACTGCTATGTTCCCAGCACCTAGACTGGCACATAACGGACACCAGAAAAATATTTACTCAATGAGTGTTGTGAGATCATCTGGCCTAATACCCTCATTTTATCTTATCAACAAGGAAACTGAGGCTCCGAAAGACTAGGAGATTTGCCTGAGATCACAAAGCCAGGTGGGTAAAGCCAAAAACAGAAAGAACTACAGTTTCCCAAACTCAAGCAATGCTCATTCCACTAAGCTTTAATTACAAATACCTAAAATCCATCGTTAGTATAGTTATATAACATACTAAGTAAAGACCTCTCTACTTACCAGCAACCAAAAAGAACACTGCTGTGAACAGCCAGCCCATTAGACAGTCATGTGGTTTTGACACAATTACCATGTTGGCATGCTCCATCCGGGTTGACAAAAGTGTTCATTATTGTAACAGCTCCATGAGAAAAAAGCATGCATCATTTAACACACGACCAAGCAGAAAACCATCATCAATAGAGGATCAGCACTGTTTAGGTAAGGAGCTGTGTTATGCGAAACTATTCTTTTTTTCTGATGCTTAAAAAAGGAGGTAAGTTCCAAGATGTTGTCACTACCACTAGCTTAAACCACCTAGCCGGCAACATTATGCTGCTGAGAGCGCTAGCCCTTAATCAGAGTACAACAGCAAGCAAAGCCAGGCAAGCAGATACATGCACAACTCTAGACACTCATACAAAGAACTTCAAGCAAGAAGTTCATGCTAATTATTGGGTCCAGATGTTTCCTTAAAACCTTGAGAGAACCAGTGCTGCTCTAAGAGACCTCACTGTGAATAAAATCCCTGAACAGGGTAGGTGCTGCTGCCAGCTGAGTGGCTCCCATCCTCTGCTGAGATCACAAGCAACAGGAGGTCTTTGATTTCTATCAACAGAGCTCAATCCATTCGTTAGGGGACTGAAGGTTTACAAAAGGGGGAAATACGCATTTCTAAACTTGAAAATGCAGGTATGGAGAGAGGCTTTCCTTTGAGTTTTGAGGCAGGAACAAAATTGTGTAACAAATAACAATTAAACTTAAAAAATACTGGCAACGTGTACACAGTTCCAATTCGGTCATTTTCCACTCTGACAAATCCTGTTTTTATCCGTCGTGTGACCGGGCAGAGGATATGGTGAGCCACTTTCTGATACCTACGATCACTTGCTTATGTTCATCTCCCCAAACAGCCTGTATCCCAAGAAAAGGTCTTTCAATAGCCCCACGACCTTCCCTTAAAGCGCTGTGAGAGAAACAAAACAGCAACCCCAAGAAAGGAATGATTCAGCAACCACCTAACTCTGCTAAGAAAGTAATAAGAGTGATGCTTCTCAAATAATAGTCAACATGTTTTTAAAAAGGGAAGGAGAGGGGATTCCCTGGTGGCGCAGTGGTTGAGAGTCCGCCTGCCGATGCAGGGGACATGGGTTCGTGCCCCGGTCCGGGAGGATCCCACATGGGAGCGGCTGGGCCCGTGAGCCATGGCCGCTGAGCCTGCGCGTCCGGAGCCTGTGCTCCGCAACGGGAGGGGCCCCAACAGTGAGAGGCCCACGAACCGCAAAAAAAATTTAAAAAAAAAAAAAAAGGGAAGGAGGGAAAAGGAGGAGGAGGAGGAGGAAAGGGAGGAAACAGGAGAAAGAAATATCTGGAGAGGGAGAAGGAATAACAAAAACAGGCAGACTGAGAGCTGACTGCAAGTAATTCCTCTCCCTTGTAGGTTTATTTTTCTTAAGTGTCAAAAGGTCTAGAAAATACCATATCCCATATCCAAATAAGTACAACTACATTCCAAAGGGACTATTTGTTAGTTTAAATTATCTATATGGTGAGGATAAACAAGAGTTATTTTTTAAATAATTCAATGCTGCCCACCCTAGTTACCTTAATAACACATTATATCGCTTGTTTGGTTTCTTTAAAGGGTAAAGGACCTATAAGAGAGATAGAACTATTTCTATAAAGATATAAGCAAACATCTGGTTTAAATTAAACCCACATATACAAAAGATATGAACTGTAGCCCTTTGCTAATTCAAGTCTAGGCAGGATCGGGTTACATTCAGAGCATGAATTTCCTCCAACCTTTCTACTTTTTAACAGAACTCAAATTTTGTTCAGCTTTTCTCGCTTTTCCCCCTGCGTGCCAGTGGAGGCTGGCTCCAGATGAGGCCACAAGGTAATGGTCTGCTAGTCTAGGGCAATCGTGGTAGTTCCCCTCCCCTTTGCCAAAAAGACATGTAAAAGGTCTGCCGGTGGGGGCTCCTGGGGAAAGATTCCTCCTTCTAAAAAGAGCCATGAGACGGCCCCTCTTCTTCTTCTGAACACTGTATACATGATTCCTAGAAAGGTTGTTACCATCTTGAATAATCCATGAGAGGGGAAGGTCTAAAGACAAAGTAACATATAGTAAAGGGCATTGGCGAGAGGGTCACAGAGAAGAGGACCAGCCCACTGCGCATGCTACACGTGGCCAGGTCCAGCGCCCAGAGTTTGAGCTTCCTGTTATGTGAGATAACATCCTCCCCTGCGGTTTAAACAATTAAGCTGGGGTTGCGGTTTCTTGCAGCCACTATTAGCCTCTGTGTAACCTGAGCAAGCATTAGAAAATAAGCCCTAAGAAACTGGGAGCACATGTAGAACCATCTCAGGTAATTATTACTCCCCACTGCGTTTTACGGCCCTCACGCCTAAGAGCCATGGTTGTCGAAATGTTCCACTTATTTCAGATGCTCAATTTTTAAAAACCTAATATTTGAGTTAATGTTAGTGAGATAAACCATTAATACTTCATTCTAACAACTTTAAATAAAAATGAAACAAATTAAACTATCTTAGAGTTCAAAGTGTAAGGTTCCCTTCCTTCATAGATTGGAGAGGAAGGTATATGAAAACCAAGGCAGGGCTTCGCTGGTGGCGCAGTGGTTAAGAATCCGCCTACCAATTCAGGGGACACGGGTTCAAGCCCTGGTCCGGGAAGATCCCACATGCCGCGGAGCCACTAAGCCCGTGCGCCACAACTACTGAGCCTGCGCTCTAGAGCCCACAAGCCACAACTACTGAGCCCGTGTGCCACAACTACTGAAGCCCGCAGGCCCTAGAGCCCGCGCACCGCAATGAAAGGTAGCCCCCGCTCGCCGCAAGTAGAGAAAGCCCACACGCAGCAACAGAGACCCAACACAGCCAAAAATAAATAAAAATTTTTAAAAAAAGAAAACCAAGGCATTATTCTCTACAATGTCCAAGTCAAATAACACCCAAGATAATTGCTAACAATATTATTTGTTAATAGCAAGCCCCTGCTGTTCTCATCAAGAATCAAGTCAAGAAAGAAATCTGTGCCAGGCAGTCTCCTCCGAAAGCAACTAGGTCATCCTAGGAAGAGCTGCCCTTTCCTGGAGCTCAGTATACCAGAGGCTGTGCATAAATCATCAAGGGTCCCAATACTGCACATCATTCTCATAATCAAAATGCATATAAACCTTGTCATATTGGGCACTCTGACAGCGCACCCTCACCAAGGTGACAGAGACATCCAGAACACTGCTGGCTCTTCATTAATCAACTATGCCCACTGAGTAGTATGGTCAGAATTACTGATGAACTGCATTTGCTCAAATTCCCTCTCTCAGATGGGGCCCTGATTTTTGTAAAGGCCAGAGCTGGAGCTACATTCTTTGTGTGCGAAACGAACTAATCTTTGGATAAAATAACATGATGGTTTGGAGATGAAGTCTGGGAACTAAACAGACCAGGATTAGAATTCCAGCTCTGCTTCATACTAGCCACATAACCACGGACAAGTTATTTAGCATCACTGAGTCTCAGCTTCCTCATAAGCAAAACAGGGATATTAATACGTACCTGCCGGGTGGCTCTAAGGATTAAATTAGATGCTATACATAAAGTGCCTGGCACATAATAAATTCATAATAAATGGCGGGCCACTGTCATCATATAGGGATTCTATAAAAGAAGGGACTGCATCTGTTTCTTCCCTAATGGTAGTGACAGCATTAACAGTAACGACAGAGATAACAATAAATAATAATATCAGCTATTGGTTGAGCACTATTCTAGAGACTCTGCATGTAGCAATCCCTTTAATTCACAACCCTGAGGGAGGAACTAAAATTACTCCCACGTTGCAGATGAAGAAGGTAAAAGGAGGATAAATAACATGAGCAGAGCCACACAACCGATAAATGGAAGGGCCAGGATCCAAACCCAGGCCATCCAGCTCCAGAGGCTTTAGGCAATCCTGCCACCAATCCCAAACAACTTCACTGCTGTATAACCAGCACCTAGCATAATTCCTGAAAGTTCATTATTTGTTGAAAAACAAAAATCAATAAGCTATTACTACCATTTGGTAGTTTACAATCCTAAGCAACATGCTCTAATTGAGCCCCTGAAAAGTTTTACCCATTTTCAGGATGTGGGTTATATCACTATCTTAGCCCCTTCTTTCAAAACAAATGTTTTCTGAGGACTTTCATAGCATACGTACCAGATATCAGCAGTACAGATGAAAGAAGCCCACTCCCAGCCTAGTGGGGGACAGAGGTACCAATATTAGCATTAACGTATATTTAAACCACTTGTCACTAATTCAGAAATTTTGGTAATTTAGATTTAGAAATTAGTTTTGAAAAGCTGGCATGGTTTTCTTTAAAACTACCACGGTCATCTCTTCAGGAAGTCACGCATGGGAAAGCTTGGTTAAACACTCATAAAATACAAATAGGCAACACGCTTTTTAAGGAGCACTTAATTCTCACTCTCAATTGTTTTTGCTAGAAACATGTTTGCTCTCTAGCAAAACTTAAGTAATTTGAATAAAAAGCCAAATAAAATAGTCCTGATTATAAATTCCCTCAACATCAAAAACTCCGAAACAAATTAAGTCGGCTAGGCTGACCAACCCCCCGCAATAGGGAAAAAAGTGGCTACTGGATGAGTACAGAGTTAACAGGAAGAAAAGAAATACAAGGGACACATGAACCCATGACAAGATGCTTACCACACCCATAGTAAAATAAATACAAGCTAAAAAATCAGAATGGAAAAATCCAAAAGCTCAATTATGTAATCATTGAGCAAGACTATGGCAACAGAGGCATTCTCAGATAGTTGCCAGTAAAAGAGTAAAATTATGTATGGAAGATTCACTATAACACTGCTTGTAACAGCAAAAGATCAATGTCCATCAATAGGTGACATTATGCGACATTCACACGACAGAATACTATGCAGCTATAAAGAAATAAAAAGAGGAAGGTTTCCACTCCTGTTATAGAAATATCTCCAAGTTACCATGTTAAGCACAGAAAGCAAGATTCAGATAGCACATATGATATGCTACACCTTGTGGGTTGAAAGCAAAGTGTGTGGGAGGTATAAATATGTGAACCCACATGCACATGTTTGCCTGTATATGCATACAGAAAATAGCAGTGATTATGGGGAATGGTGGTTGACCCTGGGTAGATGAGGTACAAAGGAGCAGATATGGAGACAAAGTTTTCACTGAGCAGAAGTTTGCACAAACTGAAGCACGTAAACACTTTATTAGGAAGGCAATACTTACTCATTAAAATATCTTACGCATTAAGTGAAACCAGCACAAGTGGTCGGCTTCCTTGGAGACAACCCGAATGCCACATTGCCACAAGTGATGGTGTCACCTTGCCCTGTCACATAGTTCTGGCCTCAGAACAGTCTGGGTGCAAAAGCCTTCCAGTCTATTCCAGCTTAGCAGCAGCATTAAGATAGCCTAAAATAAAACTGATTTCCCGGCATATGATGTTTAAGATTATCTCTATATCCTCAAAGAAACCGATTTCTGCTAACCTCCGATTCAGCATACTTCACAAACCCACCTCTTACCCTGTACAGACTGCTCTCCAAAGTGGGACAAGCTCAAAACCTAAGCTTTTAGAGCAGCCAGACATCTTTTAAGAAGTATATTGAGTATCTATTTAAAAACAACAACAACAACAACAACTTATAGTTTTTCCTAATAGTTCCTTAGGAAACCTTGCTAGCTTTTTATCCTCCTTCTCCTCAGCGTGGACTTAAAACAAAAAGCTGTCTTTTGCTAACAATAACACTGGTGCCTACGCAGGCAGGCCAAAAAGATTATTCCTAAATTCTCTGCTGGAGGAGTTGGAACAGGGAACTTGGAAACAGATTTCTCTGAAAGTTGAGGAAATGTTTTCAAAGGAGAGTAAAACAGAATGGGAAGATTCTTACTAAATTCCTAAGCTGGTCACACACAAACATCTCCAGTCTTGGTCAGAAGTTTCCTCATTTATAGGGAAAGGCAGGAATAAAATCGGCTGGACCAGCACAAGGATGTCACGTTTCCTATCCACACCCCTTCCCTGCCCAGCATCTGGTCCTCTGCGCCCATGAAGGGGGGAATCTTCTGTGCAGATGAGTAACTGCATGTTCCCAGTGCACTGTTGTTATGCATCCGGTGGCTTCTCGATGTCTTTTGTGATGTTTCTAGTGTTCAGGGAGCATTTCTTTGGACCACTATCATTAAATAGAACATTCTAGAGAGAAGAAAAATGCACTTATGTGCAGTTTCTTCTGATAATGTCATAACCAGGCTCAAAACAGAGCAAAAACACCACCAAAATTCCCTCCTGGTGGTTTCAGATACCAGGGAGTATACTTTGTCTGAGCTCATCCCACAACTACCTTCTGCATGGAATCCCTACTCAGCCCCATCGGTAAACTCACTTAGTATCAAGTGGTAATCTACAACCAGTCTAATACTATTTTTCTATGAATCGAACTCAAAATTCTTTAGCTAAAAAATAACAGCGGTTCGGCAGGCCTTTCTCAAATAAGCTAACGACAAATCCACCAAGGTTAACTGCACAGGACAAATGCACAGGCTGCAGACACTGCACTTTAATAGGTCATAAGACAAAAGCCTGTCACACTCAATCAACTCCCCACACTATGACAAGGCCACCAGGCTGGAGCCTACACTGATCCCATGCTTTCAAATCCTCTTCTCCATAAGCTTTGGAATGCTGCAGTTGACAGGCGTAAATATCTAAACCTTGTCAAAAATAGAATTCACTTTTTAAGTTTTGGTCGTTAGCTCTTCTGCCATTTTACAATATTTACAGCACTGCCAAAGAGTTATGTCAACGCATAGCATGTATTTTTAAAATATGAGACTATAAACTGAACGATTTTTCTCGCTTAGGTAAGCAGATCCCAGTGTTGACGCCAGTCTTCCAGTTGGTCAGCAGAAGGTGCCATAGACTGTTAGCATGTGGACCCTACAAGCCTGGTATGATAAAAGCAACTTTCACCATGCGGGAAAAGCTGTAACTACAATGGAATTACAGACATGCCATTTGGAATGCTTAAAAACTTTTTTCCCCCAAGTAGTTCTACTGTGAGCATTGGTTTAGTTCAAAACTACTCAGCAAAAGCTTCAAATAACTACTTTTTAGGTGGGGCTGGCCAGGACAAGTTTTTACTTTGGCTAAATATATTTGTTTCTTTGGAGGTAAGATTCTCAAAATTCAACATCTGTAAATGTGATTTGGTGGAGGAGTCTGTTGGTGAATATGCCAGGCATTCAACCCTTGGAATCCACCAAAAATTTCAAGCCAAGAAAATGTCAAAGTTTAAAATTTCCCTTTCCAACTCTGTGATCCAGCTATGACGTTAAACTATAGGTCATCAATATATCATACAATGTGCAATGGAACACTCCAAAGGAGATGGTCCACAGGGGAGGTGCGGGTCCTATGAATGGCTATCCAGATCATCAGCATCAACTCCACAGTTGTCTATTCCCTCACCAGAGTTGCCAATAATTTGAAAAGACAATTCTTTGTTGAACCTAAAAATAGAAAACTCAAACTTCACGAGGATACATGCAGCCCCCCAAAAAATACTAGGTAATTACCTCAGTCTTATAAAAACATTCCCTGCAGTGTCAACAATAAAGAAGGAACTTACAGAGGTCATCTGGCCCTCACAATAGTACTGCTTTTCACTTTGTTAGAAAGTAGCATCAAAACAAGGTTCTTTTTGAAGGAAGGTTGTTAGAGTGGTAAAGTATATCAAGAAAAAGCATGAAGATGATTTTTTCTAAGTCTGGATGCTTGAATCTGGGCAACACGGTGAGTTTTCACATTTCTTCAATGTGACAACAGATTAAATATTCAGTAAAAGATGTTGATACCTATTATTCAATTAATATTTACTTAGGCTGTGACAGCATTAAAACAATATACAATTCTTGATAGTTCTTAATGGCCACTAATCTGCAGATGCTAAAAAACAAATTCAAATCTCTGCTAGCCACAATACATTTTTTAATCAAAGGAATTAATTTATAAAATGCTTCATCTTCATGCTAATTAAATTGAAATCTATCATCCTTTAACATGTTAAAAAAAATAACTGTACACTATTAACCTTACATATAGTCCTCACTGTGTTTTAGGAATAATTAACTTTCGTATAGTGTACTGTACCACTGAACAAATCAATTGTGTAACAGCAGGGCAAATATATAAAACCAGCTGGCTTCATTATTCTCATAGGTCAAACCTAAAAAAGCAATTATGTTAAAGATAACCTAACAAAATTCAACATTTGAATTTTGCAAATAAATGGTCTAAAAGTACATACGTACGTTTCACAGTGCTTGGTTCAAATATAACTGAACATATTCCCTTGCCAGATAGTACACATAATCAGATTCCATCTACTCTGTACATTAGTATTATCCAAATTTTCAAGTCTCCTAGATACTGATAGTCCCAAAGGCAAACTTCCTTCAAAAGCAAAAACAAACAAGCATATATCACCAAACCTAACTGCTAAAACAGAAATTTCCTAAAAATCTACCCCTTCAAATACATACTCAGCTTTTAAAAAAGTACATCGAGCCCGTTGTCTGCTGTTCCCTGTCATTAGAAGACTGGAAAGCTGATGGAAATCCAGCTTCCAACAGCTTAATGAGCAAGACCGGCCCCACCCAGGCCAGACCCTGCTGGAAAAGGGCATGCTCAGTAGAAAAGCCCAGCTAGGTTCCAAGTTACTTCATTCCTCAGCTAGAAAATCCACATGGGTCAAAGAAAAAGTCATCCTCCTGCTGCCGGTTCTACCCACTAAAGGAAGAACATTTTACATAAAGAATAGTTTTAATGGTACAATTGTAATCCTATGATTATAATTGCTTACTATTCTACTACTGCTAGGAATTCTCTCCTCGTTTTTTTTTTGTATAGTGTTTACATTGCTTTGGGTGTGCATCCCTCAACTTTGTTTTTATTTCGTGTCATTTTAATCCACCCATAAATAGACACCAAAAGTACTGATACATGTGTACCACATACAGTCTAATCATCTTTATTTATAAACTGATATATACATTTTGGTATTGAAAAACCATTCAAATATATAGATATTTCATTTTTAAATATTGAAAACTGGATTTTGATTCATTTGTAAAAGAATTTGCTTATTCACTCACACAGTATTTAAATGGAGACTCATTTTAATCTAGATTTATAGGTATCATCATATAGTTACAAAGTTGATAAACCCCTGTTTTATTATTATACTGTCATCCTAAATTGAGCAATGATGGAAACAAAAGGTAATCCTACATCCATTTGTCATATGAATACAACTACATATGGAAGCAAAAATTTAAAGTCACTAAAGGAAAATATTTATTTTAAGATTCAGGTCAGAGAGATCTGAAAAACAACCTATCTTCCTTTATTCTACAATACCAACCCCCCCCCTTTACATTTCAACAATTTAAATTCTGCTCATTTTTTCCCCCAGAATAGATATTTACATTAACAGCCCAGGACCAAGATAGTCAGACCCTTTATGGCTGGATCCACGTATGCATTTGTACAACTTGACCCTGCTACCATACCATACTGCTCCCCTAACAAGCAATTCTTAAGTCAATGAGTATTATATGTTCACATTCACCTACCGTAGTCTTAAAAAAAAAAAAAGATGTTTTTTATTACGAATAAAACACATTAGATATTTAAATAAACAAGATATCACTCCTAGAGAAAAGGTAAGGTTTGCTTTACAGGAACTTAATGAAAATATGTTTCAGTAGCAGTTCTGAAGAGATTAACCTCTGTCAAAATGAACAAACATAAAACTTAAAAAAAAAAAAGTCATTCTATATATGGAAGTAAACTTCACTACCCACCCACCACAAAGTTTTCACTGGTTCAAAAAAGGGCAATTTGGTGAGTTTTTTAGTAGAGCCAATTTTATTCAACTCAAAGCATCTTTTATTCAGACTGTATTTCTCCTACATTGTTTAAATGTTGTATTTTTTCAATAAAAACTGCAGTAGAATGGCAGACTTAGTTCAATATGCTTACTTGGAAAAATACTGGCTCCAAACCTTTTTCTAAAATGTATTGCTCCATAGAATGCAGAAGTCTCAGAACTACTGACATTAGCACTGGATCCAGTGAAGCTGACATTGGTAGATCTCTACAATCTGTACCAGGCATCTCTCATCACCCCTGTGCCTCCTGCCTTCCTAACTCCCATAATTCCATTGACTGAACTGCGTCCCCCCAAAATTCATGTACTGAAGCACTAACCCTCAAAGTGATAGTATCTGGAGATGGGACCTTTGAGAGATAATTAGATTTAGATGAGGCCATAAGGGTAGGGTCATCGTGATGGAATTAGTAGCCTAAGAAGGGACACCAGACAGCTTGCTCATTCTCTCTTGCTCTCTCTCATCTCGCCATGTGAGGACACAGAGATTGGGCAACCACCTACCAGCCAAGAAGGGAGTCCTCACCAGAAACTGACCAAGCTGGCACTTTGATCTTGGACCTCCAGCCTCCAGAAGTGTGAGAAATAGACTTGCTGTTTAAGCAAGAGAGTATATGGCATTTTGTTATGGAAGCCCAAGCTGACTAAGGCATCTACTTTCTTAATTATAGAACCCAATGCTACTGCTCAAGATCCTCTGCTGGCTTCAATCCTGCCCATAAGACATCAGAATCTCATTGTTCGAACAAAGGTTAAGAGAATTAAGACAGAAGGTGAGTTCTGTGGCACTATGTTTTGGAAAAAGAACAAACCATTAATACAGTGGATAAAAGAGAACCCAGAGAATTTAAATGAGTTTCCAAACTCATATACCCAATAAGTGGTAGAGCCAGAATTTCCACCAGTTTGGTCTGCTTCAAAGCCAATACTAGTGGTGCTGGTGGTATAGTGGAGAGCATAGTTACCTTCCAAAGCCAATGCACTTTTCCACCAATGCTGCATTACCTCAATTTCAACACCCTTGCTTTCCAAATGAGTAAATTAAATCCAAAGAAGTGAAATAACTTATAAATAAGGTTACTCAGTGGGTTACTGGCAGAGAAGTTACTGAACACAAACGAGGTCCAGTGTCATTTAAATTATTTCCAATAAGATTTTAAACACATTAAAGTACATAAAATACTTATGCTGAAACATCCACAAATATCTAAATATAAAAAATCGTTCATATGGTGGGAAGCAGCCGCAGAGCACAGGGAGATCAGCTCGGTGCTTTGTGACCGCCTGGAGGGGTGGGATGGGGAGGGTGGGAGGGAGGGAGATGCATGAGGGAAGGGATGTGGGAACAGATGTATATGTATGACTGATTCACTTTGTTATAAAGCAGAAACTAATAAAAAAAAATCGTTCATATGAATGTGTATCCATTACATCTGTCTTAGAAAGATCCTAAATAGCCTTGTTTTGACACTGTTTTGTTGCTCCATTAAGAAGGGATATTAAACGTTTATCCTCAGAATATTATTTTTTAAGTATTCAAGGGAGTTGGCTGGGAGCGGGGCGGGGAGGAGGGGTTTCCTATATTTGTATATGTGAGTTTGATGTGTAAATAGAATCAAACCCAGTATCATAATTTCTTGACTTTTTTAAAGTGTCCTGGGTCTTCCTTGGTGGTCCAGTGGTTAAGACTCTGCGCTCCCGAGGTAGGGGGCCCGGGTTCCATCTCTGGTCAGGGAACTAGATCCTGCATGCGGCAACTAAAATAGCCCGCACACGGCAATGAAGATCCCACGTGCCACAACTAAGACCCAGAGCAGCCAAACAAACAAACAAACAAACAAATAAATAAATAAGTCCTACTTCCTGCCTTGGAGGAAAAGGAACAGAACTGAATAAGATGTGGCGGATGGAATAAGCTGATGGCCACTCAAAGCTCCAAAACCATAAGGGACACAAACTCTGTGCAGAAAATAAAGTTCTCAGTGTCACAGAAAGACAATGAGGAAGATGGTTCCTTTCAGTCTCCCACCTTTATTCATCCAGCCTCCATTTGAGAAGCAATCATCATCTGTCAAACCAGAAAAAAAGCAAACACAACTTTCTGGCATAACCCTAAAATAACCTAAAAAGTACTGCAAAAAATAAAAAAACCACCCCTCTGTTTTTGACTCTACTGATTTTACAGAGAATCCAACCTTCCTATATACCAATCATCATGCGAGACTATCCTTCCTGAATAAACATGGAGAAAAGTTTTATGACTCTCTCAATCTGGATGAACTTCAACTGGACTACAGAATTTTCTAACAGTCCACGTTTCATAGGATCATTGCTATCTGGTGTCAACAAAAGAGAAAAAAACAAACCAAACAAAACAACAACAACAACAAAAAACAACCACTACACTACTTCCACGGCTTCTATGCTGAAGTTATTATCTTCTGACCACACACCAGCGCAGTCTAACTTCTCTCAGGCTCTAAACCCAGAATAATTTGCACAACTGCACATGAGCCATTCGCAAAGTCTCTTTCCTACCACATTTTGTAAAATATAACATTAGAAAGTATTACAGATTTATGAGACTCTGGGAAAGAAAAGTCCTGTATGACCCCAGATTTTTACAGGGGGTTTGGAGAGACAGCAGGAACAGGTACAGGAGGGAAGAAAAAGAATAAAGGGATGGTGGTTGGGAATCTCTGAACAAAAAGGTTAATGTTTTGAAACCATCTAAAAAGTGTTAGGACAAAGCAATAACTAATCCACCCCCCCTTTTTTTTTAACTTCAAAACTCAAAAGCATCACTATTAGAATTACACATTCAGACCAGTACAGTAATCCAGCATTTACTTTAAAACGTATTATTTTCATTCCACTTACATCTAAGAAACATTTGCTGAGTTCCTCCTTCACCCCAGACACTGGTCTAAGCCCTTAGGACTGGAAAGTTCTTCCCCACACCAGCCCTCAGGGAATTCACAGTCTAGCAGGGAAGACAGATACATAAACAAATAATTATACCACATGTGATAAGGGCTATAACAGAGGTACAGGAAAGACACAGCAAAGTGGACAACTCCCCTGGGGAGGACTAGGAAGGCATTACAGGATTACAATGTTTAGGCTCATTCGTCTCTCATTTGAGATGAACAACTGCTACTGCTAATAATGTGGTAATGACCCTCCTTGCCTTACGGATTAAAAAATAAAAGTACTTATCACAAAGCCCATCACATGCAAAGTAGAAACAAAGATCACACTAGCACCTGTGCAACACCCTACATTATGACCGAGCAAAATGGGGTTTTTATAGAATAAAGAAATATAGAACCAAAAGAGATCTCAGCATTTATGTACCTCTAGTTCTTGCCTTTCATACACGGGGAACCTGAAACCCAGAAGTTAGGTTACTTGTCCAGGGTACACCGTAAGTCAGGAGCAGAACCCAGGCTAGATGTCAGATTCTGCCTAATAATTCCATTGCCTTTCCCTATTGCAGACTGCCCTGCCCGGATGTGAAGGAAAGGGATGAGACACTGTTGAGGAGACAACCAGCAATAGACACCCTTTATGGCTGTCCAAGGGCCAGAAGAAACAGAGAGCCCTGATGCTAGACATCCAGCAGACCCCAAAAGCCCCCCAACTCTGCCCCACCCTGTAGACCCAAGAAAAATCCTACACCTTCCCACTCCCCCCAAAATTATGTTTCCGAAATAAAGAGGTCATTGCCGAGAAATTATTTACTCTTCCCAATCTGCAGCAACATTAAATTCATGCTCCAAGAGTCTGGACGTATCTCCATGTTGTCACTTAGCTAACAAAGTCTGTAAAATGAAGGTACCAGGAGATAACCTGCCTGTATAATGGGACTCTTGTGAGCATCACAGGATAGCCACCACGATAGCTACCGGTAAAGTGCAAAATGCTAAATGAATGCAAATTACTATTAAACACAGAATTTCAATCATCAAAAACATTCATCTAGGCTTTCTCCTCAAAATGGTTGAATATATCATTACATTTATTCTTAAAAGTCAAATATTAACGTATAGTAATCTTCGACCATTTATTTAGGTTTTTTACTCAACTTGTAGAAGGAAAACTGTTCCCCCACCCTAATCTACCCTCCATAATTTCCCTTCTTTTCTTTCTTTCCCTTTAAAATGGCCACTAGTATTTCCCAGACTCCCTACTAGAACCACATAAACATCAAACCTGTCAACACAAGGCTCTTTTCAAAAACATGCTGTAGAAAGTTGAGCACTTGAGACAAGCCGGGGAGATGTTAAGGTGTATGCAACATGCAGTGCACAGCTACACGACATGCCCTATGGAGGTACAACCCCATCTAGGGGTCTCCTCCTCACTTCACCTGCATCATAGCCAACCTTCGGCCTGATATCTGCCATCTACATGGTTTGGGCACTTGTTTGAGAATCCAGTGTACTTCCAACCCTCCACACCCTTATTAGCTCCATAATTTGAAACCGTAGCTCCACTCCTTTCTTTCCGTAGCTTCATCTTTAAAACTTACCCCTCCGAACTTGGATTATGAAAGAAAACCCTAAACACAAGTGTTAATACATTCTCAAGCCACAGCCCCTACCCATCCAAAACAATAAACCAAGATACATTTATATTTACAACATAAATAAACAATAAACAACATTAAGCTAGAGTATTCACCATTACCTGTGCCTATGAAATCTTGAATTCTGTACTTTTAGGTTTTGCTAAGATCTGTTTATCCAATAAGGAATTGCTCTTTGCCTACTGATAGCTGCTGACAATACACACCTGTGTAAAACTTTGCTCCAGCAGCGCAAGAGATTTTTAAATAAATAACTATATCCCAAAGAGAATAAGAGCTAAAATATAGGCATAAACATTTCAACAGTACAACTGACTTGACGAGGGAAGAATCCCGAGGTGACATATGAACTGACCTTGAAGGAGAAGGAGGAGCTTACTGGGCCGATTTTAAGCGGGTAGAAGCACACCCCTGACCATTGGAACAGTAAGTGAAGGGCACAGAATCATTAAAGATAAAAGCAGTGCAGGGCTTCCCTGGTGGTGCAGTGGTTGAGAGTCCGCCTGCCGATGCAGGGGACACGGGTTCGTGCCCTGGTCCGGGAAGATCCCACATGCCGCGGAGCGGCTGGGCCCGTTGAGCCATGGCCGCTGAGCCTGCGCGTCCGGAGCCTGTGCTCCGCAACAAGAGAGGCCACGATAGTGAGAGGCCCGCGCACCGCGATGAAGAGTGGCCCCTGCTTGCCGCAACTGGAGAAAGCCCTCGCACAGAAACGAAGACCCAACACAGCCAAAAAGAAAGAAAGAAAGAAAGAATTATTAAAAAAAAAAAAAAAAAAAAAAGAATTCTGTGTAGATAATTTTAAAAGTGCAGGTTGCGGGAAGATATATATGTACCTGAGATGTTCTGGTTGTTTTGTTTGGTGCAGGCTTTTGGTAGGAAAGACAAAGTAGGGAGAGGTTCAAGATACAAAGGACAAAAAGGAAAACAAACGTCAGGTAGTTTAGAAGAGAAAGAAAAACGATCAAAACCTCGAGAGAAGAGTTTAGTCTTGGACAGCAGGAGGGACACCCCTAGCCTGGAGACCAAAGAGAAGGTAACTGGAAATATACATGGGCTGGAAGAGGAAGAGGTTTAAGAAAGCTAGAAAGACAGCTGTGCACCTGGAGTCCTATTCTCCATCCCAAATAACTTTGATAACTTTGGAGCATTTAAAAGAGGAGGAAAGTAAAACCAGACAAGAGAAAATATAGTCAATCTCCTAAAATACATTCAGTAATAATTCTCTTAGCATTCATGTCAACATAGGATTCAAGACAGGTTAAACTGAACAATTTTCAACATGAAAAGTTATTGGCATTGTAAACGTTTCAAACCTTGGCGTGCCCCACAATATCTGCTATCTTCTAATATATAAACTGATTTGTAAATCAACATCTATTAAATTACCAAGAATATAATAAAATGAGTGCTACCTTCATATCTTCTGTATAGAGCCAGAAAAAGAAGCTAAAAAATAAGTCACTGAAATCACAAGGTTTGGAGAGGGATATTTTGTTTTGCTTTAATTATAGCATGTGCCAAGGGCTTGGCTAAATCTATTTTACAAGATACAATAACTATAACTGTAATTCCTATTCTCAGACTGTGAAGCCTACGTCTCAATAAGATGTCAGTTTAAAAGACAAGACAATAAAGACCACGGTCACCACCAGAACCCCATAAGAATATGTGAAAGCTTATAAAACAAAACTCCTTTTATAGAGTTGAATCCTTTCCAGGGTGGGTCTTTAAGACACTCTGACAGTACACACAAATACTATCTCTGGAACAAAACCAAAAAGGCACAGCTGCAAGACATCTTCCACTGCAGTTGTAACTGACTCAATAGCAGTCCTTCCTTTGAGCAAGAGAGTCTATGAAAGCCAGAAGCAGAGCTATTTTCCCCTACAAACTGCTTAGTGGAATCACTTTCTCCTGATCCAAAATTGTAGCTTTATTAAAAAGCTAAAATAGACAACATGGCCAATACAACTTCATAATAAATTTATAAAAGAAAATATAAATAAATCTTGAAAAAAGTATCTATATATGGTTTCCATTAAGAAAAATCCCCAACTGAACCAAAACTATCCTATAATACATGGATATACACATTTTTTAAATTACAACCCATCACCATCACAAACAGGAAATTTGGATTTGCCTTAACAGAATTTTTTCCCAAATCTCTAAGGAGTAGCAGTGACCAAAAAAATTTAGATGATTAGTGTTAATATTCTCAATACTGACTTGAACTTATGATATCTGGATATTTGTGACAGCTAAGAATAAAAAAGTCAAAGACATTTTGAAATCAATTAGGTATAACCCCAACATAAGAAAAACAATTCAAGTAACCAAATCAGTACTTTATTTGTGATGCTTTCCAAGCTGAAGTTTTGACTACGTTTCTATAGCAACATCAACAAAATACTCTTATACAAATACGTCTGCACCCAAGATGAAAACCAATAACCACTTCTCTAGTTCATTCTTACGATGGCTTCCAACCAAAAAAAAATTTAAAAAAAAAATCAGCCTTCCTAAACTTCATTCCAGAAACTTCAAAACCTAAGGCTGAAAAATAGTATATAACAGTTGCAGTTAACCACAACTGTGAGATATTCTCAAATTCTTCAGAAGGGAGGTTAATGACAGAAGGTATAATTTTATTACTTTTCTGACAATAATTCATTAGGAACAACAACAGAGATGAGAGTGGAAGAAATTACTAACAAATGACTTACTTGGAAAATTATCTAAATTCTAGAGAAATGGAACACTGAAAACTGTGCCAAAATGTAAAGCAAAGAAGTCAATATGCTAAAGCCAAGAGATAAGGAAGTTTCTCTGTGTAAGTTTCAGATATGCTTTCAAAATCTCTTTTGTTGGAATTGTTTTGAAGTAAACAAAATATTTTACTGGGATTAATAGGCCTGCCTATTTTGTGAGCAAGCTCTCTGCTGAGTTATTTACAAACACCCTTATTTATGCCTCAAAACATCTCTGCACAGTAATTATTATCAAGTTCATTTTATATGTCAATAAAATGAGGCTCAGAGAAATGAAATAACTTCCCTTAATAAGCATGGAGTGCAAAATACTACAGTAGTTAATCGTCAGTCCTGGAGTTAGACAAACCTGAACCTGGAGCATCAATCCTGGAGGGAGACAAACCTGAACCTGGATACTGGTTTAACCTCCAATTTCTATGTAGGAGACAGATGCCTCAGGCTTGAAGCCAATTCTATTTTATCTGAAATCAATTAGGTACAACTCCAACACATTATACATTCTTTACATTACACCACAATGCTTATGCAAATTCCCAGCTATACTTCACTAAATACCAAAATGCAGCCTTTACATAAACAGTCTCACTACCTATGCCTCACATTTGCACATGGGCTTCATACATTAGGACTTTACTCAACTGTTTCTACTCTAATACAATACACTCTCTTAAAAAATATTTTTTATAACTACATAAGGAAAACTGTAAAGCACAAGTGAAAATTCTGGATCTTTCTTCCAAACACATAAACTCAACAGATATTTACCTGGCACATAATATTAATGGCTAGGTATACCACATCATGCCTTTCTTCAAAGCTCTGAGAACTATTTGGGAAGACCAGAGAAGTGCAAATGAAAAGCCATCCCTATAAACTTGTGAGTTAACTGTAAATGCATAAAGTATATGCCTACGAGCACTACAAACACATATATCAGATTTCCCAAAGTAGTTCTGATTTCAAATATTCCATCCCATTCTTCTACAGAAACTTACACATTCCAGATCACACATAACAGTTTTTTAAGTGAGATAACATAATCATCTAATGTAGGGATTTGGGACTAAGATAACTGCAGGCTGTAAATAGAAAAAATTTGAACAGAACTTTGCAAGAAAGGATAGATTGTCCTCGGTGGGAAAGAGGGACACGGACATTCAAAATAGGCGAGGGCTTCCCTGGTGGCGCAGTGGTTGAGAGTCTGCCTGCCGATGCAGGGGACACAGGTTCGTGCCCCAGACCGGGAAGATCCCACATGCCACGGAGCGGCTGGGCCCGCGAGCCATGGCTGCTGAGCCTGCACGTCCGGAGCCTGTGCTCCGCAACGAGAGAGGCCACAACAGTGAGAGGCCCGCGTACCGCAAAAAAAATAATAATAAAAATTTAAAATAGGCAAGAACAGTCCTTGGGCAAGTGAAGCAGAAAGATGCACAAGATATTTTGGAGGTCTGGGGAAGCAGTGAGCAGGGAAGTGGGCTGACTACTATCACTGGAAGAGTCACATACAAAGATAAGTCAGAGGTAATGCTGAAATATGATAGCTGGAAAGATTGTTGAGGGCTTTGAAGGCCAGTATAAGGACTCTGGGCTAAAAAAGATAGGTCACCTCACCTAAAGTTTTGTTTTGGTGTTTGTTTGGTTTTTTTGGGTGGGTGGTAATAGTTTTATTGAAATGCCATACAAGTTACCCACTTTAAGCATACAATTCAATGTTTTTTAGGATACTCAGTTGCGCAACCATTACAACGAACAATTTTAGAACATTTCATCAACCCAAAAAGAAACCCCAAACATCCCAACTCATTCTATGAGGCCCGATACCAAAGCCAAACAAAGATGTCACACACAAAAAAAGGAAACTATAAACCAATATTCCTAATGAATATAGAGGCAAAAGACCTCAACAAAATATTAGCAAACCAAATCCAGCAAGATATTAAAAGGATCTTACACCATGAGCAAGTGGAACTTACTCTAGGAATACAAGGGTGATTCAAAATGTGAAATTCAATCACTGTAATAAATCATATTAATAGAAGGAAGAAATACATGATCATCTCAATAGAGAGAAAAAGTATTTGACAAAATCCAACATCCTTTCATGATAAAAAAACACTCAAACTAAAAAAATTAAAGTAAAAACAAATAGAAATAATAAAAATTGAAGGAAACTTCCTCAACATGACAAAGGTTATCTAAAAAAACCCCACAGCTAACATAATAGTAAATGGTGAAGACTGCAAGCTTTCCCCCTAAGATCAGGAACAAGACAAGATGTCCCCTCTCACCACCTCTCATCATTCTATACAATTTTGTACTTTAAAGTTCAAGTCAGGGCAACTAGGCAAGAAAAATAAAAAGCATCCAAATAGGAAAGGAAGACATAAACTATCTCTATTTGCAGATGACATGACTATATAAATAAAAAATCCTAAAGAATCTATTTTAAAAAGCCAACAGAGTAGTTCAGAAAAGTTTCAGGATATAAGATCAATATGCAAAAACTCAGTCATATTTCTATACATAAGCAATAATATCCAAAAATAATAACTCCACTTAGCATCAAAAAGAATAAAGTACATAGGGGTAAATTTAGCCAAGGAAGCATAAAACTTGTACACTGAAAACTACATAACATTGTTCAAAGAAATCAAAGATGTAAATAAATCCATGTATATGGATTCAAAGACTTAATATTGTTAAGATGGTAATAATCCCCAAATTGACTGACGGATTCAATGTAATCCCTATCAAAATTCCAACTGCCCTTTTTTTTGCAGAAATGAACAGGCTAATCCAAAAATTCATATGGAATTGCAAGAGTCCAGATAGCCAAACTAATCCTGAAACAGAAGAAAAAAGTGAGAGGATTCACACTTCCTGATTTCAAAACTTACTACAAAGCTAGAGTAATCAAAACAGTATGGTACAGGCATAAGGCTAGATACCAGTCATTGAACAGAATTGACAGTCCAGAAATAAACCCACATATCTATAGCCAACTGATTTTGACAAAGGTGCCAAGCCCATTCAGTGGGGAAAGAACAGTCTTTCCAACAAATGGTACTAGGACAACTGGATATACAAATGTAAAAGAATGACTGTGAACCCCTACCCCACACCATATACAAAATTTAACTCAAAATGAACCGAAGACTTAAAATGTAGGAGCTAAAATTATAAAACTCTTTAAAGAAAAAGAGGTGTACATCTTCATGACTTTGAATTTGGCAACACATTCTTAAATATGATGCCTAAAAAACAAGCAACAAAAGAAAAAAATAGGTGAATTGGACTTCATCAAAATTAAAAATGTGTGAGTCAGAGGACACTATCAAGAAAATGAAAAGACAATCCACAAAATGGGAGAAAATATATGTAAACCATCTGTTCAACTAGGGTATCTAGTATGCAGAATATATAAAGCACTCTTACACCTCAACAACAAAATGACAAACAACCCAACTAAAAGATGGGCAAAGGACTTGAATAAACATTACTCCAAAGGACATTTCTCCAAAGAACATATACAAATGGCCAATCACTATAGGAAAAGACGCTTAACATCATTAGTCATTAGAAAATGGAACTAAGAACAGGGTCCTACTGTATAATACAGGGAACTATATTCAATATCTTATAATAAACCATAATGGAAAAGAATATGAAAAAGTATATATATGTATAACTTAATCAGTTTGCTGTACAGCAGAAATAAATACAACATTGTCAATCAACTATACTTCAATAAAATAAATTTTTTAAAAGAAAAAGAAAATGGAACTAAGACCACATGGAGATTATCTCCTCAAATCCACTAAAACGGCTATTGAAAAAAACAAAAGAAAGAAAATAACAAGTGTTGATGAGGATTTGAAGAAATTAGAACCCTCATTAATTACTGCTAGCGGGAATCTAAAATGGTACAGCAGTTTCAGAAGAGGAGGGGGGAATGAGGTGTGATTGCTTTAAGGGATACAGGGTCTCTTTTGGGGGGATGAAAATATTCTGAGATAGTAGTGATGGTTGCACAACATTTTGAATATAATAAAAACCACTGCTTTGTATACTTTAAAATGGTGAATTTGTTATATCAATTTAATCACTTTTTTAAAAAAAAAAGAAAGAAAGAAACCTTGTACTCTCAGCCCCAGGCAACCACTAATCTATTTTCTGTCTCTATAGACTTCACTATTCTAGACATTTCACATAAATGGAATCATATCATATACAGCCTTTTGTATCTGGCTTCCTTCTCTTGGCATACTATTTTCAAGGTTCATCCAAGTTGTGGAATGTATCAGTACTTCATTCCTTTGTATGCCCAAATAATATTACATTTTATGGCTATACCACATTTCTGTTTATTCATTCATTAATTGATGGGCACTTGTATTGTTTCTAATTTGGGGTTATTATGAATAATGCTGTTGTGAACATTCATGGTACAACTTTTTGTGTGGACATATGATTTCACTTCTCTTGGGCATATACCTAGGAGTAGAATAGCAAGGTTAAATGATAGCTCTGTGTTAAGGTTTTTGAGGAACTACCAGACTGGCTTCCAAAATGGCTGCACTATCTGACATTCCCACTTGCAGTGTCCATGGGTTCCAATCCCCCGAATGTTTGGCTGCGGCCAAGCAGGATAACCACTAAATGCTGCTTGAAGATAAATTTGGGGGCCCTGGATTGGAAAGGAGAGATAGTAGAAGCACGGACAGTCTAAATGGAAAGCTACATAAAAAGGTTCATGAAGGTGAGGGAAACAGGGAGAAGTTGGTCACAGGGTACAAACTTTCACTTATGAATAAGTTCTGAGAAGCTAGTGTACACCATGATGACTACAGTTAATAATAGTGTGTTGTATACTTGAAATTTGCTAAGACAGTGGGTCTTAGGTATTCTCTCGCCAAAAAAACATAACTGTGAAGTGACAGATGCGTTACTTTGATTTTAGGAATCATTTCACAATGTATACATACATCAAATCATCATGTTGTACACTTTCAATATATTACAATTTTGTCAATTATACCTCAATAAAGCTAAGAGAAAAACACACTTGTGTGGAAGCAGCAGTAGCAATGATGAATTAAGGACTGATATTTTAAAAGTTTCAGAGGAAAAAAATCCATAGGCATGGATGTCTAAATAGACAGTAGATAAAGAAGAGGCACAACTAAAAAATAATGCCAAGGTTTCCAGCTCAAAAGACTGGAAGTTTCAAGATTTTGGAACTTTTAGGGACACTGAGTTTGAAGTGATGCTGTGATATCTGAGTTCCTGGAGAGGATTCCAAAAATCAAAGAGATGATGATGGGCTTCCCAGGTGGCACAGTGGTTGAGAGTCCGCCTGCCGATGCAAGGGACACGGGTTCGTGCCCCGGTCCGGGAAGATCCCACATGCCACGGAGGGGCTAGGCTCGTGAGCCATGGCCGCTGAGCCTGCGCGTCCGGAGGCTGTGCTCCGCAACGGGAGAGGCCACAACAGTGAGAGGCCCGCGTACCGCAAAAAAAAAAAAAAAAAAAAAAAAAAAAAAGGATGATTTGGGAGAGAATAACCCTACTTCTAGCATTTGTTACTATTATTAATCTTTTACCTTAGTTCCAAACAAGTGACTATTCTTGAAAGTTTTGGTAATACAATAATAGAGGAAAAAGCATCTTAAGAGCTAGGATTTCCTAAAAAAAAAAAAAAAAAGTACTTTTTGACTGGCAGAGCATCCAAAAGGGCTAAAACTAAATAAAAGTCTGCATAACAAGAATGGAGTTCAAGGAACTATAACAACCAAACATGGTAGATGGAATCTACCTACTCAAGCAGATACAGCATCACCTACATGTGTTTCATGAGGAAATATTCAGAAGGAAGTCTCACCATATCAGATTAATCTACCTAAGGAACATTGGCTACAAACCAGTTCAACAGGGCAAGATAAGTGCTAAGAAAGAAAAGATAGGAAACCCAGTATCAGATTATTCAGAAATTATTCATTCATTCAGCAAATAATTAAGAGCCCATTGATTGTCAAACAATTGTGAACACAGATGTGATAACTGCTTTTGTGGAGCTTATAACCTGATGAGGGAGAAAGGCAAAGTAAAGTCAATAGGAGAGGGGGGAGGTATACCTAACAGGGAGGAGAGGGCCCAGTGGAAGGAAGAACCATAGAAGGAAAGATACCCAGAGGAAGTTATATCTAAATTAAGACCTGAGAGTAGAATATTGCTGGCAACATGCACATAAGTCTAGACATGAGAGAAAACCTGACATATGAACAGGGAAACCCAATTAGTAAGTTAAAATCTAGAACAGCAAGAACCTCATAAGGTAAAAGCTACGTCACAAAGTTTGAGCCTCTTCTGAAAAGCAAAGTGGCACCATGAAAGGATTTTAAGCAGAAAACTGAAAGGACTTTAAAACTACTATTCCGACTACAACATGAAGAACAAAAACTTTTTTAAACTAGAGGGGGGAAAAAAAACCCACGAAGACCAGACAGAACATTACATATTTATCCAGACAAGAAATGATAGCTGTATTAATGTTTAAAAAATAGAATATTAACAAATGGGTAGCCACAGTCTCTGCTCCCTCTCCCCCAAAGAGAATTCTGCCATTGTAATTTCAATTCTGAAAGCAACTTGACTGATTTACTGTGGGATGGGCTCAATTACTAGAGAAAAGAATAGATCGGGCTTCCCTGGTGGCGTAGTGGTTGAGAGTCCGCCTGCCGATGCAGGGGACACGGGTTCGTGCCCCAGTCTGGGAGGATCCCACATGCCGCGGAGCGGCTTGGACTGTGGGCCATGGTCGCTGGGCCTGCGCGTCCGGAGCCTGTGCTCCGCGGCGGGAGAGGCCACAACAGTGAGAGGCCCGCACACCGCAAAAAAAAAAAAAAAAAAAAAAGAATAGATCCATAAAGAACACAGGAGAGACTCAAACTGTAACTGAGAGAGTTGGTGTTTATTGTTTGGGAGGAGACTGGTTGAAGGGATGGAGTATGAGGGCTGTTTCTAAACTGTGATGAGGAAGAATCAGAAAAATTCATAAAGTGATGAAGAGAATTTTTAAGTTTTGCTGTTATAATGGAACCACTTTTTGGTTTTTCAAGAGACCAGAGTAAAAACGTAAGTGGTTTGTCAATTCTTTGTCAATGTTGAGACCTGTGCTTCTTTGGCTACCAAAGTTAAAACTGGACCATGAGGGCTTCCCTGGTGGTGCAGTGGTTAAGAATCCACCTGCCAATGCAGGGGACACGGGTTCGCGCCCTGGTCCAGGAAGATCTCATGTGCCACAGAGCAACTAAGCCGTGCAACACAACTACTGAGCCTGCGCTCTAAAGCCTGCAAGCCACAAGTACTGAGCCCGTGTGCCACAACTAGTGAAGCCCACGTGCCTAGAGCCCATGCTCTGCAACAGGAGAAGCCACTGCAATGAGAAGCCCGTACACTGCAATGAAGAGTAGCCCCCAGGCTTCCCTGGTGGTGCAGTAGTTGAGAGTCTGCCTGCCGATGCAGGGGACACAGATTCGTGCCCCGGTCCAGGAAGACCCCACATGCCGCGGAATGGCTGGTACCGTAAGCCATGGCCGCTGAGCCTGAGCGTCCGGAGCCTGTGCTTCGCAACAGGAGAGGCCACGACAGTGAGAGGCCCGCGTACTGCAAAAAAAATAAAATAAAAGAGTAGCCCCCGCTCTCCACAACTAGAGAAAGCCCGCGCACAGTCCACGAAGATCCAACACAGCCAAAAATAAATAAATAAATTTATAAAATTAAAAAAAAAACTGGACCATGAGAGATCTCAGCTTTGTGCAGGTTATAGTATCTGAATAGAGAAGGTGTTAGTGGAAGGAATGGATAAATTCAAGAAATATTCAATTGGTAGAATGATAAGAATTTGGCAACACAGGGGAGTCAAGAAAGAGATAAAAAAAGAGCAATTAATTAGGCAGCAATGTCATTCACTGAAATAGTTAACAAAGGAGGAACAGAGGGTTTGAAGACAAATTAATGAGTTAATTTAAATTAGTTAACAAACAAAGAGGTATAAAGGAATAAGTCAATAGTGAAGATAAAATGGACTCGAAGAAAAATACTCAATCCAGAGGGAAACAGGAAAAGAAAAAGAAAGAACAGATGGGACAAACAGAAAACAAAGAGCAAAATGGTACCCGACAACAACACCAGCAATTAGATGAAATGTAAATGGCCTAGATGCACCAATTAAAAGACAGATTGTCAGAGTGGGTAAAAGGAAGACCCAGTTCTACGCTGTGTACAAAAAAAATCTACTTTAAATACAATGACTGGGAATAAGAGAATTGGCATGAAGAAGCAAAGTGTGATTTGTACAGAATGAATTGTGATGGCAAATCAAAGAAAGAGATGGCCCTAGACAGCAGAAATTAGGTGCTCTGTTTACTATAAGATTAAGGGGGTAAAAAAGTCTAGAAAAAGAATTTATAACACTATAAATAACTGTCGTCCATATACTATGTTAGGGTATAAGTAAATGTCCTGAAGGTGCTTAAAACCTAATTATACATGTAAATTTTTTGTTACTAAACTGGATAATCTTGGCTCAAAGTCCATGACGTGGAAACACCAGCAGCTTTGAACCTAAAATATGTGCATTTTAAGGCTGTGGTACTCCTTTCCTACCCTTATTTCCACTTTCCCTTTCTATTAGCTCACCTAGTAGAACGTGCACTTCCATGGCTGTCTTCTTCCACACCTACACAAACCATGCTGGTAGTCATATGGCGGGGGGCGGGGGGGGGATTTACTCTGTTACACCAAATATGCATTCACAGGGGCTTTACAGTTTACAAAGCCTTTACCTCTTCCCAATTACATTCATATTTAATAAATTTAAGCTAAGAGACTTTTGACGTGTCTAATTTATCTTTTGTATAATAGAAAGCTCTTACTATTGGATACCCACATTTTATTTTACTTGTCTTCATAAATCTAATGCTATAGTAATATTTTTGTTCTTTGACTCTGAAAATGCCTACATGCTTTAAAACATCAATGTCTAATGTTATTTGAACTTCACCATGTATGTACTTCTTTCTACCAAATTTTAAGATTTGAAATTACGGCCAAAAATTATCAATGAACATTTTGAGGGGTGGTGCTAATTACTAGGGGAGGTGGGAACCATATGAAGACCTAATATGCTTAACGTGTTGTCTTTGTTTTACTCCTCTTTAGAAAAGGATATTTAGCATTTGCAAGAGAGAAGCATAAAAATATTTTTTCAAGCTTTTATTCTAAGACTGTGAAAAGTTCACATCATGGTTATAATTTGTTTCTCTTGGATCTAAACATACACCCACCCATTGGCTTCAGAAAAATGCTTGGAAAGAAACCCTAGGACAGTTATACTTCCTGGAAATTTCAATTGGGGAAAAAAAAAAAAAGTATCCCGTCCCTGAAGGGGTAGCCAGTAGCAAATGATGCAAATGTTCTTTTGTATTAATACCAATTTGTAAAAACCTATTCTTACACAAGATACATTCATTCATTCAACAAATGTTTCTTGAACAACTATTAAGAAGGTAATTTACAAATGGATTCTCCCTCTCACATACTTGATACATGGTATGATTTTATTAATTATTAAGCAAAATGATTATGAAAATTTTATTTATCCAGTTTTGCGGGGCAATTCCCAGTCCCCAGAATGCTTCTCTCTGCTACTGACTGGCTGCCTCTCCATGTGAACAGTCAGATTCCTAGGGGCAAAGACTGCAATCTTACAACCATATCCCTCAGAGCCCAATACAATACTTGGAATATTGTAAGGTAGCCAAAAGAACATTTGATGAATGAATGAATGGATGGATGAATCATATTCATTAAGTAGCACAAACAAAAACCCCAGTAAAAGAAAAAAATAAACTCAGTACAGGCGTCACTCCTGATCCTTTCCTCTCTCTTCATCCAGGCTCACTTTGTTGTCCTTTTCTCTATAGGTATTTCTACTGCTGAAATGACCATTTTTGAATTATTGGTATCAGTTTGCCTTACTGAGAACTTAACGGCAACGCAGTCTTCTTCCTCATCTTTGAACGCCCAGCCTGGTGCACAGTAAGACTGGGCACAAATTTGCCTCATAATAAAGAGCAACAAATACCAAAGACACCTCCTTCAATCAGTATTGCCAAGCTTCAGATTATTATTGTGTAGTAAAAACAAGGTACTGAACTAGTAACAATGAGATTTACTATTAAAATTAAGTTAAATAAATGTTTGATCCTAGTCACTTGTACAATAAATACCACCCAAATCATAGCACCAGATTTTACTGAACAGAAATACACGAGTGCTTACTGGAGTTGGAAGTGTCACCTAGAAGCCATAAATAAAGGAAATATGAAAGGAGGCTTCCTTGGGCAGACATCTTTAACTGAGGGTAAAAATCACCAGCACAAATACCCAGGGAAATCTGGTAATTCTTCAGAAAACCTGGCGTGTAATGTTTCTAAAACACAGATATTTATAATTATGTCTCTTACTTCAAAAAAATAATAGCAATGAAAATTTTTGAAAGGCTTCCAGTGGCTCTGCAAGGAGTACGGAGACCAAACTCCTCAGTATAACTTCCTGGGTTCAGCACCGACTGGCTCCAATCCAGATCTTCAGCTCGTCTTCTGCTTCCCATGCCCTCTCACACACACCCTGAACTCCAGCTATACCAGCCTCCTCAACATGAAATGCTTCCGTGTCCTCATTAATGCTGACTCTCCTCTGTCTAGACTGTCTACTTCCCCTGTCTACACTTGAAGAAAAAAAGAAAAAAAAAATCCAACCCAAGCTTCCAGGTATAAGGTTAAAAACAGGCAGTTTGAGACCAAACCTAACAATAGCTCTGTTGCTGATTTTTAAACCACAGAACACTCAGAATAAAACTTTGGGGGTGTGGATGGGGATCAAGTTATTTGTGAGTTTATGGTACACACACACTCTCACAAATCACAAGGCTCTGAAAGAGAAGTCTGGTACATGGCAAACCAGCCCAGCAGGGAGTGGCTACCTCTCCAGCCATACCTACTGGCAGAGAAAGCAGGATGCCAAGAATGGCCAAGTCGGACTCAAATGGGCTAAGAGTAATGCAGCCCCTCCTCCAAGACGGCCCTGAGGTCTATGTGACTGATGAAGGCACTCTTCCCAGGGGACAGAACAAGGGGCAGTAAGATCTGATCAGGAATCACACTTCAAGGACGAGCTATGCCCAGAGCAATGCTTATGGCTATGGGACAGGGCAGGGCAGATCACTGTCCAGGGGGAAATCTGAACAATGCAGCTGATCACTGACAAATGATCTAGATGGAAATGAAGCTAGAGGAATAAACATCACCGGTACACCGCGTTCTATGAGACAAGTCACTGCAACTAGATGCAGCAGGTCAAGAGGACTTTGTATGGACCGTGCTTGGGGAGGGCAGGACTGTACCTGCAGCTGACCTATGTAAGGTGATATACACACAAACATACATTATACTTAAATGTATAGAAATGTGTGTGTACATACATATATATTAGACAAAAAGGGTGGAATGTAGCACTCCTAAGTAATCAACTGAGCTGCCACACCTAACTCCCCCCTTGTCACCATCTCCCTGATCTTTTCCTCCCACCATTGTCAGCCACGCTCTATAAAGAATTTGCCTAGATCTATTCAAGCCATTTGGGTTCAGCCATAATTCAGGTATCTCATATCCTCCTCCTGAATCCCTTTTTATCTCTTCCCATTATCCCCTGTAATTCCATGTTAACTATATATATGAGAACAACTAATTCAATAAATGTTGAATGAACAAACAAAACAGCAGTTATAACAAGGAAATTTGTTTCTGCTCTCTTACCATCTTAATATCAAAAGTAAATATTCTTCCCATTGGATCCTAGAGTAATAAGAACCAGGCTTGAGGTTCTTCTTGTCTTCTGGAGAAGGACTGGTCTGAGTATCCACCAATAGCAGGGGGAGGGTTTCCTCCCACCTCAACCTTTAATGATATAGGAATAACCATGTAAAGAAAGTTTATTTCTGCCATGGAGTTTATTGTAACAGGATCTGTCCTGTACCAATTGTATATTTATTTTTAAAAGAAACAGATGGAATGGGATGACACAGGGCTTGGTATCACTGTCTAAAACAAGCCCAGCTGATGGCTAGACATATACACACACTGTAATCCCTGTGTACCTCTGCCCCAGACGACAGGAGTCGGGCCACAGCAGAATCAGCTCTTGTTGGAAATCAGTGAGCCAGCTGTCCAGGACAAGCCAGGGCTTATGTGATCAGATCTTTACTTGTTTCAAAGGCTTCTTAACAGTTCTAATATAGACTTATTATGCTTTTATGATCCTGGAAAACATCCAAAATGATTAGCCTATCCTTTTCTGACTCGTATATCTTTAGGCAAAAAATGCACGGACTTTCTACTAACTGAGAACTTTCAAGTGAGTCCATCTAACGCATGAATGCCCTATGGAGTAACATTTCCAAAATTAAGTACTACTACCTTAAGAATTTACAGGACTTCCCTGGTGGCACAATGGTTAAGAATCCGCCTGCCAACGTAGAGAATGGACTTGAAGACACGGGGAGGGGGAAGGGTAAGCTGGAACAACGTGAGAGAGTGGCATGGACATATATACACTACCAAACATAAAATAGATAGCTAGTGGGAAGCAGCCGCATAGCACAGGGAGATCAGCTCGGTGCTTTCTGACCACCTGAAGGGATGGGATAGGGAGGGTGGGAGGGAGACGCAAGAGGGAGGAGATATGGGGATATATGTATATGTATAGCTGATTCACTTTAATATAAAGCAGAAACTAACACACCACTGTAGAGCAATTATACTCCAATAAAGATGTTTAAAAAAAAAAAAAAAAAAGAATCCGCCTGCCAGTGCAGGGGACAGGGGGTTCAATCTCTGGTCCGGGAAGATCCCACATGCTGCAGAGCAACTAAGCCCCTGCGCCATAACTACTGAGCCTACGCCCTAGAGCCAGCGAGCCACAACTACTGAAGCCCGCACACCTAGAGCCCATGCTCCACGACAAGAGAAGCCACCACAATGAGAAGCCTGCGCACCGCAACAAAGAGTAGCCCCTGCTCACTGCAACTAGAGGAAGCCCGCGTGCAACAATGAAGACCCAATGCAGCCATAATAAATAAATTTATATATATATATATATATTTTTTTTTTTTTTTTTTTTTTTTTTTTTTTTTTTTTGCTGTACGCGGGCCTCTCACTGTTGTGGCCTCCCCCATTGCGGAGCACAGGCTCCGGACGCACAGGCCCAGCGGCCATGGCTCACGGGCCCAGCCTCTCCGCGGCATGTGGGATCTTCCCAGACCGGGGCACGAACCCGTATCCCCTGCATCGGCAGGCGGACTTTCAACCACTGCGCCACCAGGGAAGCCCAAATTTATATTTTAAAAAAAAAGAATTTAAAGACACAGACAGAAAAAAAACTTACAGTTACCAAAGGGGAAGGGAGGGAGGAATAAGTTGGGAGTATGGGATTAACAGATGCACACTATCATATGTAAAATAGAAAAACAACGAGGATTTACTGGATAGTGCAGAGAACAATCTTCTATATCCTGTAATAAACTATAATGGAAAAGAATTTTTAAAAGAATATAGATATATACATACGTATAACCGAATTACTTTGCTGTACACTTGCAATTAACAATATTGTACATCAACTATACTTCACAATTTAAAAAAAAAAGAGTTTAGAGATACATTCACTGTATTTTTCCAAGGGAAAATAAGCAAGTTTAAAAAGATAACGCTGGGGCTCCTCTGATGGCACAGTGATTAAACATCTGCCTGCCAATGCAGGGGACATGGGTTCGAGCCCTGGTCTGGGAAGATCCCACATGCCACGGAGCAACTAAGCCCGTGTGCCACAACTACTGAGCCTGCGCTCTAGAGCCCACAAGCCACAACTACTGAAGCCCATGCGCCTAGAGCCTGTGGTCTGCAACTGTGTTCCACAACAAGAGAAGTCACCGCAATGAGAAGCCTGCACACTGCAACGAAGAGTAGCCCCTGCTCACTGCAACTAGAGAAAGCCCACGTGCAGCAACAAAGACCCAACGCAGCCAAAAATAAATAAATAAAATTAAAAATTTTTTAAAGAATCGTTTAAAAAAAAAAAAGGATAATGCTCTGATTTTACCCCATGTGTAAATTCACAGATAAAACACTGGAAATGCTCAGCCAAAACAGTAACAATGGTTGTTTCTGAATGTGGGCAATGGGAAATTTTGCTTTATTTGTATTTTTCCATATTACCAAGTTTTCTCCACTGAACATATATTATTATAATTAAGAAATATCTTAATAAAGTCCATTAAAATAAAAAATATGAAGCTTTCTCCCTGTATTTCTATACTCCTGCTTTAGCACTTTTAAAGCAGTGCAAAACAGGATGATTAAGTCCCAGCAAAGTTATAATAAACTGGTCACGTCCATGTGGTATAGATTTACCTAAAACACAGAGGTACATTCAGGCTATACTTCCTTGAGCTTGGCACTATCTACAAGAAATTACTCTAAGAAGCACATGCTTTCAGACACTGTTACATCAGAGGCCTTTTTTAAAAGTTAGATTTTAACTGGATTTAAAAGAATGAAAGGAATTTCCTGGATTTTATCAGGGTAATTTCCCAAAAGATTTTTGCCCCACTTCTTACTACAAGGATTAAAGCCACTTAGCAAATTAGACTGTGTACTTGCCACTTAAAATGCTATTCAGAACATATAAATTAAGAGATCTTTAAAAAGCAGTCCATGTCAGAAGAAGTTGTTTTAACAGTTTCCTATGAAGTTAGTCAAAAAGCATCAAACATCTGAGTGCAGGACGGATCTACTTTCAGACCACACACCACTATAGAGACAGGGAACACGTATCTACATTCAATCAGGAAAGAACCTTTCTTTGTTTTATCATCATATGACAAGTATCACTGTCAAGTTTTCACTACAACTTCATTAAAATACCAAGCCATACACACACACAATTTAACACAGCGCAAGGAGGACAGCGACATATTTTTCAGAACTGCAAAATGGCATCTGCAGAATGTCTCAAAGGAATGACAAAGGCACTTCTTTAGCCCAAACAAAGAGAACAATGTTTCCACTAGGACACTACAGGACTATTGTATTTCATGGGGGAAAGGCAGTAAAAATTAACACAAAACAGAGCTGAACGTGTAGAATGACAGTCTGTGAAGAATTAAAAGAAACTATTGAGAGTACAAGTTTCACTCATTATAGTACCGAAAAGTAAAAGAGTGCTTAAGGTTTTAAAAGTTGGGTAATTTCAAATTGTAAATCTGAAAAGAAAAATAACTTTAAAATTCAAAATATAAAATTACTTATCAGTTGAATCAACGATGTTAGATTCATAAACACTGTGCATCTATAATTCATTTTGTTTAAAAGATGGCTTATAAACAAGCTATGCCAGCACACTTATCATTTCACTTAACTTCCCAAAGACACTGTATTAGAAATGTACTGTCAACGCCTCCATTTTACAGATAAGGAAATTGAGACTTGTAGATGTAAAATGACTCAGTATAAAATGATTCAGTAACGGGCAGACGTGAGTTTTGATTCCAACTCTTTCACTTATTAGCTATGAGATTCTTCTTTCTTTCCAAGATACCTTTACTTTGAATTTCAAGACTAACAACATCAAATAATGTTCACAAGGATTAAAGACAAACTACTGTCAAAAATGGGACAAGAAATGTCCTAAAATAGCATACTGAAATGGAACTAAATGCTTAATAAATTAGAGGTAGAGAGGAAATCAGGATATACCCACTCCATCAAGTAATGTCTTCAAAACACTGTTATGAGAAGGGCTTAAGAAATGCCTTCAGAAAAAAAAAAAAAAAACCAGCAAGAGAATGCCAAGAGTCAGGATTAATTACAAAATAAATAACTAAATATATTTGGTGGAGAAGGTTCCTCACTTTTATCTGAAGTGTATATACTTAGTTATCTTCAGTGGAGAATGCCCTAAAAAACAGTTTGATGATTTTTGTACTGTAGGAAAAAAACGCAGTTATAATTACAAACAGTAGACTCTGATTAAAGTAAGTAAAACCAGTAAATAAATTACCAAAAGGTAAATTTTTTCTCATAAATTTGTTAGCCCTACTCTGAATAGGGCTACCCACCTAATCTTCCTAAACTCCAGTTCTGATCACATCATTCACCTGTTTGGAAAACCTCAGTAACTGCAGGAAAAAAACCCAAAGTCTTCCACCTGACATGCAGGCCCTGGCCAGACCCTCCTTTCTAGCTTTTCTGCTCGGTACTATCCATGATGATTTCTATTGTTGAGGGGGGAAAAGCCAAGAGTCTCCAGGCTCACTCCTCCAGCTCTTCTCAGAAGTGAGCAAACTGAGAAGCATGCCCATCACCACCACCATCGGGCAAAATCCAGTTACCAGCCTATGGCCTTGCCAAAGACTTCCCTGCCATCCTTCTCTCCTCCAGATGCCCACAGCACTCCCTTCCCCGCTTCCAGAGCTCAGCACTTTTCTACAGTACTGGACCTATGCCCACATCTTACCCACCATACTTAACAAGTCTGTCTTACTCATCATCTCTGTATCCCCCAGAGCAAAACACACACCACTTTGTACAAAGCTATGCTTAGTCCATTTGGGTAGAAAGAAATGAGGGTATCAGAAAACACCTTTAAAAACAGAAACTGAGGGCACCTATTTTTCCAAACAATTCCAGGCATCATCATCTTATTTTTCTATTAACCAAGATAATCACCTTAATGATTCAATAAAGTAAGCCTAATATTAAACTAAACGATACTCTAATGGAATAAACACTATTTTGGCACATTTATAATGAGAAATCTCATGCCATCTTTTAAGATTCATACAAGGAAAATGTGAGGAGTGTAGGACTTACTATCTTCACCTGCATGATTGGTTCTCATGGGTTAAGACTGACCTAAAAGGTTGTTATCTTCAAAAAGGTACTGAATTCTAAGAGAAGCAAGAAGAAAATAGAAATGGCTCTGGAGTAAGTCCTATGATAATATGTTTTGGGATATACAGTCCTCCTGAATCATGTAAGTTTAGGTCTGGGAGGTGCCTGAAAAAATAATGTAGCCAATCCTTTGTATCACAAACACCAAAGAATCTAAGAAATTCTAAACTGAGCTAAGTGACTGAGGGATTTTTTTTTTTTTTTTTAAAGAATATTGTAAGAAAAGGCAGCAACCTAACCTCCTGGCCAGGTATTTCTCATTTGCATGAACTTATTATATCAACCAGGTGATGAGCTCATGTTTCTGAATGAATTTGCCCCTCAGCGTTTTCTCAAATGCAGCTCATTTTTCCAAAACACGCTTTCCTCTTGGTTTTTCTTTCCCCAATGCACCTCGTACTGTGGAGCTTCCAATTCCCCACAGGCTTAAAAACAGTAAAAAAAAAAAAAAAAAAAGTAGACTAGTGGCTACTTTTTTTTTTTTTTAAACTACAGGCATTGTCATAATCTCTCCTTCATACAAAGCATTTATCAGATGGAAGTATGGAAGATCTTCCTTTCACCGCTCAAGGTGGCACAGAAAATGAGGGCAGAAAGCAGGAACAAGGAAAAAGTGAAGGGGTACCTGCGCAAGAAAGCAGCAGCCGTGGCTATCAGACCGAAGCCATAAGACAAGAAACGCACTATTTTATTCTTCTGGAACACTTAAATATATTGTGTAACAGTCACAAAGAACTTTTAGGATATACGTATATAAACACAATATAAGCTTATCTTCCAGAAAAGCCAACCAACCCAAATACCAATATCTCGACCGTATCTCAACCAGCTCTGCGGCTGGTGCCTCACTGGTAGTCATCCTCTACTTACCTCTGCTGCACAACAGGGCCCTGTGAGATAGAATTCAGGGATATTCATTCCGTCTTAGGAGAATGACACTGTAAATAACTTAAATACCACTGCCTCTCATGTGTTCAAAACAGAGCATCTAAAGAAAAACACCGACTCACATTTACCAGGAATGGATTCACTGGGTAATCACCGGAGCTCCTCGGAACTCACACGTGTAGCCCAGCTCTGCGATCACTGCTACCACCTTGCTCGCTGGCACGATCCAAGGACGCCTGGATTAAGATAAACGCCTTAAGTAGCGGTGCTGACACAATTCAGTTCCTAACGCTTATGTCAGAAGCGGCCCAGCCCCGGGTCAGGAAATAATACGACTGATACTAGAACCCAATGGTAAACATAAATATCTTTAGGAGGTAGTGTTCCTTTTCCAATCGTAAAATTGATTCCCAAATTATTTTACTCTTTTCACTGAACCAAACAGAAACAGGTAGAAAATAATTCCAAAGAGATGGAAAGTATGCAGAGCCATTATTACTTAAATATAATGAATTTAAAAAGACTTCGCAAGAGAAATAAGATCACACTCTAGCAACACGAGACTTCTTTAAGGAAAAAGAACACACTTGTGCGTGCACACACATCATACAAGTGTACTTGGTCCCTGAGTGATGTGGGTGCTGCCCTGTGCTGCCAGCTCCTAGAATTGGTCTCCTTTTGCATCCCATGTTCTATGTCCTAACACTTCTCCACAGTGAGCAAGTTGGGTGATGGGGAGGCCTCCACACCTATTCTAAGGCAAGCAGCTTAGAGACAGGAAAAAAAGGAGTTGATCAAAAAGGAGATTCTTTATACCACACTGAACAAACTTTTTGGAATAAATTAAGCACAGCATCATAAGAAACACAGAGCAATGCCAGAAAAAAAGAAAGAAACAGAATTTTCTTAATTCTGTTTCTTCCTACTTTAGTCACTCAGGATATTTCCATTATATTCCTCCAACACTTAAGCTGTCATCTCTAGTGGAATTTCCCCACCCACCCCAATCATTTGAAAAACTTCTGGAAAAAACCCAAAAGTATAATCAACTTTGCCAAATGACATTCAGATTTTGTCCCCACCCTAATATTTGGCTTTTCATCCTTATTTCTCGATCTCTTTCCATTCTTACTCCCTTTCCGTCTTCCCCCAACTACAAACATATCCCAGCAATTATTTCCTTTCTTCCCCACTCCCTAACTCCTGAGATTTTCAACAGTAAGTTTCTTCATTCCCCTCATCCCAACTTCAATTCTTCTCTCAATATAGAAAGTCAAGAAATGTACAAAATCATAAGTCTTCAAGATGCAGAATTTAATATGCTGAAGACTTCTTGTAGAGGAATTCTTCCAAGAAAAACAAAAACAGGATTCTCCATCACCTACTTTTCAGACAGCCCTCCAGGAGCCCTCCCGTCAGCTGTTTTATATGGTTTCTTCTAGATTAACTAAGGTCAAACAGAGGTGACAGTGAGTCTGAGGCTGTGTGTGCCAGTATATTGTCTGAATCCATAACAACTGCCTCAAAAAGGACATCTAAATACCCACCGACCAAAGCAATGTGCAAATCATGCTAGACTTGCTTTTTCTGCAGAGATATTCCTGAAATCCGCATTACCAGCAGGACTATCAACTCACAGAGAGGAGAGAGGAGGCCATGTTCCCTAATTTGCCTTAAATGTGTTCAGAACCCTTTTAACAAGTTATAGTAATAATAGGGTGAGCCTACAAGGTGCCCTGCTAGTACTACGGAGATGAGACAAAGCGGAGGGGAGAGAAGTAGAAGGAAAGAAGGAAAATGACAAGACAACGTCCTTGGCCTTGAGCTGAGTCCAGACTGCTCATTCACACAACCCCGTGGAAGGTTAACATTCATAACGTGCCCACATTTCAAGATAACAGTTGAAGAAATGCCGTTAAGACTTGTGTGAGCAACTGCCAAAGGAATTATACAGCTAAGAACTCCTACAGGAATTCAGCAAAATAAGGCAAATATAATTCCAGAGTAGAAGAAATTTGGCATAGGAGATGATAACTAACAGTTTGGCAAAACCACTAAAAAGTTTGGAGACATTTATTGTTTTAACATGGCAGAAAAGAAACACTTCAAAGACACTTATGCTTAGTGTAAAACATACATTTTCAAACTTCACTCCTTTCAGGTTCACATCAAATAATCCTAAAATAGCAGCAATCCAGCCATCTCATAATGGTTTCTAAACTTCTCCAAATCACTTGGGGCAAATTAAGTTAACTACACAGGTGTGTTTGGGTAGTCTCAATGTTTCACTTTTTTTCAGACTCAAAGTTATATGAGATGGATTCAATAAATTCTCTGGGGCAATGCTTTCTAATTTATCCTAGAGGATAATACTTCACAAATTTTCACCAGTTAAATAGGCAGAATGGGATAGTTAAAAGTATACTGGGCTAGGTGGAACCAGTTCTAATGCCAGCTCTGAAAGTCATGGGAATTAAGAGCAAGTCATTTCACTTCATTTTACTAAATTTTCTCATCTATAAAATAAAGACAGGGAGGATTCATTACCTCTTAAAGTACCTCATAGTTCTAAAGTTCTACATTCTAAAAAAACTACTTGGCATGGCAAAACCAAACATATAGTATGAGCCCTACTTTGTGAAACGTATACAAATATGCATTTACTGAAGTATTTAAACCACAGAATGTATGGTTATAAATAATAAAAACAATATAATATTAAATGATTATGTCTGAAAGTGGGAATAAGGCTGGCTCTTATTATTTGTTTCTCTGTATTCCAAGTTTTATTCAACAAACACATACATTTATCATGAAAAAGATTCAATCCCTTTCATCCAAGCTTGACATTTGGAATCAGAGCTCTTCAGCCTCTATGAAATACACGGGATATCAGAGTTCTCTTGGAAACATTACAGGCCCGACTTGGATTAGGGGGAAAGCCCCTCAACTTTGTTTTTCCACAACTACTTTTCTCATCTAGTCTGAATCCCCTCCACTGTCCCCACCCTTCCCCATAAAAATCTCTTGGGAGTGATTGAACGCAAGTAACCTAAAACTGGAATTTCTGGAAGTGCGTGGTCTTCCAAAAGCACTGTATTTTCATCTCCCTACTTCCACACACACACCCAGAATTGGATTTCATACTTATTTTGCAACAAAACCTCACAGCAGTACTTAAACGTCCTTTAAAAAAAAAAAAAAAAAAAAAAAAAAAAAAGGCATGGGCAGGCTATATTAAAAAAAAAAAAAAAAGAATGATTTAGCACCTGTGGAGGTGATGTCATTACCAGCCATGGCTCTGAACTGTCTCTGGAATGCAGCTTAGGCCACCCAATGCTATTTAACATAAAAACAGTCTTTCCTGGCCCAAGAAACCTCACAGTCACACTTGACTGTACTCGGCTTAGGAATCCAGCATTTACAACTTTTCAGCTTTAAACATTTCGTAGAGCACAGCAGATACAACCAGCACCATCCTTGAAGGTCAAACTTCAGCAGCTCTAAACCGTTACTTAACATCCAGCAGGCCTGAGAAGGACTAATTCTGCACGCCTGTCTATAGGCAACCCCTGACTCATGATAGGCCAGATTTTGAGTCATTGCCTTGGGGGGAAAAAAAACATACATGCACGCCAACCCAAGATGAAGTGAGGACTTGCCTGGGGACAGAGTGAGCACAGTGGGGGTTGAGAGGAGGATGACACAAGGGAAGCTGGAGACGAGAGCCTCAATCCTTATTCTGTAAAATGAAGCTAAGAAAACCTAATTCTTGGCTATCTGTAGGTAAGATAAAATAATATAGAATGACGGTTTCTGACATAAAGTAAACTCTAAGTAAATGTTAGCTATTATTATTTTTCTCCCCCAGAAACAGTCATTAAAAGGAATATTAATTCCCCAAGCCTGCTTAAGAAGGTCCAATTAATCTATAACACACCTGAAAGTACTTGAAAACTTAACTGCAAATTTTAACACTTCTAAGGAAAACACACATAAGGAGTTTCAATTAAAACACATTTGCTCCCCAGAAGAATGAGCGGGGGATGACCCTTTCTGCCATCCTTCATTCATACTAGACAGCCCGATGAAGAATCCTGATCCCACCACTGCTCCAGCCAGGGGCCCACCCAGAGATTGGGTACCTGACCAGGGGTTGGCATGGCAACTCTTGGAAACTGGGGATAAGGATCCATGGGAAACTGGGCCTCCGCCCAAACCACCTAACTCCCCACTCCACAGTGCCCTGATCCCTTTTTTAAGAGCCACGGAACTGTGGCCACCTGCTTCCCACTGCCAACACCCGACCAACATGGTCCAGTACGAAGGGAAACGAAACTCTCCACCTCCCAAGTTCAGTCTAGAAAGCCACACAAGGCCTTACAATTTACTGTCAAGATTTTACTACTCAAAGCAATGGGAGGGCTTCCCTGAAGGCGCAGTGGTTGAGAGTCTGCCTAGCGATGCAGGGGACACGGGTTCGTGCCCCAGTCTGGGAAGATCCCACATGCCCCAGAGTGACTGGGCCCGTGAGCCATGGCCGCGGAGCCTGCGCGTCCGGAGCCTGTGCTCCACAACGGGAGAGGCCACAACAGTGAGAGGCCCGCGTACTAAAAAAAAAAAAAAAAAAAAAAAAAAAAAGCAATGGGAGATGGACCAGGAACATCCAGATGTGTTTGTCTGTTTCACATTTCTAAAGGCAAAGCCAAGATCACACTGGGATGCTAATGCTAATTTATTTTTTAAAAATCATCAGGACAGCAGAAGAAGCCAGAACTTGTATCTCACAATTCCCACGACTGTCTACTTGATCTTTCACTGAGTTTTTTCCCCTCACAACCCTCTAAAAATTAATTTTCAATTTTCTACGGCTGATTACGTGTTATATGGTCACCATAACTCTAAGTTGCAGAAAGCTCTCTCCCTATGACCCAGAGCACATCAAAAGCCCCCTCTCCTCACCCCCCAGCTTTTACAGAAGTACAGAATCTTGGCGATGACCCACACACCGACTTTTTTCCAATCTATTTCCCTCAGTCTGACAGGGAAGCTCCACAGACCCAGTGTTGAGCCAGAAGGTCAACCGATACCTGGGTCATACTTTTCTCTACCACCCGACCACGTGTAGTCTCTACTAGGGGAGATGGGGGCTGAATCCCAAATCGAAATCGTTTTTATTACCCATACTCCTACCTACTCCTTTCTCTAAGGCACAGAGCAGAGGGGTGTGGGTGTGGGTGTGGGTATGGGTGCATGCGCGCACGCGTGCGCGTTGGTTCCTACTTTAAAAGCGAACCCCGTGATCCTGCCCTCCGCACCCTCAGTTACCCATTGCCACGATTCCCAAACACTAGCTTTCAATTTTTTTGTGACCCAGAGTAAAACATTTACATCCCAACCCAGTTCACAAATACACGGTAAACACACCCAGTTTTAGTGGAAACACAGTTTTCAAATGGTCGCTCTGATCAGGCCTAAAGCCTAAGCCCAGGCATTCTGTGCCAAATCCAGCCCCAGCCCCTCTCCGCAGTGAGCCTTCTCCCTGCCAGCGGGCTGCCTCAGCGGAAAAAGGGGCACCTCTTTCCTTCCACTCCCCTTTCTCTTTCTTCTCCCAAGGGGAAGATTCATGCAGTGGCAGAGCTCCACTCCAGCCAGGGAGGTGGATCCAAGGTACGATAATTGCTGATGGAAAACTTTTCCCAAAGGGGAAGGCTTCTTTTTTCAATTCAGGTAGAATTCTGTGTAGGCTAGATAAAGCCCCAACTCTCATGCTGTTTATTCATTTTCTAAATGCCAGTCACGACCTTCTAAAATGATTTCTTGGGAAATCCTGCCCCAGACCTATATATAATCCTACCATTACCTCATTTTCGTTCGTCCCAACCTCTGATCCCCTTCCGCCCTGCTTCCTGAACCACCACCCCCAACTACTTTGGCCCTGAGCAGCCTGTGCCTCCACCACCTTCCCGCTGCCCTGTCTTCACTACCCTACTTCCGCAGCTTGGATTCCAGGGGCCACCACTAGATCCTCAGCTCCCAGCCCCGCTGTCCTCCAGCACATCTGTGTGCTCTGTGGCTCCACCTAACTCCAGCCTTACTTCAGCCTTGCACCCATGCCGCCAAAAAAAAAAACATGTGATGATAACTTTTCTCCATTCAAATTCGTGGTCACGAACTTTAACAGGACTCGTAGAGATCTCGATATATCCTACGACAGTTCCCTAGTCAACCCACACCGCCACTCTCCTGAACATAGATTTCACACTTATACATAAAGCAAAAAAAATGACAGACAAAAAATATGACACTGGATACTGGATCTTCCTATGATCTCAGCCACAATCTAACTACAGCTGTCCTCCAATAAAGAAAACCAGAGAGTGTTCAACAAAGTCAATGTTATAAGTAAAGAAACAAAAAAGTTACTAGCCATTCTTTTTCTTAAAAAATCTGCCCAGTACAAGGCTGACTTCCAATATTAACAAGTTTAAGGGCATTTAACCATTAAAGAAGAAAAGAAAAAGTCTTGGTTTTCTCTTATTTTACAAAAATGTTTGGTAATATTCTCTCAATTCTCTTACCAAAGTAGTCCATGTGCAACTCTGCCCTGCCTCTCTAATCACTGTCAGGCATAACAGTTCATTGTCCAAATATAATTTGTTCAGCCATGCAAACACCTGTGCAATCAGGCATGTTCAATTTACAAGGGACAAGTCCAACGGCGTGGCCACAGTGATAAGCACTGGTGCCTGGCTAGTGGGCCTTTTGCTGAAAGAAACAGCTTTTCCCATAATTATCTCTGTTTTGAATCAAAATGTCTAATAAACGTTTTTATGTAATTCAACAGAAAAACAAAACAGGTGCATTACAGAGTTGCTGTTTATTCTAACCCAGGCCACTAACAGTGGCACTCAGGCACATAATAAACCCCAGAGCAAAATAAAGCTGTGTCTCTTGAAATTCAGGGGCCAGGAGAAGTGAAAGCTAAGTTAGCAAATTTGCCCAAGGAGACAATAAAAGGTCAAGACCAGAACTCAATGTGCTGTAAGAGAGCTGCCACAGGGAAATCACTGCAGCGTTTCAAGGGTTACTTCTATCACTTTAAAACTCAGTTCTTGAGACTTCCCTGGTGGCACAGTGGTTAAGAATCTGCCTGCCAATGCAGGGGACACAGGTTTGATCCCTGCTCTGGGAAGATCCCACGTGCCGCAGAGCAACTAAGCCCGTGCGCCACAACTGAGCCTGTGCTCTAGAGCCCACGAGCCACAACTACTGAACTCGTGTGCCATAACTACTGAAACCCACGCACCTAGAGCCCGTGATCCACGACAAGAGAAGCCACTGCAATGAGAAGCCCACGCACCGTAACGAAGAGTAGCCCCTGCTCACTGCAACTAGAGAAAGCCTGCACACAGCAATGAAGACCCAACGCAGCCAATATCTATCTATCTATCTATCTATCTATCTATCTATCTATCTATCTATCTATCTCAGTTCTTGCTGGAGAGGGGCCATACACGACCTGACTACTCAGTTGAGAAATCCAGACTGAAACCACATATGCCAGAAAATAGGTAGATTTGAGAACATGCAAAGGCTATATGTCCTTCAGAGCAAGAGGGTAATTTAGCTTAGAGGAACCTCAGGTAAAAGACATGAACACCACTTAGACCTGCAGATATGGCCGAGGCCACGGGCTAGCCTTCCCGCCTCAGTCAGCCAGACTGCTAACATTTAAAAAAAAAAAAAAATGCACAGCACAAGCAACACCAATAAGGTCATGTTAACATAACAATTCCTACCCTTCACTTACTTAGGCTCCTTTCTGGCACCCTGAGTTTCCAAAGCTCTACCAACTGTCTTCTGTTACTGAGTTTTAAGATTCCTCAGGTGTTTCTTCCTCCTCTTACTCCTCCCTCCCCCTCCATTCATCCACTCCATGTGTAGAGAATGGCCACTATATACCGAGCACTGTGCTAGGACACATAACCTAGTAAGGGCTGCAGGAGAGGAAGCCAATGATTACAATTCACTCTGAGAAATACCTACTTAAAGCAACCTGCAAAAAAGCAGATGCGCAGAGAATGATGGTAAAATCCATCTCTGAAGGATGAAGTTGCAAAGAAAGGAGGTACAGCCTCCCAAGTACTTGCAAAGACATCAAGATACCAGTACAGGTTGCTCCTTGCAACTTGTTACATTTAATCAAAATCACAAAGGTTAGGCCCAAGAATTCACAAGACAAAATGCAAAAGTCAGTCAATTTCCCTACAAATATGGCAGCTATGCGATAGCTATTGGACCTAGAGATTTCTTCTTTTTCAGATTATCTGAAAATTCCATTCATCCATTCTATTTGTTTTCAGTTTACAAAAGCTAGTCAACAGTTGGCACTGTCGGTATGTGTGGGCCTATGAAGATCACTCACAATTGTATCCTCTGAACTCAATATAACGGTGAGAGGCACACTACGACCTTCATCCCAGTCAAAACTTCAGTGGGTATTCCTTCCATTCTTTTGCTTTTCTCCCACCCCAAGCTAAGGTATTTCATGTAGCATTCTCATGAGGTAGTCAACTAATCCTGGCTAAGATAATGGCAGATAATAATAGTTGAAGGTGTGACCTCATCTAGGTCAGGACAGGGGATGAAGGTAAGGAGCAGCTAGAAGATAGAATCCAGTGCAAGGTCAACTTGTGTCATTTGGCTTAGGGCTAGGTGAGCAGACAGATGGATACCCTCATCCGCCACCTCTAGAATAGAGAATAAAAACTTGCCAAATTAACAGAGCTGTTCTTTTATTTTTAAAAAAATCTTACAGGACTTCCCTGGGTGCACAGTGGTTAAGAAGCCGCCTGCCAATGCAGGGAACGTGGGCTCGAGCCCTGGTCCGGGAAGAGCCCACATGCCGCAGAGCAACTAAGCCCATGCACCACAGCTACTGAGCCTGCACTCTAGACCCCGTGAGCCACAACTACTGAAACTCGTGCTCTGCAACAAGAGAAGCTACCGCAATGAGAAGCCCATGCACAGAAAAGAAGACCCAACGCAGCCAAAAATAAATTAATTAATTAAATAAATTTTTTTTAAAAAATCTCACAAAAACAGAAACAGTTTCTAATAAGATTTGGTCTGTGCCCTATGTTAGCTAGGTCAGGGTATTTCAACCTCTGCACTCTTTGACATTTTGGCCAGATAATTCTTTGTTGTCTGAAGAGCTGTCCTGTGCATTGTAGGATGTTTAGCAGCATTCCTGGCCTCTACACAGAAATGCTAGTAGCGCATCCTCAAGTCATGGCAATCAAAAATGTCTCCAGACATTGCCAAATGTTCCCTACAGGACAAAAATCACCTATCCATCCCCATCCCAGTTGAGAATCACTGTGCTAGATTATGAGCACCAGCCTATTTACTAAATAAAGAAGACACTGATGTTGATGAACAGGGCAAAATGTTAAGAAAAGGGTGACACCTTGGGCTTCCCTGGTGGCGCACCGGTTGAGAGCCCGCCTGACAATGCAGGGGACACGGGTTTGTGCCCCGGTCTGGGAGGATCCCACATGCCGCGGAGCGGCTGGGCCCGTGAGCCATGGCCGCTGAGCCTGGGCGTCCGGAGCCTGTGCTCCGCAACGGGAGAGGCCACAACAGTGAGAGGCCCGCGTACCGCAAAAAAAAAAAAGGGTGATACCTTAATCATCTATTGTCTGTAGTTTAATGAAAAGCTAATAGATATCCCCAAGAGAAGAGGGAGGTCAAAATTATGGCCAAAAAAGTAAAGTCTGGAGCAACAATAAGGCAACAACAAGTTGTTTTGTGAGTAACTGCAGATGCCTTTTTGCCATTTGGGTCAGTTTGTTTGTTTGTTTATTTTGGATTTAAGTTATTAAGAAACAATTTAGGCAACAATAAGTATACAGATCCTCAGATCTGGTGAAAGCTGCAACTGAAAGAGAGCTTAGTGAAAACATTAAAACTAAATCAAACCAAGTCTATCTTTATTCCACATATCCAAGCCCATTCTACCAAAAAAAAAAATCTTTAACAGATTTTAATTCTACAAAATGAGTATCTGAAATAGTAACTATTCTGATATAATTAGTAACGCACAGACCAGACTCCAAATCCTGGCCGCTTTCAACCATTTTCTAGTTACCTGACACTTATCCTAAGCTTTTTCCCTCTCCAGAGAAATAAATGACATAGCCAATATAAGGACATGAGCATGGTGCCCGGCACACTGTCAGTACCATGAAGTGGTAATTACCAGTAGTTTCACATATGTTTTATAAACATACTTCTAATACAAAATGGAACACACCACCCAAGAGAACTAAGAAAACACACGCCTAATAAGTTAACTAAAAAAATCCATTCCTGGGCTTCCCTGGTGGCGCAGTGGTTGAGAGTCGCCTGCCGATGCAGGGGACACGAGTTTGTGCCCCGGTCTGGGAGGATCCCACATGCCGCGGAGCGGCTGGGACCGTGAGCCATGGCCGCTGAGCCTGGGCGTCCGGAGCCTGTGCTCCGCAACGGGAGAGGCCACAACAGTGAGAGGCCCGCGTACCGCCAAAAAAAAAAAAAAAAAAAAATCCATTCCTGCAAAAACACACGCATTAGATGCCAAGATTTACCTGCACTTTTTAAGGCAGGAGAAAAACAGATTACGCTCCAAGCCCATGGTTACAGTAAAAGCAAAGTATAAATGCTGCCCTTTTTTAAGTACCACACTATGCACCACTTGGGCTACCTCCAAATATATTTCCCCAGGTTCTTATCCAAGTCAACCAAAACACCACTTTAAGCAGTTGAGTTTTAAAATTCACTATATAAAATTTCTATAAAGCCCAACAATCAAGTAGGAAAGAAGAGCATTTTCTCACACATACCCAGAACCAGTTTGCAGTTGCTGTTTTTGCCTCACAGAAGTTGTTTTCCAGCCACAAGCTACTACAAATTGTTCAGACCTTTTGGCAGCAACACAGGAAACTGCCCTTTTCACCCGTTCTCCCACAAAAATGTAGTCAATTTCTAGGCAGGCCCATCTCTCAAGGCTACTTGCTTTATGGAGCCAAATACACACCATTTTTCATTTAGCAATATGAAATGGTCCCAAATACCTTGCATTTTTGTGAAGAAAGCTGAAAAGTCACCAGAAGACCTGTGGGCAAAGCTCTGTATTAAGTCAGCTCATGAACTGCTAACCCCACACTTTACACCGGCAGTTAAAATTTACAGGGCATTTGGCATCACAGCTGTTTCTGTTTTATCCAAATCATCCGGGCGGGATGCAATAGGCAACATGTGAAGCCATTTCCCGAGCTTAATTGTCCTTGGCTTCTCACTATTCTCAACTTGTCATGTTTCAAATAAGTAGTCAAAGTAGGTACATCTGCCTTTTGATTAAAAAAAAAAAAAACCTCACATCTTCTTTTTGAATCTCGGGTTTTTCTACAATCTTAAGGATCACACAAAGCCGCAAAGATGAAGTTTGTCTCAGCTTAATATTCAGGCATACAAAATAAATCTATATTTTTCTCCTTCAATTATTTCAGCGGAGGTGACAGCAAGCGGTGGTAAATTACTCAACAGCTGTAACATATTTAACTTCCAAAAATAAAGGCAAAATTGCCTTTTGAATGCAAAATAAAAGAAGAACCTTTGAAAACCACGAATTCCTTTGTATCCCATTTGGCTTAAAATTTCACAGATCATTTATAAATAAACAAATCCAAAACAAACAAACAAACAAACAAACTGACCCAAATGGCAAAAAGGCATCTGCAGTTACTCACAAAATAACGCTGGACACTACTCTGCCCTGGGAGAGTCAAATGCCAAAATGCAATCTGGTGAACCGAGTTCATAATTCACAAACTGAAAAAGAAAATCAGCCCAGTATTTTCCAGGGAACATTTCCTGTCTCCCCAGAATGACTTACAACCTCAAACAAGTTCCAATCATGACGCAAAGGTAACCTCTCCAAAAGGGTACAATGTCAGAAACTGTCCAGAAACCACACAGACAAAAATGATAAGCAAAGGAAACTCGATTCAATTACACACACCCATTACTTTGATTTAATAAAAGACAACCACATTTTTCAGAGTCTAATATTAACACTAATTTAAAATATGTTCAAGTTCAGAACTCCTTTTCAAAGGTATACTAAATTTTTCCAGCAAATAAATCCTACAGACTATACTGGGAAGAAAACTAGAAGGCAAACCAAAGAATCCAAATTGAAAATTCAAAGGCAGTATCTTACCTGTCTAGTAGGTAAAGAGACCTGGCTTGCCTGAAGCTAGTAAGTACAGGAGGCACACCCTGTAGGTTATCTTTCCAATTTAAACAGATAAATTGCAGGTGTAAAACAAGCACTAATTGAGAACATGCTTTCATTCACTGCTTGATTTAACCTTAACCGGTAATAAACCAGACCATCTTTCATCTCCTTCCACAAAACAGAATATCAAAGAGATTTTGCACTACTGTTTATCAGCTTAACAGCATCTTCAAAGTACATCTAATTGTTACTGTTTTTGAGAAAGTGTCTATTGAAGGCGTAGGAAGAAATGGCCTCCTTGTTAGAGATGTCTTTACCCTGGGGGGTCTGAGGTAGTCAACGCCAGCAGGAAACAGGCTGTAAGACAATCACCAAAGAAAGAAAAAGAATCATTCCTTGAGTTAACTGCCTACACCTTCACAAAACTTACTTTCGAATAAGTAAACAACAACAGAAGAACAGCTGCCCCAAGGTTATCCAGAGGCCTGGCATAAGAAGTCAAAGCACTCAAGTTCACTGTTCAAACACATGGGTTTTCTGGCCCACGTCAGAAAAGTTCAGCCTGAGAACATTTAATTCAGATTTGAGCTAAACGGGCAATTAAAGAATCTCTTTACTACTGTTACATTTTTAAATTTCTCACACCACTAGAAAACTCATCCTAAAATATAATTGGACTCTTTTAAACAGCAGAAGAGATGAAAAATGTAGAATCGGTCACTAATTTATCTCAGTGCTCATCCTGCTTTCACCTATATTCAATTAGTATTTATTGTGCAGTTACTATATTAAAAGCACAGCTAACACTGAGAGGGGTAAAGACTGCACAAAACAGAGCTGTATTTACTACCAAATAGGTGATGTCTGTCTGCATCTGTATTTACACACAGTAAGTTGAGGGTGTTTTGTGTGTTTTTGTTTTCTTAATTATCTCTGTGTGGTTTACTTTCTATATGGCAAGAGCACTGAAGGCCCTTCATGTGTCTAAATAAAAAACTATACACATTTGGCTTCAATAAAGCCAGCAGTCTCTTGAAGATAGGTTCCAGCCATGAATTGTCCACATTTGTGTGCTGGAAAGGGTGAAAAGGGCAGTTTTCTGTGCTGCTGCCAATGGGCTGAACAATTCGCAGTAGCTTGTGTTAGAGAACAACTTCTTTAAGAAGACCTTCAAGCTGGCTTGCTATACTTGTGCAAACTAACATGCTTTTTCTCCATTTACTCTTATTTTGTTACACCTTTTCCAGTAAAACCCTTCCCTGGCATTTTATAATCATGGTTTTAAATGATCTTGCCTAGGAAAAGAGTGTTTGAAAATAATGCTTAACAGGTTAACTGAAAACCAATTTCAGCACACACCTAACATTTTAGCATTAAAAGTCTTTCTAGTCTTCTCCATCCATAATATTAATACAGTATTAACTTTGTCCAGGTATTCACTTCTGGGAAGTTCTTCCTGAATGCATCCGGCAAACATTTAGTAAGCACTTAATAAGGAAACACACATACACCACCAGGCTGTTTATGCACTGTGGAGAAAACCAAAATGAATGAGAAAAGCTCACAGTCCTTAAGAATTACTAATCTAGTAATGCAGAGAAAGAGAAAGGGCAGAACTCTGAGGCTGGAGGCGGGGGAGGTGTCAGAGAATCTGTTTTCCATAAATTTACTGGATGATTCTTGTGCATACTAAGGTTTAAGAACTAAGGTTTAATGTTTAAGAACTAAGATTTAAGGTTTGAGAACTGTATTCACCCCCGCCCCCAAAAGGCAATAAATTAGTAAGTCATTATTCACTTAAAAAAAGAAAAAAAAAAAGACTCAACACTAGATCACTCCAATTAGACAGTCACTATAGCTATATTTAAAATATCACTTCTGGGGGCTTCCCTCGTGGCGCAGTGGTTGAGAGTCTGCCTGCCGATGCAGGGGACGCGGGTTCGTGCCCCGGTCCGGGAAGATCCCACATGCCGCGGAGCGGCTGGGCCCGTGAGCCATGGCCGCTGAGCCTGCGCGTCCGGAGCCTGTGCTCCGCAAGGGAGAGGCCACAACAGTGAGAGGCCCGCGTACCGCAAAAAAAAAAAAAAAAAAAAAAAAAAAAGTCTTCAGTAAAATATCACTTCTTATGCCGCATAAATGAAGTACACCTAGACATTAAATTGTGTATTGGAAAAATATATAACTATGATAAAAAGAACTAAACTAAAACTCAGATAGGTTAAGTCCAACTAATGCCACTTAATTTGAATAAGAATTAAAATCCTGCCTATTATCTCAGAAAGCAATTAGAATAATTAAGTGAAAATATACATGAAAATGTTTTGCAAAGTGCTTTAAAAGCTTAGCTTACTATTGGTCAAGGAGCAGCTCTGTTTATAATATCCGCAGTAAAGAAGACCCTGTCAGGAATAAAAGAGGCAATGAACTAACACTGGTTGGATTTTAAAAATCTATTTTTGGCTTCCAGAACCTTTACTGATGAATAGAAAGTATTTGCCCATGTTTGCATCTCTCAGTAGCCAGGTAGTGACATTATTTGACATAGCTTTAATACTGCTTTCATACTTAACATAAATATTATCACCACATTCATAGCCTGCATTTTTAGTTCAAGACTAAGTTTTTCAGATTTACCTGTGCTCATATATGTAACTTCACGTAGTTCATATATTTAAGTCATAACATGTCAGTGACCACTTCTTCCATGTCTCCGTGCAAAGGTACAGGAATCTCTAGGGTTCCTACCTAGTGGAATGCGGGCTAGTGTGATATGGTCAATTTTACTTGCTATTGCCAAAATGTTCTCCCAGGATGGTTGTCCCAATTTATATTCTCACCAACAGTGAATGATAATAACAATTTCTCTACATGTTCCCCAACACTTGATATTTTTAAACTTATGGTTATGGTTCAGTCTCTGTTTTAACTTGGATTTCCTAGCTATTAGTGCTTACTTACTGGCCATTTGGTTTCCAGTTCTGTGAATTGCCTCCAGTCATCCTCAATTTTTCAATTAGGTTGTCTTTCTTTTTCTTATTAATTTATAGGAATTGTTCACATAAGCTAGCTTTTAATCCTTATAGGATACAGGCTAGAACAGACCATTTTTCTCATATTACTACAAGTATGGGAGTAAGTGATTCATGGCTGACATGCCTAGCCAAGAATGTCACCAAGGAACTGGCCTTTTAGCCTCCTGCTCTGCCATCTTTAACCAGTACCTTCAGCTTCTTCATTGCAAGACAGCTGTTGCAGCTCTAGACATTATATCCATATTCCAGGCAGAAGGAGGGAAAAAATGGAAAGAGAAAAACCAGACCCCATATTCAGGAAGCAAAGCTTTCTCAGAAATTCTTAGCTTACATCTCATTGCTCACAGCTGATGACTTTTGAAGGACCTCAAAGAAGACAGCCATTTTTAAATGGGTATAAAATTAGTAGAGTTAGTAAAGAAAGACTTAAAAGCAAGGTAAGCTACTAGTAATGTCTTTCAAACATGCTTCACAAACATATTCATAGACCTGTCGTTGCACTGCGGTATATTTTCATGTATGGAAGTTTATTTTAATAGAGTAAAATTCCTCAATCTTTTCCTTTATCATTTGTGCTTTCTGCTTCCTACTCCGAAACAATGCTTACATTTTCTTCTAAGAATTTTAAAGATTGGCTTTCCGCCTTTAAGCCTATCTATAATGCATCTATAATGAATTTGGGGATATGAAGTAAGGAATGAACTTTCATCTTTTTCCTGTATAAACAAATAAGTGGACATACCAGCCCTGTTTCTTTCACCTTTCCATACTGATTTAGACCACCTCTATAATATAACAAATTTCCTTATATTAGTTTATATGAAGTTTCTGGCTTGTAGCAGGTTCACTAGTCTAATTATCTATCCTTGCCCAACAGTTTTTTGGTTTGTTTTGGTTTTTTATAAATTTATTTATTTATTTTTGGCTGTGTTGGGCCTTGGTTGCTGCGCGTTGGCTTTCTCCAGTTGCAGCGAGCAGGGGCCACTCTTCGTTGCGGTGTGCGGGCCTCTCATTGCAGTGGCCTCTCTTGTTGTGGAGCACGGGCTCTAGGCGTGCGGGCCCCAGCAGCTGTGGCATGTGGGCTCAGTAGCTGTGGCTCGTGGGCTCTAGAGTGTAGGCTCAGTAGCTGTGGCGCACAGGCCCAGCTGCTCAGCGGCATGTGGGATCCTCTCGGACCAGGGCTGGAACCCGTGTCCCCTGCACTGGCAGGCAGATTCTCAACCACTGCGCCACCAGGGAAGTCCCACCTCAACAGTTTTAATAGCTTTGATATGTGTGGTAGGGCAAGTCTTCTCAACTTGTTCTTAAAAATTACTTTGCTCATTTCCATATGAATTTTAAGATCAACTGTTCCATAAAAACCCTGCCTGGATTTTGAGTGGACTTTCACTGAAATTATTGATGTATTCAGGGAAAACTGGTATGCTTATAATAACAAGCATTCCCATCTATGGACAATGAACAGCTCTCCATTTACTCGGCAGCCATTGTTTTACATCCTTCAATGTTCCATAATTTATCCATAAAGGTTTTACACATCTTGTTAGATTTGTTCATAGATACTCTGCATTATTAGAACTAGAAATAAGATCTTCTTTACATAGCATTTTTAAGTTTGGCAATCCATGATTCAACTGAGTTTTGCACACAAATATTATATAAACCATGAAAAATAATGATTCTTCCTTTCCAATACTTACGTTCATTTCTTTCTTATATTGTATTGACAAGTTTCAAGAACCACATAAATGACTAAAAGTAATTTTTTACTTTGAACTTAAGAATATTATTATCATACTGTTAAGTATAAAGTTAAATATTATTTTGAAAAATATTATTTAGCATATTAGAAAGTTATACTGCATTCCAAATTTAGTTAGTATTTTCAAGAATGTTGGCATTTCATAAAATGCCTTATCTAGCAAAACAATTATATGTTTCCCTTTCAGTTAGCAATATGATAAAATCTATTAAAGGAATATGAAAAGGCATATTATTCCTACATTTTTGAATTCTACTTGGTTATAACAGACTTTTTTTCTTTTTTTTTACTGGGTCCTTACATATATTTATGAGTGACATTAGCCTATAGTTTTCTTTCTTTCTTTTCCCCCCCCCATTATTCTGGTCAGTATTTGTTATCAGAGTTATGTTGGTCTTAATATTTTAAGAACAATGCTTTGATATAGTTCTAGAACAGGGAGTTTTCTGTTCCATGGTAATATGAAAGCACTTCCCTATGGTTAGGCCCAGCAATTCATATTTTTCAATCTTTTCTATGATTATTATTTTCAAGATTTTCTATATCTTCTGGAGGAAAAATTTATATTTTCCTAGGATTATTTCTCTTTTGCTGGTTATCTTCTAAATTATTACCAGAAGTATATCTTCAAAATATCTTCTACTAGTTCTAAGGGTGTAAAATTTTTTTCCCATTTTTTTTCCAGCTATATTAGCTAAATGTTTATCCTTTATTGGGCAACTTCCCATCTCTCCCCCACTCACAGAATTAGCTCTTAGGTACCAACTCCATTTTTTTTCCTCTTCTAATTTTTGTTCTTGTCATTAATTCCCTCTTCCTTATTTATCAGGGCTTATTCTTGGTTCTCTTTCTATTGTCTTAAATGTAATGCTTAGTTCATTTCAGTTTTTTTTTTTTTTTTTCATTTAGTATGACAGTAATTTAAAGCTATGAAAGTCTGGTTTCAGCTTTTGTGGCCTAAGTTTTGCTAGGTAGTATTTTCCTTGTTACTATGTTCTAAGTAATCTATAATTCTAGTTTTTATATTCTTCTTGACCCAAAGTGGTTTCCTCTTCCTCTATTGCTTACACGCATTCCAAGATGTTACAAACACTGGAGTTATCCACAGTTGAATGAAATGACAACAAAAAGACCAGTGAATTGATTTTCCATGTATCTCTCTCCATATTTGGTAAGATATGTCAATCAACAATTTATGCTCACTCTCTATATGGCGTCAACTCGCCCATCACTGATGATTATAATCAAAGTTGCTCAGTTTACTAATAGGATTTCCCATGAGCCCCTCACCCTTCAGCTCTCGATGTGCTGCTCACACTCTTGAAACAATTCTTGAGCTCACCTTGACCCCACCCTCTCTCACCCACTTAACGTGGTTTAGTGAAGCTCACCCAGAAGAATACCATGTCATTAGTGAAGCTCACCTGGAGGAATAACATTTCTGCAAGCATCATCTCAAGACTGGAGGACTTCCTATGTTATATGCTGGTGGTTCAAACTATCTGTTAGAAGCTATAGCAAGCAAGAATAAATGAAAAACACTAAAAATCCTACATAGACTCAAAGAACTGCATTCCAATTCGCTCCTGAGCAAAACCCTGGTGAAAATCACCAAACTAAAATAAAACAAAACAAACAAAAAAAAAAAATCAGGAAATATGGAAGGTATACACCCTTTTTTTTCCTAAAAAAATAACAAACCAACCAACCAACCCTAAGGAAAGAGGGAATCCCCTTTAAAAATGGTAATAATAAGAGCATCAGCTAATACTTCCCTAACACTTCCCATGTACCAGGCATTCTGCTGAGAGTTTTTGCATATGTTAACTGATCTAATCCTTACTAAGACCCTATGAAGTCGGTTCCATTCTTGTTCCCCTTTCATAGATGATGAAACTAAAGCACACAGCTGCTAAGTGACAAACCCAGGCATTCTAGTTCCAGTAGTGATCCTAATTACTACACTATACACCACATGCTCAATACCAGCTCCCATGGATAACTGTCTATCAGCTCTATAGTCAAACCTTCATAAAGTCTCTCATCAAAGGGAACAATCTCTTAATTGCTTTATTTTAAATAATAAATTACTAACATGCTTGAGTTCAAATCCTGGCTCAACCAATCAGGTGCTATACAAATGATTTACTCTCCTCAGTTTCCTCATCTGCAAAATGAATTTTTTTTCACTTTTTTTTTTTAAATAAATTTATTTATTTTATTTATTTATTTTTGGCTGTGTTGGGTCTTCGTTGCTGTGTGTGGGCTTTCTCCAGTTGCAGCGAGCGGGGGCTACTCTTTGTTGCGGTGCGCGGGCTTCACATTGCGGTGGCTTCTCTCGTTGTGGAGCATGGGGTCTAGGCGTGCAGGCTTCAGTAGTTGCAGCACGTGGGCTCAGTAGTTGTGGCTCACGGGCTTTAGAGCACAGGCTCAGTAGTTGTGGAGCAAGGGCTTAGCTGCTCCGCGGCATGTGGGATCTTCCCGGACCAGGGATCGAACCCGTGTTCCCTGAATTGGCAGGCGGATTCTCAACCACTGCGCCACCAGGGAAGCCCTGCAAAATGAATATTGATAGCACCTATCTCATAAATTGAGTGTGGGCTTTAAATGACTTAAAACATTCTAGTCATGGGCTTCCCTGGTGGCGCAATGGTTGAGAGTCCGCCTGCCGATGCAGAGGACACGGGTTCGTGCCCCGGTCCGGGAGAATCCCACATGCCGCGGAGTGGCTGGGCCCGTGAGTCATGGCTGCTGAGCCTGCGCGTCCGGAGCCTGTGCTCCGCAACGGGAAGAGGCCACAACGGTGAGAGGCCCGCGTACCGCAAATAAAAACAAACAAAAAAAACATTCTAGTTATATTACTGAACCTGGTACTTGGCAAGCAATCTGTGTCAGAACCATTATAAGAATAGTGTAATCACCATTAATCCATTGTTCCTAGGGGGTATTTCCTTCCAATTATAAAAAGTCATCATATGTAAGCCTTTTAAAAATATTTTAAAAATCAAATTCTGTAAGACACTGTGGATATTACATATATTAAGTAATCAAATATGTCTCTGGATAAAATTCTTGTGATATCATCTTACCAGATTCAACTCTAGAGCATGATTTCCATGAAAACAGGAATTTGTGTCTGTTTTGTAAATCATTCTATTTCCATCAGTTACAGCACTGCTTGGCACCAATACGTGTTTGTAGAATAAATGAGTAAAAAAGTGCTTAATCTCAAGCAATTTAGAAGGAAATGACGATGTTACGTCCTGGAAAACTATGTTAGATAAAAACTTTTCCACAAAAAGTTTCATGAAATGAAAGAATGGCAAAAGCAATCTTTCCATATTGATGAATGATATACTGCTATTTTAATATATATGTAATTACTAAGTAGTAAGTCAAACGCTTAAAGGATTTTATTATTTCATCTACCCTAAAAGTTTATACACCCACGATGACCTAAAAATCATCTGAAGGATGCAAACACCTTTCCTATGTATTTCTTTTCCTGCTCTCCTTCAGCTTCCCTCCAAAATTCCATCGAATCCTCAGGGAGCCAAAGATTTCAGTGGATACAAATGCAAACTGCCCTTTCTTGAAAAGAACTCTATGTCCACAGGATTATTTACCTTTCTTTTCATATCGAATAAATAAACCTTTTTAAAAACAAAATATTAGAGAAACCTTCCAGCTTATAAGTGGCAGGCGGCCATTATTATTTCATTCATTCAGGATCTATTTATTGAACACTCCCTGTGACTCAGGCACTGGGCTAAACTCTAAGAAAGGAAGAAGGTACGACACAACCCATGTTCTCCAAGCACTCCCTGTCACTGATGGAAACAGACATAAAGGCATAATTATAAAGCAATATGAAAGGTCTACAACGGGCAGGATCACAGAGGAAGGAGAAGCCATCTGCTGCGGGGGCCAGGGCAGTGCAAGAAAACTTCACTAGGATGAGCACCCTTTTAACTGAACTTGGAAGGTCAGTAGAAGTTTAACAGGTGATGACAAGGGAAACTAGGCAGAGGGAGTAACAGATACAAAAGCCCAAGTCATGGAACAACACGGCGTGTCCATGAGGGGAATGAGTAATTTGTATTTTGGTATCACTACCACATAGGGCTTACGGTTGAGAGTCTGGGGAAAGGAGGTAGCAGAGCTGCCAGGAAGGAGGGGTGCTCACCAAAAAGGGTCTTATATCCAGGCCGAGGAAGAGGCTAAGGCACTATTAAGTCTCCCCTGCTCAAGAGGTTCCCACTTCTGTCCTAGAATCACGTGTGACAGATGGCGAATAAGCAGGACCACTAACCAAAGCATTCACGTCAACGATGAGCACACGACAACTTATTTACGCTTTAACAATCAAGTTCCCAGACCAGACTGAGAGGTCTCTGACGTCTTATTACAGTTTATATCTCAGACATCTACTGCCGCAGTTCCTTTACTTAACAGATGTCAAGAGCCTGCAATGCACTAGAAATTATAATTAGCACTGGACACTCATGGATCTTACACTATCTCCTCCCAACTAATCGCAGGACCTCTCTGACGAAGTGATAGTTCAGGTGGCACCAGAGAATGAGAAAAGGTCAGCCTGTAGGATTTTCAACTCCTATCCTCTACTTACATCCTCAGCTGACGTTTAACAACAAATAACCTCCTCCTTAAAACACTTCTACTTGTATCCAAAGTCATCCTTCTCTGACTTCTCTGGTTTCTGGGTCCACTTCCTCTATATTCCTCGTTCTCTGAGTATCATTCCAAAACTCAGTACAGCTCATTTCCTTCTCCACCGGAGGCCTCATTCTACTCTGCTTATTTCAAGTTTGTTTTGTTTTGTTTTTAAAGCCATTTGCTTTTCTGATTGCTTTCATATAAATTATCTAATTGAGAGGCAATACAATGTAGTGGTTAAGAGTGTAAGCTCAGCAGTCAAACACACCTACAAGTCCCAAATCTACCCTTGGTAAATATGTGATCGTGGTTGCTTCTCTATGCCTGTTTCCCCTCCCATACAAGAGGGATAAGTATATCCAATTCCTACTTGTTTTGAAGATTAAATAAGACACTGCACACAGTAATCAGCATTGCACCACAGTTAGCTATTTTATTATTAATCATTCAAGCCAACATCCTAAGGAACTTAAGGAGCTTTTAAACAGATGGGTTCAAGATCAGACAGCCATTATTTCTAATGGAGACTGGCCAAATGTACATTTCTGGCCTTAATCACCAAAGTCACAATATCAAACTACTGGCCCATATTCATCTCCACTTGGATGATCTATGGTGGCTTTGTCAAAAATCAATCATCAGGCTTCCTTGGTGGTGCAGTGGTTAAGAATCCACCTGCCAATGCAGGGGACGAGAGTTTGAGCCCTGGTCCCAGAAGATCCCACATGCCGTGGAACAACTAAGCCTGTGCGCCACAACTACTAAGTCTGCACTCTAGAGCCCGCGAGCCACAGCTACTGAGCCCACATGCCACAACTATTGAAGCCCACGTGTCTAGAGCCCATGCTCCACAAGAGAGGCCACCGCACGCCGCAACTAAAGAAAGCCCGCGCGCAGCAACGAAGACCCAACATGGCCAAAAATAAACAAATAAATAAATAAATAAAATTTTTAATCAATCATTTTCCCACAAAATCAACTTCCTCTTAGGCTTTCACTTCCGAGTTGCTTCTAACTCCATCTTCTCCTTCACTCAAGTTTGTCATCACTAGCACCTGTCACCTGTTCTTTGCAAAGGTTGGTAGACTCATCCCTTTGTCTTCATTCCCACAGCAAACCCCCTCTCCTCCAAGTCCCCTAAAGTATGGAAATACTGTACAAGCAGAAAGGCAGCTCAGAGCCAGAATATCATGTGGGTAGAAGCTGACCCCGAGCTGACTTCCTGGTTGACTTCCCTGCCAGCAGTCTTGTCCTATTTCATATTGTATGCAGTTCATGGGGGCCAAAGGAAACCTAAATATAAGATTATCCCTTAATAGCACAGAAAAATCAGAAAATGAATCAAAGCAAAAGCTGTGCAAAATCACCTAAAAGATACCAAACAACCCAGGTCACTAAGATTTACAGCACTATGACTGAAAGTATTTAAATGACTTAAGAAAAGTTCGTCAACCTTAAGAGTGGCCAGCAATGAGAAGACAGAGAAAAGAAATTCAAAGAGAGAGAGTATGTGGTCAGGCAGACCCACATACTTAGTCCCTTCTAGCAAGAACAGCTTTATTGTGAGGATGGATGAGGGCAGGGACTGGATCCATTTTGTTGATGGTGTATGAACAACACACAGCACCTAGCCCTGGAACAGGCATGTAACAGATACAGAAAATATTAATGAATTACTCATAAGCCCTCTCTTATCATTATAACCGACCTTCCAGTTCTGATTCCACACTCACCGCTCCCTACCTGGCAGTGTGCCACGTGAGCAACAAGCAGAACTCTCACTAGCCAGGACGATGCGAATTTATTCCTCTTGCCCGTTATTTCCCACTATAATAAACTGGCATTCTAATAATCGAGAACCTTCTATCTCTTATAAAATTTCACTGTTTGTTTGTAGGTGTTGGGTTTTGGGTTCTTGCTTTTCTTGCTTGGCAAGAGGAGGAAGAGGGGCCTGATTCCTGTTTCCCAAGCCCCATTATTAACAAGATACTGACAGACGAGATCAAATTTGTCTCTCTAAGGTAAAGGTTCAAACTCTGAGCTAAAGTGAACTGAACAACATAAACGTCATGCCATGAGGGAAGCCACCAGGCATCAATAAACCTGTCTCTCCTGGCGTTCAACACCAGTGCAGGCCTTTCACCCCAACCACCCTGCACACCTCTGCCAAGTCTTATTCGTCTTTTTTAAATGTCATTTTCAGCTGGCCACAACTTAGCAGCTACAACTACCTACTGTCTCCTCTGGTTGCACGGAAGGCCTCTCCCCGTCCTCCGGCCATAGTCCAGACCCTCTGCCTTCATCCCAGTCTCGGCACAGATTGTACCCCTTTCACCTCCATTCTTCTGCTCCCCCACTTTCTAATCTGATTTATAAACTCATCCCAAACCTCTTCCTGTACTATCAATTCCTTTAGGTACCTCAATAACACATAATCTGGTCTTTAAATCACTGTCTTATTTTATCTAATTAGCTCAATTTTTTTTTTTTTTTTTTTTTTTTTTTTGCGGTATGCGGGCCTCTCACTGTTGTGGCCTCTCCCGTTGCGGAGCACAGGCTCCGGACGCGCAGGCTCAGCGGCCATGGCTCACGGGCCCAGCCGCTCCGCGGCATATGGGATCCTCCCAGACCGGGGCACGAACCCGTATCCCCTGCATCGGCAGGCAGACTCTCAACCACTTGCGCCACCAGGGAGGCCCTAATTAGCTCAATTTTGATGCTCATTACATAAGCTCAAGTACAAGAATTCTTACTGCTTTTTCATCCATCATTCCAAGCATGTATGGGACAAAACACATAGGAAAAATACATGTTTTCCTAATGAATTAAAATACTTGATAATAACCAAATTTTAAAAAGTTAAATTTCTTGTCTATATCAGAGTTGGGTTTGACATTTTTTTCTTCCCTCTGCAAGCCAGAACCATTAGATGTAATTGAATTCTTTAAATCTAAAATACACTTGGTCTTAACAGTAAGGCCTACAATTCAGACTCCTATCTAAGTGTGTATCACTCACATTCAAGTATGTATTTTAATACAACAAAAGTTGACAATAAGGCAAATCAGCTTCCTTTCCACAGGGCCAGGCTATAACTATCATAGCTCCCTCTGGAACACGGCAGACTGCGTCTCGGTGGGCTGCTGTTGACTATAAGTCAAACAATTATTACCCATTACCTCACAAACTTGCAGAGATGCAAATGTTTGCCAAAAAGATACAGGCCAATGGTGAATGCAGCCAATGATTAATAGTGGCTCCACAAGCCAAACGTTACAGCAGTAGAACTGGCATCACTCTGAAAAGTTTTTACGGACATTATTACATCAGCAAAAATGAAATACTTGTGTTCCATAAGTTCTTGTTCCAATGTTTATCTCAAGATAACACTTCTAAAGGGCAGCAGATTGTTCATATTTTTTAAATAAATGAAGTATAATCTCTGGGGACCATTAATCCTTATTTAGTTTCCATGCCCTATAGTGAGTGACCAATCATTTCTCCACCACATCAGGAAAACATGTAATGCAACCATGATGATTTCTCATAATAACAGTTTACAAAAGCTGTACATGCAATTTCCTGGGTAAATATGCATTTAAAATCAGCACTGCCTTTAGATAGTCCCCAAACTGGGAAACTTCAACTTATTAAGCCCCCCAACAACAACAACAAAAAATTCATTCAACAAAAATGTACTGAGTTCCTAAACTAGGAATTAGAGATTTAATGATGACCATGAACCTGAGTTCCTTAAAATTTAAAGAAGAAATACCTAAAAAGTATGTTTCTAAGAGTCTCAAAATATTTCAAGGTAAATTCAACTTTCTGCTTAATTTTAAACAGTTTACACAAAACTGTCAAGATTTGAAATATTTCCAAGAAAGGCAAAGTAAAACTTCTAAATCTTAATTTATGTCATAAGTGCCTAAGCTAAATACAAACATCCACCATGTTGTATATTTATTTGTTGGCTGCCAAGATCATTTCAAAAGATCGGGCAAGGGCCTCCCTGGTGGCGCAGTGGTTGGGAGTCTGCCTGCCGATGCAGGGGATACGGGTTCGTGCCCCGGTCTGGGAGGATCCCATATGCCGCGGAGCGGCTGGGCCCGTGAGCCATGGCCGCTGGGCCTGCGCGTCCGGAGCCTGTGCTCCGCAACGGGAGAGGCCACAACAGTGAGAGGCCCACATACCGCAAAAAGAAAAAAAAAAAAAAAAGATCGGGCAAAAAACTGCTAAGAGTACACAGAAAGCCAGCATTCCAACATGTTGTTATAAATTAGGTATCTGAGTTTAAAAGCTCTTATTCACGAAGTAGATTTGTCCTTCATTACGACTATGAACAGAGATGATATCAAATAACCAATTCATATAACCAGTCACTCTAGAGCAACATCAGAATTATTGACACCTTCCCAGAATTAATACCTGTTTTAAAAGAGAAGACAAAGCAATTATTAGGCCCCTCAGAAAAGTATAAGCCTAACAAGTCCTTCGTGACATGGGCACAAAGCACTTTTCTGTTCTGTGTACAGAACTCATTTTCCCCTTCTGAGACTACCTAGTCATGTGCTATTTGTCACTAATGGATTGGGTCATCCCTCAGTGTGACGATTTTGCTCTCTAGGGAATAAAGCAATGAAGTAAAAATATTCCACTGTCTGATACTCAGAACATACTAGACTACACAAGAAGTTGACTCTCACTGGTTTATGATTTTAAAAGGGAAAATGTTAACTGTAAATGATTATGGAACCGTTAAATCTGATCCAGTACTTTGAACATTAAAACACTATACTGTCTAAAGTACACGTCCCTTACCAAAGTAGCCCTCGGACAACTGAATTTTCTCCGTAATCAGAAAAAAAGAAAAGATCGTGCCGTCTCTAAGTCATACACCAAATTAACTAAATCATATACTAAATTATACCAATTTCATGGAAAGGTCTTCAGGGTACATTACCTACTACAAATAAATACATACTTACATATATATTTTTCTTTTCATTATTGCTCTCCAATCATGCTTGAGTAATCAGATGACTCAAATGTTAAAAATAATAATTACTGAACGCAATGTTTCTCACTCTGCAATAATCTGAACTTGTCAGGTCCTTATTCCTCGCGTTCCCACTTCTCCATACATCTGATAAAAGTCCACATTTGTGAACGCCCAAATTACTGAGGGGACACCGTAATGACTGCTCAACTCAAATGAAGAGGGCTGCAAAGTAGAAAGGGATCTACTTGTAAGGTAGAGCAATTCTCCCTGGGAGTTTTGATGATCAGTTGCTTTTATCATAGAGCAAACGTTTCAACCTTCCAATCTTCCAATCAGTATAACTCAGTGATAACACTCAAGAGAGAATACTAAAGGGAAAAAGAAAATCTAAAACATTCCATATTTACATGGGAATTTTCCTCCCTAGAAGTTCTCCTTTCCAAAATTCTGGTAAGGAAATAGAAGACTTTATCTCCTGATGACTTACTTTCCCCTTTAGAGGGCTATACTTGGGAAAAGCATCAAGTGAATGCTGAGTGCTATCGTTTAGGACTGAAAAAGCTTAGAAGTTTAGTGTTTACCAAAACCTGAAAATATCACCTCACTCCATTCCTCACTTGAGCATTTGTGAAAGCATTTTTTTTTTTTTTTTTTTTTTGCGGTACGTGGGCCTCTCACTGTTGTGGCCTCTCCCGTTGCGGAGCACAGGATCCGGACGCGCAGGCCCAGCGGCCATGGCTCACGGGCCCAGCTGCTCCGCGGCATATGGGATCCTCCCAGACCGGGGCACGAACCCGTATCCCCTGCATCGGCAGGCGGACTCTCAACCACTGCGCCACCAGGGAGGCCCTGTGAAAGCATTTTTAGTAAGTTCTACCAGTCAAATTCTAAAGAATCACCTGGGTAAATAAGTACATTCATCACTGTTCTTTCAAAAGTTTAAGTTACATTCTATAATTTCATTCTATGCAAATATTTTTTAAACATGCAGAAAGGATTACATCTATTCACAGTTCTATTTTTAAATTGCCAAGTTAATTCCAAAAATTAAAAGGATATGTCCCTCCATGGAATCTTGACTATGATTCAATATGCCAAAGAATGACTTAGATTTTATACATTTACTTTGGAAACTCTGAGATGCCTGTCAAATTACAAAGCAAGTACATAAACATTCCAGTGACATTTAACTGCTACCAAACTGCTGAAAGTTGATCTTTAATCATCCACAGCTGTTGGTGGCCATACTACCTCAAAGTCTGAACCAAGATTTGATTGTTCTGAGCCCTTTATCCAACACTGAAATCCTCAGGGAAGGATTTTTGCTTTGTTTTGCTTTTCCCATACAGCATCCTCAACCCAATGAGATTAACACGTGGATTGCAGCCATCCACAAACACATGTAGACTCACAGTCACGCACACACACTCACACAACTATAACAACACAGCTAGTTACACAACTATTCAGAACCCCTGTTTCCAGTTCTTCAACTACCTTAACAAAAGGTCAGGGGTCCACTAAGAAGAGTATGGACTCAATTATTAGCTGCTCCATTCTGGGACCTATGCTATGTGCTTGCAGCAACCCTATGAGAAACCAGAGGCTCAGAGAAGTGACAAGCTCCAGAGCAAAGCCAGCAAGAGGCAGAGGCAGATTCCCGTGCTGACTGATGGCAGGGCCGGACACCTTCCCTAACTGCCACGCAGCACAGCCATTCACGCAAGGGCAGCTCTCAGCCACCCTCCCTGCTGCCTGAACCTCCTGCTCTCACCCCACCTCTCCTACCCCTGTTTGTGAAGTATTTAAAACCAACTATTGGAACAGATGCTCCATAAATTGCCGCAACTATCAGTAACATGGGGAAAACCCAAACGAACTTTCTGGCCAACCCAATACACCAGCAGGCTTCTACTGAAACTATTTCTCCCTTGACTAAATCGCCAGGACTTAGTTGCATAACAGGCTGTTATATCTTCAGAAAGCAGAATGTTAGTGACAAGTTATTTTTACATAAGCTTTCCTTTGTACGGTAATAAGGTCAGAGTAAAATATGCAGCCTTCCCTGCATATTTTAGATCCACAGTAGTCATTTCTAAATAGGCAGTTTCTCAAGCACTTACCTCAGTGGTCAATAATTTCCTTAATCTGAACCATTTATATAATGACTCCACTAGACTCATCTTGTAAAAATGCACTTGCAGTCAAATCTTTACATGTATATAGCAACAGCTGCTAATAAATTAAATGACATCCTTTGCCTAGAGGCACCAAAGGCTCTAACTTATTCAAAAGTTTATAAAGAGTGGTAGAGAATACTGAAATATAGCACAGAGCTAAACACCTTCTAGACGCCTCCAAAAAAAGGCAAGATGATTGAATTGTTGGTTTAAGTACTTAAAGAGCAGATTTATCTAAATGCCCACTTAAACTAATGGGTAGAAAAGTAAGCAAACAAGTAAGAATGAGAAAATGTATAAAGATTAACTTAACTAATAACGATGAACTAAAATAAAATAAAATAAAATAATGCCATAGAAAGGGCTGACTAGGTAACCAAAATGGCTCCAAAATACAGGCAGCAAATTCAACAGGCTGTGCTAATAAGGAGGTTGAAAGAAAAAAAAAACGCTAAACTCGAAGCATTAAAATCATCTGATTTAATTCACTGGAAATTTTACTAGCTACAAATTAAATCCAACTCTTGGCCAATATTACTGTTCAAAACTTCCAGATTTCTTCATTCGATTCTTCCATGATACGAATTACAACAAAAAAAGAAAATAATTTATAAACATACGAAAAATTCAGTAGAATTATAAACATTTATAACCAAAAGAATAAATAAATAATCCAACCCATGAGTTATTAATTACATTCACTCTAAAATGAACCATGGAAATTATAGATGTGTTTGCCAGGATTGTGACTATGACGTTCTAACAATACATCTTCTATCTCAACCTTTCTCCAATTCTAAGGCAGCATTTAATAAAATATACCAGGGCCTCCCTGGTGGCGCAGTGGTTGAGGGTCCGCCTGCCGATGCAGGGGATACGGGTTCGTGCCCCGGTCTGGGAGGATCCCATGTGCCGCGGAGCGGCTGGGCCCGTGAGCCGTGGCCGCTGGGCCTGCGCATCCGGAGCCTGCGCGTCCGGATCCTGTGCTCCGCAACGGGGGAGGCCACAACAGTGAGAGGCCCGCATACCACAAAAAAGAATAAATAAATAAATAAATAAAATATACCAAAGAGGATTAGAAAAACATTTCCATTTTAATATTCACGTTAGTAGAAGACACATTTCCCTCTTTAAATGCCATGAAATGATTTCTTGAGGAAGAAGAGGGTGTAACCACAAATGGCAAAGCCATTGACTCCGAGGGAATAATGTGTAAAGGAGAAGAGGAAACAGGCATCTGTTTAAACTATACAGCAAATCTCAAAATGGCTTTGATTCTCAGAAAGATGTCCCTAAAAACACATTTGAAAAGACAACCACTCAAAGAAATGCTGACCAGATAAACCCTTGGCCAAATTTATGTATCAAATAGTTTCCTATACATGATCATATTAGGAACCACAGAAAAGGTACAGCCTTGAGACAGCACAGTGAAGTCTTGCTTAAAGAGCGTGAGCACAAGAAGCCTAGAAAGCTGTGGAACAGTACAAGGGCTTTACCCTTCCCTCATTTTCTTTTACCCATAAAATACGCTAACATTCATCTCCTTTCAGCTCCTGAGAATGTCATGGGAATAAAGGAAATAATTTTGGATCCTCTAAAGAAAGTTGCTTATCTACCTTCCTTTTTTGTCTCACAATTCAAAAACTGGCTTACACAGGTTACAATAACTCAATGGGCCAAAAGTAAAAATCATCGATGGCAGTATCCACTTTACAAAGTACATTCAGATTCATACTTTAATCGCCAAGAACCAGTAGCGAGGCAGCGCAACCCTCAACTCAGCACATTACGTGTCCTCTTGCCAGATTAACTGGCCCAAGGCAAGGACTCAGGTCCTGAACTTTAAAATCCAAGTTCCGTTTACTTAATATCACTTAATATCCCAAGGTACAGAGAATTTGTATTGGCGAGAAACTGTATGAAAGAGGACGTCTTCTTATCTACTAGCCCAGCCAAAATAATAACAGTAAGGTAAAAACCTAACATATATACTGAGGTAGGTATACTTACCTCATAATGGTACCTTCCTTACTCATACTACATTTAAGAATCAAACGCTAACAACAACAAAGAAAAAAATTCAAAACCAGGCATAGGTATTGAAAAGACATTTCTCCAAAGAAGAAATTCGTGTGCCAGTAAGTACATGAAAAGATGCTTGACATCATTCAATCATTAGGGAAATGCAAGTGAAAACTACATTGAGATACCACTTTATTTATACCCATTGGAATGGCTATTATAAATTTTTTAATGGAAAAAACAAGTGCAGGCAAGGATGTAGAGAAACTGGACCCTTTGAGAACTGCTGGTGGGCATGTAAAACAGTATAGCCGCTGTGGAAAACATTTTGACAGTTCCTCAAAAATTTAAGAATTACCACATGACCCAGCAATTCCAGTCTGAAGTATATACCCAGAACAACTGAAAGCAGGGACTCAAATATCTGTATACCAATATTCAAAGCAGTATTATTCACAACAGCCAAAAGGTAGAAACAACACTAATGTCCATAAATAAATGGATAAGCAAAATATGGCATAATTTATAGAATGGAACATTATTCAGCCTCAAAAAGAAATGAAATTCTGTCACATGCTATGACATGGATGAACTCATAAAACATTATGCTAAGTGAAATAAGCCAGGCACAAAAGGACAAATATTATAGGATTCCACATATATGAAATACCCAGAATACGCAAATTCAGAGACAAAGTAGAATAAAAGTTTCCTGGGGCTGGGAAAAAGAGAGAAGGAGGAGTTACTGTTTAATGGATATGGAGGTTATGTTTGGGAATATCAGAGAGTTCTGGAAATAGTAGTGATGTTGCACAACACTGTAAATACACTCAATGCTACTGAATTGTACACTAAAAAGTGGTCAAAATGGTAAATTTATGTATATTTTTATGTATTTTTATGTGTATTTTACCACAATAAAAATTAAACTCAGGGGCTAAATTTATAGTCAGCAACCATTACTTGAAGACATAAGCACAGAAAGGACTTATGACTATTAAAACATCCCCTATTGAATATGGGGAACCATAAAGCCAGCATTCCAGCTTCTGTTGCAAATTGATACTAGAGTTGTGTTTTCCCAAATAAATAAGAATATTAGGGCTTCCCTGGTGGCGCAGTGGTTGAGAGTCCGCCTGCCGATGCAGGGGACACGGTTTCGTGCCCCGGTCTGGGAAGATCCCACATGCCGCGGAGCGGCTGGGCCCGTGAGCCATGGCCATTGAGCCTGCGCGTCTGGAGCCTGTGCTCCGCAACAGGAGAGGCCACAACAGTGAGAGGCCCACATACCGCAAAAAAAAGAATATTACTTATGGTTTCATATCTACCAGAAACTGTAAATTTGATATCTGAGACCAACCAACATGGGGGTGGGGGGAGGGCTGGTAATATAATCCAACTCATTAAAAATGCGAAGTGAAGAAAACGAAGCTCAGAGTTACTTTTCCAAAACCATACTTGTTAATGACAAAGACTAGAACAACTCAGGTCTCCAGTCTCCTAAACTAGTGCTCTTTCTACACGCAGTTTAGCTTGACCATTTATTTTACTTATCCTCCCTCTCAAGATATGCATAAACATTCATTTTACAAAAGGTTATTCAAATTTCCTGGGAATCATACTTCAAAGATCACCCTATAACCCTTAAATCTACCTCCCTTAACTGGAAGGGGTTCATTCCCATACTCCTGATCGCTACAAAATTAAGCTGGCACATTATTCTGTGGGGCGTTATTTCAAAAGAACAAAGAAGACTAATAACCTCAAACCCTAGAAAAATGGGAAACCAATATGCCTAAAAGCTTAAGGGTGTCACTTTGCTAACAGGAAGGAGGAACAAAAGATTCTTCACACCTAACTGTGTGACTACAAAAGGACAATCATTCACATAACCCACATCCATAATCAAAATGTACCTGCACAGCTTAAGGATCCACAAGTTCAGAAGCACTCAGGTAAGAAGACAAAATTCAAGAATTTATTTGAGAAAAGTGTCCAAGACCTCTCTTGGTTAAAAAGACCAATCGTATATGTAAAGGTATTTGCTAATACTCTGGTTGAGAGAGAAATTCAGGACTCCTTCAAGAAGGCAACACCCAATACAACAAACAAAGCCAGAAAAGACAATGTGCCACTGAGATGCTTTTGCAAACTCTCACAGGTAGATAAAGGTATAATATCTCATTACAGGGCTTCCCTGGTGGCGCAGTGGTTGGGAGTCCACCTGCCGATGCAGGGGACACGGGTTCGTGCCCTGGTCTGAGAAGATCCCACATGCCGTGGAGCGGCTGGGCCCGTGAGCCATGGCCACTGAGCCTGCGTGTCCGGAGCCTGTGCTCCGCAACGGGAGAGGCCACAACAGTGAGAGGCCCGTGTACCGCAAAAAAAAAAAAAAAAAGAATATCTCATTACAACCACTAAACACGGAAAGTTATAGAACTCTCCTGCCCTCATCATTCCGTGGAAACTTCAGTCAGCCCCATACCTACATCCCCTTCCTAGATCTAATGCCTAAATTTGAGAAAAGCTTCACAGGTCACCTGCTTCCTTCCCCATTGCACACTAATACCTTGACCCTCAAAGTGTGGTCAACGAGTTATGATCCTTCCAACTGAAATCAACAAGTATTTACTGAACTCTTCTATGACAGATGTTACAGAAAATACAAAGATGTGTAAAGACATACAAAGACCTGTTCCTTGTTATCAGGAGATTTATAGTCCAGTGGAAAATAAAAGATGTTTACCAGTAAAAGACTACAAACAGCACAGATGAGCTTTCCTTTGGGATAAGACCGACCTGAGTTCAAACCTAAGCATTGATCTTTTCAGACTTTACCTCTTTATACTTCAGCTTCTTTATTTCTATAATGTGGATAATAATACCTACCCTGTCATGTGGTCATGAGGTAGAAATGAAATAAGCAATGAGTTAACTAGTTGACTAGTGTTCGCAGTTCTTCAACTAGTAAAAGCACTGGTAACTAAGCTCTCAAAGGTCAGTAACGTCATTGTTAATTATTATGAACAAAGAAGCACAAATGTTGGCACGAGACAATAAATAGCACCACAGATTGGAGGCCAGAATAGACTCTCTGAGGTAATCAGAGAAAGTCTGAGAGAAATGCGAGAATGAGTTGCATCTTAAAAGAAAAAGGTTGGGGCTTCCCTGGTGGCGCAGTGGTTGAGAGTCCGCCTGCCGATGCAGGGGACACGGGTTCGTGCCCCGGTCCGGGAAGATCCCACATGCCGCGGAGCGGCTGGGCCCGTGAGCCATGGCCGCTGAGCCTGCGCGTCCGGAGCCTGTGCTCCGCAACGGGGAGAGGCCACAGCAGTGAGAAGCCCGCGTACCGCAAAAAAAAAAAAAAAGAAAAAAGAAAAAGGTTGTGTGAAAAGTGAACAAAGAGACCTGAGTGATAACCTGGGTCCGAGGCTGATTTGTTGTGTGGCCTGGGCAATAGGGGTAATTTAACATTTCAGAGTCTCAGTTTCTTCATCTATAAATTAAAAAGTCTGAATTAAATGACTGCTAAAATATTCTTGAGCTAACATTCTATAATTTGGTGTAGGAACCAATGGGCAAAGTGAAAGAAGAAAGTTAAGTCTAGGCACAGTTTATGGAATTTTCTTAAGAAAACTCAGGAAGACATATGACTGTACAAAAGACAGTGAAGAATCCTCTGGCTAGAGCATAGGATCCAAAGGAGGGCAGTGGGGTGAATAAATTTCTAATTTCATCTTTCCTTACAACAAAAGGGAGCTACTAGAGGTGACTGAGCAGGAGAGTGGCATAAGAACAGCATCTTAAGAAGAGGAAAAGGACATGATAAAATAACAGCAAAGAAGACAGAATAACCTGGGAAATGGAGATTAAGGGGGTGAAAACCATTTAGAAGACTGAGTAGATGGAATTCAATGATTCTGGGGTGGAGAGATGGAAAATGGCAGCCATGGAGAAGATATACAAATCCCTGAGTTCTTCCTCAAGTCTTTAATTAGAAGTACTGGATTAATTAATTAAAATAAAGTAAAACAAAACAAAAGTTAACTTTTATTTCTTCCAACTCTACAATTCTATGATTCTAAGATTCGAATATAATCGATCTCTATTGGAGCCCAGGGTTTTTTTTCTAAAGGTCCCTAGATGACATTAATGTATAAACAAGGTTGAGAACCATTGTCTAGAAGAAGAGAAGAAAGACACAGAACAGTTTAGCAGTTAATTAATAGAAAGACATCTCTGAGTCAGCCCAAAGTGATGGGGATAGGATTCTAGGGCGTGACAGGTAGGAGCTTACTTATCCACAGGATGAAAGGAGGCTAGCTTTTCCACTGAGGGGCAGGAAAGAGGAAAGGATGGGTGAGTCAGTGTTGGGTAGAAAAGCAGTTGTTATCAGCTGATCATCTGCATCTTCTCCATAAAAGAATCTGTTTCAAATTCTAACTATAAGTCAATTCACGTTACTATTGTCACTTCAGAGGTTTCTGAACCATAAAAAGATTATCGAAATCGGTAAGTATATTCACTTATTCCAAAACAAGCAAAATATTTCATAGTCTAAACTCTATTAAAACTTTAACCTCGGGCCTCCCTGGTGGCGCAAGTGGTTGAGAGTCCGCCTGCCGATGCAGGGGATACGGGTTCGTGCCCCGGTCTGGGAGGATCCCATATGCCGCGGAGCGGCTGGGCCCGTGAGCCATGGCCGCTGAGCCTGCGCGTCCGGAGCCTGTGCTCCGCGACGGGGGAGGCCACAACAGTGAGAGGCCCGCATACCGCAAAAAAAAAAAAAAAAAAAAAAAAAAAAAAAAAAAAAAAAAAAACTTTAACCTCACTTACTGGTGTTCATTCAATCCACAGACATCTATATAATGCTTTCCTCTATGTTGGTCACTGGGAATACACAAGTAATACAGGGTTGCTGCCCTGGAAAAATTTATATAGTGGAAAAAACTGACCTGTTTAGGATTTTGAAATCCAACCTGGTAACTTCCACTAGATTTCTTGGGAGACACAGAAAACAGAGATATATTAACTGTACTTGTGGAAATTCGAAAAGACTTCACAGAAAATCTGACATATGAGATGTACCTTGGATGAAATGACTCACTTTCACAGGGACCAGGGTTTAAAAGAACTGGCTCTTAAGAATATAAATGCCTGTCATTTTTTAAAACTGAAAAAAAAATCAGGCTCAACTATTAATTATCACGATTTCCTTTTTTCAAAAATGTTATTCATCTGGGGCTTCCCTGGTGGTGCAGGGGTTGAGAGTCCGCCTGCCGATGCAGGGGACCTGGGTTCGTGCCCCGGTCTGGGAAGATCCCACATGCCGCAGAGCGGCTAGGCCCGTGAGCCATGGCCGCTGAGCCTGCGCGTCCGGAGCCTGTGCTCCGCAACGGGAGAGGCCACAACAGTGAGAGGCCCGCGTACAGGAAAAAAAAAAAAAAAAAAAAAAGTTATTCATCCTTATACTTTAAAGTGCCAAAACATTTAAGGATAATATTCATGGAAAAGAATCTTCAATAATTTCCAGCAGACATTTCAGAGAAGAGTAATGAGTTTATCAGTCATTATATTCTTTAAAAATACTTCTTATAGGGATTTCCCTGGTGGCGCAGTGGTTAAGAATCCACCTGCCAATGCAGGAGACATGGGTTCGAGCCCTGGTCTAGGAAGATCCCACATGCCGTGGAGCAACTAAGCCCGTGTGCCACAACTACTGAGCCTGTGCTCTAGAGCCTGTGAGCCACAACTACTGAGCCTGCGCACCACAACTACTGAGCCTGCGCACCACAACCACTGAAGCCCACACACGTAGAGCCCGTGCTCCCCAACAAGAGAAGCCACTGCAATGAGAAGCCTGCACACCACAACGAAGAGTAGCCCCCGCTTGCCGCAACTAGAGGAAACCCACATGCAGCAACAAAGACCCAACGCAGCCAAAAATAAATAAATAAGTTTATTTTATAATAAATAAATAAATAAAATACTTCTTATGTAAAAATAAAACATATACAAATATAGACACAAAAACAAAACATCAATAAAAATGTATGTTAGGCTATAGCTACAGCTTAAATATGCTCAGGAACAGAAGGTGTGTGGAGGGCAGATCTTTTGCTATTTTCTTTTTATTTCTAAATTTACCTAACTTCAATTTGTTTTTACTTAAGCAATTTTATCATATATATTCCCTGTACCTCAAATCTTGCTACAATGATGGAGAAAATAACTACCTCTCTAAATACATACACTGGTATTTCTCATGCAAGAGACACGAGGCCTCTACGGTCTTATATAGACAATCCAGTACAGACTTCAATTGCACTAATTCACAATTCATTAATATTACGAATGGGAAGAAATGAATCAAATTCTTCCAGTTGCTGTCCCCATCTGGAAAATTCACAGAACGAGCTTTATTTACTAGATATAACAATATTCACAGTATCTGCAGTTAAAGAAACTTGACACATTTTTAAAGGGTTGGCTTTCATTAAAAAAGTTAATGATCTTCTCATACTTATAAAAATGATCATAGAGGGTTACTTTACAAACCAACCACGCCTAACACTGAAAAGAAATACTTCTAACTAAAAATACAGTAGAGTCTTTTATTTACTCAAAAACTTAACTCGTTGATGAATAAATACAGAATTCCATAATAATTCTATTCTTGGAGAAGAAATCATTTTTCAAGGCAAAACATTTTGTTTTTATTAGTATGGTATGTAGCTGTATTGTTTGTACTTCTGCCCAACATTCAGTAAGTGTTCAAAGCATTCAGAAAAACTGACCATTCATATCTAATTCGTAACCAAAAAGTCATCATAGTGACTGTTGGGGTCATAAGGGTAAAGCTGAGCCACACTTATTCTGGAAAGGAAAACCTACTTAATGGAAAAGAACTATTGCTTATGGGATGACCATTATCCACATTAAACTACACTGGGAAAAGTCAAATTTCAAAACCAACAAGTTTTTTTAAATGTCAGATGGTAACTTCCAGAGGTTTGGAAACATAAGCATTGCGATGTTACCCCACTACAAAACAGGTCTGCACAAATTCAGTTATACAGTTAAACTCCTGATGAAACTTCATCTGTTTACTCAAATCAGAGGAAATAAAGCTGTCTGCAGGAAACGAGGCAGCAGCTTATTGATCGAGCGTTAAAGGTTGACCTTCTTTATGCGGAATGTTTAGCCACATTTTATTGGAATAAAAGGCAAAGGTTAGGATGCAAACCCCTTCTTATTTCCTCTGAGGATGGACTTTATAACTGTGAAAACATGCTGAAACCCTCACATTTCCCAATTTACAGTCCTTTAATCCAGTCCTGGCCCAGGAAGCTGACTATCAGAATAAGAAGAAAGTAATAAAGATGTTGTTTAAGGCAAAATCTGACAACATTCAAACTCTTGAAATATTTTGTTCCAATAATAAGAAAAAAATAAAACGGTTTTATATATGGTAAAAGATAACAAAATATAAAATGAGAAGAGGCCTTAAGAGGTCATCTAACTTCACCCTGTTTCTCCTTATGTTGACAAATTAGTATCAGATTTTACTCTGTTCTTTGGCACTTTTCTATAATATGGATGCTTTTTGTGCTATGGCTGAGAGAGATTTGACCCTATTCTCCAAAGAAAATTTTACTGCCTTTAAACAAACATACTCCTTACTTTCAAAACCTAACAGGGTCATGTCAAAAGGACTTAAGAGCCAACTTGAAGGGTTTGCCCCTGGCCAAAGTTGGGACAATTTGAACATCAAAAAGAATGACTGTATTGAAATGCACTGATTGAAATGCACTTAATATATAAAAATCTGCAAGCCAATCAAAAAAACTTGAGACAACTATTATATATTAATGGCTTATTCTGAAATTTGGTAAAGGGAAAAATTAAGTTTTTAATTGTTCAATTGTTTAACTGTTTAATCCTGCACTTGAAATTTAAAACTATTTCATGGTAATCAAACAGCCCACATTGATGAGAAAAAGCTATTTTGCACAGAAAGTTGCAAGCTTATAAAGTTGAAGGAATGATAAAACTCTTAGGGTACAGAGTTCCAGTTTTGTGAGATGAAAAAGGCTCTGGGGATTAGTTGTGCAACAATGTCAATGTATTAATACTACTGAACCATATACACTTAAAAATGGTTAAGATAGTATATTTTTGCTATGTATTTTACCGTAATTTTTTTTAATCTCATTTTAGCACCGTTTTGCCACTCCCAATGAGATAACTGAGTCAGGTAAGGAGCATCAATAGATACGAACATTATTAGGTGAAAGACTGATAAAGAAATAATATTTGTATGGTGCTCAAGTCTCACTCCCCCAAGATTATTTGCCCATCTCAAAAGGGAAACTATAACTTTAAATGAGGAGTTCAGTCATCATCTTAATCAATCTTAGTTTCACTAATAGTGGGATAGCTATATTCTGTGGATCCTGATCTGATACAATAAGAAGTATACGACTTGGCTATTAAGTACTCTTCCAAAAATGTTTATTCTGAATCTAATCATGCTTTTAGATTTAAATTCTACTTTGCAAAAAATAAAGAGGATAAAACACTGAGTTAAATACCATCACATGGAAACAACCAGACAAACCCAGAAAAATAAAGATTCTACCAGACTTTAGGCAGCCATCTTGCATCTCTCCAACAGGTCACTGTCATAAGAAGACAGTGAAAAGAGAAAGGAGGAGGACTATTTTAGGTCACAAGAGACTTAAGTGACATAACCATATATGTGCTCCTTCATAGGGTCCTGGTTTGATAAATGAGCTATACAGGAAGTCATGGGGATGATTGGAGAGATTTTCATATAAACTCGATACCAGATAATATTAGAGAACTACTGGCCATTGATTGTTATATATAATGGTAGTGCTCTGGTTAATGAGAAAATATTCATGTTTTTTACAAATATATAATGAAGAAATGGGGGCAAAATGTCATGAGTTCCATAATTTAAGTAATTCAGAGAAAAAAAATATGGTTCGAAGCTAACCATACATTGCATCTCTTGAAGCGGTGCAATAAGAAATAAACACCAACAACTATGAAGGATTCTCCAAACCACTACCACCACCACCAAAAACCAACTTTGAATCTTATTAAGACTCAGATCTACCTACCAATTAAAAGGAAATTCAGGGGGCTTCCCTGGTGGCACAGCGGTTAAGAGTCCACCTGCCAATGCAGGGGACACGAGTTCGTGCCTCGGTCCAGGAGGATCCCACATGCCGCGGAGCAGCTGGGCCCGTGAGCCATGGCCACTGAGCCTGCGTGTCCGGAGCCTGTGCTCCGCAGCAGAAGATGCCACAACAGTGAGAGGCCCGCGTAACGCAAAAAAAAAAAAAAAAAAAAAAAAAGGAAATTCAGACAAGAGAAACATATTCAACACTATCACAGAAACGCAATCAACAAAATCCAGAAGGCGGGAAATTCTAAAGAAACAACACAGTTTCTTCAACAAGTAAACTGAAAAAGAGGAGAAAGAAACTACATATTAAGATATTTAATAAGAGACATATCAACCAAATGTAATGTAGAACTTATTTGGGTCCTAACTTAAACAAACCAACTATACAAACATTTATGAAACAAATGAAACAAACAAATGGAAAAATATGAACAGTCACTGAATATTTGATATTAAGGAAATATTAAATTTTTTAGATGTAACAATGGAATTGTGTTTATTTTGTTTTTTTAATGCTTACCAGACATACAAAAAAGTATTTATGGATGAAGTGATATAACGTCTGGGACCTGCTTTAAAACAATCCGGCATGAAACAGGGTGGGAACAGAGGGATTTGTGGGTACATAAATGAGACAAAATTGACCATATGTTGATAATTACCTAGAAGATGGGCACATGGGAATTCATTATTCTACTCTCTCCATCTCTCTTCATTTACGTAGGCTTCCATTATATAAAGTTTTTAAAACAGAAGGCAGAGAATGAAGCCTAATCACAACCTATCTTCACTGAATAATATAATCTTCTTCACCTACCACCTAATATAATAAACAAGGACCAAAATAAAATAAAATAAAACCTGGCAAAAGATTTACCAACACTGACAAAACAAAGAAAAAAAGATGTAAGGGCTATGCCACAAGCCTCACAAATGAAACAAATGATAAAAAGAGTCTGGTGAATAGCGGTGTGACCCCATACCCAATTTTAGAAAATGTACTATACATGAGAGGGAAAAAACTACGTGGTGGGGAGATGGATATTCACTAGAGTATCTTCTCAATTTATTTGTACATTTGGAATTTTCCATAATAAAAAGTAAGAAGAAGATTACAAATATCCTTCAAAAGGATCACCACAGAACACAATTATTTGATTCCCCACATATACTCCTTTCTGACTTGCCATCTTCCCATTTTTACTCTTTTACTTCCAACTGCCAAGGAAGAAGGGCATCGGGGGAGTAGTCATTGACAGTACTTGCTTACTGGGTGGGAAATTTAACTAGCAAAACTGCAATGTCTCCATATTGTGCTAGAAAAATCAAGACTGACTTTACTATAAAATGTCTCACTTTAACTGAAAACCTGGTTTGTGGTCTGAGGAAATTACTAAGGCATCTGTTTTCTCCCTTTCTTTTTTGGAAATGAAGCTAGACAAGAAACTCTTGTAATTTGTATTTGGATGTGCTGTTTGCAGAGGATTATTATCTTCCCAAACTTCTAAGTGGTTCCATCTGTTTTTATGGGGAATTTGGCTTAGGATGACTTCAGAAAATGAAGAACTAAGTAAGCAATCCAATCGCCTTTACAATTAGCTTTGCTGTACTCCGTGAGTGGTCTTAAGAAAGAACAGAACCGATAACATATTCATGCCAAAAAAAATATTTTAAAATTTGAACCTGAAGCTGATAAAAGCCTATGTATGTAACTGCCAATTTATAGGACAGAGGAACAAGTTAAAGTATACCACAGGGATAGAATCGGCAAAATGAAAATTGTGTGAATGACAGAGGACAAACAATCCAGTTTCTTCAAAAAACTAGATTACAAGGAAACATAAAAGAGACAGAACCTATAGATTAAAAAGAATCACTAATCGCAATATGTGGATCCTAATTTGGATCCTAATTCTAGCAAAAAAAACTACGAAAGAAAACAAAAACAAATGGAAATTTGAACAGTGAATATTTGATATTAAAGATTTGCTGTTAATTTCTTAGGTGTAATAATGGTATTGTGGGGGTTTTTTCAGAAGTCTTATTTTTTAGAGATACATACAGAAATATGTGCAAACAGAACAACGAGATGCCTGGGATGTGCTTCAAAATAATACAATTGGCGTGAAGAGAACAGAAATATAGATCAAACGAGGCTGGCCATGAGTTGATAACTGTTAAAGCTCGGTGATAAGAATGCATGAGGGGTAGGGGTGTCATTATACTATTCAGTTTACTTTTGTACATATTTAAAACTTCCCAAATGAAGCTCTTTTGTTTAAAAATATGGAATAAAGTTAGCTAATGAAATTAAAAATTTTATTAAAATGAGAATCATAAAATCTTAGGCTCGTAAGACACCTTGGTGGCCACAAAGTCCCACCCCCCACCCAATGAATCTTTCTCCCGCCTTCCAAGAGGTGACTATCAGCCTCTGCCCTGGGTCCTTCAAACGGTGGAAAAGTCACTCCCTCCCACAGTAGCCCATTCCATTCTCTGCCTGCTCCAACTGTTAAAAAGTTCTTCTCATACCAGGTAGAAAACTTCCCTTCGCTGAATCTCTTATTTTTATCCATGGAAAAAGGATTTTTCCAACACAGATCAGTCCATTGGTAAGTTGTGAAATCAAGTTAGTGGTTTGTTGACTGGCATTTTATTATTATTATTATTATTATTATTATTATTATTATTATTAAGTAGAAAAGAAAATCTGAGCACACTGCACATAAGCTAGGCTAAGAACTAACTTTATGAAACTTGTTTGTTATTCACATATATACACACATAGACTTCCATATTGAATAAAGGGTCAAGATATAAAATCTCAAAATGGATTCTGTCCTAAGAAAGTTAGAAAGCCAGTGCTCAAAAGACAGCTCTCAAGAGGCTGCCTACCCCAGCAAGTCTTACCCCTTCAGTTATTTCAACAGCTAGTTCCTCATGCGCTATGGTTTCTCCTAACCTCAACATCCCAGGCACCCTTCCACGGACATGGACTCAGTTTGTCTAAGCTTCCACGCATTTTTATTGAACAAATATATACTTAGTGCACACAACATGCCCCTTAAAATGTAGTACCTAAAAATGAACACTGACATATATACACTATGATACTATGTATAAAATAGATAACTAATGGGAACATACTGTACAGCACAGGGAACTCTACTCAATGCTCTGTGGTGACCTAAATGGGAAGGAAATCCAAAAAACAGGGGATATATGCGTATGTACAGCTGATTCACTTTGCTGTACAGCAGAAACTAACACAACATGGTAAAGCAATTATACTCCAATAAAAATTAATTTTTAAAAATGAACAAAATATTCCAGGTCAAAGTAAAATAATCAATTAAAGCCCACATTCTTCACAAAATATTTCACATATTCATTTTAAAACTTTGAGATGTTGGTAGATTCCTCTAAGTCATATAAGGATCCAGAGCTGAAAAGGAAGACTTAGCCTGGAGAGAGATTTGAGTTAACAAACTAAGATTGTAGGTGAAGTCTTGGGTGATACGAAATTAGTCAAGACAGAATCAAAGGCTGAGAACCCTGGGAAACAGAAAAAAAAACTGAAGGGATAGTCAGAGGAAAAGAAGCCTGCAAAGAACAGAAGGAATATAGAAAAAGAGCTCTAACGGTGTCAAGAGAGAATTTCAAAGACAATATGGTTGGTCACTAATGTCAAAAATAATATAGGGGAAAATGTGTTCAATAGACTTGAGAATAGAGCCATCTATTACCTGGAAAAGAACAATTCCACTGGAGTTGTGAGACCAGAAGTCAATAAAAGGAATAAAAAGGCATCTACTACTTTTTAATAAAACTTCACATTGAAAAGAAGGGCCAAGACAACACTGTTTCAAAACTCTTTCAAAGACCTTATAATTAAATAGACTTAACGTTTATTTCCAACAACTTTCATCTTATTTCAACCCATTTTGTAGCTAACAAGACAATCTGTACAAGCCTTATTTGGTTTCCCTGCAAACGTCCATGAAATCTGTAAATCTGATCAGCAGTCCTTGTCTGTCATCATAAAAATTACTGGCAAAAATATTTTGGATAGAAGATGACAAAGGTTAAAATTTCAGTAACAAATACCACCACAGATTCCCTCCACTACACAGTTTTTTCCCAATGCTGCCATAAAGACACCATGAAAACGTTATCAAACGTTTTGTCAAAGTTCTTTGTCTATGTTTTTCCTATAAGGCAAGGCAATTACCTTCTCCACAAACAGAGACAAATGAATGAGCCACAGACGACATCTTAAATGGATTTGGACTTATGTCAGGGCAACTGAACCACTTAAGAGAAAAACAGACACAAGAAGCAACATCACTTGCTCAATGTCACGCTTAGTAATTGGTGAACTGGGACTGAAACTTGGGGCTAAAACAATTTTCTTTCTACCCTCCACTTCTTTCAGAAAAAAAAAGGGGGGGGGAGAGTATCAGGTACCTGGTTTGTTAAAATTCCAGTCACTGTAGACCCAGGACAAACTCCCACAAAGTCTACACATTTTAGGACAGACCAACGATGACCAGTGTTCCAACAATATACCTGGTACTTCAAGGTACTCAACTGAAGATTCAGTGGTACTCTGAAGTACTGGCTTCCAAAGCTCCTTTGTGACCTGTCAGCAATACAGATGGGCTCAATGTTCCTTTGAAGGTGGGCGGGAGGAAGACACTTCAGCGGTTACCACTTTACTTTCCACTTGCTTCCATTTTTCCCCTCTTCTCCTTCATAACTAAAGCCAGTAAAGGAACATGAGTAGAATCTCATTAACACAGCTTTCAAGTTTCTCAATGAAAAATACCCACCCAGTGATCAAATTATACCCTCATACAATAGTGTAGCATTGGCTCTGGTTCAATGGTTCCTCTGGGGAGGGAAATGCAGTACAAACAGGGTACGAAGAGGAATTTACATATTCTCAGGTATAATATAGGAAAGTAGTGGTGACTATAGGCTCAAATGGCCTGGATTCATATCCCAGCTTGGCCATTAACTACTTGAGTGACCTTGAGCAATTTACTTAATCTTGTGGTGCCTCAGTTTTCTTATGAGGCAAACCTAGGATAACAGTACCTACCACCCAGGGTTACTGTGAGGATTAAATGAAAATATATGTAAAAGTGCCTATAGAATAGTGTCTGACACATATTAAGTATTCAGGAAATGTTTTCTATTGTTATCAATATTTTCTAATTCAATATGTGATGTCTTTACAAAAAATATATTAAACTACGTTTTAATTAAAAAATCAAATTAAAATATAAAGTAAACTATCTCCAACATAAAAAGCATGCCTGTTGGGCCTCCCTGGTGGCGCAAGTGGTTAAGAGTCCGCCTGCCGATGCAGGGGATACGGGTTCGTGCCCCGGTCTGGGAGGATCCCATATGCCGCGGAGCGGCTGGGCCCGTGAGCCATGGCCGCTGGGCCTGCGCATCCGGAGCCTGTGCTCCGCAACGGGAGAGGCCACAACAGTGAGAGGCCCACATACCGCAAAAAGAAAAAAAAAAAAAAAGCATGCCTGTTAATCAGGAAAAGCACTTCAACTATTAAGTGTCAGCTTTGTCTGTCATGCCAACGCTCTAGTATGATTTCTCAACTAGTATATGATGAATTTTTTAAGTTTTTTATTTTTATTTTTAACTATTTTATTTATTTATTTTTGGCTGTGTTGGGTCTTCGTTGCTGCACACAGGCTTTCTTTAGTTGCGGTGAGCGGGGTCTACTCTTCGTTGCGGTGTGCGGGCTTCTCATTGCAGTGGCTTCTCTTGTTGCGGAGCACGGGCTCTAGGCACGTGGGCTTCGGTAGTTGTGGCTCATGGGCTTAGTTGCTCCGCGGCATGTGGGATCTTCCCAGACCAGGGCTTGAACCCGTGTCCCCTGCATTGGCAGGTGGATTCTTTTAACCACTGCGCCACCAGGGAAGTCCAATGACAAAGGTTTAAAGCATATACTTTCCCCTCTGTACAGCCTCACAGAACTATACACATGGCAGGTTGCTGTGATTGCATAACTGCATAGTTCCATTAAATTTCAGTCAGCTAAAAAAAAAATGTTTCACTTGGTCTGGTTCCAACATATTGCCACTAAACTATGCTAAGCAAAAGAATGAAAGAGACAGAGGAGAGAGGAAGTGAGAGAGAGAAAGAAAAAAGAAAAATCTAAAAACATTAAAATCACTGAATCACTTTGCTGTACACCTAAAACACAACATTGTAATTCAGATATATTTCAAGTAAATAAATAAATAAAATGTAAAAATTTTAAAAAGAACATTAAAATCTAGTATTAACATAAGCAGGAGCCATGGAAAAACAATTTATAGAACATCAACATTACCTTGAGAATATACTAGAATTTGAAAGTCAGTTCAGATTTGGTTTAGAAATTAGGTCTTTGAGAACTGGCTAAAGCATTTCCTTCATGTCCACAGTGCTGCATTTAGATGAAACTGCTTTCATGGATTAAAACTTAGATGAAATTGCTCTCACTGATCAAAACAATATTCAGATATTTATCCCCAAAACACAACTGAATATGCCATAAATGAACTAATTTCTGTAATTCTACAAAATCAGTAATGAACATGGACTTTATTTTGGTGATCACATGCCAATGGGGGGGAGAATCTTACCTACTTACAAATGAAATTATATGAAATGAAATTATCTGGAATTTGCTTCAAAATCATGGGGGTGGGGTGTATCAATAAGATTGGCCGTGTCCTAGTAATTGTCAAAGCTGAGTGAGGCTACACGAGGTCCATTACACTACTATTCTCTCTACTTCTGAATATTTTTGTTTCCATCATAAAAAGTTTAAAAAAGAAAAATACTTTTCTATAGCTGACAATGGTACAGTCTTTCCGCAAAAAAACACTTCAGTAGATAATCAGATACAGTAAAACCATGGCTTAAAAAACCTAACAAGAACAACAAAAAAGAAGGTCCTTTAAAAAAGAGCCATATTGGGGAGGGGAGAAAAAAAAAAGAGCCATATTATCCTTCATTGCTACATGTGTGCTGCACAGAGCAAGTAACACACAGATCACAGATCTATAGAATGCTCTAGATTCCACCCTCAAGTCTTTCCATTGAAGCTGGCAGCACTGAGGATGAAAGTGAACTGGCCTCAATTAGGAGAAAAGTTGGAGCCACATATGCACTACACATGCTGCCCACAGCGACAGCCCTTCAGTGCAGAACTGCACGAGGGAAGAATATCTTCCCTGCACCTTTATTTTTCTGTTTGGGGTGGTGAGAGATCTCGGAAGGAAGAACGTATTCACGTTCCCTTATGTGCGTAATTTAAAACAGACAATCTTAGCATTGAGGAAATTAAGATGCAGTCTTTATGGATGTTGATTTTAATGGCCAAGATCCAAAAACAGTTCTTGTTACAAGCCCGTGGATAAACTCTTGATTCCTTTGTCAGTGGACAGACCCCACTCATTACTTGTCACTCTAATCTTTCCCATACACAATTTGTATTCATTTTATTAAGAAAACAGAAGTTTGCCTTTTTCTCCGTAAGAGAAGTGAATTAAAGAAAACTTTTCAAGAAAAATGTTCATTTAGCAGCTTTTCTTCCCAGAGTCTGCAATTAAATAGAGAGTACTGGGGAAAAGTATAAGATTATCATATAAAAATGGGCTCCAAAATGAAGGCTAAATATGCACCATTGTCTAGCATATGACCACAGTGCCACATTTGCTTTTCAAATACTTGTGAAAGCATTTGGCACCATTTTCCAATAATCCCATAGGACTTCCACTTCCTTGTTTTTTCAATAGTATTTGAAAATGTTGACACATTTATTGAACTATTTTTGGGAGACCTAGCTCTGTCTACCTTCAGGGTTCAAGATACAAATATATAAAAGCTACAGGACAGCCCTCCCAGCTATAAAACTTGGCAGGCTTCCTAAGTTCCCCAAGAAAACTTCAATTGGCAAGTCCATTAACATCAAAAGAGGACACAGTAGAGGGAACAACTCTGGACACAGGGAGACCCTGGCTGTGCCTGAAGCTCCATTACTAAATTGCTGAATGGCTTTGAGTAAGTTTAACCCCTTCCTAACTCACTTTGCTTACCTGTCAGAACTCTGGTACAAAATTGGTTTAAGAATGGAATGAGGGCCTCCCTGGTGGCGCAAGTGGTTGAGAGTCCGCCTGCCGATGCAGGGGATACGGGTTCGTGCCCCGGTCTGGGAGGATCCCATATGCCGCGGAGCGGCTGGGCCCGTGAGCCATGGCCGCTGAGCCTGCGCGTCCGGAGCCTGCGCGTCCGGAGCCTGTGCTCCGCGACGGGGGAGGCCACAACGGTGAGAGGCCCGCATACCGCAAAAAAAAAAAAAAAAAAAAAAAAAAAAGAATGGAATGAGAAGATGTTCTGAGGACTTATTTTGAAAAGAATACCAAAAAATAAACTTTAAAAATAAAAACAGTGTTAATTTCTAAAAAAGAAAACTTAGAAGTCTATGCCACAGTCAGCATATACAGTTTTATGTTGTTATCTATTAGGAGAAATCTTATTTTAAACCTGCCCAAAGTTTCTCAGACTTTAGTAATCAGACCTACTTTATAATTTTGCCAAATCCAAACAGCTACTGTATTATTATTTATGTAATACTTATCCTTAAGCAAGTCACTTTAAAATACCTACTTTAGCCTTATACTAAGTAATATCAATGTAATCATAGTTTTGAAGTACTTGGATATTTTTCTGATGCACATGTATTTAACCATTAAAAGAAAAAGATTCATCTGTGCACCACCTCAAATCATTTTAACATACCACCACATTTTGGGGAGATACTACTGTCCTGATCTATTTGTCTATAACATCTTCTACATTAATGAACAGAGTATTTGAATTAATAAATCCTAAAACCCACTCGGCAACTTAACTGACACTAATCACATGCACTCAGGAGCCCTGGGATCTTCCTAGAGCTTCTCAGACCTCACAGCCACTGCCTTATTCAGACCCTCCGTTTTTGTTTCACTTTCCCCAAAACTCATACATAAAAATTGCTAATGTGTGTATCTTTACATTAGTGTAAATCCCACTCTCTATTTATGCTCCAGTAATGAAATTTTTCACCTTTAAAGTATTTAGCAGAACCCACATGAGTTCAAAGGTTCCTCTAATAACCAAAGAATATTCAAATAGTCAAAGAATATTCAAATTTATGTATGCCAATCATAAGTCAGTCTAAAGACAGACAATCGAAGATACTCAATAAACTCTAATAAGGTTGCCATTTCTGATACACATTCACCAAATTTGTTTTCATTGTGTATTTTTAAATCTAGTTCAAGTATATAAAATTTGTAAGTGTGTATACTGAACTAATCCTTGAAATATCACAAGAAAAAAATATAATACATTTTCTGAGCTCTTCCTAAGAAGCACTTTCTTATTCAGTCACATATCAGTCAACCACTCCCATCCACCCTAGATGTTAACTCAACCGCCTGTCTTTTCTGTCTCTCTCTATATACTGCTGAAGTTTGACTCAGCATTTGGCATGAGAAAAAGGACAATTTTATTATGGTTGCAGTTTTTACCAAATGTGAGTACCACAATAATCTTGGAAATTTATTTTTATCAGTTTAAAACCCTAAATCGGGCCTCCCTGGTGGCGCAAGTGGTTGGGAGTCCGCCTGCCGGTGCAGGGGATGCGGGTTCGTGCCCCGGTCTGGGAGGATCCCATGTGCCGCGGAGCGGCTGGGCCCGTGGGCCATGGCCGCTGAGCCTGCGCGTCCGGAGCCTGTGCTCCGCAGCGGGGGAGGCCACAGCAGTGAGAGGCCCGCATACCGCAAAAAAAAAAAAAAAAAAAAAAAAACACAAAAACCCTAAATCCAGTGGGTTGAACATGAGTTAATTTCTGCTCACTCCCAAAACCACACTAAAATGACAGAAAGAAAATTAAAGAAAAAAAGGTACAAACTCACAAAAAAAAAAAAAAAGGGAGGGGACGGGCCATCAGATGAGATATATCAACAGAATTTTAGAAGATGGAAAACAGATGTACAAAGTAACTGACTTAGCAGAGCAGAGGCCGCCTAAACTTGCATTGCTATCTTGGTGGGGACCTACCAAAAACAATGTGATTGTTGGAGAAGGCTTGAGAGCCTTAGGAATCGGAAGTTCCAGAAACCTCTGAGGGTTGAGATGGGAGAGCAAGTTGAAGACAGGGACCTGTTGGAAATAAGGACAAGTAATGTTTAAACCACACCCACACCCACACCCTCATCAAAACTTGGCAGCCAGAAGACAGGAAGTTCACTCTACAGCACTTGAAAAAGAAAGGCTCTGTGCTCAGAGGGCAAAGGTGAGGTTCTATACAGAAAACAGGGAGGTCCAGTCACTCAGTCAACAAATATTTACCAAGTTGCCTACTCTGCGCCAGCCACTATTCTAGGTACTGGAAATACTGAACAAAATACACCAAAAGATTTGCCTTCATGCAGCTTACATTCCAACGAGGGGAGAGTCAATAAACAAAAAGTAAAATATAAGGGTATCAGATTTCAGCAATACACACTGCAGAAGTAAGAAGAGACAAGGAAGGGATTTAGGGCACCCTGGGGTAGGGGTGGGAGCAGGGTTGTACTTTCAAATAAATGATCATGGAAGCAAAGCTCTGAAGGAGTTAAGGGAGTAAGCTATGTAGGTATCTGAGGGAAGAACATTCTAGACAGAGAGAAAGCAAGCACAGGGGTACATCAAGATGGGCAGGACAGGAGAAACTATATACATGAAACAAGAAAAGGACATTATCAAAAAGAAAATTCAATAGCCTAGGAGCAGCTTCAAAAATAGGAAAGCAAAAAAGTTCAGTAGAGAGATTAGAAGAAAACATTGAAGAAATTTCCCGAAAAGAGGGAACAAAAGGACAAAGGGATGACATCAGAGAGAAAAAAGTAACAAACCTGAAGTCATGGCAGGAAATTCAACATCCAAATTAATAGAAGTTCCAGAAAGAATAGAGAACATAGAGAGAGTCATTATCATAGTGGAATATTTCTGAAAGACAAGAGTTTCCAAGCTGAAAGGGCCCACTGAGTACTCAGCACAATGAGTAAAAGACTCCCATACCATGGCACACCATCATGAAACTCAAAACACCAAGTTCAAAGATAAAATCCTGAAAACTTCTAAAGAAAACAAACTAGCTACATACACAGAATCAGAAATGGGAATCGAGTCAGTCTTCTCAACAGAACAGTGGGATGTGAAAATACAATGGAGCAACAGTTTGAAAATTCGGAGGGACAGTAACCACTAACTTAGAATTCTATACCCAGCCAAACTATAAATGCAATCAAACTGAGAGTACAAAGAGGCATTTTAAGAGTGGAAAAAGTTGCTTTCAGACATGCAAGGTCTCAAGAAATTCACCTTCCATTTGCACTTTCTTGGGAAACTACTGGAGGATGCACTCATGTAAAGTAAGAGATAAGAAAGAGACACAAAGCCCAGGCACCCGGGAGCCCAGGAAGAGAGGAAAAGGGCAATCCCCAGAATACAGCTGCACAGCAGTTCTAGAAATAACCAGTCCAGGAAGGATGTCCTTAATAAAAAAAAGAATATGGTTTGCCATATAGTTTTCAACAAAGTTTAGAGCTAAATTAAGGGTAGGTACTAAGAAAACTATACAAATGAGGAAAAAAATAGGCAATTAACTTCAGGATAAAACAAAAAGTTGTAAAAGAAAGTATATGCAATCAAAGCACTATACACAGCTCAGCTGTTGCCTATATGTGCTGTGGAAGGAGAGAAGAGTGTGCATCTGTGCACAGGAAGAGGGACTCTGTAAAGGAGGCTAACCCCAACCAAGGTAGAAAGTCAACAGCTATTATTGTCTAGAATAGTAAAAGCAAAAAAGCAAAAATATCGTGGTTTTAAACAAAACACACGGATAATAAAACCAAAAGAACTGAAAGCAGTTGCCTCTGAGGAGCAGAAATCTGTCACGAAGGAACATGAAAGGCAGGGGTCTGCTGCTTTTCCTTATAATCCCTACACTATTACCTGACTTTCTAAATCATATACTAGCACCCTGGGGAATGCTATTTGCACTGTAAATGAAGTAGCAAAAAGTGTAAAACTGCTTGAAAGATAAAAACTGAAAGGGAAGGAGGCACACATTTTATTTTGACGTGCTTTATACCCTGGGACATTTTTCTTACATTGAAACATCAGCCTGGAAACACTACACTACAGTGAAAAACAAGATGAAGGGTACTCGCCACTCCAGCTTGATTCAAGAATCACACAACTAACAGTAGTACTCTGCTTCACAATCACACCTTTACAAAAGAAACTAGGAGGCAGAAATCCGTTAGGAAAGCAAGCTTATCTTTTGTAAAGTTAGATACTGTAGATGCCAACAAATGCCTAAAATGTTCAAGTTCTACAGAGTAACAGCATCAAACAATTAAAAGCAATAATTCACCCTCCCCTGCAGAAGAAACAGAAGTTTTAGCAGCACACAAGCTGGGTTCCCTTGAGCAAATTATTCTGGTTTTAAGCCTCAGTTTTTCATCTATAAAATGAGCGTACCAGCTACTTCAAGGTGTTGCTGTAAGAAGGATTGGGGATATTAACATATAGTATATAAAGCACCAACTACAGTAGCTGACTTATCATCTGTTCCAAAAGTTATTTTTCTTCCTTTTTCACCTGTTTATTATCAGTGCTTCTGGCCTTATCAGATTACATACAATGGAACCTAGAACAAAGCTGAGCCACTAGAGTAGAATGCACTTGTCCAGCACAGGTTAAAAAGAAGACAAAGAAGCTAATGGGACAGCACCTGAAGCCAGGATGAAGCCTGGATGGAAAGCAAGCAAGAAGTGTCAAATAGAAGCCTAAACCATGGAGGAATGTTACAAAAGAAAAAAAAAAAAAAAAAGAAGAAAAAAGAAAAAGAAAAACAGAAAGAAAATAAATTGAATTAGACCAATTTTCTAGCTCCAACTACTAATACAGAGAACAGAAGAACAGGTTAACTACACTAGAGGATTGAAATCAGCAAAATTCAGAAACCAAACAGAACAACTAATCAAGTGTCTTCAACATACAAACTACTGCAAGGAAAAATAAGAGATGAAGGGGAAACCAGAGCATATCAGTCTTTAAAGAAACACCAACCAAACAACCTAAACGGGAAAAGAATTTGAAAAAGAATAGTTACATATATATGTATAACTGAATCACTTTGCTGTACACCTGAAACTAACACAACACACTGTTAACCAACTATACTCTAATATTAAATAAAAAGTTAAAGAAAAACAAAAAAGATACACCAACCAATTATAACATGCAAATCTTAACTGGATCTGGATTCAAACAAACTTTTTCAAAAATTGATACTTGAGGTAATTGGAGATTTGAATATCAACAACTGAATATTTGATGATATTAAGGAATTTTTAGTGTGATGGTGGTATTCCAATCATGTTTACAAAAGAGTTACCTTCTAGAGATACATACTAAAATTAAAGGATGAAATGAAAAAAAAGTCCTCTAAAAAATCCAAATAACAGGGCCTCCCTGGTGGCGCAGTGGTTGAGAGTCCGCCTGCCGATGCAGGGGATACGGGTTCGTGCCCCGTCTGGGAGGATCCCATATGCCGCGGAGCGGCTGGGCCCGTGAGCCATGGCCGCTGGGCCTGCGCATCCGGAGCCTGCGCATCCGGAGCCTGTGCTCCGCAACGGGGGAGGCCACAACAGTGAGAGGCCCGCATACCACAAAAAAAAAAAAAAAAAAAAAAAATCCAAATAACATACAAATAAGGTACAGCTATGGGCTGCAGTAGTGTAACACTAGGCTTCAGAGAACCAGGCGATCTGCTTTGAGAAGGAGTCACAAAGTCTGGGAGGAAACTAGAAAGAGCATTCTTTCCACGTGTGACCGAGGGCCTACTGCATGCTGGGCTCCAGAAACCATGACTGACAGTGACCCAGCGGCCAGCCTTCACAAAGGGAGAGGTGGGAAATGACTGCTGGCCCTAGAGGTAGAAAAGCCCCACTGCCAGGAACACCTTCTTGAAGGTCATATAGATCGAGTCCTTTTTGCATCCTCCAAATTGGTATTTAGTAAAAGAGATGCAAACTGGATAGTCTAGAGGAGCCATATATCTAATGCAAATGAATGAAAAGGTCCAGCAGTAAGCCAAAAGGAAATGGGCAGGACTTTGGCAAAGTAGGAAGATGACCTGCGCGAGATGCGGCAGGAACTCCTCAGCGCTGCAACAGAGGAGCGTGGGCCCAGTGTGGCCAAGGCCCTCCAATTTTCCCAGAGAAACCTAAAAGAAAGGTATTTCTGTGAAACCTCCTGATTTTTTAATGCTGTCAACTAATTTAAAATTAAAACACTCTGTTTGGGGAAAAATATGTCCGCAGATCTATTTCAGGTACGAAAAGATGTGCTGGATGTGAAAAGGTCACATTTTAATGTCACATGCAGAGACTTAAACACTATCAATAAAAATTCCACTAACAGCCTTCTTGCAGCAAGTTCACTGAAGCTGTAGAGAGAGGAAGTTATAATATAGCATATGCATACAAGTTTTACCCTCCGAATCAGCTACCTCAGGCAACATAACAAAAAAGACTACCACCTCTCTGTGATGCTGAAATTAGATGCAGACAGTTTTCTCATCTATATGCTTTTTTGAGTACTGCCAAAAGCAGTGGATAGTTAAAAAAATTCTAAAGATACCATACTGAAATTGTTAAAAAGTGGTTTTAACTTGTGATCACCATAGGAAATTACAGTTTCATATCAAAGACTCTACTTCCACACAGATCATTATTCCTGACCACTGCATAAAAAAAACTGCTTACCACATTTTCACAAGCAACCCACTAAGTCTTTTCTTAACCCAACAATTTTCACAGAAGCCAGGCACTGTGTGAAGCATTTTATAAGCACTAGCTCATTTAATCCACATCTAACTTTCTGAGGTAGGTTATGATTGTTCACCCCCATAGTGAAGATAAGGAAACTGAGGCCTTGAGAAATAATTTACCCAAGGTTCCACTGGCATAAGTGGCATTCTCACCAGCACCACACTGTGGACCTGTTACTGATCCCTTCTAATTAATATTTCCAGCAAAGAAATTTGTGAGGAAATAAAGACACATTAAGTTCAAGGTAAGAAAATACGAGGTCAGTATTATATCAGAATTCAGTTTAACCTTGACAACTGGCTAAAATCGGACAACCAAAAGAACTGAAAGGAAATAAGCACAACAGTGGGGGCATGAAAGTGCAATGGGGTAACATGAAAAAAAAAACAGAAAATCTCGTAAGACTTCGATTCTCTAATCTCAAAAATTAAGAATAGAACTACATCAGCAGTTTTCAACGTTTTCTGTTTTTCAAAATCTGCTCCCCCAAATCTCACTCTCTCTCTCTCTCTCTCTCTCTCTCTCACTCACACACACACACACACACACACACACACACACACACACACACACCCCACTTTACTTAACAGTCTCAGTCAGTTCATGAACCCCTGAGGCCACCCTGGGCAACGCCTTTCCCACTAACCCCACATTTCCCACCTCAAGGTCAAAAATCTAAACTAAATGATTTTCACCCTCTCTTCTGGTACCCTAGGTGGATGAATCAAGGGTGAAAAACAAGTAGACTATTTAGAAAAAAGAAAAGACCTAAGAATTATGGCAAAGTTTAAACTACGTATTCATTTAGTATCTTCAGGATACTGGGATGTGTACATATATTGATAGAATATAGGAAACTCAAAAATATGATTAAATTCAGCACTGCTGTTATCATGCTGGTAGGTCCAGCTGCAAATCTCATCAGGAGGTCTGGAAACCTGAATTCAGGGCTTGGAAAAAATGATTAGAGACTTGGTAACCAGACTTGTGAAAAGTTTTTAAAATCATGATTTTCTTGGAAAAAGGCAATTAGAGGGTAACATAAGTCTTTAAGTATTTGAAAATTCTTTCATGGAGGTAGATAAATAGGCCATAAAAAGAGAAAAGCAAGAGGAAACTGTCTTCCTCGTAAAAGCATGAATAATTTAAATACAATGAACTTCCTACCTGACCCAGACAACAAGGTCCTACAGATGAACAAGTGACAAAATCACTTTAGAACTTTCCATGCCCTCTGGTTCTTAACCTGGAAATAGCTGAAACCATCCCCATGACGTTCAATTTAGTCACATATGTGAAGCATCAGCTTGGCTGCCTAAAGCAAACCTTACTTGTGATAGTTCTCAGAGCAAATAAAAAGATAATTCTTATTCCTCACATAAATTCCATATTACCATAAAGATTATTTGTGAGGCAATCTATAATGAATTTAGACCCTTACGGTTCTAATACACTAAAGTAAAAAAAAAAAATGCAGAGAAGTATGTGTGATATGAAAATATATTTCTACTTTAAAAGTAACTAAGAATATGAAATTAGTCCAAATTCAATCTTTGAAAAAAGCAGAAGCAGTATGAATGCACCCATAAGCCACCTGAGGTCTACCCTATACTAAAGGGAAAGCGACATCACTTTAAAAAATGAGAAAACCACTAAAATTCTCATTAAAATCAATGTTATCCCCAAAACTAGATATTTAGGGAAATATAGATTATCTACCCTTCTAGACATGAAAAACATGCATCTAATAAACCCACATATATCAAGCCAACCACAAAACAAGGGGAAACAATACCCAAGAGTAAGAAAAGCAAATCACCTATATGAAATATAACCTACGTGACACTTCTACATAAAACAGTACCAGGTTCTACAAAGTTAACTCCAACTTTCAAAGAATCCTAATTAAAAGCGCCTCCAATATATCATATAAAGTTTCAACAAATTGATTTATCAAATTTATTAAGTACACGTAATGTTATAGGTACTTCACATAACTCTACATATGTATTCCCTCTCTTATACGAAATACACGTACTTTATAGAAAAAACTAAAAAATAACATTAGTTATCACTATCTCAGTTATTTCTCTCTGATATTAAAAATGATTTCTGGGACTTCCCTGGTGGTGCAGTGGTTAAGAATCTACCTGCCAATGCAGGGGACACGGGTTTGAGCTCTGGTCCAGGAAGATCCCACATGCCATGGAGCATCTAAGCCCGTGCGCCACAACTACTGAGCCCACGTGCCACAACTACCGAAGCCTGCGCACCTAGAGCCCGTGCTCCACAAGAGAAGCCACTACAATGAGAAGCCCGCGCACCTCAATGAAGAGTAGCCCCTGCTCGCCGCAACTAGAGGAAGCTCGTGCGCAGCAACAGACCCAACGCAGCCAAAAATAAAATAAATAAATTTATTTTTTTTTTATTTCTTTCTTTCTTTTTGGCTTAACTGTAACATCTACATAATTGTAGTATTTACACTTGGAGGCCATTCCCCTCCAGTTAATGATAGCAGGCATTAACTCCATTTTAGATTTTAGTTTGGGGCACTGCTCAGCCAGAGTAATGATAGAAATCTTATGACTATCAGGTTGCCGGTTTGTGCCAAAAAATGGCATTCCCAAAGAATGCTCTGTCTGGAATCTGTGGGGGAATCATATACAAATCTTCTGTTAACTCAGGCCTTCCAAAGAGGCTGGAAATGTTTGTGTGTTGGGGGGAGGGCGAAAGGGCTGAGAGTGGATTTGCTGACTCCTAAAGGTCCAGCCTTGAGATTACAAGAGTTCTATAAAAGGGCAGTAAATTAGTGTTTGGCTAGTATTTGCTGACTACTGAAGCCAGCATAAACATTTACTTGAGGCTTTTAAATGTGTAAGGGTACCCAGTGGTTAGGTACAGTAATTCTGAATCTGAAAAAAACAAACAAGGGCACTGGAAATATTTCTAAATAAAGGTGGGGTAGGGAGGTATTTCCCCCATATTTCCTTTGTTTTCCCCAAGTAAACAATACAGACTTTTAGAAACACAAAATTTGATTCTCAGCAGTATTGATCCCTATAAACTATTTTATTGCCTTATAAAAATACTAGCAATTCATACTTTTCCAAAAAGTCCACACATAGCTTTTAAACAGGCTACTTCAGTTCAAAAAAACAAAGAAAAAGGCCCATACTTTCCTGTGGAAACAGAAACAAAGGCAAATCTTCAAAAATATTTAGCTTTCTGCTATATAAAATATAAACCCCACATTCCTAAATAAAGTGGCAAAGATAGAACCTTTGTAGTTCTCTAGTCAATTATATGAGAGTGGTGATTCAGGGCAAAACCCGACCTTAAACATAACTATACAATATTACTAAATTACAGAGTAATTTTACCAATAAATATTCTGGTTGAAGACTGCTTTGTCATCTTTGCAAGTATTTTTAGTTGAAAGCAAGTGGTTGGGAAGTCCACGTGCACACGGTTCAGATTTTTTAAAATCTATTTTTAAGATCTGGTGACTGGATAGGTTTTCTAAACTCAATCCTTTCGAACTGGTAATTTGGAAAGGGTAAACCACAAGACGGTTAGTTAAGAAGCAAAGGACCTAACAAGCTCACCAACTCAGATCAGCATAAAACTAACTTAGAAACCTCCAAATCTAATGATGAGCCCAGACGGTCACTAAAGCCTATACATACACAACCTGTACTAAAAACTACCTCTCCAAATACAGCAAGGGCTATCTGAATTCTCTTGTTTTATATTTCCATAGTTATTTTGGGGTGAGCCCTCTTCAGATTTGTCCCCTAAATCTGCAAATCTGCTTCTTTCTACTTGGAATTAAGTTTCAGATTTTAATATACATAACCAGTTGTATATTTACCCAGTTTAATATACGGACCCAGTTGAGAATATTCTACAACAATTTAGAGTTTTTACTGAAGTTAGTAATAATTTTACTGAAATTCGTTAAATGATATTTTTTATCACTTTTAGCCGTTTTAGGCAAGGCAATCCCCATTCAATTTAGGTATCAAGAATCTGAAGTTGAGGGCTCAACTCATCCACATATTTTCTCTGGAAGGTCTAACTACTTTGACGAGAGATAAAAGATTAAAGCACCGTTATGACTAGGTCTTTCTTAAAGAGGGATGTTTCAAAAGGAAAGAAACTGTCCCCTCCCGTTAATCTAAATGAGCAGCCTCTTGTTCTCAGCAGTCCTTCTACACACAAGACCACTACTGACTTCAGTGGGAATTCTGCCCAAGAAGTGAGGAAGACAGGATAAGATTAAATTAGCCCTAAATCCACGCCATTGTTCCAAGCCATTACCACCTGTACAGTTCTCCAATAACCTCTATAAAGTAGATACCTGAGGTTTGATGGTGATTCTCAAATTGAATTTTAGGACTGATCCCTGGAACAGGTGACACAGCCTAATTCTAAAAGTCGTGTCAGCCTGATGGATGTATTGAGTTGGCCCTTATCACGATCCAAGATTGCACTGCAATGCAGCCCCATCCGTGGCTGCAACAGCAATCCAGTGATTTCTCACAGCAAAGAGCCCTCCAAACAGAAACTGAATAGGATGAAGTGTTATTCGTTTCCCAGTAAAACCTGTTCAAAGACTGGGATTTCTAAATCCCAGCTCCTGTGGCCAAGAAATTGGCTCAGTTTCCCTCAAGTCCTAAATCCAATGGGAAATGTGATAGAACATGGGCCAAAATTCTAATTCTCAATACAGTACTATACATAGAGGATACAGAAATAATAGATTCCGGTGAGAAGAAAAAAACAAGGGGAAAAATTAAAAGGTCACTGAATAAAACGGAAGAATAAAGGAAAAACTGTTAAGATTCATTTGTTAAAAGAAAAGGTTAAATAACAGTAACAAGAACAAGACGTCTAGCATACACGTGCCATTTCAGATGCGAGAAGTTCAAAAAACTGAGGAAAAGATGTGATTCAGAAAAGAGAAAATATATCCACAGGTCCTCTAGGTTCTACCTTCCCTCGCACCCCACCAGGGCTCTTAAAAACGGGCACCGGTGGTGGTGATAAGAAATGTAATTTAAGGCGTCCTAGGTCAATAGGGAGGGCTCCACAGAGACACCCCCCCCCCCAAAAAAATAATAGACTCTAGGCGAGAGCTCTTCTCACTTCACCAAAAAACCCTGACCTCAAGGGAGATGAGCGATCTCGGGAAGCATGATGACCGACGGCTTCCAGTAGACATCCCGGCTGCCGCAGGCAGCGTCTGGGGCTGGAGATTTAGACTCCGATTCCAACCCTGCTCTTTCTGTTCTGTTCTCCTGGTCCTTCCCCTGCAGCTCAACTAACAACCCTCCCAACCCTCTGCCCTCAAATCTAGAGGAGAAAAATAAGCCATGGGTAGTGAGATGGCCTGAGTGCCGGGACTGCACGGATTAGAGAGCAAAACGTGCGCTTCTCTCCGAATCGGCCAGGTCGCACCCGTCCTGCGGGACAGAGCGAGTGGCGGCGGGGGACGCGCACCGTGCTTGGGACTGACGCGGCCCTCGCCCGGCTCCACGCAGCGCCCACGCGCGCGGTCGGCCGAGGGACGCGCGGCGTCCTCGCCTGCGTTTCCTCTCCCAAAATCATCCTCCAGAAGGGCGACGCCGCCGCCGCGTACCCCAAGCCCCCGCGCTCATCGCCAACAGTCGAAGGAGGACGGCCGCTCCGAACTGGGACAGGCTCGCGCGCCGCGGCTCGCGGCCCGCGCCCAGGATGGAGCCGGATCCCTCCTGCAGCCGCTCCGCGGGGCCCGGGACGCGTGATCCTGAGCCCACCGCACCCCCGCGGGGCCGGCGCAGTCCTCACCAGGCCCCCACCTCTCCCGGCGCCGACGAGACGCGGCCCCGGCTCCCGAGAAGGGAGAAGTGGGGGACCGCAGTGGAGGGGGGAAGCAGGGATCCGGCCTGGAGCAACAACAGGACCCGGTCCCCGGGGCGGGAACTAGTAGGAGAGAAGACAGGGAGTCGCAGAAAACCCCAAAGCCGGCAGCCCTCCCCCTCCTGGTGGAACCGTCCCGCCACCGCTTCCTGCCCAGGATCAGCTTCCCAGCTGCAGTCTCAGGAAAAATCCGAGACGCCCCTGCAGCTCCGGAGGGACCAGACGCTCTGCCCGGGATACCCCGCCCCGGGCCCGCCATTCCGCAGCTCCGCACACCTCCTTACCCGGACGCCGCACTCAGGAGCTCGCTCGCCGCAGGGACCCGTCCAGCTTCAGCGCCAGCCGCCGGCCGCAACACCCGCCTCCTCCCTCCCGTAGGTTTCAAATTGAAATTCCCTGGCTGAGTCCGTCAGAGGACTCCGCGCGCCAGCCCCGCCCCCTCGCGGCGGAAGCCCCTCCCGCGCCCCCGCCGGACGCGCACCGGGTGCGGAAACCCTCGCGGGCTGCGACACGCCCCCTGTGCCCAGGCCACGCCCCCGCGCCAGCCCGGGCGACCCTTCCCTAGGGATTCGCCGCGCGCCCTGGCCGGGTACCCTGCGCTGGAAGGACGCGTCTCGCCCTCGGAGATGCCCTGGATAATGAGTGCTGATGCCTGTGTGCAAGCCTTTGTTACCCGCGAATCCCGATCTTAAATGCCCTTTTGTCAACTTTCAAAAGTTATTTCTTCAAAGTGAATCCATTGACTAAACCTTTACCCCAGGCTAGGCCCTGTTGATACAGAAATAAGGAAAACTAGATTCTCCTCAGTCTAGAGTGGAAAAAGTGCTTTCACAGAGAGGGCAGTGGCAGGGAACCGTTTATTCTTCCTGTGGGAGGGACTGGAGGGATTGGGGAAGCCCACTGGAGGAGGGGCTTTTATGCTGAACCCAAAGTGTGGATAGGATCTCCAGGCGGGGGCCTGGGAGATTGCAGAGCAGGATGTGGCTGAAGGCTGGAAACCTAGGTGAGAGGATTGCAGAGCAGGATGTGGCTGAAGGCTGGAAACCTAGGTTCAGGCCGATTGTGGAAAGACACACGTACACACACAAACGATACCTCCCCGTTCTTTTGTATAATTAGATCGCCTTCTTTCAGATTCTACTTATTTCTTCTTTTCTGAACCTTGGCATGTCAAACGGGCTGTCCAAGTCATTGCCTCTAGCATCTGGCACACATGTACCTCTTGTCCTTTGCCCCCTCGCACCTCGTCGGAGGTCTTTAGAGACTGCACCTCGGCCAAAGTCTTCTTTTCTTTCCTAAACAGAGCCTTTTCTAAAATTAACAATGTCAAATCAAACCTCAGTTACAATGCCTTCCGTGCATATGATATTTTCAGTTAACAAAGCACATTAACATATTTTATCATTTGATCCTCACAGGAACTTTATGAAAAAGGCAAGGCAAGTATTATCTTCATTACATCAAAGAGAAAAGTAAGAGTCAGGAATATAAGTTACTTGCTAAGGTCCTGCCAGGGAATAATAAAAATAATAAAAGCTAACATTTACTATGTGCTTTATGTGCCAGGCATTGTTTGCAGTCCCACACATGAGTTAACTTACTTAATGCCCCCAATGCTAAGCAGCCAAGTAAAACTTAATAAGGTATGTTAACTACTATAGAGGGGAAGTCTGACTAGAAAGCAGTTCTGGTAAAGAAGACCTGGGAATATTACAAGACAATACTATTACAAAGTTAAAGGCAGGTTTACAATGAAATTAGTCCTTGAAACTACACAGGCCTTGAAACTATATGCATAATTTTATTACTTTTTTTAAAGGATCCCTAAAGTTATATAAGGTTTAGGGCCTACAGAACCTTGTTCTACCTGTGATGAAAACCCTTTAAAATGTTAATGCAATATAATAACATAAATGTAGGCATAATTTATAAAACATAATGTCCTTATCATAGGAAATTATATCCCTACTATATCCTCTGTTGAAGTCTGCAAATCACTTCTGTACACCACCTTTTAGGAGAAATATTGACAAGCTAACTTATAGCCGTAGATGGGTGACCTAGATAATGTGGGAGCCAGCAAGACTTAGCCTAAAGAGATAGATGATGAAAGGTGATGGAAAAGTTGTGATCAAATATCTAAAGGCTATCATGAAGAATTATACTCTGTGTTGGACACAGCCTTACTTGGCCCCAACATTTCAATGGAATGGAGCAGATTCAGTGAAGACCTAGCAGGAACTGAAGGTAGGAGAATCAAATACTAGGGCCTATAAGGAAGTGAAGAAAACAGATGGAACAGGGTACCGTACAGATGTCAGTAAACAACAGGTGGTAGTCCAGGCAAGCAAGTCTTAACAGGGCAAGAAGAGGGGACTGGACAGACAGCAGGACAAAGTCCTGACCAGGTGGTATCTAGAGACGTAGGCAGGCTGGAACACGGGCTGCCTGGACAAAGCCAGAACATGAATCCCTAGGAAAAAAAAAACTGATAAGAGCAAGTCTGGGTCTTCCCATTAGACAGACTGGACTAACAGGCAAGACTGACACTGAGAACCAAGACAGGAATAGATACCAGACCTGAGATTCACCACATCCAAGGTTAGCATCACAGCCTTAATCCTGGGCACCATCTGCAAGCAAAGCCAGCCTGGCAATTTGGATTTTAAATTCACCCAGGACTTCCTAGTGCTGTTACTTACCAACTCACTCACACAGGCATGCTCTTAAGGAATCTTTGTCTCACTATACCGGTGATTCATTCTTTTATCTTTGTGACTTCTGGGTGCCAAGGCCAACCAGGTGGAAGTATCTGGATGGCTCTAGATTGAGAACCTGCTCACAGGTTCTTGCCTGAGAACAGGCAAGAAGACCTGGCAATGCCCTTGCATGCTGTCTGATGGAGGCAATCTCAATCTTCCCTGTGAATGCATGCATCCCAGTTCCACTGCCAGAAGCAACAAAGACACCATGCAAATACCAAGAGGAGTCACTCCATCACCTGGCCACTCACTGGAGCAGTTTCAGTTACCTGTGGCTGCATAACTCCAAAATGTAATGACAACAATTTTATTGCTCCCGATTCTGTGGGGCAGGCATTCAAGCAGGGCTCAGCAGGATGGCTCATCTCTGCTCCATGTGGTGTCAGCTTGGGAGGCTCAACCATGAATGAAGGATCCAAGATGGCCTCACTCCCATGTGCTGCCTGTCACCTGGGGAGCCTGATTTCTCCTCTACATGGACTCTCATCTTCCAGGGCCTCTCTCTTTCCATGCAGCCTCTTAGCTGGATAACCCAGACTTCTTTACATGGCCTCTGGCCTCTGAGAAGGTATAAACAAAAGCTGCAAGGCCTTTCAGGCCTAGGCCCACAAGTCCTACAGCATCACGTATGCCCCATTCTGTTGGTCAAAGCAAGTCAGAGAACCAGCCCCAATTCAAGGAGAGGGATCATAGACTTCACCTCTTGATAGGAGGAGTGGAATGTGTGCACAGTGACAGGAAGAACTGTTGGCAGCCATCTTGGTAAACAACTTACCACGGAAGCTGGGTTTTTCTAGTCTAGTATTTGAGTCTGCCCTCAAGCAACCCTTCTCCTTTCCATCTACAGTAAAATCTTCCACTGGTTTTTCCTCAAAAGCATCACAAGGCCCCTTTTCCATCTGAGTCACACTGAGTGATGACAATATCCTTTTGAAAGGTCACTCCCAACTACTGCTAATGATTCACATGAGCATCTCAAGCCTGCCGAACTGAGGTACTCCTTCAATCATAGCTGGAGCTGTGCCCCACACACCCCTGCTTCCTCTGGCTCAGAGACACAGAAAGAGGCCTGGATATGCTGAAACTGGAACAGAATCTCCTTTTTCTCTTTAATCGAAGTATAGTTGACTTACAATGTTGTGCTAATGTCTGCTGTACAGCAAGTTGACTCAGTTATACACATATATACATTCTTTTTAGTTTTGTTTTGGTTTTTGTTTTTGCGGTACGCGGGCCTCTCACTGTGGTGGCCTCTCCCGTTGTGGAGCACAGGCTCCGGACGCCCACACTCAGCGGCCATGGCTCACGGGCCCAGCCGCTCCGTGGCATATGGGATCCTCCCGGACCAGGGCACGAACCCGTGTCCCCTGCATCAGCAGGCGGACCCTCAACCACTGTGCCACCAGGGAAGCCCTATACATTCTTTTTTTAATATTCTTTTCCATTATGGTTTATGCCAGGAGATTGGATATAGTTCCCTGTGCTCTACAGTAGGACCTTGTTGTTTATCCATTCTAAATGTAATAGTTTGTATCTACTCACCCCAAACTCCCAGTCCATCCCTCTCCCTCTCCCCCTCCCCCTTGGCAACCACACGTCTGTTCTCTCCATCTGTGAATCTCCCAGTTGCTTGCTATGGGATCTCACAGTCGATTGGTCCCTAGCACTGAGCGCAGATATAGAACAGGCCCAGTAAAAATCCCCTCCAAAAGTTACATTTGGAAAGGGTGAAACAAAGATGTATTATTTCAGTTTAACAATCTGAGTGTCATCATGTACCAGGACTCATGCCATGCTCTGAACATTCAGAAATGAATAATACATCATCCCTGCTATGGTGGAGTTCACAGTCTGGTAGACAACAAATCGGGTAAAGGGAGTCAGGAATTCTGGTTCTTATTTCTGCCATCAAATTGTCCTCACCACCTGACACAGACTACACTTAGTCTCTGCCTCTTTAGTTAGAGGCTATGTGAACTTGGAGAATAAAACAATGTTTTGTTGTTGTTGTTTTTATCATTTATTTATTTATTTATTTTCGGCCGCGTCGGGTCTTCATTGCTGCACATGGGCTCTCTCTAGTTGCGGAGAGTGGGGGCTACTCTGCGTTGCCATGTGAGGGCTCCTCATTGCGGTGGCTTCTCTTGTTGCGGAGCACGGGCTCTAGGCACGCGGGTGTCAGTAGTTGCAGCTCGTGGGCTCAGTAGTTGTGGCGCATGGGCTTAGTTGCTCCCCGGCATGTGGGATCTTCCCAGACCAGGGCTCAAAACCGTGTCCCCTGCATTGGCAGGCAGATTGTTAACCACCGCGCCACCAGCGAAGCCCAAAACAATGTTTTCTGATGTCAGTATACAAACATCAAGTCTCATTTTATACCAGTTACATTCGGACAGTAACACAGAGCAAGTTTATGAAAGTTTATATTTTACTTTGATTCTCAGTGATCAATAAAGAAAGGTTATAGAGCCTTCCGTGTGTGCCTGATCTTCAGGACAGAAGAGCTTAGAGAGGTCCAAAGAGAAGGCTCCAGGCCCATTCACAGATGTAAACCTAGAATCTAAGCGAAAGAGGAGACCGTGGAAAGAGCCTTAGGGGCCTGGATCCTCATTTTGCCGGGAGCAGGCTGATGTCCTAGGATGGGAAATGACTGAGACAGAACACCAAGCTTTGACGAAAATGGATTGCCATGTGACCTCCCCTCACAGGACTGGGGTCAGCAGACCCGCAGTCACTAAGCTCTTTCCCAAACAGTGAATGGAGGGAGGGCTTGGTTAGGTGCACTTCCAGTGCACACTTAATTAGATGTGGGGGTTGGGGAGGCAAAATGACCTTGAAGCAGCATCACTGGACTTCACTGGGCAGGCAAAACTGCCCCCCAGGGCCTCCCTGGTGGCGCAGTGGTTGAGAGTCCGCCTGCCGATGCAGGGGATACGGGTTCGTGCCCCAATCTGGGAGGATCCCATATGCCGCGGAGCGGCTGGGCCCGTGAGCCATGGCCGCTGGGCCTGCGCATCCGGAGCCTGTGCTCCGCAACGGGAGAGGCCACGACAGTGAGAGGCCCGCATACCGCAAAAAAAAAAAAAAAAAAACTGCCCCCCAATACTGCAGCATGCTTCTGACATGCATGGCAGCGGGAGCTAAATTCTTTGGGCATGCGGTGAGGGGCACCACGTGGGGAACATAATTTCTAAGTGGCCTCAGCAAGTACTGGTGAAACCCATCAACAGCTACAACAGCAGCAGCAGAAGAGACTGTTGAATAAAAGCACCAGAAGAAAAATTAGAAGAGCAATCCCCTGGATTAGAAGGGTTTTGCTGGCGATAGTTACGTAGCCCAGACCTGATTGGCTAGTTTATAAGATAGCCACTGGAAATAGTAAAGACAGTGGGATTGGAACTGGAATGTTGCAGTTTCTAACCAAATTCCTCCGTTTGGAAAACTGACCATCTTAGGGAGTGGTCCTTAGTTTATGCAAAACAGATGTGAGGTATGAGGTTGGTATTAGCAAACCTTCAGTTTAGTTTTGTGTGGTTTCCCCCGAGCTATACATCTATGTTCTACTTATTGGAAAACACTTAGAAGGATCGGGATTTTAAGGTTATGTATACGCTAGTGTGTCCTATGATCCCACCTTCCAGAGGAATATCCTCCTGGAGAGTATAGTTTCAAACCGGTAAATTCCCAGTAAAGGGAATATTGGTTCCTATCTCTGCCCTGAAAGTGTCCTCACTACTTGACACAGACTACACTTAGTTTCTACCACTTTAGAGTATACATGAACTACCAGGGTAAAACAATTTTTTGATATCAATATACAAACACCATTGAGTTCCATTTTATGCCATTTAAATTCAATCTGAAACTGACTACCGTTTCAAAAATCCAACTATAATCTGAACACCTAAAATCTAAGGACAGAGAAAGGTTATAGTAGGATTGAAAGAGGTAAACCAGGCAAATACTAACTAAAAGAAAGCTAATGTTGCTCTATTAATAACAGATAAAATAGATTTTAAGATGCAAAGCACTACTAGAGATAAGATGGATCAATATTATGGAAAAATAATTTAATTCACCAGGAAGGTATAAAAATGTTAAACTTGTAACATAGCTTCTAACATAGTTTGTAACATGCATCTTATAACATAGCTTCAAAATATATAAAGCAAATATAAATGGAATTCCTGGTAAAAGTTAATGAAGTACTATCATAAAGGGAGAGTATGACAGCTCTATTAATATTTGACAGACCAAGCAGACAGAACTCAGTAAGATTATATGGTTTTGAAAATACAATGAACAATCTTGACATAATGAAAATATGTACAAATTTTTAGAGATTTCAACAACTGCAGAATATGCATTCTTCTCAAGCATACAAAGACCACTTACGAAAATTACATATCAGGCCATAAAATAAATCTCAGATTTCAAATTTAAACTCAAGTCTCAAGTTTCATACAACTGATATCATGTACCATATGTCATAATCCACAGCAATTAGGTAAGAAAAGAATAGTAATTAACTTTTAAAACTCCATATATTTGGGGGAAGGTACTTCTTAATAACTCATGGGGAAAGGAGTAAACATAATAGAAATTATGAATGCTTAAAATAATTACAAAATCATGAGAACAATCATGGAATTCAGCTAAAATGGTGCTCAGAAAGAATTCATGGCCTTAAATATATGTACTGAAAAAGAGGAAGGCTGAAAATTAATAAACATCCAACTTACAGAATTAATTTTTTTAAAAAGAAAATATTCCATATGAAAGTAATACATATAAAATTGGAAATTAATGATCTAAGAAATATTCAGAAGAAAGAATCATTGCAGTCAAAATTTGGTTCTATGAAAATATTTATAAAATAAGTCACCTCTGGCAAGACCAATCTAGAAAAAAAGTGAGATGGCACAAGTGAACAATTATAACAATAAGAAAAGGAGAGCAGATAAAGGAATTTTTAAAATCACAGAAAAATACTATTAACTTTAAGACAAATTTAAAAGTTTAGGGGAAATGGAAAAATTCTTAGAAAAATTGTGAATTGCTAAACTCAACTCAAAAAGAAAAAGAAAAGGAAATTTCCACAGACACCACTGAAATTGAATCAGAAGTTTTAAAACTCCAAAAAAGAAAAAAATTATAATAAAATAATAATAAATAAAACTCACAAAAAGGAAGCACTAGAGTGAAGCGGTTTATAGATAAGAGCTACCAAATATTCAAGGAACAAGAGAGTACAAATTGTCTTTGCTCTGCTGCTACAGTACTGGGTGTAAGGGCTACAGATACCATGGCTTTTTTGTTAATAGTTTGCCAGATTACAAGGAGCCACATTTGATACTGATGGAGAAGACTGCACATTTCCCAGAGATCCTGTACATTGTGCTGGGTTCCATGACAGGATGAGACTTTGTGTTTTTTCCCTTGTAGAGGGAAGGTGTATGTACTTTGTGTGGAAAGAAGGAAAAAACAGGTATTTGCTGACAGAAGAATAGATGATGGTAGAGATAAGGCTATGCGACGAGGTATATTTTCTTTTCCTCTGGGGCACAAAACTGTCCACATCTCCGAGCCTCCTTTGCAGTTAAGTGTGGCCATGTGAGTGGGTTCTGGCCAATGGAAGGTGGGTAGAGTTGATGTAAACTGTCTTCAGGCATAGTTCCTATTAAAAAAATCTCCCGCATGATCCTTCACACTGTTTATCTCTCTTCCTTTATTTGCTAGATGCAGAGGACCTAGAGGAGGAGTTCAAGGCCTTAGGAGATGATAGATCCTCTAGAATGTAAAGAGCTTAGGTCCCTGAATGTATGGAGCAGAGTCCCTCCTTATCCCCATGCAAAACCCATACTGGACTATGAGCAAGAAATAAGTGAGGAATAAACTTTTATTATATTGCACCACTGAGATTTTGAGGTGAGTTTTTTTTTTAATAATAGCAATTAGCCTATTTTGAAATTATAGCAATGCTAGACTAATTCTTCCAGAAAACAAGAAGTAACATGCTCCAAGTCATTGTATAATACCAAAACTCAAGGAGACTAGTACAATAGGGAAGACCTTGAAGTAAATCTCAAAATCAGGCAGAACAGTTCAAGTCCTAATTGAAGATACTAGTAATGTAAAGAAAAGAATGATAAATTCTGATTAAGGGTATCATGGAAATTAGAGTGGATGGGTAGCTTTTAAGAGAAAACACATGAGCAAAGGCATTAAGGCTTGAAAGAGGAGCTTAGGTTAGGATTCACTGCAGGTTTTCATAAGAGTGTTAGATTTTTAAGTGTTTTATCCATTTATTATTTTAAATATAACTTTCCCAGAAAGTCTTAGCTAAGTGAAAACCTCAAAGCATGATAATTCAATTCATTTAAATTTAAACTCAGTAAATTGAGCAAATATTTTCATTGTGATGTACCATGTGCTAAGTAGACAGGCAAGCCACCTTCCAAAAAAGACTAGCACTTGGCTTATAACTGTTTAACCCATTGATCAATGACACCTAAATAAGTAGTGGCTTAATGAAATCATTACATATAAAAAACAATGCACTTTTCATATGGGAGCCTCATGTGCCCTTTGTAAGAGAATAATATTCACCCTAATGGGTTACACATATCAAGTATTTAATATTCTAAAATGTCTGCTCCCATAAGAAAAATTGAGATGAACTAAAAAAGTATGACTAAGTAAAATCCTCCAAAGGTGGATGGACATGAGACTTTGAGATAAGTAAGATCTGACTATTCATCTGAGCTCAGTGATGTCAATCAAAGCTGTCTTGCCGAGTTGAACTGGGCATTCCACTGACTGGAATAGGAACACATGGGGAGAATCCCAGGCACATGGAGGTTTTTCAGAGAACTAAAATTTAAGATGTGAGAATAGCCTGAGTGGGACACCTATCAGCTAAATTAACCACAAGCCTTGATAAATCTTATCAACCTGGTCAAGCAGCTTCCCTTGCTTCAGCACTGATACCTGTTCAGATCTCCAGAAACTCTGACCTCAGAGAACATCTTGCTCAGTTGATTTCAGCTATAGCTTTAATATTTTAAAAAAGTGTTTTGGTATGTCTTGGAAAAGGCTAACAGACAAGGATAGACTTTCAAAGATAAGAGTAGTCTCTAAACCTTATGCCACAAAGAAAACTAACAAGGTTGTCCAGAAGTTAACCCTGGGGGGCAAGGGCAGGAGACAAAACCTACAGTGGAAAAAATAAAACTTCCCCAAGGGAAAGAGTCATCTATAATATGCACGCAAATATTAGAAACCTATTAAAGAAAGAAAGAAACCTATTAATCTGTGTCATTGTGACAGCTAGATTTTTAGGTTATGATGTATGTAACTTGTCCCTTACTAATGGACATGTATGTACTTAAAATTTTTTGCTTCTATAAGCAATACCTACATCAAAACTAATATTCTTGTACATATGTCTATGAGTACATGTATGAGCTTTTTTGGTAAATATCCTTTATCAAATTAAAAATACTTTCTAATCTTAAATTGCCAAGACTTTACATTTTTTTCTTTTTTAAAATCACGAACAGGTATTGAATCTAATCAAATGATTTTTTTCTGAATCTGTTAATATGATCATAAATAATTTCTTTCCTTTATCTGATTATGATGTGAATTACATTAATTGATTTTCAAATGTTAAGCCAATCTTTTTCTTTCTTTCTTTCTTTCCTTCTTTCTTTCTTGCTGCATTGGGTCTTCATTGCTGCATGTGGGCTTTCTCTAGTTGCAGCGAGCAGGGGCTACTCTTTGTTGTGGTGCGCGGGCTTCTCATTTCAGTGGCTTCTTTTGTGGAGCGCAGGCTCTAGGCACACGGGCTTCAGTAGTTGTGGCTTGCAGGCTCTAGAGTGCAGGCTCAGTAGTTGTGGTGCACAGGCTTAGTTGCTTCGCGGCATGTGGGATCTTCCCTGACCGGGGATCAAACCCGTGTCCCCTGCATTGGCAGGAGGATTCTTAACCACTGCACCACCAGGGAAGTCCCTGTTAAGCCAGTTTTGCATTCCTATAATAAAACTTAATTGTGAAGTAGTATCCTTTGTATATATTGCCATATTCAATTGGCTAGTATTATAGCTAGGATTTTTAAATTTTCATTCATGAGAGAGATTGGACTGTAATATTTCCTTTTAAATAATATCCTTTTTTTTTTTTTTTTTTTTTAGTTTCTGCTTTATAACAAAGTGAAGCAGTCATACATATACACCTGTTCCCTTAAATAATATCCTTTTCAGGCTTTGATATCAAGATTATGTTGACCTTATCAAACAAACTGGAAAGTTTACACTCATTTTTTACTTTCTGAAAGAGGTTGTGTAAGATTGGAGTTATTGGGACTTCCCTGGTGGTCTGGTGGCTAAGACTCCGTGCTCCCAATGGAGGGGGCTCAGGTTCGATCCCTGGTCACAGAACTAGATCCCACATGCTGCAACTAAGAGCCCGCGTGCCGCAACTAAGACCCCGCGCAGCCAAATAAATAAATACTAAAAAAAAAAAAAAAAGATTGGAGTTATTTTTTCCTTAAGTGTATAAATAATTCACTGATAAAGCTGTATGGGCTTAGAGTTTTCTTTGTGGAAAGGATTAATTATGGGTTCACATTTGTATTAAATAAAGTTTTGGTTAGTAACATTTTTCAAGGAATTTTAAATTTTCACTTGAATTTTCAAATTTACTGATTAATTGTTCATAATGTTTTTTTACCCTTTCATGTCAAAAGGTAGTGATGTCCTTTACTTCATTCCTGATCTAGGTCACTGTGCTTTCTCTCTTATTTTCCCTTGATTCATCTTCCTAGAGGCTTATCAATTTTATTAGTTATTTTAAGGAAAAACTTTTGATTTTATTTTTTTCCCATTATTCAAGTGTTTTCTATCTAATTAGTACTTGAGATTATCTTCATTATTTCTTTTGTTTGCTGTTATTTTTCTGAAATCTTGAAAAACTTACTTAGATAATTGATTTTTGGTACTTCTTTTCTAATACGACTATAAAATTCTCTTGAAATATTCTGCACAATTTGCTGTCACATTTTTACTTTTATTCATTTAAAAATATTCTTTTAATTCCAAATCTAGGGTTTTTTAATAATATTTGATATCAAGATTTATTGTAAAGCTATAGGATGTGTGATAACCCTAGAAGGATAGACAAATAGACCACTGGAACACAATAAAATGTCCCAAAACAGTCCCACACATATATGGTCACTTATTCATGAGAAAGACGTCACTGAAGGGAAATGGAGAAAGGACGGTTCTGTCAATAAATGATATCAAGGACTTCCCTGGTGGCGCAGTGGTTAAGAATCCACCTACCAATGCAGGGAACACGGGTTCGAGCCCTGGTCCGGGAAGATCCCACATGCTGCGGAGCAACTAAGCCCGTGTGCCACAACTACTCAGCCTGTGCTCTAGAGCCCATGAGCCACAACTACTGAGCCCACATGCCACAACTACTGAAGCTTGTGTGCCTAGAGCCCATACTCCGCAACAAAGAGAAGCCACTGCAATGAGAAGCCCAGGCACTGCATCGAAGAGTAGCCCCCGCTCGCCAAAACTAGAGAAAGCCCACACACAGCAACAAAGACCCAACACAGCCAAAACTAAATAAATAAATTTATTAAATAAATTAATTAAATAAATGATATCAAGTCCATCAAATAACCACATAGGAAAAGAAATGAATCTTGACCCAAACTTCCCTCCATACATAAAAACCAGTTGTAGCAGGATTGTAGACATGTGTAAATGGTAAAAGCAATAAAGCTTCTTCTATCTACAAGATAATATAAAATAATGTCTTCATATTGGAATAGGCAACAATGTCTCACAATTAGCACACACACCCACACGCACATGCACACACACAACACTAACCATAAAGAAGCAGATTGATCAACTACACCACTAATATTAAGAATTTGGGGGGACTTCCCTGGTGGTCCAGAGGTTAAGACTCCATTCTCCCCCTACAGTGAGCACAGATTTGATCCCTGGTTGAGGAACTGAGATCCCACCTGCGGGCTGCGCAGCCAAAAAAAAGAAATTAAGAACGTTTGTTCATCAGAAGACAACATGATGAGAGTGAAAGGCAAGCTGCAAAGTGGGAGTGTTGGAATTCATATATCTCACAAAGTATCCTTATCTAGAATATATAAAGAACACCTACAAATCAATAAAATAAGCTAGAAAACTCAGTGAAAATGGACAAAAGGCATGGAAACATCATAAAAGCAGGTACTCAAACGGTCAACAAATATATGAAAAGGTGCTCAAGATTATTAGTCACATAGGGAATGCAAATTTAAATCACAGTGTTGGGCTTTCCTGTTGGCACAGTGGTTAAGAATCCACCTGCCAATGCAGGGGACACGGGTTTGAGCCCTGGCCTGGGAAGGTCCCATATGCCGTGGAGCAACTAAGCCCGTGCACCACAACTACTGAGCCTGAACTCTAGAGCCCGCAAGCCACAGCTACTGAGCCCACGTGCCACAACTACTGAAGCCTGCTCGCCCAGAGCCCGTGCTCCGCAACAAAAGAAGCCACTGCAATGAGAAGCCCACGCACTGCAACAAAGAGTAGCCCCCGCTCGCCACAACTAGAGAAAGGCCGCACACAACAACGAAGACCCAACACAGCCAAAAATAAAATAAATAAGTAAAATAAATAACTTTTTTTTGAAAATAAAAATAAATAAAAATAAATAAATCACAGTGTTATACCACTATATAACCATCAGAGTGGCTAAAATTAAAAGAATGATAATACCGAATGTTAAGGATGGTGAGAGTACAAATTGGTAAAACCATTTTGGGAAACTATTTGGCAGTATATAGTAAAACTGGACATATGCGTATATTATGCCTTCAAAATTTTACTCCAAGAAATATATTCTAAAGAAATATGGACATAAATATACCAAGGTATGTATGCAGCTGTGCATAGCAGCATTTTCTTGTAACAGCCCAAATAACAGAATATCCACAAACAATACAATTATGGTATATTCATATAATCAGTTATTATACAACAATTAAAACAAATGAATTATAGCAAATACAAGCAAACATGGATGTACTTCAAAAGTATAATGCTGAATGAAAAAAGCCAGACACAAAAGAATATATACAATGGGCTTCCCTGGTGGCGCAGTGGTTGAGAGTCCGCCTGCTGATGCAGGGGTCACGGGTTCGTGCCCCGGTCCGGGAAGATCCCACATGCCGCGGAGCGGCTGGGCCCGTGAGCCATGGCCACTGAGCCTGCGCGTCCGGAGCCTGTGCTCCACAACAGTGAGAGGCCCGCGTACCGAAAAAAAAAAAAAAAAAAAAGAATATATACAGTGCAATTCTATTTATGTAATGTTCAAAAACAAGCAATAAGTCTATGGTGATAGAAATTAAGGATGATTTAATTTTGCTGGTGGAGTAACGACAGAGAAGGGGTTCTGGGGTACTAGCAAAGACTTATTTCCTGATCCAGATAGTGGTTACACAGTAATACACAGGTGTATTAACCTTGCAAAATTCATTGAATGATAAACTTATGATTGGTGCACTTTTCTGTATGAATGTTACACTTCAATTTTAAAAGTGTAATTTTTTTTTTTTTTTTTTGGCTGCACCGTGCGGCATTCAGGATCTTAATTCCCCGACCAGGGATTCAACCCGTGCCCCCTGCACCGAAAGAGTGGAGTGTTAGCCACTGGACAGCCAGGGAAGTCCCTAAAAGTTTAATTTTTAAAAATTCTGAGAAAAAAATGTGTATCTATATGGTCTCTAAGTGGTGGTGTCTCTCTGCTTTTATCGTAGGCCTCCACGGCAGAAATAATTAAACAACTCCTCACTCTGTGAATGTAGTTCAAATTGTCTTAAAAATATTAAAACCAGGGGATGGGGGGAGGGATAAATTGGGAGATTGGACTGACATATACACACTACCATATATAGAACATAGATAACTAATAAGAACCTGCTATATAGCATAGGGAACTCTACTCCATACTCTGTAATGGCCTATATGGGAAAAGAATCTAACAACAACAACAAAAAAGTGTATATATGTGTATGTATAACTGATTCACTTTGTTGTACACCCGAAACTAACACAACATTGTAAATCGACTCTACTACTCCAAAAAAAAATTTTTAATACATTAAAACCAGTTTTAAAATAGCATAGATACTACCCTTAACATTTGGTTTAATAGGATTGATTTGTCTCCTTAACACCAACCTGTTACTGCTAAGTAATTACCAGCTTTTATTTTTATTTCTGAAAAAAATTTTTTAAAGAAACATGGGGACTTCCCTGGTGGTGCAGTGGTTAAGAATCTGCCTGCCAATGCAGGGGACACAGGTTTGATCCCTGGTCCAGGAAGATCCCACATGCCGCGGAGCAACTAAGCCCATGCGCCACAGCTACTGAAGCCCACATGCCTAGAGCCCGTGCTCCACAACAAGAGAAGCTACCGCAATGAGGAGTAGCCCCTGTTCGCCGCAACTAGAGAAAGCCTGCACACAGCAACGAAGACCCAATGCAGCCAAAAAATAATAATAATAAATAAATAAATAAAATAAAATAAAGTAGCATGATTGTCAAAATTAAATACGCTTTTGTCCCTCAAAATTATAGATAATTTTAGGCCTCTTATTTAAATAAATATACTTAACATTTAATTCTCAAGAGCAGTTTTGTTTTGTATTCAGGAATATCAATTACTGACTTTAAGATAAATACATGGTAGAAATGTATTTCTACCTATATGACCTTGATTCCCGAGGTATGTATTCATTTTTTTGAACAACATAACAATGTGAATTAGATATGACTGATCTTGTTAGGAAATTAGGACAATACCATAATTACCTTTGTGTACCTGTGCTCATCTGAAGAAATACACCCCTCATCACATATAGGTTCCAAAGTGAGAAGTAGTTTTTTAAAAATCACAGAATATAGGACACATAGCTTGTGGGAGAACTTATCTCGGCAAGGGAAGCCTTGCCTTACTATAATCTCCTTGTTATCCATCAAAAAACCAAAACTAAAAAGCAAAAAAGGATTAGAAGACAAATCGAGACAAAAAACAACAGGCTAAGGAAAGTAAACGGTTTATTTCTTTCCAGTTTGGCAGCATGGTCCCTTTGTTGGATCACAGAACAATTTTAGTAAAGAGAATTCCCAGGGGAAAGGATGTGAAAGAAGACCCAGAAAACAATGTAATAAAAGCAACTGAAAACCGCTTCTAAATAAGTATTTCACCAATTGTTTGGGATAGAATGGGGTTAATTCTAAGCAGGTGGACTTTTCCACTACAATAATATTTACAGTATGTGCCTCCTTTAAAGTTCTTTAAACTATACTCTAAAAGCCAGTTTACTGTAAGGAGTTTAGAGCTATCTTGTAAATCCTTCTGTAAAAAAACTGTGGTTTTCGTACTCACACCAATACATATGGAAAGGATGGTGATGATCAGTAGAGAGAAAGCAAGCTGTGTGACACAGCTCCATCCAGAAGCGTGATAATAGTGCAAGTTCACCTCACATATGAAATGACAATGGCTACATGTGACATCTCTGCTGTAATATCACATTTAAATTTCAAGTCTTCCTTTTTGTTGTTATTTTCTGTAGCCTTAAAATATTATCTGTCTTATACAGATTGCCAACAAACACATGAAAGGATGCTCAACATCACTAATCATTAGAGAAATGCAAGTCAAAACTACAATGAGATATCATCTCACACCAGTCAGAATGGCCATCATCAAAAAATCTACAAGCAATAAATGCTGGAGAGGTTGTGGAGAAAAGGGAACCCTCTTGCACTGTTGGTGGGAATGTAAATTGATACAGCCACTATGGAGAACAGTATGGAGTTTCATTAAAAAACTAAAAATAGAACTACCATATGACCCAGCAATCCCACTACTGGGCATATACCCTGAGAAAACCATAATTCAAAAAGTGTCATGTACCACAGTGTTCATTGCAGCACTATTTACAATAGCCAGGACATGGAAGCAACCTAAGTGTCCATCAACAGATGAATGGATAAAGAAGATGTGGCACATATATACAATGGTATATTACTTGGCCATAAAAAAGAAACGAAATTGAGTTATTTGTAGTGAGGTGGATAGACCTAGAGTCTGTCATACAGAGTGAATAAGTCAGAAAGAGAAAAACAAATATCTTATGCTAACACATATATATGGAATCTAAAAAAAAAACAAAAAAAGGTTCTGAAGAACCTAGGGGCAGAACAGGAATAAAGTCGCAGACATAGAGAATGGACTTAAGGACATGGGGAAGGAGAAGAGTAAGCTGGGATGAAGTGAGAGAGTGGCATGGACATATATACACTACCAAATGTAAAATAGATAGCTAGTGGGAAGCAGCCGCATAGCACAGGGAGATCAGCTCGGTGGTTTGTGTCCACCTAGAGGGGTGGGATAGGGAGAGTGGGAGGGAGACGCAAGAGGGAGGAGATAAGGGGATATGTGTATACGTATAGCTGATTCACTTTGTTATACAGCAGAAACTAACACACCATTGTAAAGCAATTATACTCCACAAAGATGTTAAGAAAAAAACCACACTGTAACAGAAAAAAATATATTATCTATCTTTATTTATTTATTTTTGGCTGTGTTGGGTCTTCCTTGCTGCGCACAGGCTTTCTCTAGTCGCATCGAGCGGGGGTTACTCTTCGTTGCGGTGCACAGGCTTCTCATTGCAGTGGCTTCTCTTGTTGCGGAGCATGGGCTCTAGGTGTGCGGGCTTCAGTAGTTGTGGCACATGGGCTCAGTAGTTGTGGCACACGGGTTTAGTTGTTCTGCAGCATGTGGGATCTTCCCAGACCAGGGCTCTACCTGTGTCCCCTGCACTGGCAGGCAGATTCTTAAACAATGGGCCACCAGCGAAGTCCCAAAATATTGTCTATCTTTAAAACAAATAGATCAATTTTTTAAAAATTTCTCTCTCACTGTCAGTCACAAGCCTTTCTTTGTTTTTGTTTTTGTTTTTAAAATCAGATCCCTTTCTGTAACTTTCAGACTCCTTGAGATTTGGGGTGTAACCATAGTAGTTGAGCATCTTATTAATATTTCTCCACCCTTTTTCCCAAATGACTCTTCACCTTTTACTAACTCTTTAGTATTCATGTCTCCAACCTACAAATCTAGACTTTTTTTTTTTTTTTTTTGCGGGCCTCTCACTGCTGCGGCCTCTCCCGTTGCGGAGCACAGGCTCTGGACGTGCAGGCTCAACGGCCATGGCTCACGGGCCTAGCCGCTCCGCGGCCTGCGGGATCTTCCTGGACCGGGGCACGAACCCGTGTCCCCTGCATCGGCAGGCGGACTCTCAACCACTGCGCCACCAGGGAAGCCCCAAATCTAGACTTTTTAATCCCCGCTGTACAAATTGTCATTTGCTTTGACATTATCTCAAGTAAACTGTTTAACTCTGTTACAGAGTAGTCTGTGGGTTGACAGGCACTGTACTTGACCCTTTGTACCACAGCAAGTATCCTTTGATGTCAGTAAGACTTTTCAACATATCAAGTTTGCTGGCCAATTGGTAAACATTTAAAGAAAGAGATATGAACATGGGAAGTCATTTTGTCATTATTTTTATTTCATTTCCTTTATAATCTTACAGAAATGTCTATAATCCTGTATTTATTATGAGACTATAACCACGTAAACAACTTTGAAGTTATGATTTCAAAAAGCTTTTCAACATCATGAGGTCTAACAGGGCAGAGAAGGCTTGCTTTATTGTAAGTCTTATTTAATTAGTGAAGAACTTTGATAATTTACAAAATTTCTAAACAAAGTTATCTAAACATCTGGAAGCTATTAAAGAACTGAGGAAGTTATGCCACAGCTACATTTAGGAAGGTATTTTTATTGAAAATTCCTTATAAAGTAAGTCTATCAAAAACAAAACTAAATTACCATTACCATTTGACCCAAATTTCTCATATTAATTAGGCCTAGACATTTAAAAATATTGTGATTGAAATATAAAATTACCCTTTGGGAGAGCAATGACATTGCTTATCTTATCATAGGTGTATAAATGCTGATTTTAATAATAATGCTGATTTTAATAATAATGTTAACATACTATTTATATACATTTTGATGTGTATTAAACATATTGAAATATTATGGACTTAGAATTCAGAGTTAGCTTTAAGTTCCAGCTCCACCACATGTTAGTTGCATGAACTTAGGCAAGATTCGTCAACTCGGGAGCCCTGATGTTTTTCTCTGTATAGAACAGACATCTTTTTTTATTTTTTTATTTTTATTTTTATTTTTTTATTTTTTATTTTTTATTTTTTTGCCGTACGCGGGCCTCTCACTGTTGTGGCCTCTCCCGTTGCGGAGCACAGGCTCCGGATGCGCAGGCTCAGCGGCCATGGCTCACGGGCCCAGCCACTCCGCGGCATATGGGATCCTCCCAGACCGGGGCACGAACCCGTATCCCCTGCATCGGCAGGCGGACTCTCAACCACTGCGCCACCAGGGAGGCCCAGAACAGACATCTTTTTTTAATTGAAGTGTAATTGATTTACAATGTTGTGTTAGTTTAAGGTGTACAGCAAAGTGTTCAGTTATACATATATATATGTATATATATATTCTTTTTCAGATTCTTTTCCCTTATAGGTTACTACAAAATACTGAGTAGAGTTCCCTGGACTATACAATAGGTCCTTGTTATTTATCTATTTTACATACAGTACTGTGTATATGTGAATCCTAAACTCCTAATTTATCCCTCCCTCCTCCTTTACACTTTGGTAACCATAAGTTTGTTTTCTATGTCTGTGAATCTGTTTCTGTTTTGTATATACGTGCATTTGTATCCTTTTTTTTTTTTTTTTAGATTCCACATATAAGTGATATCTTATGATGCTTGTCTTTCTCTGGCTTACTTCACTTAGTATGATAATCTCTAGCTCCATCCATATTGCTGCCAATGGCATTATTTCATTCTTTTTAAAACGCAAGATGATTAAGTAACGTAACACCTGGAAGAGCCTAGCACAGCCCCTCACACTGAGTTCATGCTCAGTAAATGTTTCCTGCCTTTTTTTCCTGTCTCTTCCATCTTGCTTCCTCCTCTTTCACCACTGTTGCCAGTATGTTACACTGGCTTTCCACTTTAGGGCCTAAGGGGATGTTGCATAAAAGTTTTTTAAAACTTCCACATACTTCATGCTTTTCCACTGTTATCAACAGTTTAAGACACTAGAACTCCTTGGGAGAATTATGTGTTTACTTCAGGGACAGGAGTGTAGGTGGAAAGCTGTGAGTATATATTTTGTTTGGCAGTGAGTCACAAATAAAAGAAGAAAACTTGAATCTATTGAGCCCTATTCTGAGCCATATAATACATTATATTTTATAATATTTGCTCATTTTTATCCTCATACTAATCAGGTCTGCCTGCCCCTAAAGCTCATGCTTTTTTTTTGCTCAAAAATGCTGCCACCTGCTTTTATAGATGTGCCTGAGGGACAAACAATCTTGTACAGTGTTAATAGAAAATGCATGTTGAGTTTTAAACCACTGACTTGCAAACAGATGTAGAGGGTCAGGACAGATCTGGGTGGGGGGCTACTTAAAATCAAAAACAAAGGGAATTCCCTGGCAGTCCAGTGGTTAGGACTCTGAGCTCTCACTGCTGAGGGCCTGGGTTCAATCTCTGGTCGGGGAACTAAGATCCCACAAGCCACGCAGCATGCCCCCCCCCAAAAAATGAACCAAACAGGGGACTACACAAGGCATATAAATAAATCAAGAGCAGTGTTACCTGAGAAACTGTTTGCTGATTCCCTGAACTATAGAAAGAGATGAAAACAATAGCTGAGAATCAGAGTAAGGCCTGAGGCCAGGACGTACCAAAACACAGGGCAAACTGGATCAGCTTAGGCTGAGCTGTTCATGGAGGCTGTCTTGAAAAGAGGTCAAAAATATAACAAAGAACAGGGTGTGGGGTGGATCAAGCCTGGTGACTCATGATTTAAACCCTCAGAATACAGTGGAAGCTCCCCAGATTGGGGACAGCTCCTTAAAGACCATCGATCAGGGACTTGGCTTGTGGCGTAGTGGATAAGACTCCACGCTCCCAATGCAGGGGGCTCGGGTTCGATTCCTGGTCAGGGAACTAGATCCTACATGCATGGTGCAACTGAAGAGTTCACATGCCGCAACTAAGGAGTCGGCAAGCCGCAACTAAGGAGCCTGCCTGCTGCAACTAAGACCCAGTACAACCAAATAAATAAATAAATAATTTTAAAAAAAGACCATTGATCAGGCTGGACAAATTAAACTAAAAAAAGGAAGACACTCTCCTACTTAACAGTCAGCTCCCAGCCAGGTCCATTTTCTGCAAGGAGTGTTCCTGCTCTTGGAAGCTATGCCTATCAGCTGGTCAAACTTTATTATATATTCATTTGACGAATGATGATATGAAACATAGAAGGAACAGATTTTATAACTCAGTGTGTATAGGTTTCTTTCTCTTGCATATACCTTTACAATGACACCTCCTACTTAAAAAAAATTTTAGGGTAGATAGCTGTTAAACTAAAATATTGTTCTTATGTTTATCTAAAAATTGTGTTACTAAATAGTGATGATTAGAATTATAGATTCTGATCAGATAGATCTGAGTTTAAGCCTTGGTTCTTTCCCTCACAAACTGTGTGACTTTAAGCAAATTACCTAACCTCTCTAAACTTCATTTCTTCATCTGTAAATATGGGCATTATTGATAGTATCTATTTCAATTGGAGAGAAGCAAACTGAGATGTCAGTATTTTCTAGAACAACGGTCCTCAACCTTTTTGGCACCAGGGACTGGTTTTGTGGAAGACAGTTTTTCCATGGATGTGGTGGAGGGGAGGTTCAGGCGGTAATGCAAGCAATGGGGAGCGACAGATGAAGCTTCCCTCGCTCCCCCGCTGCTCACCTCCTAACAGGCCACAGACTGGTACTGGTCCTTGGCCCAGGGGTTGCGGACCCCTGTCGTAGAACACTTCAATCAGACTGAATCATCACAACTCGTCCCTTTTTTGCTCACCCTTTATTGGATCCATAAGCATTGGCTTATCGAGACTATCTTCACAATATTTCCACTAGATTTCCTTTCATCACCATTGCTCTTGTCTTGGTCTAAACTCCATCATCTTTCACTTGGATTATTGCACTAGCCTCCTAACTGGTTTAGATATTTCTGCTCTTGCCCCCTTCAGACTTTTCTCAACATTGTACCCAGGATCAGCCTTTTCAAATAAAAGTCAGTTCATGTCAAATATCTGCCCAAACCCCCTCCCTCCCGATAGTTTTCCATGTTACTTAGAGAAGAACCAAAGCCCTCACCATGTTCTCCAAGGACTCACAGGACTTGGCCAACTTCTCTGTCCCCATCCCCTGATGCCCTCCCATTTTCTTATTCCACTCCAGCCTCACTGGTCCTTCCGCTCATCCTGGAACACATCTTCACAACGACCTCACACAGATACTTTGCATTTGTTGAACTCTGCCTGGAATGTTCTTCCCTCAGATATAGGCAAGACTTGCTTCTTCTCTTCATTCAGATCTTTATTCAGATGCTACCTCCTCAGAGACACCTTCTCTCACTACTTTATGTAACACTGTGCAATCTCTCTCTCTCTCTCTCTCTGCTCTGCTTTGTTATTAGTTTTTCTTGGCTTTTATCACCATCTAACATCCTATATGTTTTACTTGTTTATTTTTTACCTGATTCTACCAGAATATGAATTTCACAAGAGCAATGATTCTTATCTAGTTTATACCTAGCCTGTAAGACAGTGCCTGGCATATAGCAGCCACTCGGTAAATAAACATATAAATACACGTTGAACCAACAAATGAATGATTGGGTCATGTGGCTACAACGTGGCTCAACCATGTATCTATACTTATACCAATAGGATACAGCTCCTTAGATGACATTGCTACCAAGTGAAAACTCATTCTGATGTTCAACTCTGACCAAGAGGAAAATACCCCCCCACCCCCCGCCAAATGTAGCCCCAGCTACTGGGGTGAAGATTCTCCAAGGTCCAAAGGAAGCAGGGAAGGAAAGGGAAGCTTCTAAAAGTCCTTAGTCAAGTTAGAAGAGAGGAGGAAACACAGGGTGCAAACCCTCCCCTTTATACGCACAAACAGTGGAGCCACTAGGTAGGGAAGGGTAGTAAATTGAGGAAGGGGAGACCCCTGATTTAGACCAACCAAGCATTTTGGAGTCAGGAAATCCCTTTGGGAATAAAGACAGAATGTCACTCACAAAAGCCTCTTAGCTCTGAGACAAGTTACCTTGATGTGGGAGAGAGATGCGGAAGGGAATTTCATCACAGGAAGGCAGGACTCCAAGGCATTCTATAAAAGTCTTATGAACCTGAATGTTTTAGACTATTTCTGTTTCTTATCCTAATTCACTCGTTCAACTCTAAACTCTCAACTGCAGAAGGAGTTTGGTAAACAGCTTGAAGAAGCTCTTTCCAGTGCCCTGTTTACCTGCATTTCACAGCCGCACACTGCTGACCCGTAACCGAAGAGCTGTTTGCAAAAGACAATGTTGAAATCATGAGTTACTTTTTTTCTCATTACGTTCATTATAATTTCTGGGAATATGTTACCATGAAAAAAGATTTCATGTGGGAGAGACGCAGAGAAGTGAGAGAGAGAGAGAGAGATGGAGGTGTGAGAAAGAGATTAATCAAGTTAATAATAAGCAAAGAAACAGAGGCGTTATCCGAATTTGAAAGGAGTAAATTTGCATAAATTGCCATGGAAGAAAAAGGGAGCTGGTGACAGTTAATGTACAGGGAGGACATTTGCTCTAGAATTATCTTACTACAAGCACTTCTTTTTGTTTTTTTTTAAGGGGTATGCGGGCCTCTCACTGTTGTGGCCTCTCCCGCTGCGAAGCACAGGCTCCGGACGTGCAGGCTCAGCGGCCATGGCTCACAGGCCCAGCCGCTCCGCAGCATGTGGGATCTTCCCAGACCGGGGCCCAAACCCGCGTCCCCTGCATCGGCAGGCGGACTCTCAACCACTGCGACACCAGGGAAGCCCCAAGCACTTCTTAATGTCACTAAAAGAACTATATATGCGATTTTCCTTGGTCTGAACAAATCCTTTTATATACTGCTCTTTGTGGCAGGCTATATAGCATGAGTCAGAAATTCCAAAAGCATGATAATCTTCATCCTTTATAGCACCTGCTCCAACATTATGGTAATCATTGGTTGATAACCTTTAAGGCTGATACTTAAAGATACTTTCTACTGTTGTATCTAAAAATGTATAGTTACGATACCAGATTAAGTTGATGAGATTGTCATTACTTTTATTTTCAAAACATTTATTTTGATTTCAAATTTTTCAGAAAAATAAATTCTAAACAGAGAAAACATTATTTTTTTAAACGGCTTGAACATACATACTGATATTTAAAAAATGGAAAAATGTCATGCAAAGATATCACTTTCTAGTGACTTCAGGCTGTTGATAACATTCTAAGAACCCTTGTTAAATGTGATTTCTCTTTCACTGTTGCCCATTCATCTTTTTACTATTAGTGGTATGGTAGCCCTCATAACTATGGAGCAGCTTCAATTTTCATTCAGAAGCACCACACTTATAAAGAGGAGGTTTCATTTTGTCTTCTTGTATTGTGATAAATATGCGTAATATAAAATTTACCATTTAAATCATTTTTAAGTGACCAATTCAGTGGCATTAAGTATATTTACTATGTTGTGCAACCATCACCACAATCCATTTCCAGAACTTTTCCATCATCCCTAACAGAAACTGTACTCATTAAATACCAGATAGCTATTCCCATGACCACCAATTCCTAGCAACTTCTAATCTATTTTGTCTCTATGAATTTGCCTATTCTAGGAATCTCATAAGTGGAATTATACAATATTTGTCCTTTTGTATCTAGCTTATTTCACTTAGCATAATGTTTTCAAGGTTCATTCATGTTGTAGCATGTAACAGAATTTCATTCTTTTTTAAGGCTCAATAATATTCCATTGTGTGTATAAACCACAGTTTGTTTATCCATTCATCTGTTGATGGACCTTTGGGTTGTTTCCATCCTTTGACTGTTGTGAAAAATGCTGCTATGCACATTGGTGTACATTGTTTTGTTTCTAAATATGATAGTGTTTATTTTCTCTAGCCATTCAAAGAGGTTTTTAAAAATATTTATTTATTTATTTTGGCTGTGCCAGGTCTTAGTTGCAGCAGTCGGGATCTTCGTTGTGGCATGTTTAGCTGCAGCACGTGGATTCAGTTATGGCATGCATGTGGGATCTAGTTCTCCGACCAGGGATCGAACCCGGGCCCCCTGCATTGGGAGCTCGGAGTCTTACCCACTGGACCACCAGGGAAGTCCCTCAAAGAGCTTTTTAAATTAACTGCTGCTTGGCTTCTTGTTAAATATAGCCCCACGTTAAACTTTAAAATTCACAGCAGGTAGTGGACAATTTTGCATAGGCCAGTGTAGGATGGTTGGACTGTAGCCTGCACCTCTGAGGCTGCACATTACAATTTAAAAATACTGAAGCTTCAATCCTTGAATCAGAGCAACCAAATTAGAAGCTGGAGATGAGCTAAGGCATTGGTATTTTTCACCCTTCTCCCCCATGATTCTATTGTGCAGACAGGGCTGAGAATGCCTAATCTAGGGTAATCTGGTATCAGTCATCAGAGCGGCAAGTCTAAGATAGGCTCCCACTGGAGCCCTCAGAGAACTAAGAGGAAATCTTATCTTATAGCCCATGTTCTCTATAATTAACCACAATAATATCACTCAGCTCCTACAAGAAATTAATTCATTTCACTAATTATGGCTACCAATTAAGGCTTGGATCAGAGCATTAAAGAACGAGTGGTGGACTTCCTTGGTGGAGCAGTGGTTAAGAATCCGCCTGCCAGTGCCTGGAACACAGGTTCAACCCCTGGTCCAGAAGATCTCACATGCTGCGGAGCAACTAAGCCTGTGCACCACAACTACTGAGCCTGCGCTCTAGAGCCTGCGTGCCACAACTACTGAAGCCCACGTGCCTAGAGCCTATGCTCTGCAACAAGAGAAGCCACCGCAGTGAGAAGCCCGTGCACCACAGTGAAGAGTAGCCCTGGCTCCACGCAACTAGAGAAAGCCCACGTGCAGAAGTGAAGACCCAACACAGCCAAAAATGAATGAATTAATTAATTAACTAATTTTTTAAAAAAAGAATGAGTGGTGGCCTCTGAAGCCAGGATAACTGTGCCAGTAAAAATAAGACAGTGATTCCCCGAGGGAAAGGTAAATGTCTTATCCTGTGTTATGGACTGAATGTTTGTGTCCTTCCCAAATTCGTATATTGAATCTCCAACCCCTAATGTGATGGTTTTTGGAGATGGGGTCTTTGGGAGGTAATTAGGTTTAAATGAGGTCAACAGAGTCGGGCCTGGGCCAATGGGATTAGTGCCCGTATAAAAGAGGCACCAGAGAGCTTACCCCTCCGCACACACACCAAGGAAAGGCCGTGTGAGGACAGAGCAAGAAGACGACTATCTACAAGCCAGGAAGAGAGCTCTTAGTAGGAACCAACCCTACCAGACTTTGATCTGGGACTTCCAGCTTCTAGAACTATGACAAAATTAATTTCTGTTGTTTAAACCACCTAGTCGATGGTATTTTGCTATGATAACCCAAGCAGACACTGTGGGTATCCTACTCACCCTTCAAAGCAGAGCCTGAGTAGAAAAGAAGAGAGGGCTTCCCTGGTGGTGCAGTGGTTGAGAGTCCGCCTGCCGATGCAGGGGACACGGGTTCGTGCCCCGGTCCGGGAGGATCCCACATGCCGCAGAGCAGCTGGGCCCATGAGCCATGGCCGCTGAGCCTGCGCTTTCAGAGCCTGTGCTCCGCAACGGGAGAGGCCACAGCAGTGAAGGCCTGCGTACCGCAAGAAGAGAAAGCCAATAAAAGATGCTATCTTGCCAGGACCTTTCAAAGAGCCTCAGAATTGTACATTAAGGGAAGGAAGAGGAGCATGGGACCTACTGGCTCCTGCCCCGTACCAGCCAAGGGCTGTCCGCTGAAGCATAAAACTCTCACACTTCCAGTCTGCATTTCCTTGAATGCCAGATAGGTCTTTGTAGACATTTCACCCTATGCTAACAGGGAAGCCCCAAGGTAAAAATGGGAGTTAAAGTAACTGAGGGGACTTCCCGTGTGGTCCAGTGGTAAAGAAACAGCCTTCCAATGCAGGGGACGTGGGTTCGATCCCTGGTTGGGGGGTGGGGGGGAATTAAGATCCCATGTGCTACGGGGCAACTAAGCCCACACGCCACAACTACTGAGCTCGTGCGCCTCAACTAGAGAGCCCACATGCCTCAAATTACAGAGCCCACTTGCCCTGGACCCTGAGCGCCACGACTAGAGAAGAGAAAACCCGCACGCCACAACTAGAGAGAAGCCCGCGAAGAGCCTGCACACCGCAGCGAAAGATCCCACATGCTGCAATGAAGACCCAAAGCAGCCAAATAAATAAATAAACGTTTAAAAAAAAAGAGCAACTGAGGCAAGGTGCTAACTGCAGGTGCTAACTGCATGAAGCTGTTTGCTACAGCAGTGGAGTAAAAAATGTGCAAAAACACTTGAGGCAGGGAACAAGAGATGTTCAGTGCAGGGAATTTCTGGAGACTCTTCAGGTCTGTGGATTCCAGTGCCCACTACGAACTCCAGTCACAGACTTCACTTGAAGATCCTCCCTCCATTCCAAAGCTTGGATGGCTCGTGTCTGATTTTAGTAAGAGAGCTGATAGATTTTCTCGCCATACCCCATTTATCTACCTTCTATCATACTATCTACAAGTGTATTTCCATAATTTTGGAAATACAGGTATAATGGTTAAGTTTGTGTCAACTTGCCTGGGCCATGGGGTGCCAAGATCTATAGTTAAGCATTATTTCTGGGTGTTTCTGTGAAGTGTGTTTCTGGAGCAGATTCCCCTCCAGAAAGGGTACCAATTCCGACGTGGTAGTGGTATTGGTGGTGACGAGGAGCTCCCACACCACCTTGAAGTCCTAAATTCAACTCGATTCTGACACTGTCCACTCAGAGATGGCATCCGATCCCAGTGGTTAAGCGTTCAGTCTTGCAAGCTGCCCCTCCCCCTTTGGATGCCAGTCACAAACCCAGATCATCACCTATGCTGCTGACCAACTGACCATAGATTGGAGGTTCCCACAACCTCTTCCTCAGGTTTGATTAATTTGTTAAAGCAGCTCACAGAACTCAGAGAGACATTTTACTTACTAGATTACCAACTTGTTACAAAGGATATTAAAGGATGTGCATCAACAGCCAGATGAAGAGATACAGAAGGCAAGGTAAATGAGGGAAATGGGGCTGAGCTTCTCTGCCCTCTCCAGGCACACCACGCTCGCTGCAACTCCAGCCTGGTGTTCACCAACCAGGAAGCTCTCTGAACCCTCTTCTTTGCGGGTTTTTATGGAGGCTTCATTACATAGACATGATTAATTAAATCATTGGCCACTGGTGACTAAAGTCAAATCTCCAGCCTCTCTCCTCTCCCAGGAGACCAGGGGGTGGGACTGAAAGTTCCAAACCTCTAATCACATGGTTGACTCCCCTGGCTACCAGCCTTACCTTCTCCACCATCTTTAGTGGATTTCCAAAAGTCACATCACTAACATAAACTCAGTTGTGGTTATGAATAACAGGACACCCATTTCACCTTCATGACTCTGAAGCAACTTCAGGAACTGAGGACAACAGATCAAATATTAAACAAAAGATCCTTCCTTTTCTCTTATCACTCAGGAAATTCCAAGGGTTTGGGGAGCTCTGCGCCAGAAATTGGGACAAAGCTGCCCCCCTCCTCCACACACACACACACACACACACACACACACACACAACTTTTTTTTTTCCTGGTCCTGCCTTTATTGGAAATTGTGATTATTTTGTTCATCATGGGAGTTTTTTTTTTGTATGTTTGTTTGTTTTTTGCGGTACGCGGGCCTCTCACTGTTGTGGCCTCTCCCGTTGCGGAGCACAGGCTCCGGACGCGCAGGCTCAGCGGCCATGGCTCACGGGCCCAGCCGCTCCGCGGCATGTGGGATCCTCCCGGACCAGGGCATGAACCTGCATCTGCTGCATCGGCAGGCGGACTCTCAACCACTGCGCCACCAGGGAAGCCCACACACACAATTTTTTTTATTTTTTAAAAATTTTTAAAATTTTTTATTAGTTTCTGCTTTATAATAAAGTGAACAGTCAACACACACAATTTTTAAATCCAAAATGTGTTCATTGGAATCGTTTCCCACTCACCTTAGTTCAGGGTGCTTTCAGTGCTGCTTCTGTCTACAGGAGCATTCTTCTGTAAACCTTGCTTTTTTTTCCCTGTAGGCTGGCAGAGGACAGTGGAACAGCCAACACACAAAACCACCATTTGCGCATGGCTGAAGATGGTGGTGATTTTATAGCATCCTGGTCATTCCACACCCACGAAGTAGGACCTGGGGCTCTGTACCAGGTGCTTCTTCTTGTGCTTCCTCTTCTCCTCTTCTGGAGAGGAATGAAGGAGGTCCTTTGCAAGAGGCATGTTCTTGTGGGGGAGGTCATCACCACTGGAAACTATATTTCTTATTATAAATCACAATATCACACCTCCCCTAAATAGGTAGCTATCATCCAGTCCTATTAAGGGCCTGAATAGAATGAAAAGGTGAAGGAAGAAAGAATATACTTTCCCTGCCTTACTGCTTGAGCTGGAACATTGGTCTTTTTCTGCTCTAGGACTGGGACTTCCACCACTGGCACTTCTGGATCTTAGGTTTTCAGACTCGGACTGGAACTATACCAATGGCTCTCCTGGGTCTCCAGCCTGCTGACTTCAGGGCATGGGACTTCTCAGCCTCCATAATTGCATGTACCAATTTCTTATTAAAAACTCATATGTAGGGCTTCCCTGGTGGTGCAGTGGTTGAGAGTCCGCCTGCCGTTGCAGGGGACACAGGTTTGTGCCCTGGTCCGGGAGGATCCCACATGCCACGGAGCGGCTGGGCCCATGAGCCATGGCCACTGAGCCTGCACGTCCGGAGCCTGTGTTCCGCAACGAGAGAGGCCACAACAGTGAGAGGCCCACGTACCGCAAAAAAAAAAACAAAAAACTCATATATATACACATATTATATATATGTGTGCGTATGTATATATATATTTTTTTCTATTGGTTCTGTTTCTCCAGAAAACCCTGATTAATACACAGGTCAGTTATTTAAAAAACAACAACAACCACAACAAAAAATAGAAACCAAGTACAGAGAGTTGTATGGGAAGAAATTCAACTTCCAGACAGCATAAGGCTAAGAACTATGATGAATCTGAAGGGATCATGTCTTTATTTTTCTTTTTTTTTTTTTTTTTTTTTTTGCGGTATGTGGGCCTCTCACTGTTGTGGCCTCCCCCGTTGCGGAGCACAGGCTCCGGACGCGCAGGCTCCGGACGCGCAGGCTCAGCGGCCATGGCCCACGGGCCCAGCCGCTCCGCGGCATATGGGATCCTCCCAGACCGGGGCACGAACCCGTATCCCCTGCATCGGCAGGCGGACTCTCAACCACTTGCGCCACCAGGGAGGCCCTATTTTTCATTTTTTTGTATGCAGTCATTCAGATCCTTCCCCTACGAATTGCTGAAATTACTCATCTAAGGAGAGGTAGGTCTACTCCATCGTGATACGGAACCCACATAATACTGTATCATCTTTCCAAATCTTGGTATGAAAATATTTTAAATATTTAACATTTAGTTTTATACTTATTTTAATATTATATTACCCGCATCCTTCATGTTCATCTACAACTGTATTTTCTTTCATAGATAGTAATTTCATTGATCAGGGATTGACAATTTATGGTCCATAGCCTGTTTTGCATGGTGTGCAAGCTAAGAAGGGTTTTTACATTTCAAATGGTTTTTAACAAATAAAAAGAATAGTATTTTGTGGCACATGAAAATTATCTGAAATTCAAGTTTCAGTGTCCGTAAATAAAATTTTATTGGAACACAGCCACATTCATTCATTTATGTATTATCTATGGCTGCTTTTGCACTGTGATGGAGAGTTAAGTAGTTGCAACAAAAACCATAAAGGCCCTGAAGAGCCTAAAATATTTACAGTCCAGCGGTTTACAGAAAAAGTCTGCTGACCCCTGTCCTAGATGGCAAAAGCATGCTTGTTTAGTTTCTTTTGTATAGTATCTAAACTTTCTAATGAAGGTTATGTGCCACTAGCATTGGTTTTGACTAGGCCACTCAAAATCTATTATGTAGGAAAGGATTTAATAAGTTGTTTTATAGTCTTCACAAATCTAGCACATAGGGTGTGTATAATAAAGGTTTATCAAATTAGTAAATTAGGTAACTCCGATGAATCTGGAAGCATGCAGCCTCAGCAAGAAGCTAAAAGAAAGGCATACTTATTCCTGCTGCATACTTGCACAGAGCTTGATGGTGGATAATTCAAGAAGCACATCCATATCTGAGATTACAGCTCTTTCCCAACAGATTTATAGGATGTTAAAGTCGGGGAAATAAACACCCTGTTACTAGAGACAGTATCATAGAATAATAGAACTGTTACCCGAAAACAGTCTCTTCGTGGGTGTCGAGCCAGAAGATACAACCAAGCGAGAGAGTGGAAGAAGGAAGGATTTATTACTTGCAGCAATCAAGGAAAACACCTGGGATCTTTCTTAAAGCAGTGTCTCCCCAAACAGGAAAAGTGAGAAAGGTTTAAGCTAAGGGTGTATGCATATTCATGAAGGGGCCTGAGCAGAGGAGAACTCAGCATAGAATTGGGGGAAAGGTCAACAGAGTCCAAGCCTTAGTAGACTGAAGTCTGGAAGGTCAACATCTTCATTCCATCCTCCACCTGGGTGGGGACTTTAGTTCCTGCAGAACTCTAAGACTGTATCAAATTGTTATGCATATGCCTTGAGGAGGAACTAGGACTCTTTTATTGCTGAACTACTGTTTCTTGACTGCTTTTCCTTTGCGTTTGAATGCCCTTACTTCCCTTAAGATCACTGATTACTGAGACCTATTCAAGGGAAAGCACTGCAGCCAGGCTTAGATCACAAAATGACTTAGGGCAAAGATGGCTTCTCTTATGTCAAGAAAGCCATTCCTGGTTTTCTTTCTCTGGGGACCCCCTAAGCTATCTGCTTACAGAATGAGGAGGGAAACATTTCATACAGCTTCTGAATTTAAGCAGGACTGTATTTGAATCATTTCCAAAAGATGTTTGATCTATAATAATCATAATAATAATCCATAGACACTTTACAACTTCCTGTGGTTAGGTATTTCAGAATGTCACAAATAAACTGTTATAAAGTACTTCCTTTTCTTCAGTTTTATTCTTCATGTAGTAATATAAACATATTATTTTGCCATAAAGTTTTATAGTTGTGTCTCCCATCTTCCTAGTCATCTTATTTTCAGTTTGGGTGCAGTGCTTGGTATATTTTTATGTGTTTAAAAGTTATCTATATTTTTATGTGTTTAAAAGTTATCACCACCGCTATATAACCATCCCCAATGCTCATAATGATTGGAATTAATAAATTGTCTAGTAAGAATAATGGACTTGGAGTCTAAAAATCAAGATGTGTTCTGGCTTAAGATGGTTCCTATAATATAGTGGGTGTTTGGTGAATATTTGTTCTCTTCAGTCTTTTTCTCTGTGAAGCTGGGTAATTTACTGACTCTGAGCCTCAGTTTCCTTAACTATGAAATGTGAGAAGAAAACACTTTCTGGGATGATACGGATATTGAAGACTCTAACCCTATGAAACATTATATAATTATAAATTATTATGGGGAAATGAGAATTCAAAAATATAAGAAAAATGTCTACAAATGGCACTACAAATTAAAAGGTCAGAGAGTCAACATTTGCCATTGTCTTTTCTCCACCCACATCTAGATTTTGAAGTGCGTGTGTTTACTTGACAAACAGAGAACTCTGGGTCTATACTGTAGACAAGCCTCTCTTCATTCAAGTCAATATGGCATTTCAGCAGTGACGCCCAGCGAATTCCAAATGAGGGTCCTGACTTGTGCTGAAATTTGCATTGGAGTTGTTTCAGAACAGGCAAACAAACAAACAAACAAAATTTTTAAATGTGCTTCATTAGAAGTAATAACAAATTGTCAATCAAGTATGGCAAATAACTTTGTCCAATCATGTAGAGAATACACAGATTTTTGTAAACAGTTTTTAAGTTTAATTTAAATTTTATTATTATTTTTTTATCAGAGATTGAAAGCAGCACAGCTCTGGCTATTTTACACTATAATGTGAAGACTGAGGGGGAAATGTCCACTTAAATAGTTATTGATTATTTCAAGTCTCAGGAAAAAGTATTTGGCTTTAACACTTATAAATACGTTTTAGTATTTACTTTTAGAAGTAAACTTAAAGCTTTGTTTTATTGCTATTTATCTTTATTTGAGGGTGATATTTTGGCTGATCAGTAAGGTCTCTGTCCCAATTTTTCAGTTTGGTGTCCTAAGGTGAAAGCAGTCATAGATGATGCATAAATGAATGGGAACCGGCTAGGATCCCACTAAACTTTGTTTACAAAACAAAAAAATGGTCAGCCTACAAGCAAAGACTGGAAACAGCTTACTTATACCCAGCAGTACACAAGAGTCCTGTCCCAAGGCTATATCAGATCTCCAGCTCTCTGTCATAATCTAGTCCACAGGGAATTTGATAGTCTTGTCACACCCACAGGACTTCACACTGTTCCACTGTATATTAGTGATGTAATGATGATTGGAACAAGTGAGAAGAATTCACAGGTACGCTTTACGTTTCTTAGGACCTCTGCCAGAGGGTGGGAGATAAACTCCTAACAAATCAGGGCGTGCTAACTTGGTAAAGTGCCTAGGAGTCCAGTGGTTCCAGGCGTGTCCAGTTACCCAAGGGAAAGATTAGATTTCTGCAACTTGCATCTGCAGCCACAAAGAAACAATCTCTAATGCATACTACATTTAGTCTCAGAACATTATCTGACTACCCTTAGGGTAATGAGTCATACCTTATTTGTTGGTACTTAGCACCATTTCCAATCCCTTTGATTCTCTCTCTTTCATTCATTGCAGGGACTGGATGAATGAGAGCTACATTTTCCAAGTAGTTCCTTGCCAGAAGGCTTACAAATACAGTTTAGATTCTGCCGATGAGATGTACATATGCATGAATTAGAAGGCTGAAGAGAGATAGAAGCCATTCTCTTTCTCGGCAGTGGCCGTGGACGTGTGAATTTAAGATGGGACTTTTTGCAGCAACTTCCATATTTCCTGTCCAGCCTGTCACCCCAGGGCAGCAGGGCAACGAGGATTATTGATTTCGGTCCCTTTCCTCTTCCTGACTTCTGCATGAAAGCAAGAAGTTTCAGATTCAGTTTTAGTGAATCTGAAAGCTGGTGGTATCTCCTCTGACTTTCACTCCTTAAACCCTTTCAAAAGTTTATAAGTACCTATTTCTTGGTATTAAATGCGTTTAGCTTTAAATAGCTTTCTGTTTTCTTGACTGAGCCTTGACTGTGTATAGAATCTAATTCATTTTTGCATTTTCTATAATTCTTAACAAATATTTGTTGATGGAGTGCAGCAGGATGGCTGACGAGATCTTTTGTATCTATAACCATATTCCAATCATTTTATTTGTCATGAAGCCCTTTCTGGCACCGTTATATTTCTCATAATGGTACAGATCATTATTGTTTGCGTCTAAAGCTCAAGCTAACGAGTCTTCCTAAGGGATTAGTACAGAGTATTATCACTCACTGCCATCTGGCTGTCTGATATAAAGAAATAAACAAGATCTTAGTTGAGATAAACAGTCCTTGCTGGTTTAACATCATGTACAATTTGATCCTATATTCTAGGGGCACTTGGGTACCACCTCTTAGTAAATAACCTCAAGAGCATAGGTAATGTAAAATAATTAGAAAATGGTGTGTTTTAAATATTTATTATCTTTTTTTTCAAATAAGAGCTTATTGAGATATAACTCACATATTATAAAATTCATCCATTTAAGGGGCTTCCCTGGTGGCGCAGTGGTTGAGAGTCCGCCTGCCGATGCAGGGGACACGGGTTCATGCCCCGGTCTGGGAGGATCCCACATGCCGCGGAGCGGCTGGGCCCGTGAGCCATGGCCACTGAGCCTGCGCGTCCGGAGCCTGTGCTCTGCAACGGGAGAGGCCACAATAGTGAGAGGCCCTAGTACTGCAAACAAAACAAAACAAAACAAAACAAAACAAAAAATTCATCCATTTAAAGGATACAATTCAATGATTTTTAGTATATTTATAGAGTTGTGCAGCCATCACCACAATCTAATTTTAGAATATTTTCAACATTCCAAAAAGAAACCCTATTACCATTAGCAGTCATCAACCCTTCCCCTGCCTCCCAGCTATAGGCAGCCACAAATCTACTTTCTGTTTCTATGGATATGCCTATTCTGAACATTCCTAACATTCCACATCCTCACCAGTATTTGTTATTGTTTGTATTTTGATTATAGACATCCTAGTGGGTAAGTACCTCATTGTGGTTTTGATTTGCATTTCCTTAATGATTAATGATGTTGAAGATCTTTTCATGTGCTTATTGGCCATTTGTATATCTACTTTGGTGAAATGTCTATTCAAGTCATTTATCTTTTAATTGGTTTTTTGTTTTTATTATTATCGAGTTACAAGAGTTTTAAAAAACATATTCTAACCAGATTTATGATTTGCAAATATTTTGTCCCATTGTATGGGTTGCATTTTCACTTTCTTAGACGTGTCCTTTGAAGCATCAAACTTTTAAATTTTTTTTTTTTTTTTTTTTTTGGTGGTACGCGGGCCTCTCACTGTTGTGGCCTCTCCCAGTGTGGAGCACAGGCTCCGGACGCGCAGGCCCAGCAGCTATGGCTCACGGGCCCAGTTGCTCCATGGCATGTGGGATCTTCCCGGACCGGGGCACGAACCCATGTCCCCTGCATCGGCAGGCGGACTCAACCACTGCGCGACCAGGGAGGCCTAAACTTTTAAATTTTGATGCAGTCCAATTTATCTACTTTTTTTCTTTTGTCATTTTTACTTTTCGTGTCATATTTAATAAATCATTGCCTAAGGCACAAAGATTGATCCTTATATTTTTTTCTAAGAGTTTTATACTTAACATCATTTAAAATTTATCTAACTATAATTTTTATAATTTAATTTTTTTCTTTTATTTATTTATTTATTTCAACATCTTTATTGGAGTATAATTGCTTTACAATGGTATGTTAGTTTCTGCTTTATAACAAAGTGAATCAGTTATACATATATATATGTCCCCATATGTCTTCCCTCTTGCACCTCCCTCCCTCCCACCCTCCTTATCCCACCCCTCTATGTGGTCACAAAGCACCGAGCCGATCTCCCTGTGCTATGCGGCTGCTTCCCACTAGCTATCTATTTTATGTTTGGTAGTGTATATATGTCCATGCCACTCTCTCACTTTGTCCCAGCTTACCCTTCTCCCTCCCCGTATCAAGTTCATTCTCTAGTAGGTCTGCATCTTTATTCCTGTCTTGCCCCTACATTCTTCATAACCACTTTTTTTTTTTTTAGATTCCCTATATATGTGTTAGCATACAGTATTTGTTCTTCTCTTTCTGACTTCACTCTGAATGACAGTCTCTAGGTCCATCCACCTCACTACAAATAACTCAGTTTCATTCCTTTTCATGGATGAGTAATATTCCATTGCATATACGTACCATATCTTCTTTATCCATTCATCTGTTGATGGACACTTAGGTTGCTTCCATGTCCTGGCTCTTGTAAATAGAGCTGCAATGAACATTTTTTTTTCTTTTTTTTTGCGGTACGCGGGCCTCTCACTGTTGTGGCCTCTCCCGTTGCGGAGCACAGGCTCCGGACACGCAGGCTCAGTGGCCATGGTTCACAGACCCAGCTGCTCTGCGGCACGTGGGATCCTCACGGACCGGGGCACGAACCTGTGTCCCCTGCATCGTCAGGCGGACTCTCAACCACTGCGCCACCAGGGGAGCCCTGCAATGAACATTTTGGTACATGACTCTTTTTGAATTATGGTTTCCTCAGGGTATATGCCCAGTAGTGGGATTGCTGGGTCATATGGTAGTTCTGTTTTTAGTTTTTTAAGGAACATCCATACTGTTCTCCATAGTGTCTGTATCAATTTAGATTCCCACCAACAGTGCAAGAGGGTTCCCTTTTCTCCACACCCTCTCCAGCATTTATTGTTTGTAGATTTTTTGATGATGGACATTCTGACCGGTGTGAGATGATACCTCTTTGTAGTTTTGATTCGCATTTCTCTAATGATTAGTGATGTTGAGCATTCTTTCATGTGTTTGTTGGAAATCTGTATATCTTCTTTGGAGAAATGTCTATTTAGGTCTTCTGCCCATTTTTGGACTGGGTTGTTTGTTTTTTTGATATTGAGCTGCATGAGCTGCTTGTAAATTTTGGAGATTAATTCTTTGTCAGTTGCTTCATTTGCAAATATTTTCTCCTATTCTGAGGGTTGTCTTTTAGTCTTGTTTATGGTTTCATTTGCAGTGCAAAGCTTTTAAGTTTCATTAGGTCCCATTTGTTTATTTTTGTTTTTATTTCCATTTCTCTAGGAGGTGGGTCAAAAAGGATATTGCTGTGATATATGTCAAAGATATACTTTTTTTTTTTTTTTTTGCGGTACACAGGCCTCTCACTGTTGTGACTTCTTCCGTTGTGGAGCACAGGCTCCAGACATGCAGGCTCACAGGCCTAGCCGCTCCACGGCATGTGGGATCTTCCCAGACTGGGGCACAAACCCGTGTCCCCTGCATTGGCAGGCGGACTCTCAACCACTGAGCCACCAGGGAAGCCCTACAATTTAATTTTTAATAGTAGCTGAGCTTAATAACCAGCCTTCACAATTCCTGAAGTTCAACAATTGGCTATTGCAATTGTAATTTGGTATGAGTCAGCTCCAGCATACCATTGGTACTAGGAATATACCTTGCTAGTGGTCCTAGAAAAAAGACAAAGTAAAACTCTGATGTCGAGACTAATAGGAGAAAGATGCTGCTGGTCACTCACCCATGAAGGCAGGGGTGCCCAGGGGAATCTAACCCTGCTCTGAAAACAGATCTTCCTAACAGCAACTAGAAAAATAATCTAAGGCTAATCCCATGAGAAGTCTTAGGTGTGGTTCCAGAAACACCAAAAAGAATAGGATTCCTTTGGACTAACTGGGAAAACAAGTTGGGGTGGTGTTGGTGGCAGCATTAGATCGACCTATATTTTATAAAATTCCTCAAGAGATTAGGGCACAGGGAACTAGGGTCTAACTTCAGAGAAAAAGCACTGACTGGTAGCAAATAGATGTGGCAGTGAGCCCAAGTCATTAGATGGAGCTCAGAGCCAGCTTCTACACTTTGTCACTGGACAGATCACCAGCCTTTGTAGAGTATGAAACCAAAGTCAAATGATACTAACTATTCTGGATTACACCTACTGACTGGCAAGAATATGAAAAATTGGAGGAGATACCAAGAATACCAGATATCAGAGCCAGCAAGTAAAAAGGACTGAAGGACATATGGTTCTGATAGAATATCATTTTAGATACTCGGGATGACTCCCCCTCACAACATCATCTCCTTAATCCCTTGTTGCCAAAAACAACTAGAAATACTGGATAAACTACCTAGAAATATTTTTTAATGTTTCATGGAGCTGACAAGATAGTATTGAATCTATAGAAACAAAAAAAAGAAGAAGAAAAAGGAAAAGAAAATACTCCTAAAAGGTAAGTGATCTGTAAAGCTGATTTTCACACCAAGTGTCAACCTAAAGGACCCTGTATTTACATTTTGATAATTACATGGTGTGCAGAAGATAGCAGATAAAGCCAAGGATCTATGGGAGATCACTGCATAGATCTGAGATTCTAATGAACAATGCTATCATTATAAGAATGAGCAAGAAATAAATCCACCTTAAAGAAGAAGACACTGAAAATTAACCTGTCTCAACCTTTGCCCTGGGAGAATGGAAAAAAAAATTCCCTGAGAATTCATAAACTTAAGCAAGCCTTTACATGAATTTGAAGCCAATTTCAAGCTACTTATGTGTATGGTTGTCAGATTTAGCAAATAAAAATAGAGGATGCCCAGTAAATTTAAATTTCAGATAAAGAACAATTTTTTAGTATATGTTCCAAATATTGCACTAAAAAGTGTTTGTTGTTTATCTGAAATCTAAATTTAACTAGGTGTCCTGTATTTTATTGGCAACCCTACCTATGTGGTATGAAACATCAAAGAGCAAATTTAAATTGTTCCTGGTTAATAGTGCCCCCTGGTGACATAGAAACAAACCTGTATCTTTTTGGAGGAATGTAACTTCAAACCAGGTTTCTAAGAATTTCCTCAGATTAAAATCCAACATAAGCTCACAATAAAAACTCACAAAATATATAAGAAGAAAAAGGAAGTATAAGTATGAATCAGGAAAAAAATCCAGGAAGTATAGTTAAATCCACAAAGACTTCAGAAATTAGAATTATCACATTTAGAATACAAAATAATGTGATTAACATGTTTAAAAACTTAAAAGGAGAGACCTGGAAACATGAGCAACAGACTTAAAAAAAAATACTAGCAGATCTGAAAAAGAAACAAATAGAGCCCTATGAATGAATGAAAAATATAATGCCTGAAATTCAAAACTCAGTGGTTGGGTAAATAACCTATTAGACAAAGTTGTAGGAAGGATTAGTGAACTGGAGAAAACATTTGAAGAACTTAGCCAAAATGAAGCTCAGAAAGACCAAGAGATGGAGAATAATATAGAGAGGTTAAAATGAATTGAAGACAAAGAGGATTTCTAACACAATTTAATTAGAATTCTAGAAGAAGGAAAGAGATTATGAGGACTAGGCAATGATACAAGAAACAATGGTTGTATATTTTCCTGAATAGTTGAGAGATACCAATTCTCAGATTCAGGAAGCCCCATGTTTCCCAGCAGGTAAGGAAACTAAATTCATGTCTAGATCCAGAAAAGTAAAACTACAGTGCTCCAAAGACAAAGAGATGATTTTAAAAAATTGTTGGAGGGCTTCCCTGGTGGCGCAGTGGTTGAGAGTCCGCCTGCTGATGCAGGGGACACGGTTTCGTGCCCTGGTCTGGGAAGATCCCACATGCTGCGTAGCGGCTAGGCCCATGAGCCATGGCCGCTGAGCCTGCGCATCCGGAGCCTGTGCTCCGCAACGGGAGAGTCCACAACAGTGAGAGGCCCGCGTAACGCAAAAAAAAAAAAAAAAAATTGTTGGAGAGAAGAGAGATTATTAGGCAATAATAATAGCACATAATTGAGGAGTCTGAAGCTCTAAGTCCTTCCATATTGGTAAACAAAGCTGCTGGTAAATTTCTTGCTTCTGTCAAGATTAGCTCAAGGTCTTGGGGTCAATTACTTTGAGATTCAATCATGGGAATTATGGAAGTCAAATCTCTGTACTGGAAATGAGGCAAAGATTGAAAAAAAGTGTAGCCACTCAAAGGTTTTGGTGAGGAAATTGCTGCATCATCGACTCAAAAATATTGTTTAGGGACTTCCCTGGTGGCCCAGTGGTTGAGAATCCGTCTTACAATGCAGGGGATGCCGGTTCCATCCCTGGTCGGGGAACTAAGATCCCACATGCCATGGGGTAGCTAAGCCTGCACACCGCAACTACTGAGCCTGCACACCACAGCTAGAGAGTCCACGCACCGCAACTAATGAGCCCATGAGCTCTGGAGCCCACGTGCCATAACTAGAGAGAAGCTGGCATGCCACAAATAAAGGGTGGCCCACACACTGCAACTAAGACTTGATGCAGCCAATAAATTAATTAATTAATTAATAAAAATTTAAAAAAATATATTGTTTAAAATCACCTGGAAACTGCCTAGATTTTCCACTTCACTTTTATAGCATGGATGAGAGAAGGCTTTGGTGTGTAAGTGTAGATCAGTTTGTCATTTATTTCAGAAAAAAAAAAATCAAGTCTGTCTTAAGTATTAAGCAAAATACTAGGCTCCCTTAAGGTGCTAACTATCCAATAAGAGGATTACCTATCATGGAAGGTAGAATATTTTAACTACTGCAAAAGAAAATAAAGCTCAGGGGATTTTTAGAGTAGAGAATATTCCCATTTGGTTAGAAAGATCAGATGAAGGAGACATATGAGATGGAGATTTAAGGAAGAACTGAAATTTTTTCTACAGGTAATGAAGAAGATATTTTAGATGAAGTTTACATCATACACTAGAATATAGTTGCTGGAAGTCTTCAAGGATGCTTAGGAAATAGCTAATTTATTAGTTTGTTTAATGTATTTGAAAGGTGTTAAAAAATAGTAACCACCTCCCTCCCCCAATAAAGAAGTGTGTAGAGATGAGCTATGGCAGGCCTTGAATGCAGAGCTGAAGAACTCATACTTAATTGGGTAGGCACTCCTGATTGTATGGGAGGCTTGCTTCAAAAGCTCATCACAGATAGCAATCTGGCTTTCAGAGTCTATGCTCTTAACCACTCCTATGCTGCCTATGGACAATGATGCCTATTTATAAGATCCAGTGAATTTTTGGCAAATATTAGGTACTTGATAAATATTTGACCCTTGGAAAAATGTTAGCATTGCTGATGATTTAAGAACTGCAACTGTAAACAATTAGGAAGTACCAAATAAATAATAAGCCCAATGTAGTGAGGGCTTTTGGGGAGCAGATGTCTTTTACACTACCTTTTTGGTTTTTTTAACCTGTAGAGCAATCTGATATACTACTAAACAAAAGTCAAAAAAGCAAATAAGTTTCTCTTAACTTGGTAAATTTACTTTTGATATATGTGTCAAGAAAATAATACAAAAGAAAGGAAAAAAAAAATCCAAGGATATTTGTAAGTGCCTTCTACTGGAAAGCCAACATTGTCAAAATGACCAAGCTTTAGTGACTGGTTAAACAGATGATGGTATAATACAGTAAAACATTACGATATAGTGCAAATTATGCTATATATAAAAATACCCATTTGAAATAGCTATTAGAAAAATATTAAATAAAAGTGGTGTAAACTATTATACATTATTTGTCTACATGTACAAATTGTCTATAAACTGTACTATGTTACTACAAAGTGATAAAGGTTGAAAGAGTCAGGAGATCTTGAGCAGTTGATACATTATAGAGAGGGGATTTTTCCAGTTTTTTTGATTATAATTATTTTGGCTTTCTTTCATTATATAGATATGTGTCAATAGACAATGAAAGATATTCTTCTTTTTTTTTTTTTGCGGTACGCAGGCCTCTCACTGTTGTGGCCTCTCCCGTTGCGGAGCACAGGCTCCGGACGCGCAGGCTCAGCGGCCATGGTTCATGGGCCCAGCTGCTCCGCGGCATGTGGGATCTTCCCAGACCGGGGCACGAACCCATGTCCCCTGCATCGGCAGGTGGACTCTCAACCACTGCGCCACCAGGGAAGCCCCAGAAAGATATTCTTTGAATTGAAACCACATACTATCTAAGCTGTTAGGTAGTGAATGTATTCAAATAGGTGACTATCAGTAAGAAAATCCTTTACAGTACAAGGGAGAATAGACTCAAGTTTCCTCGAACTCTGATTCTATTTCCTTCTGGGACTTTTAAACTCTATTTTTTTTTCTATTTCTTATATCATCTACTTCTTACATTATTCAAAGAAAACCTCATAATATAATTGTCAATTATACTCTGATTGGCATGCAAATAAGATTAGTCTTGCCAGTGAAGTCTTGTGTAATGATTTAAATATCAATTACACAGGTAAAAAATGAGGAACACTTATGCCAAGTAAGCCATGAGATGAATAAATTTAGAAAGATGTGAAATCTACTAAGCTAGATATTAATATCCTATTAATATAATCTAAGTTAATATCTCCCTGAAAAGAATTGAAGTGAAAAATAACAAATTTAAACATAAATTGCATTAATACTTTCTAGCATGTGAAGAGGAAGATGAAACCAACAAATAATAATATACAGCCTTGATGACCCCAGAAAGTGGAATTTAACATACCTCTTAACACTTTCCTTTTAGTATTCAGAAGGTCTGACTAGAGAGTAACAATAACAAGTCATTAATGCAGAATGCTCTACTGAAAAGTATAATGATGGTTTACATGATGTGTATGATATAAAAAATAGCCAAGAAAACATAGAGTTTCAAGGTAAGAAATCCTATAAACTATCAAGTGAGAAACTAATCCCAGCACTAATCAAATTCAGGAAGCATAATTAGAGCTGTTAAGTCTAATCTCCCAATTTGGCATGTGTCCAAAATGTGGTCAGGAGCACTAACTACTTTAGGGTACAAAAACCGACATGATCTGTTTTTATAAAAACCAAACCAAATGATGATTTAAGAACATCATTATCTCTGAGTAATGATACAAACTAGCATATTCGTTACAATATGTAAATGTTCCCTTTTCACTTGACTGAAGAAGAATCGTGTTCTTGATGAATATGTTCTTACAGCGATTATCTTATTCTTAGCCAGAAAGAAAGAAATGTGGTAAGCATGTAATAATCTAGGCAACTGATGAAATGTATATATTTTTTAAATTTCGATTGTTATCACAAAGATGGTGAAAGTGTTTCATCCATAGTCCCTTAACTCCATACACTCTCCCTGGGTGACCTCATCCAAACCCGCAGTTTCAAGGACGATTTGTACATCTATACAACTTCCAAATCGCAAGATTCTTCCTGCAGTGCCGCCTTCTCCTTCCAGCAAATGTCTTCACCTATTTTCATTAGGGAAACTGACACCTTTAGAAAGCTGCTCCCTTAACCACAGCCCCATCCGATCAGAATACTTACCAAGATCCATCTATCCCAGCTTACTTCCCACCCATCTCTCCTATCTAAGATCAATGCCTTCATCTTGCTCTGACTTTATACTCCCAATATTCCTCAATCAATTTTCCTCCTTTATTGTATCTCACTCTTTCCGTGGGCATTTAAATGGAACCCAGCTGAATGTCACTCCTGCCCCCTCAAGATCCAGTGAAACTGCCTCAAACTCTGATGGCATGTGAAAGTTCAAGTTCAAATTCTTAGGTGCTTACAACCATAGGACCCTTCCAGCCTCCAAGCCCAGGAATTCTTGTGTGCCCTCTGTTCCTCAGCTTTCTCTTTGGTTTCCATAACAAACTCACTCACACTTAAGATCAGTGGATTGAATTATTGACTTTACTGAAGACCTCTGAGAGACGGAGGACAGGGTCCATCATCCAGCACACATTGGCTGCCATCCTGCTCATGCACTCACCCCTCTCTCCATCCTCTCACTACTCATCCTTTTCATTCCTGGTTGCTCTGGGAGCACCCGTTTCACCCCACTTCTACCTCTTTGTGCCAGCCAACCAATCTTCTCTTTCTCCACATTGTTGATTGCAAAGTTTCACCAACTATTGTCTTGCAATCTCTTAAATCTATCACTTTTGATTTTATTTCTAGAACACCACCTTAGCTTGGGTTTTTGACCCTCCCATGTGGATTACTGGAGTACCACAGTGAACTGACTAGACGTGGGGTTTTGACTCTACCCTCTCCAATAAATCCTGCACAGACCTCAAAGATGTGTCTTTCCAGAGCCATCCTTCACCAAGTCAGTCCCAAGGGAAGTTCTTTAACAAATCCTAATTCTCATGTAATAGAGTCCCAGTTGCTTAGTCTGGCATTTAAACCCTCCTATAATCTGGTCCCAAACTAATTTTCTGGCCTTATCTCCCAGTCCTCTGCTGCCTGAACCAGTCAAACTGGGAGAACCGCTCTCCTTTGCATCTACTTGTACCATCTGGCCTCCCAAGTCTTCAGGGTGTGACCCACCCCACCTGTCCTCACTCTAGCTCTCTTAATCCACTCATTTTCAGAGCTGGTCTCAAATATTATCTCTTCTTTCAAGCCTTTCCTGGTTCTCTAAGCCCAGAGAAATCTTTGGACACATGATCTAATTTCTCTCCATCTGTATGAGGATGAGAATTGTATTTGTTTTACCAGAGACTGAGAGGTTTCCCGGGACATGGGACCTGCAGTGCTGAAAATGAACAGCCCTGGGCAAACTGGGACAACTGGTCACTCTACTTGTAATATGTGTGGCAGCTGTAATATATGTGGCAAGGGTCCTGGGGCAGGAAAGGAAGGCCATGCTTTTTGTGCATGCCTACTGTGGAAATTTAGATGTCAGGGCTGGCCACAGAAAGCTCCAGGGAGAGTAAAGGAAGGTGGGGAGGACACTTTTTGGAGCTAAGGATAGGCCAACTGGGGCTGAGACCTTCAGATAAATACATAGCTAAAGGGATCCCACTTTTGCATTTTCCCTCATTTTAGCTATCTTTTTTTTCTTAAGAAATTAAGAAAAAGAAGGGGGGATAAAAAGATACATTCCAAGTAAAGGAATTTTAATAAGGATGTAGAAGCCTCTATAAATAGTCCTGTGAAAGGAAAATATTTTTAACTGTTACAGTAAAGAAATATAATCATTAAGGAAAATTAATACATAAGACTATATACAAAATTTCAATTCTGCATGCCAAAAACTACTGCACACAAATTAAAATGCAAATAACAAATTAGGGAAAATGTTTTCAATATATAAGACAAAGGTTTTAAAATCAATAATATTGATAAATAGAGAATTCCCTGGTGGTCCAGTAGTTAGGACTCAGTACTTTCACTGCTAGGGCCTGGGATCGATCCCTGGTTGGGGAATTAAGATGATGCAAGCCATGCAGTGCAGCAAAAAAAAAATCGTTAATTAATAGACAGATTTTATGAAGCAGTAGAAACAGATAAACAACCCAGAAGAAAAATAAGCAAAAGTTTTTTATAGAGACATGCAAATGGCTCTTAAACACATTCAGCAATATTCAAATTCATTAACAGTTAAAGAAATTCGGGGCTTCCCTGGTGGCACAGTGGTTGAGAGTCCGCCTGCCGATGCAGGGGACGCGGGTTCGTGCCCCGGTCCGGGAGGATCCCACATGCCGCGGAGCAGCTGGGCCTGTAAGCCATGACCGCTGAGCCTGTGTGTCCGGAGCGTGTGCTCCGCAACGGGAGAGGCCACAGCAGCTAGAGGCCCACGTACCACAGGAAAAAAAAAAAAAAAAAAAAAAGAAATTCAAGGTAAAATAACAAGCATTTTAATCTTTCAAATGAAAAATGAGGAAAGAACTTAGAATTTCATAAACTGCTTATAAGCATGTAAATTGGTAGATAATTTGGCAATATATTTCAAAAGCCTTACAATGATTCATAATCTTTTACCTATCAAGCTTCTTTCTGGGAATTTGTTTTAAGGAAATAATAAAAAATATATACAAAGATTTATAGAATAAAGTTTTATCATAGAGATATTTTTAATAATGAAAAAACTGAGATGTATTTAAATGAGACTGAACAACGATAATAGGCAATTGATCAAACACATTGTGATACATTTATATAAAGATTTAATATGCAGTCATTGAAAAAATAATTTTTATTTTTATTTTTATTTATTTATTTTTTTTTCTTTTTTTTTTTAATTTTATTTTACAAATTAAATCAGTTACACATATACATATGTTCCCATATCCCCTCCCTTTTGCGTCTCCCTCCCACCCTCCCTATCCCACCCCTCCAGGCGGTCACAAAGAACCGAGCTGATCTCCCTGTGCTATGCGGCTGCTTCCCACTAGCTATCTACCTTACGTTTGGTAGTGTATATATGTCCATGCCGCTCTTTCACTTTGTCACAGCTTACCCTTCCCCCTCCCCATATCCTCAAGTCCATGCTCTAGTAGGTCTGTGTCTTTATTCCTGTCTTACCCCTATGTTCTTGATGACATTTTTTTCTTAAATGACATGAGAAATGACATGAGAAATTCATCACAATATGTTGCAAGGAAAAAAGCAGGCTACAAAGCCATATGCAACATGATTCTATTTTTATAAAAATATACTATAATGGTGTGTGTATGCATATGTATATCTAGAGAGATAGACTTCTGGCTGATGTATTATAGATAATTTTAATGTTATTCCATGAGTTTTTCTGAATTTAAAAATTGTATAAAACAGTACAATTTATGTACATAAATTTGAAGTCAGAAATATTTAAAATACTTTAAAATGTTCACCCTGATATTTAATATTATCAGGCTCTTTGTGTCTGGCTACTGAAATAAATCTATTATGAAATAGGTGTAGTGATTTCTTTTTTTTTTAATGTAATAAACATGGCCTCCCTTTGCCCCTTTATTATTTTTTAATGTAATAAAAATGATTTCTTAAACAAATACTATACTCAAACATTAATTGAAAAGCATGCACATTTTATTGTTAAACACATGTCCCTCTTCCAACAAAATGAAATGTCATCCTGAGTCACCTTGGGTCACCAAATACTGGTATTTGACCATGTCCTGTAGAACTGCATGACTTCATCCTCCTGTTACTGAATGCAAATTCCTGTGCCTGATGTACAGTGAGGCCAAACAAACCAAAATGTCAGAGTTTGGAGCAGAGAAAGGTTTATTGCAGGATCAAGCAAGGAGAATGGTGGCTCGTGCTCAAAAAACCCTGAAGCCCCTTTGTTTTGCAGGAGAAGTTTTTATAGGCAAAATTTGGGGTGAGGGCTACAGGGTGTGTGACTTTCTTCTGATTGGTCGGTGGTGAGGTAACAGGGCAGTGCTCCAGGAATCTTGCCCTCAGTCTGAAGTTACCACCCTCCACCAGGGGAATCTTCTGCAGAAGAACTCAAAGATACTGTTATGTAGATTCCTTGAGAGGAACCAGGACCCTGCCCGAAGGCTGCACTGATGGTTTCTTGACTGTTCCTCCCTTTTTTCTGAATTCCCTCTCTTCCCTGATTAGCAACTGTTTGAATCTGTCTTTGGAACTCAGGGAGGGTCAAGGAGGCTGAATGAAGCCTATTTCCTACAAACAGGAAACGGGGGACACGGAAAGGATTTGTACCACGAGGGCCCCACAGGGTCCTGCTCCATTTCACTACTTGATGAACATTTACAGCTGTAGTTGATGGGGAGGACCGAAGAAACTCCTAGGACCAGAATGAAAACAACAACTATTTTGGTTATGGGGACAGGACCACACCACAAAAGAGAATGAGGGAACTAAAGAGAGAACTCACCACACAGAAGGAGCCTGGCAGAACAAATACGCCAATTCAGCAGCAGACCCTGGAGGTCGGAGGTCAGAGGTGGGTGGAGGAACAGGAAAAGTGTGGTAGCTTGAACTGGAACCCTTCCAATCCAGTTATCTTGGCAGTGTACACTGTCACCTGGGGAGAAAAAGGGCTGTATGTGTGAACTGTTTAAAGATAAACAGAGGCATATTACAAATTTTAAGAGTTTTTTGAGCAAAAACTCAATTCAAAACTGGCAACATCCAATCTAGCAGATAGAAAGGAGTTCCAAGGAGAGGTACAAAATGAAAGATTTTTATAGGCAGAAGGGAGTGGGAATAAGGAAGTTATAATAGGCAAAAGATTGGGTTCGTTATTGCAAGGTTACTTCTCTTTAGGGGATGGCAGGGGTCTATCAGGCAGATTACCTAACTAGTGCTGATCAGACGATTCCTAATTGACTGCTTTAAGATTCCATTTCTGGGAGAATAGAAACTATAAGTCTCTGGTGACGTGGGGCTTAGCATAAGTGACTCCATTTTGGGCCTGTTGTTTCATTTTTAACAAAAGGAACATGTTATCTCCATGAATTCTGCATCTCTCAGAGGTCCAAATAATTTTCCTGGCATCAGTCACTGTGCCCTATCCACTAAGAAGTGTAACATGTGGTGGAGGAATTGGTCTATTTATTTGCAAGAGACTGTCATCCTGAGGACTGAGAAGATCCATCATGACCAAGTAAACCACCAATCAGCTGATGTCTGGTGTGGACAGAGGACTTTCTGGAAAGGAAACTGGACCAGTGAGACAAGGACTGGGCATGGTGGCAGCCTGGAAGATTCATTAGTGATGTCAGGCACAGTATAGAACCCTAGATGTATTTTGGAGGGGTTTCATTAGGGGTTGGAGTTCTGGCCTGAGCAAATAGGTTAATTTAGCTATCCAGATTTAGGTATTAGTGTTAATATCAACTGATTTTTAGCCTCAAGCTGGTGAAGCTTTGGGACATTAAGATTACCCATGACATTCTTTCTTTTTTTGAAATTTATTTGGGTGTGTTGCTTTCTTTTTTTTAACAAATACCAGTACAGGTCTGATGGTTATAAAACTTTTATTCATTCATTCAACAACTGTTCATTGAATAACCTCTATGCACTTGGGCAAACAAACACTTTTAAAAGAGTCTGTGCCTTCACGGGAATTCCCTAGCGGTCCAGTGGTTAGGACCCTGTGCCTACACTGCCTTTACAAGTGGAAATTTACGTCACCTTCACAAAGTAAAACTGATGCCCCGCTATTAGGCAGAAAGGGGAGGGCAGAGAGTTCTTCAGTATCTGCCGTTTCTCAGTTGCCTCCAAAAATTATCTTAACGCTAAAGTGGCATATTTTGATCCCCTTCAATGTTGACTGTGGATTCCTTTGTTTTTACTTTTAGTGTATTACCTATTGCAATTTACTCATGTTTCTTTCTCTGCTATTAGGTGACTGGCTCCTTAAGGAACAGACTTGTCTGATTTCACCTGCACACCCTCAGGACAGAGTAGATTTTAGAGGAATCTGTTGTCCCTCTCCAATCAGCCCATAATTGCTATGGGTGTGCAAACCAGATACCCAACTTGCTAGAATTATTTTAGAGTAACAAGCTTTATGACTTCTTGTGTATGGTTTTGATATCAACTATTGTGGCTGAGTGAGGTCCTTGCTTCCATCTCCATTCTAGGATGTATTCAAGGTAAGTGTTATCTGGGACTTCCCTGGTGGTGCAGTGGTTAAGAATCCGCCCGCCAGGGCTTCCCTGGTTGTGCAGTGGTTAAGAATCCGCCTGCCAATGCAGGGGACATGGGTTCGAGCCCTGGTCTGGGAAGATCCCACATGCCGTGAAGCAACTAAGCCCATGCGCCACAAATACTGAGCCTGTGCTCTGGAGCCCACGAGCCACAAATACTGAGCCCGTGCTCCTAGAGCACATGCTCCGCAACAAGAAAAGCCACTGCAATGAGAAGCCCGCGCACCACAACCAAGAGTAGCCCCCGCTCGCCACAACTAGAGAAAGCCTTCATGCAGCAATGAAGACCCAACGCAGCCAAAAATAAAATAAATGAAATAAAAAAAAAAAAAAAAAAAAAAAAAAGAATCCGCCTGCCAATGCAGGGAACACGAGTTCAATCCCTGGACCGGGAAGATCCCACATGCCGCAGAGCAACTAAGCCCGTGCGCCACAACTACTGAGCCTGTGCTCTAGAGCCCGCGAGCCACAACTACTGAAGCCCGCGCGCCTAGAGCCCGTGCTCCACAACAAGAGAAGCCACCGCAGTGAGAAGTCCGTGCACGGCAATGAAGAGTAACCCCCACTCACCGCAACTAGAGAAAGCCCGCGCAGCAACGAAGACCCAACACAGCCAAAAATTAAAAAAAAAAAAAAGATAAGTGTTATCATTTGCAAAATAGGGCACATTAATTTGTTGAGCGATGTACCTCATTTTCTTACTGCATGGCTTCTTTGCACTTAAAAGAAAACTACAGTACAATTCTGACCCAAACTCAAAAGTTCTTTTTTTTATTAACTAAATTGTTTTTTTCTCCCATTTTATTCATATTAGTGCTTTACCCTACAAACACCAGTAGCTGCTTTCCATTTAATTTCTAGGCGTGAAACCATTGTTAAAACTTTGAGATATCGCCACAATTGGGGTTTTTTTTCTTTAAAGCAAAGTAAATTATCTAATTATACAGATGGACAAGGTCTTGTTCCTATATATCTCGCTTTTCCCAAATATTTTTAAATCACAACTCTGTGTTTTGAAAGCCCTTTTTAAAACTAAACACATGGGGCTTCCCTGGTGGCTCAGTGGTTGAGAGTCTGCCTGCCGATGCAGGGGACACGGGTTCGTGCCCCCCGGTCTGGGAAGATCCCACATGCCGCGGAGCGGCTGGGCCCGTGAGCCATGGCCGCTGAGCCTGCGCGTTCGGAGCCTGTGCTCCGCAACGGGAGAGGCCACAGCAGTGAGAGGCCCGCGTGCCGCAAAAAAAAAAACTAAACACATGGATCCTCAAGATCGGGGAACGCTTTCAGCCCAGGCCCAACCTCACCCCTCCAAACTTGGTGGATGGTAAAGGCCGTGCCACTGGAGATTTCTGAGTGCCGCCAAAGGCTGCAGGGGGCCCCGGCCGGGAGCGGGGGCGGAGCGTCGCAGCGCAGAGAGGAGGCCCCCGCCCTCCCCGCGCCGGGCCCGCGTCGCTGGCCGGAATCCGGTACCGCAGCCGCAGCGGGTCGGCCCCTTCCGCTCGTTCCCGGCTCCCGGCATGGGCATGCAGCTTCTGCGGGGACTACGGCTCTGGGGGCTCGGCGCCTCCGCAGGCCTGGCCCCCTCAGCCCGAGTCCCCGCCGCCCTCCCCGGCTACCGCCCCCAGCCCCGCCTTCGCGCCCCGCGGCCCCGCCCCGGCCTCCGCCTCCGCACCCCCCTCCCAGCTGGGCTCCAGGCCGCAGCCGCCTGCAGAGACCTGCAGCCAGCCAACGCCAGCACTATGGAGCGCACCGGAGCCGGTGAGCCCGGGCAGCCGAGCGGGCCGGGTGGGGTGACCGGAGCCCGGGGGCGTGGGCCCCGCTCGGCTCGGCCTCGGGGAGGGCCCGGCCTCGCCCCCCCTTGCGCCCCTAGTGCTTGGAGCGCGACCCCACGCCTGCTCAGCTCGGGGGCTCTTCTCCCCGCTCAGCGCGGGAATCCTGTAGCCGCGAGGAGCCCAGTGCAACCGGGTTGTGATCAGTGCTGCTTGTAAGCAAGCGTTTTCGTTAGTGCACGCACTGCTGGTGCGACTGGAGGCCGGGGGTGTGAACCCACGCTAAGTTTCACTTTTCTTTCCCGAAGATCTTATGACCTTTTAGAAACTTGATTCCTTCACACACCCTCCGACGGTGTTATTGTGTGGTCGGCAAACCTAGAAAAAGCTCAGTTTTTATGCTTTATCACAAACAATCAAAGACCTGAACCACTACACTTGGGGTTTCCTTCTAGGATTTTATTCTAGGTGTGGAAATGACCTCTTTAAACTGGCGCCAGATCTGCAGTAGGGCCCAGAATTGATTTCCAGTTTAGGTCGGCATTTGCTGTGGACTGAACTTTGTGGGTAGAGCGGGTTAGGGGTTGGACTTTTGGTGAAAGGGACCAACAAGCCAATTAGAGAAAAGGTGCTCTTCTGTGAGGTTTTTTATAATATAAACGCATAAAAAGATATAAAAAGCATGAAAATGTTAAAATGTTAGGCAATAGCCATTAACTAGTGTAACTATGTTTACAGTTGTTGAGGGAATGAAATGATGAAGACCTTGTAGGTGGATGCTGAGGGCGGGAGTTTTTGAGATGCATTTTTAAAGGGGGGCCTGTAGGGGATTGTCAGTGTCAAAGAGAAAGGATTCACACCCCAGCTCCTTTAGTGTCTGACCTTGCAACTGAAGATGCTGACGGCGTACTTTTAAGATGTTTGTGGAGTTTACTGTCTTCTTACATTCCTTTTCAGATATTATTAACTTTAGTCCATTACTCTCTAGTAATTTGGGTTATACTTTAGTTTCTTTTTTAATGATGTGGAAACCAAAGCATGGAGGTCAGGTGACTTGTTGACCGCTCTCAACATTTCTCCAGCTGTAAGATGTTTCTATTTTTAGTAGCCAGGTCAGGACTGACATGGATGATGGGATTGACCCTTTCTACTGGTTCTTGGGGAATATACCTACTATATACCTAGTAGAGTGAATAAAAGAGAATCTTCCTCAGTAAAGTTGTACTTGGTTATCCAAATAGGAAACTTACATTTTGTGTGACAAAGGACAGACTATCCTTTTTCTCTTCTATTGGTATGTCTTTGATGAAGGCATTTGCTGAAGTGCACCTATATTTGAATATTAGTGTATACTTCGTGTATGGTTTTATAATATATTTTAAATGTGTGCATTGTTTTCTTATAAAAGTAATATTAATTCTGTTTAAAACATTTGAATAGCAGAAATATATTGAGTGCAGGTATGTCAGCCTTTTCATATATAATTGTAAACATAGTGCAAGTGCATAAGTAGTCTTATATCTGCTTTTCAGAAGGTCAGTACAGGTATCCCCTGCTTTTCAAAAGTTCACATTATGTCACTTTGCTTTTACATTTACGAAAGACCTGCATTAGCACCTGTTTTCACTAATCAAAAGAAATCCTAAAAGGATTTTTCAACCAAAGATAATTGCTTCTTCACTTGACATCATTTTGGCTTACAAAAGTTTTTGTAGGAAGGCTCTTGCTTTCAGATAGCAGGGAATCCTGTATTTGTTATGAACTTTTTTCAGCTGTTGTAGTCTTCCTAGCCATTATTCTTAGTTGTCATTATAGTGAGTATCCTTTGTTTAACCATTTCCCTATTATTAGGCATTTAAGTTGTTAAACTTTTTCTTTTTTGTTTAAACAGAGCTGAGGTGAATCTATTTTAGCAAGTATGATAGACTCCCAAATATGTATCTGGTATCTGTTGGGGTAAGAAGAAAATTTTCATGGCTCCTGATTGCTTTCTGAAAGGATTGCCCCAGTTTATAGTGCTATAAACTGCATATGTGAACTTTCCAGAAGTGCATGTTGCTGGAAAGGGTGGGTTTTGGCCGTTGAGTAACTGGATTCAAATTCTAGCCCCAAGACCTACTAGCTGTAACCTGAGGCAGATTACTTAATCGGCTAGGGTGTAAAATGAGTATAATAAGAGTACTCCCTGATAGCATGGTTAAATGAGTTACTGACTGTAAAGTGCTTCCAGCTGTGCCTGGCATAGAAACGTGCTCAAATGTTAGCTGTTGTTGTTACTAGTAGTAGTTAACCAGTTTCACCTGTCTTTTAGTATTAATGCACTTAGCTGTGTTACTATTATTTGGATTTGTATAAAAGATAGAATTTTATTTTAACTATAGTTAGACCAGATTTTAAGTACTTAAAATGGTGAATTTACAGTTTAAATGCTTTATTTAAAGGTTGGTTATTTTAAGGCAGTTTTCCCAAAGCAAAATATTTGCACTTCTGTAAAAGAAAGTGTAGTTTTTTATTTATTTATTTTATTTTATTTTTTTAAATTTTTTAATTTTTTTGCAGTACGCGGGCCTCTCACTGTTGTGGCCTCCCCCGCTGCGGAGCACAGGCTCTGGACGCGCAGGCTCAGCAGCCATGGCTCACGGGCCCAGCCGCTCCGCGGCACGTGGGATCTTCCCAGACCGGGGCACGAACCCGTGTCCCCTGCCTCGGCAGGCAGACTCTCAACCACTAGCGCCACCAGGGAAGCCCAGAAAGTGTAGTTTTGATGGCTGTGTTTAATTCAGGTCTGCCAGCCTTTGCCCAAACACTAGAGCTTAGAGAACTGGAGGAAGGCTTCCAGATATGATCCCTGCTGAGAAACATTGTTCTATAGAATGGCCAGCAGTTCTTTCAAGAGTTACTTGAAAGTGGTATTCCCTTTTTTCTGAGTTAATAATTCATATCTACAAAAAGGTTTTCAACTACTCTGTAATTTAATAGAACAAAGTTTGTATTTCAAGTTCTAGACGCTTGTTGATTTTGACATACCATTGCACTCAAGAGTTTATTTATTTTAAAATTTAAAAAATCTTTTAAAAAACATTTTATTGGCATATAGTTGATTTACAATGTTGTGTTAGTTTCAGGTGTGCAGCAAAATGATTCAGTTATACATATACATATATTCATTCTTTTTCAGATTCTTCACCCTTATAGGTTATTACAGAATATTGAGTAGAGTTCCTTGTGCTATACAGTAGGTCCTTGTTGGTTATCTATTTTATATATAGTAGTCTGTGTATGTTAATCCCAAGCTTCAAGAGTTTACATGTACTTTATTTAACAAGATGGGGAATGATGCTGAGCAAGTCATGTTATACTTCAATTTTTATTTTTATGTCAAATAGAATATCATTTACCCTGTGAAAATGAATCTGTGATGTGCTAAGGATGCCATTAAGCACCAGGAGTTATTTTTAGGAGCACTGAGATAGCTGTGTGGCCATGGAGCTTGAGTAATTTATTAACCACTCCCAAATGGGTACTTACCTTTGTTGTTCAGTACAAGTGTATTGAGCACCTCCTGTGAGTTGGACACTGTGCTAGGCATTGAGGAATCAAAGGAGGATAAGACATAGCACTTAAGGAACTTAGAGTAGGGTGACCATACAGACAGATAGGGGTGTAATTTGAAAAGTTCCCCCTTTCACTTTTCAAAGGAGCCCTGGTTTGGGCCATAAATTATCTGGTCACTTTAGCTTAGAGTCTAATGGAGAAGACATGTAAGTGGACATCTATAACATGATGTATTCATGCTGTGATTGTACGTGGAAGGAGATTGGATTACCTCACTCAGCCCTGAGCTGGTCATCAGGAACGTTTTCCCTGCCAGTAGACGATTAATCAGAGTTTTTACTTTTAAGTTGATTGTTCTCAACTGTTAACATAATTTCTTAGTCTGGCATAGAATCAAGGTATGGAATAAGTGAAAGGGGAGCAGTGGTTTTCAAACTTCATTGCACGTTAGAGTCACCCTGCGAGGCTTTATAAAAGTACAAGAGGCTGGCCTCATTTCCAGAGATTCTGATTTAGGTGGCCTGGGGTGAGACCCAGATGTTGATCATTTAAAAAAAGCTCTTTAGGTGATTCTAATGTACGACCAAGCTTTAGAATTTGTCAACTAGGACAACCTTGTCATCTAATAGATGAGATAACTACTAGGGCCTAGAGAATTCACACGACTTGCCCAGGATCACAAGTGAGTGGCAGGTCTAATACTAGAATATCTGTCTCCTGATTTTTTAAAAAAATATTTATTGGGCTTCCCTGGTGGCGCAGTGGTTGAGAGTCCGCCTGCCGATGCAGGGGACACGGGTTCGTGCCCCGGTCCGGGAAGATCCCACATGCCTCGGAGCGGCTGGGCCAGTGAGCCATGGCCGCTGAGCCTGTGCTCCCGGAGCCTGTGCTCCACAACGGGAGAGGCCACAACAGTGAGAGGCCCGCGTACCGCAAAAAAAAAAAAAAAAAAAAAAAAATTATTTATTTGGCTGTGCTGGGTCTTAGTTGCGGCACGGGAGATCTTCGTTGCCGCGTGCGGGATCTTTAGTTGAGGCATCTGGGATCTTTAGTTGCAGCACGTGGGATCTTCAGTTGTGGCATACGGGATCTAGCTCCCTGACCAGGGATTGAACCTGGGCCCCCTGCATTGGGAGCACAGAACCTTAACCAGTAGACCACCAGGGAAGTCCCTGTCTCCTGATTTCTAGTCCCCAACCCTTTCTTTTATAGTAGCCAGCTTGCCTTGCATGTTACCCAAACACCACTATTATCACCATTGTCACTGCTCGATTGTCCTTTTGGTATAGCCAGAGAGATCCACATAGCACTTGTTCTCTAATTGTTGTTGATTAATTGGTTAAGATAAAGTAAACATTAAATTGTTTCAACATTTTTCATTTAAAAAAATGACTAAATTTAATTCATCATGTTATTTAATTCTTCATCTTGCCTTCAGAATGTGAGCATAGAATTCAGCCTTCCTTCCCCATTCCACATATTGCCAAGAATCCAGTATATTTCCAAGTGGCACTTTGGAGCTAGTATTGAGATGTCACTGTTAAATGGGCCAATTTAATATCACTAATTTCTCCCCTCCCCAGCTTTATTGAGGTACAATTGGCAAATAAGACTGTATATATTTAAAGTGTACAGCGTGATGATTTGATATAAGTACACATTGTGAGATGATTGGCACAGTCAAGTTAATTAGCACATCCACATTTCACTTTTTTCTTTTTGGTGAAAATGCTTAAGATCTACTCTCTTAGCAAATTTCAAGTATACAGTACAGTATTGTTAACTCTAGTCACTATGCTGTACATTAGATCCTTAGAATTTATTACTAAGTTCTTAGATTAAAATAGAAAAACAAAAGTTGGGTTTATTTCATTTTGTCCAGATTTTCATTCAGCTTTGTGCACTTGTAACTGCACAAATACTCTTTGTTGCTAGCTTTTAAGTGTAAGCTACATGGTCAGTGATGATATTTTCTGCATAGCTGCATGTGCCCCAAAATATAAAGTTATGTGTTGATCTATTAAAACTTTTGTTTAAATATAAGCTGCATTTGTATTTTTCAATGCAAGTGTAAGCATAGAAAGGAAACATTTACTTGTTCTCACATATTTCAAATAGTTGTGAGTTTGATTCGATTTAGAGTAAACTAACATTTGCTGAACACCTGCGTTCCTGGCACTCATACTCAATAAGGTTTGAACTGTAATATAAATAAATAGCATTATTAAGAATGTACTATTAATTATTTTGGTTTTGGTATTGAACATGATTAGCTGATATACAAAAAGCAACAACAAAAAGGTTTTATTGTCATTTTTTGCTTTTATCTAGAAAATAGGGGTGTGTGTGTGTAAGTAATGTTAGAGATTACCCAAATTGCAATAAAAATTTAGTTTTTTTTGGTTTATGTTAGCTATGACCTATCAGGATATTTATTATCTTGTATATTGAAGCCATATTCTTAATGAAGTGTGTTTTTTTAAGGCCTGATATATGAAAATAGAGGATTACAGCAGAATGGAATAAATGACTTCTTTAATATTGTTAGTGGTAAATTAATCTTTACTCAATATATAGAGTAGAAATTAGATAAGTATCCCAGGATTTTGTTCAATTCTAGTTCAAACAACATTTGTGTCTGTCAATAAAAGCATGGAGAATAATAGTACTGGGGAGACCACCTACTGATAAATTTAGCAATTGACTCTATCAATTTGAACAGACACCCTCTTTCCCTTAACCTCCTCCCAATGCATATGATTGTTCCACCCATAAAAACAAAACAAAACAAGGACCAAATGTGAAATGCGGCTCTAATATTAATATGTATCCATGGGAGAGCTGTCGGGAAACTGTAAGATCTTTTTGCTTTTTAACCACTGAATTTCTAGAAAAGCATATTTAGAGCTATGTATTTTTAATGTTTGAATTTCCAATGTTAATATAATAATGGAGAGAAAAAAATTTAAAAGTCTTTATGAAGAAAAAAGTAAAAGTCAGAGCTTGTACAGATGAGAACAGATAAGTGATATTGTTAAAAAATAAACATGGAAAAGACTGCCAAAACCTTGTTGGCTTGTTTTCAAAAGGTATGTGAAAAACTGTAGTTTTAGAATTAAGAAAATGCAGCTATAAAGGATCTTGAGGCTTGTTGATTAACTCAACTTCATTTAACCCTAAGTTGAGTACTGTGCTTCAGAAAATTATTAAAGCTGTTTAACATAAAAATGCATTTATAAAAATGGAGAATATGGTATATATATTTATATAAATAGCTATACAATATATTTGAATACCGGTTTTAGCATTTCTTAACAGATGTTAATTTATATTGAGTTCAGTTAGTTGAGTTATTTTAGCTTAGGATATGAGTTAAAATAAATAAAATAATATACTTTTCTTTTTGTGATGTTAAAGGAGAAATAAATTCCAATGAGTGTGAAAATGTGTCAAGTAAAAGGGAAATGTCGGAAGAATTTGAAGCCAACACAGTGGATTCTCTGGTAGATTTGCCGTTTGCTACTATCGATATTATAGATGATTGTGGAAGTAAGTACTTTATTAAATAAATATGTGTTTAGAAGCAATGAATAGTAAATTTAGTGATACATATATTTTTTTCTTAATAATTACTTCACCTTAAGTACTTGTCATGTTTTTGAGTTTGGGTTGTTAATTAATAATTGTCTGTTGGTAGTCTATTGATACAACTATCACAGATAATATTAAGGCGTGTCTCACAGAATTTGGGGCCAGATCATTCTGTAGTTTATGAGCTACTTCAGAAAACAATGGGCCACAACATTCCATGGTTTATAACCACCTCAGTTATTCTGGACCTACTGCTAATTCAGCAGTGCCCATTCATCTAACAGATGTTTACTGGCCAAAATGATATGTATTGGAATATAAATAAATACATAAAAATATAAATAAAGGTAAGTAAAATAAATAAATATATATATGAAATAAAATATACAAATGTATGTAAAAAGAAAATCTTTCAGAAATGTTGAGGAAGCAGTACAACCTGAGCCACAGCTTTGGCCCTATAGGTTGAATGTTTTCTGGGAGAGAATCCAGCATTAGTGAGTTGCTGACCTGGACCTGGATGGGTCTGTTCTCTTTACAAGCGGAAGGGTCGTTGGTCAATTGGTTAGAAACCCAGTAAACCATCCAGAGGTTTGAGGTTGCTGTGAATCCTGCCTCTGAAAGTTGAGTGGGAGCGTGCAATGGAGAGTCTTTCATTCTACTGCTGATAGGAATAACTTAGTATGCTTCCCACAGAGTGTAAAAATTTGTGGAGAGCTTTAGTTTAATTAACTCTACTCTCTTAAGGTAATCACAGCCCTTAACTATGAAGCCACACTTAAATCAAGGTTCAAAACAGAGTACTTCAGTGATTTTTTTTTTTTTTTTTTAGTCACATGTCTTTCCTAAATGTGGCATTCAGTTCTCCTCATTGAAATTACTGTAATCCTTATTTTACCTCACAGAATTCTAGGTCTAACATAATTATTGAAGATTTTAGAGATATGGGAAATTATCATTTTATTCCTTATTCATTAGCTAATACTATTAAGTAGTATATTAAAAAATACTTTGAATCTTAAGTATTTTATTTTATTTTATTTATTTATTTTTTTTGCGGTACGCGGGCCTCACACTGCTGTGGCCTCTCCCGTTGTGGAGCACAGGCTCCGGACGCGCAGGCTCAGCAGCCATGGCTCACGGGCCCAGCCGCTCCGCGGCATGTGGGATCTTCCCGGACCGGGGCACAAACCCGTGTCCCCTGCATCGGCAGGCGGACTCTCAACCACTGCGCCACCAGGGAAGCCCTTAAGTATTTTAAAGTATCAATTGAAACCTCCCTTTACCTGGAAAAAAATTTTGTAACAGAAAAATGTGTATCAAATAAAGATTGAATCTCAGTACTTGGTATAGCAAGTGATTGTCCTGAGTCAATTTTAAAAAAAGGATAAATTATATCCTGTACCTTTCTGTAATTTATTGGGGAAGCCTGTAATGCATATTTCAAATTTTATTGTGAAAGGACTTAAGGCAAATATTTGTCCCAAATAATAAAAAATAATTGGTATCTGGCAAAGGGTATAAAAGATAAAACTCAGTAAACAAATATATGGAAAATTATTCAACTTCATAAGTATCAAAGGATGCACGTCAAAATACAATTGTAACTTATCAGATTGGCAATATCTCTTAAAAATAATACTCAGTGATTTTAATGTTATATCTACATGGCTTCTGACAATGTACTGTTATAGTCCTTTTAGAATGGAGTTTGTTGGGATCTTGAGCAATGTTCATACATGGGGTAGAGTCACTCATGGAATTCCTACTATAAGGACATAGTCTTGTGGGAAGAAGTTTTATTTATAAATATGTGTGTCACAGTGTTTTTAAATAGTAAAAATATTGGGGAAAACCCAAGTGTCCATTAGAGTGTGGTTGAATAAGCTATACTAGTGCCTTTAGACTACATAGTATGGAATTATATATTATGAAAATATTTCTGAAAACTATGTAATAGTGAACATTTCCTATATAAAATGCAAAGTGAAAAAGTAGGGGGAAAATATATGTGCTGTTTGTTTACAATTGTGTAAATACTTTAGGTGCTTTGTCACCAAAATTCACAGTGGTTGTGTTAAGATGGGAGGTTTCTGAGCAATTTCTTTTTTCCTTTTTCTAATCTTCAAATTTTATAAATGCTCTTGATTCTTTTTGTTGTTTGTTTTTGTTTTTGCGTTACGCGGGCCTCTCACTGTTGTGGCCTCTCCCCTTGCGGAGCGCAGGCTCCGGACGCACAGGCTCAGCGGCCATGGCTCACGGGCCTAGCCTCTCCGCGGCATGTGGGATCCTCCCGGACCGGGGCATGAACCTGTGTCCCTTGCATCTGCAGGCGGACTCTCAACCACTGTGCCACCAGGGAAGCCCGATTCTTTTTTTTTTTGTAAATTTATTTTTATTTATTCATTTTTGGCTGCATTGGGTCTTTGTTGCTGCACGCGGGCTTTCTCTAGTTGTGGCGAGCGGGGGCTACTCTTGGCTGTGGTGCGCGGGCTTCTCATTGTGGTGGCTTCTCTTGTTGCAGAGCATGGGCTCTAGGTGCACGGGCTTCAGTAGTTGTGGCACTCGGGCTCAGTAGTTGTGGCTCGTGGGCTCTAGAGCGCAGGCTCAGTAGTTGTGGTACACAGGCTTAGTTGCTCTGCAGCATGTGAGATCTTCCTGGACCAGGGCTCGAACCCGTGTCCCCTGCATTGGCAGGCGGTTCTTAACCACTGTGTCACCAGGGAAGTCCCTGAATGCTCTTGATTCTTTTCATGAAAAAATATAATTAAAATTTTTAGTTGTGGTTAGAAACTTGCTTTTAAAGATGTAAGCTTCGTCAATTCAGTAAACAGAGAACTAGAGAAACTCATTTTTTTTTTGGATACTATCCACTAATATATCACTAATAGTGTTAAAGTTAGGTGGTTAAAAGTGAGGGCCGTGGAGTCAGACTGTCAAGGGACAAAATTTACTCCTACACTTTTCTATTGTGTACTTTGAATAAGTGTCTGGGCTTACTTTCATTATCTCTAAAATTGGTTTAATAATGGTAGTTATCTCATAAGGTTGTTGGGAAGATTCAATTTGTTAATGCTGTCCTTACAGCAGTGTGTGGCATGAACTTGCCTCCGTAAATTTTTATTAATTTAATCTTACCAAAAATTTTTGCCCAAATATATTTGTTGAATTAAATATTAAAAAATGTGCCCTTTGAGAGCAGTATTTTATAATAATATCATTGAGTGCTTCTAGCACATCAGTAAATGCTTTGTTATTTATTTACTTAATCCTCACAATGAATGAGAGGGGTAAATTATTTTTTTGTAAAGTTTTAGTAATTTGCCAAAGATTATTCAGAGTAATTCTATGAAATATAGAAGGTAATATTCTAAGTTGTATACTTAAGAAGTTTTAAGAATGGTTACTTCAAAGATTTTGACTGCTTAAGTAACAAGAAAAAAGGAAAAGAATATAAAAGCAAAATCGAATTCATTCTCAGCCTTTTGGCTAACAGCAAGTATGAAAACAATCAACCAGCAATGACAGATGGACTAACCTCATTACATTAATTTCTCCCATAATTCATTCCCTTGTAGTTTTTTGAGGGAATTAAACAAACTTTAGGAAAATTAGTTAATTTACATAAAATGGCATATGTGGTGCTTTAGGTAAAAAAAGCCAACTCATGGATGAGAGAGTTACAGCCTTTGTCAACAAGATCAGATTCATTAGAGCACATTAAAATGGCTACTGAAATCATTATGAAAATTAACAAATGTAATAAATGTATGGGATGTGTTTACAGGCTCTACTACAACTGATACTTTTTTTTTTTTTTTTTTTGCTAAACAGTAAAGTTACTCTAAATAATCCAGTGAAAGATCCAGGGCATATTGCCAAAAGCTTTCTACATTTTGCTTCTATGGTCATTGATCTTTATAATGTTTTTATTGTAAACTTGATATTACTTGAAAACTTTGCTCATTGTATTTTCATATGAACTAAATAAAAAGTATAATAGTAAATTGTATTTTAGAACTTAGATTATGATTTAAAAGCTAGAAATAAAATGAAGTTCAGTAAGGAAAAGAGGGATTTTATAGTCTGGTCATACAAATAAACCTGCAAATGAAAACCATACAAATAAACCTGCAAATAAACCATACAAGTAAATCTGCAAATGAAAACCATACAAATAAACCTGCAAATAAACCATACAAATAAACGTGCAAATGAAAGGCAAAGAAGATATGCAAACAGGTGTCTAGCAAGTTGACCATAAATCATCAGGACTCACTGAAATAGAAAGACAGACAAACTACTTATAATGGTATATTAAACTGTACTATAACAGTTAATATTCACAGAATTCTTTCCCCCTTTTTTGCCCAGCTCACATCAGATAATTTTAAACTTAACCCTGTCTGTGATGCCTAACAAAAGAAAAATGTAGATAATCCAGTTCAGAGGGAAGTTTAATAGTTATTGATAAGAGGAAACTAAGGGAATTTAGAAAAACCCTGTACTTCTTTATTTTTACCAAGAGGTTGCATTCTGAATTGGGGGCTTTACTCTGTGTCATCCTCACGATACCAGAATTATTAGACCTATTTCACATTATAACTATTACCTTCAGAGATTAGGATTTTCCTTCTCTGGATATCTGCAAAATGGACTTATGAAACATTTGAAATGGCAAAAATGAGTAGCTACAGACAGGAGGACACTTTAGTTTTAAACAGGTAAGGTATAAAACAAAATAGTGAACACTCCAGTGGTCTTTTAAATACTGTTTTATTAAGTCTGTTCCTCTTAGTACTGTTATATTGAGTAAAATACAGCAAAAGTATGTCTTATGTTCAAAGTAAGAAATAGATCTTACATTGCCACCCAATATACATATATATGTAAAAAACTGAAATTTCACGAAGTAATACATATATCATAAGCAGTGTACTGTTTACCATTCTGTCCTTTGCTTTGCTTTCCTTTTCTTTCCATTCCAATCCATTCCATTCTAGTTATTAAAAAGTGCTTTTTTTTTTAATCTTCTAAGGTGATTTCATAACCCACTAGTGGATTGATACTTACAGTTTCAAAAAAGAAAAACGAGACTATAGGCTTAGGATTCTATTTCTACTATGTTAATTTTGAGATAAACTAAAGGTTATAAAATCAGCTGGATTATTAGTTTGGACACCATTCTTTGTTTAATTTCACCATAAAATGTCCTAATTAGTACAGGTAGTAACAGTTGGTACCTTTATTCCAAATCACAGAAAACTAGAACCAGAAGAGACCCCTAGTTACTAGATTATGCAGCTGTTGTTCCCCCCATGCTCCTGGGTTTAAAAAAAAAAAATTGAGGGCTTCCCTGGTGGCGCAGTGGTTGGGAGTCCGCCTGCCGATGCAGGAGACACGGGTTCGTGCCCTGGTCCGGGAGGATGCTGCGTGCCGCGGAGTGGCTGGGCCCGTGAGCCATGGCTGCTGAGCCTGCGCGTCTGGAGCCTGTGCTCCGCAACGGGAGAGGCCACAACAGTGAGAGGCCCGCGTACTGAAAAAAAAAAAAATTGATTATAGAAACTTTTAAGCATATTCAAAAGTGGAATAGTATAATGTGCCTCATGTATTCATTACCTCTTCTTCACTGGATTATTTTGAGGTAAATCGCAGAGAGGTCCTTTTTTCTGTAAATAATGTATATCCTTAAAAGATGAGGAATCTTATTAAGCGTATAATAGTAAGCATCCTTGAAATGTCCTTACTACATGAGAAAAATAATGGTCATTCCTAATGTCATCAAATACCCTGTCATATTCATATTTCTCTGATTGTATTGCAATTATTTATTTATTTTTGGCTTCATTGGGTCTTCGTTGCTGTGCACGGTCTAGTTGCAGCGAGTGGGGGCTACTCTTCGTTTTGATGTTCGGGCTCCTCATTGTGGTGGCTTCTCTTGTTGCGGAGCACAGGCTCTAGGTGTGCGGGCTCAGTAGTTGTGGCACGCAGGCTCAGTAGTTATGGTGAATGGGCATAGTTGCTCCACGTCATGTGGGATCTTCCCAGACCAGGGCTTGAACCCATGTCCCCTGCATTGGCAGGCGGATTCTTAACCACTGCACCACCAGGGAAGTCCCTGTATTGTAATTTTTTAAAAGCTGGTTTGATTTAGGAACCAAAGTCTATGCATTATATTTGATACATCTCTTCAGTCTCTTTTCTAGGAGATCTCTAGATCTCCTCCTTTTGTTTTCATTTGTGTGTGTGTGCGTGTGTGTGTGCGTGCACGCGTGCATGTTTATCATTGAAGAAATCAAGTTGTGTAGAAGTTTACTGTTATGGTCATTTGATGTTCAAATTGTCTCATCTTTGGCCTGTGGGGGAACTTTCAAACTGGCTCTAGAGACCTTCTGACATGATCCCAGGAGTCTTTGAATTTCTAGCCTTCTCTTGTACATTTTATCCCCCAAACCTAGAATTAGCTATTTCTCCATGGATTGGCCAGATTTTTAAGTTCTCAGATAAAGAAATGAAGTGAATTGATGGAAAGATGCTTGTTGGCAGACTAGTCTTTGGGTCAGTGCCCTTTCATTATCCAGTGCTGCCTCTGCTGCATTGCTGGTTGTCTTCCCAGCAGCCATTTCCACTCCCCCTTTTCCTTTTGTAGATTACTTTTACTCAAAGTCATAGGCTGATAACTGTCAGATACCCCCACAGTAGAAGCACGGAGTCTTAACCACTGGACCACCAGGGAAAGTCCCTAAGTCAAAGTTTAAATGTTCTTATGAGGTAGCTATTATTATTATTATTATTATTACTTTTTTTTTTTTTTTTTTTTTTACCTTACGCGGGCCTCTCACTGTTGTGGCCTCTCCCATTGCGGAGCACAGGCTCCGGACGTGCAGGCTCAGGGGCCATGGCTCACGGGCCCAGCCTCTCCGCGGCATGTGGGATCTTCCCGGACCGGGGCACGAACCCGCGCCCCCCTCATTGGCAGGCGGACTCTCAACCACTGTGCCACCAGGGAAGCCCTGAGGTAGCTATTATTATTATCCTCACATTAGAGAGGAGGAAACTTAGGTCAGGAGAATTTATGTGACTTATCTAAGGTCACACAGCTAGTGTGTGGAGCCAGGCTTCCAGCCCAGATTATGTTAAAAATGGTTTCCTTTTCCAGAGTGCCAGTTTACTAACAGCAGATGGAGGTGGGTTAAGAATGTATTTTAGAAATGGATTTAAAATATGTGGTACTTCATTAGCATATTTTGTGGCTTTTGTTTAAAATTAGTACATTTAATTCATGTTACTACAATCAGTGGTAGGACTATTTCTTATATATCTGAAATTACAAGCAGCTCAGTGTATTGATTTGATTTTCCATATGAAAAAACCTGCATGGGAAATAAAACCCAGTGGCATCTTATGAAGCAATTCGGATAATGCTCGTAATACAGAGAACGCTACGAACTTTTTAAAAGTTCTGACAAGCTCACAGGTACAAAAGAAGCTAATAATTGATATTTCAAATATGTGTTCTCTGTGAAGATATATCATTTTAACCATGTTAGTCATTATGCATATTGTTGAGAAATGTAGTAGAGAAATGGTTGCACAAACAGACTGGGTAATTTTGCCTTAACTCATAATGATACAGTCAGACTTATTACCCAGATCAACTTGCTCTTAATTTACCCCTGTCTTAAGTCTTTTTCTAGGGCTCACAGATATGTTAGTCCTAGAAAGAAAGCATGTCTATTCCCACAAACTCTTAATTTTTAAATTTTAAACGTTTTCTACTATTTTTCTTAGAAGTTAGCATTAAAGTATTATTTGCAGCATTCATTTGAAAATTGTTTACTATTAATATTTCAAAGAACAACAGAATAAGGACAATTCCTTCCGCTCTTTGGTTTTGTGTGTAGTAGTAAGTACTTATCTAGAACTGCGAGAGGGAAGCAGTTTGCTCCAGTAGAAAGTACACTAGAAGGAGACCTTTAAAAGATCTTGATACCAGGCTTGACTCTGTGACATTGAGCTGCTTTAAAAAGTTTTTCTTCTCTTCTCTTTCATCATATGTAAAATAAGGAGTTTAGTTAGATGCACGTGGGCCTTGTGCTCTTGGTCACTATGGTCTGTTAGAGTTGATCCCAAAGATGAAACCAACTTCATAGGACTGAATGTAAGGCAAGGTACTTCCTCCCTCTCTCCCTCTTTCCAAAATCATACCTCAGAATATACAATTATATTTGAATTTTTCAAAGTCTCTATGAGGTACTGTATTTTGAACAGTAAGCTGCTGTTCAAGAAGGCACACCTGAAAAATAAATTAATGGTAGTTTTGCATGGGTAGGGAAGCCCCTGATAGAATTTGTAAAAGAGACAATGGCATTTCACGCTGATTTGGAAATTACTTCTGGGGGTATAGCTTCATAATAAGAGTTGTTGGGTGTTGGAAATGTCTTTTGAAGATGACCTTGAAAAGCATGCTAAGTGTTTCTCAAGTTATCTATGGTCAAGGACCATTTTTTTTTCTTTAATTTCTTACATGTTGCTGACTGATACTTTTGTAAAATATAATAAAACATGAATTATTAGCAAAAAGGTGTTAAAGAAAAAGATCTATAAAATAGAAGCCAAAATTTGACAGACAAAATTACTTTGCCTAATTGCTCTGAAAGTTTATAAAGCATTCTCTCAGTTTCTGGAACAAATGGTTTGTAGTGTGACACTGGCCATGAACCAGACTTTGAATGGCACTGCTGCAAGTGGTTTTGTTGTAAAAGTTACAAATATACCTATACAGGATGGATGAAAAAGTGATTTTTCCTAGCATCATGAAAATTGTGGCAAGGGGAAGAGGATGGTTGTTAGTTATGCTTTAGATCAGAGGTTAGTGAACCCATGGCCCATGGGCCAAATCTATCTGCTTTGTAAATAAATTTTTATTAGAAAACAGTTGTACCCATTCATCTGTGTTTTGTCTATAGCAGACTTGGGTAGTTTTGACTAAGACCGTATGATCTGCAAAGCCTAAAATATTTATTATGAGGTCTGTTGCAGAAGAGTTTGCCAATTCCTATTTTAGATTTGAAAATGACAGTTAAGAATGATTGCTACTTGTATAGTGCTTGTTTTTTTTCTGATTATATTATCTTTGTTTAAATGCATTAGACGTGTTGTTTGACTTTTCTTCTCTAGTCACTGATGTACCTAAGATAAATTTGGAGAGAAGTAAAGAAAATGAATGGAACAATAAAGATAAAATAAAGAAGAGGAAAAAAAAGCAAAAAGATTATCAACCCAACTATTTCCTATCCATTCCGATCACCAACAAAGAGGTGCTATTTTTTTTAAAATTATTTTTACTAAGTTTATTCTAAATTATATTTAAGGTACACTAAATGCTCATAAGTCTATTTGCTCTCAGCTTTTAAGAGTCTTTGGTGGCATTTTTAGCTGGGCCACACAGGGAATATAGAATATGTGTAAACAATAATTTAAAAAAACACTATTTAAATAATCATATTTAAACAATAATTTTGCAAAAGCCGCTTGAAAAAGTGTTGCCAGGTAGCATGTCAAGGTCCTTTCTAAGTGTTTGTTCATCATAGTGGAGGAATCTTTCAGAAGCAGAGAGCTGGTAAAAAAAGATTCCAAAATCTCTGTGGGGAAAGTAAACTGGGATTTCCTGCTGCTTAGTCCAGTTCATGGTAATGATTATTGCAACGCAGTTTCTTTAAAAATTATTCATTGTTGTACCAACTTAATAGTGCATGACAAACTTGGTAGAAATCTATTAAAAGTCTGAAAAATTAATGTGGCATCAGTAATAGGAAATGGGACCAGCCAACTGGCCCACACTAAGAAACCCTTATATGTGACTAAGAGAGAAAACTTCAGTATCTAAGACCTCTAGAGCAGTGAGTTAGGAATTTAAATGCCTTAGGAAAGAACACCTCATTCGGATGACTGACTGTTTTTTATATTGGCCCAATTTCATATATCTTAAGAGCTGGATCTGAATTTCTGTTTGATTGTGGGCTCTGATCTCTTAACTGGGCATATTTTCAGGTTGCTTTTCCTTTTATTTAACTAGAATGTTTCTACACAATGCTAGTGAATTTTTAAAGATCAAAGCAAATGAAATCGAAGTCAAAGAAATAAATATCAAAGAAAAAAATAAATCCTTTTAGGACACTCTAGGAAATACCTAGTCTGTGAGATACAGTTTAGTTGGGGAGAAAAACACATAAAAAGAGAAATGGTATTACCTAGAAATACAGGATTTTAGAATTTGATACAGTAAAGAATCAGACTTTGGTTTTACTGGTACATAGTGGCAGGTTAACAGTAAAATAGCCCTTAAAAGTGTTTAGCTGATGCAGTGTTTAATGCAATCAGAAATTATATATTAAAATACTTGCGAGTTTTTTGGACAGGTTTTCTCTGAGATTTAGGATCACGTGTACCTATGGGGATGAGAAGAGAGCAGGAAGCCACAGGTGGTGCTATTTAAGCAAGCAGTCAGACAGAGGCCAGGTCCTGAGGAAACTGCCTGTGAAACAGGCCACGTGACGTCCCCAAGGGCACATGATTTCTGATTGGAAGAGACGCCAGGTTCCTTCTTTTGATTTCTTGCTTAGAGATTGTTTCACCCAGCGTCTGTAAGTGTAGAAGTTGGGTGAGCCCTTCTCTAAGTTGCTTTGCTTAGGTCCTTCCTTTCCTCTTGCTCCCTGCCTGCTTCTGTTCTTGGCCCTGCTGGTCAGAGCAGCAGCTCTGCAACCCCTCTGAGCCTGCCCCAGCCCCTTCCAACCCTGTGCCGGCTTCCCTCCTCCTCCAGTGAAGACTGGTGGGGTGATGTGCTGGGATAGGGCTGGCAGGGAAGGGGACCAAGGGGAAAGAGGGTGGAGAGATTCTTTTCTTCTGCTACTTAGTTCAGGATTCAGGCTGCAAAGATGAGAGGAGGGGATGAGAGAACTCTTTGCAACCCTTAGTTTTCACCCTGCAAGCTGCTTTGTTTCACCCTGTAGCCTTTGTTTCTGCTTCTCAACTTCTTGGAGGTTCTGTAGAAAGTGAGGAGAGTACAGGCTTCGGAACCTGACAGACCTTGTTCGGATACCAGCTGGATTACAAACTCCACTGTGGATGTAGGTCAGGTTACTTAATTGCTGTAGTTTCGGTGTCTTCAGTTGTAAAATGGAGGTGATAATGATTATTTTCTAAATCCAAATCTGGACACATCACCTACATGCTTATACACTTCAGTATTTTCCCATTGTTAGGATGAAGACAAAGGCTTTACCATATTCTAGAAGGTTCTACATGGCTTGGCCTTTTCCACCTCAGCCCTCGTTCCTTCTGCTTGAGCCCCTCTGGCCTTGCTTGAACTTGCCAGTTTCCCTCTGCCCTCCGGAAAGCCTTCTCTGGCTGGGAGTTTCCTTTCCTCTCCTTTTGATTTTGTTAATGCCAAAATCTCAGCTCAAACCTCTCCCACCCATGACCACCCTGACTAGGTCAACCCCCCCCCCCAAACAACAACAACAACAAAACACAACACGTTCATGGCTTTCCTTTTGTCATTTGTCATCCTTGCAATTTGACACTTGTTAATCTTCCTCACAAAGTTTTTCAGGTCGTTCCCAGTACCTAGAACGGAGTTTGGCAAGAATAGGCGCACACACACAAAATACTGTCATTTCAGGGTGGAAGGTGTGTTTCTGGCATACCAAATTCCAACCAGAACATTTATAAATAATAAATACAGTGTTACAAATGCTGGTTTTATAACATAGGTTCAATGGCAGTTTGTTTTCCAGGAGGTAGGGTGACTTGTAATAGTGGGGCACACAAGCTTCAAGTAACCTGGAAACCAAAGAATTTAATATTTCCCTCTCAAGAGACTTATTTGTGGGTAAGAGAAAGCTTAATACAAATATGGGGAGGAGGACTAGGGATAGGACGAGATTAGGAGATACTTTTTATATCTTTCATATGAGCACCTTTTTTGTTTGTTTGTTTGAAAATATCTAATGTTAATTTTCTGTTGAAACTACTTATGGGCTTTTGTGGGAAGGCCTGGGAAAAGGAGCAGCATTTATAACATTATTTCAATGGGAGACTGTATTCCAAGTTCCAATTAAGTGACCTGCAAACAAGCTTTTGGAAGCTAGCACATTGACAATGAGCTGCTCTACTTTTGGCCTCTACTTGTTGGCATCTAGTTTTAAAGAAAAAAGTATTCAGACTTATAAGGGTCTTTGATTTTTAAACACGTTATTAGACATTTGGAATGCTTTAGTTTTGGAAAATCATGATTTTCATATTTTTAAGAAATAGAATTGGAAGATGAATTAGAATGACTGCATAAAAATATCCTAATTGCATGTATGTGAAAGTATGTGTTTCTCCACTACCTGCAATTACACAGTTTAAAAATAAAAGGATGAGAAATTTAATGGCATTAAAATAAATCCTAAATATTTCTTAACTGGCTAGAATTGCTTAATTAGTAGTTCTGGGTGGATTTGCTCATATGTTGGTTTTATATGCTTTCTTATGAGAGGTAATAATTTAAGGTAAGTCAACACTGAAAAATGCAAGGGAACAATCAGAAGCTGATTGAAATTAGGAATGTATTAATTTTTTTGGTAAGATAATTGTTTTATACTAATGGAAAAATATGATGCTCTTTAGGGGTTTTAAAAGGCATTTTCTACATTTAATTCTGTATTTCATCATTTTATAATGTGAAAATTATTGGTCTTATGAAAAGACAAAAAATGATTTGTGCATTCTGTTCCTTTCTGGGAAATGTAGTTGTGAAAATACTTGATATCATCATGTAGGTTAAAATACAGAAAATTCTCCTATTTTAAGATGTTTTTAAAATTTTTACTCTACTTATTGCTGTATCATTAAATTTTCAAGTTTTTTCCTTTGTGTAAACAAGCAAGAAAAATGACTGTATTCAGCTTTGAAGAAAAGTTAGGTAGCAAATTGTTGGGATAATTCTGTTAAATCTTAATGAGGCAGCAAATTTAGGAATAATTTATGTTAACAGCTTAGGAAAAATCCAAAAATAATGTCCAAAGATGAGGTCAAGGACATTCTCCTTCTGTGTGCTAGACTATAACTACTCTCCCTCACGAACTAACTTGAAGGCTTTTTCTTTGAGCTCATGTATGCTTTGAATCAACTAGAAAGCTTAAAAGATATAAAAATGAAATTTCTTATTGTGTCATTTTTAGGCATGTGGAACACGGCTTAGTGGTGAGGTTTAGCAGATTCGTGTCTGTTTTTATTCTCTAAATACAAAGAAACTACTCAATGAATGAAATATTTAAGATTTTAATAAGCTTTTATTTTTTAAAGTTTCTTTTAATATTCTACTTAAATATGGCTCTACAATATTAGGTATAAAAAATGTGCTTGTGCAATACTGCCAGTGGCTGGGGATTATGATGACAGATACGCTTTAAAGGCTTTGTAGAATTTTAAACAGGGACTGTAAAAATTAGTTTCCTTTGGCCTTTAATGACATTGGTACTTTTTAAAAAAAAATTTATTTATATTTATTTTTGGCTGCTTTGGGTCTTTGTTGCTGTGCAGGGGCTTTTCTCTAGTTGCGGTGAGCGAGGGCTACTTTTCGTTGTGGTGCGCGGGCTTCTCATTGGGTGGCTTCTCTTGTTGCAGAGCACAGGCTCTAGGCGCGCAGGCTTCAGTAGTTGTGGCAGTCGGGCTCAGTAGTTGTGGCAAACGGGCTTAGTTGCTCCACGGCATGTGGGATCTTCCCGGACCGGGGCTTGAACTCTGCATTGGCAGACAGATTCTTAACCACTGTGCCACCAGGGAAGCCCGACACTGGTACCTTTTAAAATGGCATACAGAGAAGACTCTGAAGTAGTTTTGTTTTTTCTTTTTATCTTTTAAGAATATAATTAGTAATAAAATGCATTAAAAATTTTTTTAAAGATGATATCAAGGAATATGTAAATTGATCTGGAGCATCAAAGCATAGTTCGAAATACATTACTTGATTAGATTATCTTTAGAATTTTCATAGGTTAAGGTTAATTTTGCATTATAAGTACGGTGTGACTTCAGAGAAATAGTCTTCAAAGTGTTTTACAAATTTTAATTTGCAATTTTACAAGCTACTGGGTAATTCAAAGATATGAATGGCCTAAAACTATTTTTCACTAAATAGTAGGACATTGCACTAAAATGCTGAATATACAAATGGATGGAAATTTTTGAGCATTGTCCTGAATTTACATATAATTAGTATTTGAGCTTAGAATGAAGACTCAGTTTTTATGAAAATGCAGATACTCTACCACTAAGTGCAAGTGGCAAACCCCAGGTGTGACAATGAAAACGTCTCCAGGCATTGACAAATGTCCCCTGGGGTAGAGAACCATTGATTTTAATAATAGTGGCAGTGTTGCAGACCTTATATTAGGCAAATGGTGCCGAGCTTGCAAAGTGCTTTCCTGTAGCTTGTCTGCGTGACCTTTAACACATCCCTGTAAGTTTGGCAGTGCTTTACAATGGAAGAAACCAAGACTCACTGAGACTAGGTGACCTCTATGGGGTTCCACCCGTGGCAGACCTGGGGTTAAAATCCAGGATTTCTGATACAAGTCCAGTACCTTTAATTTGCATCACTCTGTATTAAAAAGTTCTCATCCTAAACCACTTTTTCACGATCAGTTAAGCCAGAATTACCATTTGTACCAGCTAAGATTTGAAGATGTAATTATACTGTTTTGAGGTCTGATATTCTTGAGCTCGCATGATTTACCCGGCACTGGCTAGGCCCTTCCCACGTGAACCTGGACCCTCTTGAGCTGCTTCATCATTCCTGAAAGCTGATCTCAGCACTTCATTGCACTTGGAAAAAT